>NC_064827.1:21333634-21968634 GCF_024166365.1 Elephas maximus indicus | reverse complement strand
TTTTTATTATATTCAGTTTCTTTTATGTATATGAAATGAAACACTTTTATATGAAATATTGTTCTAGAAAATTATTAATTATATAATTACTATTGCAATTTATATAATTACTATTATATAAAAATGACATTATTAAAACATAAAGATTATTTAAAAATTGAAAAAACCCAGCACTGTCGAGTCGATTCCAACTCATAGCGACCCTATAGGACAGAGTATAACTGCCCCAGAGAGTTTCCAAGGAGTGCCTGGGAGATTCAAACTGCCGACCCCTTGGTTAGCAGCCATAGCACTTAACCACTACGCCACCAGGGTTTCCATTTAAAAATTAGTGTACTGAATTTACCAAGGATATTTGTTTTTTAATAGGAGAATGTTGAATACAATACTGTTCAAAATCTAAAATAAAGATATTTAATGGTGGAGTTTTAGGAATCTTGAAAAGTAATATGCTCAAAATCTCTCATATCAGACAAAGTTGACCTGTGGACCTGTGAGACAAGTGAAGTTCTCTTAGTATGGTGTTTTGATTTCAATTCAATAGTCTGTATTTTTTTCTTGAGCTCTTCCATTAAACAACAAACTATTTAAAGGGCATTTTTGTTGTCCATTCAGTTCAGAGTAGATTGTTAGAATATATACAAATACAACTTTATATCACTGAGCACCTGTTTTGGCACAGTCATTATTGTTTTATAGCTGTTTTGATTTATTTAATAACTAGCACTCCATTAAACCCACTGCTGTCAAGCCCATTTTAACTCATATTGATCCCGTAGGGTTTCCAAAGCTGTGAATCTTTATGGAAGCAGACTGCTACATCTTTCTCCCACAGAGCGGCTGGTGAATTCAAACTGGGCACAGTTATTGCAATAAACTATATTCTGTGGTAAAGTCATACCACGGTATACTTAGATGTGTTCTTGCTCTTAAACCAAGTGTTTCATGAAAAATTGCTTCCTAGATTAATGAATATGGGAAAGCCCCAAATGTAATTTGTCTGTGCATATATTTCAAAAGTTCCATATGATATGTTCCACACCAAGTTACTATGTTAGTATCTTTGAAAAATTACCTACAGTGGTTTAACCCTTTAGGGATAATTTTTTTTTTTTTTTAGAATTTACTCGTGATACCATCCTTTTTTACTAATGGAATGAATGTTGATGGCTTTTTATTGTTTGAGAAAAACGTGCTGCCAGTTGTAAGAAGGCCATATCAGTCCCATGTTCCAAGAAGCACATCACACGCACAGTACATATTTGTACTATGGCCCAGGGAAAAAAAACAAAAAAAAAAAATTTTTTTTTTTATTGCAAATTGTTTTCACCCCCAAAATAACTTACTTACTTGAATATTTCTGAATGTCAATGACTGCGCCTTCTCAATAATGCCAAGGAAATAGTAAACATACTTGCAAGCCTTATCTTGCTCTACAGAAGCCAAAAGACATGGAAGTTTCACACAATCATTCCTCTGGGAAGCATCCAGGAAGCATCCCTCATACGAATGGCTCTCAACGCTCAAATGGGATGCAGATACACTTCCTTGTTTTTTAGGCAGTTGCACCAGCATCCACCCCAACACCAGAACATGCTACAGTGGCTCAAATGCCTGCCAATAAACCTCCAAGGGGAGAAAATGTAGCTGCAACATACGTGTGCCGTTGCCTGTTAAAGGGTTAAGGTTTTTTTTGTTTTTTTTTATTATTTCTCTTAACATTGTGTCTGTGATAATAATGAAGAGAGGAAGCCATTAGCTTATTTATGAATCACAAGAATTTTTAAATAACATCAGCCATTATGGATTAGTTAAAAAGTAGAGACATGGGAATATTTTAACACTTGCTGTTAACTAACTTCATTTTCTAAGCAAAATAAACAATTTGATCATATTAATTATGCTGCTAAGTGAGAGTTAAGAATAAATAACTTTTTTTTTCATGCTTATAAAACCCTTGAGTGTGATCAACGAATGGGTCCGCTTCTGATTATAAAATCAATGAAAAGAAAATTGAACTCAGGAAGCTATGGTGTGCAATCTGCTAATTCAAATGATATACATAGATCTTGAGCTTGGTAGCAGTCAAATGGCAATCAGAGAAGAAACACATCATTTCCATTCTCATCCAACCCAAGGGGGAATCACTGGATATTCAGTTTTGAATATCTTATGTGGTGGAGATGATTAATGACAAGAGGGGGTTGTAATATTACTTGCTTTTATGCACACTGTACATAGATCAATGTTTTTATCTATGTTTATGTTATAAGAGCCTGATGTTAACTGCTCAAGTTGATGGGCATAATGATACATTAGGTAAGATTTGTATAATCAGCTGTTCTCTGACACTAATTTCCCTACTAATTCAGGATCAACTGGAAGAAATGAAAAGAGACTAGCAACTCCTTTAATTCAATAATAATAATGGTAATAATAATAATTAAAAAAAATAATGCAAATTACTTCAATGTGCCAATTTCTGTTATGTTTTGCCATGATTATCCCATTTACCCACCACAATCTCACTGATGATATAAATCATGGTGCTTTTTAAAAATGGAATTTATAAAAAAAGCTAAACTTAAAAATAGTATATTTTCTCCTCCCCAATTCCATTGTCTTTTCTATTTCTGAATTATTTCATCATGTATTACCTTTATTTAAGGTCTCTGAATTTTTCTTTAGAAAACAGCCAGGCACAGTCTCTTTAAAATGAAGACCAGAAATAATTGCCATTTCTTGCTGCAAAAAAAAAGCACAACAGTTCTAATTTCCACTTTGTTAGCATTTAAAAGCTCACTCTAGTCTTGTTTCAGAAGTTATTTGGATTGGACATGATGGGGGAAAGGAGACACCTTCCAAGGCTGCTGTAGCAACTAGGAAAGCCATGATACTGACCTGAACTAGGCTAGTACCAATGACAGCACAAGAGAGGGATTCTAAATGGGTGGTTTCCTGGTATATGGTGTGAAGGGCTGGATTTTGGTGTCATTCATGGAGTCAGAGCACTAGGAGAGAGGAACAGGTGATGTGGCTACAGGGCTCTGATAAATATTATTTTGTGTTTGTTGTGTGGGACATCCAAGGACAGGCGACCATTCTGGAGGCGGATACAAGTTTGGGGCCAGGGACAAGATTACAGATAGAATTAGGGATCATAAAGAAATACATTATACATGAATCTTACGTGGATTCAGTTGGCAAGAAGATGGGCGTAACAGGTATATAATATGGCCTATGGAAAAAAAACATGAGAAACAGTATTGAAAGGGTGGACAGAGGGTGAGATTCAAACTACAGATCCAAAATGGAAAGAGGAAAATAAAACAAGAAAAGAGCTTAACCAGAACTGAAGAATATTTTTCTCAGGGTATGATTGGTAAATGCTGAGCAAATAATCCGAGAAGCTGGACTATATGAAGAAGAGCGTGGCTTCAGGATTGGAGGAAGACACATTGACAACCTGCCTTATGCAGATAACACAACCTTGCTTGCTCAAAGTGAAGAGGACTTGAAGCACTTTCTGATGAAGATCAAAGACTACGGCCTTCAGTATGCATTTTACACCTCAAAATAAAGAAAACAAAAATCCTCACGAGTGGACCAATAAGCAACATCAGGATTAACGGAAAAAAGATTGAAGTTGTCAAGGATTTCATTTTACTTGGAACCACAATCATCGCCCATGGAAGCAGTAGTCAGGCAATCAAACGACCAGTTGCATTGGACGAATCTGCTGCAAAAGACTTCTTTAAAGTGCTAAAAAGCAAAGGTATCACTTTGAGAACCAAGGTGCTCCTGACCCAAGTCGTGATATGTTCAATCGCCTCATAAACTGGAAAATGAATAAAGAAGATCGAAGAAGAATTGATGCCTTTGTATTATGGTGTTGGCGAAGAACAGAAATGTACCATGGACTGCCAGAAGAACAAACAAGTCTGTCTTGGGAGATGGATTATCACAGTGGCTGCAGAGACAGGTTTAAGCACAGCAACGACAATGAGGAAGGAGCAGGCCAGGGCAGTGCTTTTTTTTTTTTTTTTTGTTAGAAAACGATCAGGTATAATCTCTTTAAAATGAAGGTCAGAAAGAATTGCATATCTTGCTGCAAAAAAAAAAAAAAAAAAAAGCCCGACAGTTCTAATTTCCACTTGGTTAGCATTTAAAAGCTCATTCTAGCTCTTGTTTCAAAACATTTGGGTTGCTATGAGTTGGAAACAACTCGATGGCCCCTAACAACAAAGTGATTGAAGTTTTAAATACAAATAGAAAGGCACTACTATAGTTGGAAATCCTGGTGGCGTAGTGGTTAAGCGCTACGACTGCTAACCAGAGGGTTGGCAGTTCAAATCTACCGGGTGCTCCTTGGAAACTGAGGGCAGTTCAACTGTCCTGTAGGGTCACTATGAGTCTGAATAGACTTGACAGCATTGGGGGTTTGGCTTTTTTTAGTTAAAAAAAAAAAAAATGTAGACACTCCAAATTGCAAATTGAGTTGGATTTCCAACAGGTAGCTCCATGAGCATCATAATGTTTCCAGAATTGTCCTAAGCTTCATGAGAAAAGCCAAATCTCCCTCTAAATATACTTTTTATACATCTTTTATACATCTTTTTTTTTATTTTTAATGATACTCTGTAATGTCCAACATTGTACTTGTCATATATGTTTTCTGCTTAGTGATATCTTGAGGCTGTAATCTTTTTTTCATAAAAATGAGAACCATTTTTTATTGCTATAAAATGTAATCTATTTTTCAAAGATATTTTTCCACACAAACAAATTAAAGGGCACAAGTATTTGATTATACTTCTACAAGTTGAGAAAACCTGGCAGTGCTCCCATCTAAAGCATAAAATTATTTGGTAATTTTAGTTTGAATTTCTGAGGTTTTTCTCATTTGCACAGCAAAGGCAAAGTATGGCAAATCTGATACAGATTGTTACACCATTTCTTTATGTTGGAATATACAACTAGAATTTACAAATGCAAATTTAAAGCACAGCTTTAAAATCTCGATTGATATATCAGTCATTAAAATTCCAATTACAGCAACAGTAAATATAACGTGTCTACCGAGGATTTACTTCAGTATAAATCTATTGAAAGAATTGTAAATCAACAGAATGTTTCACTAATCAGCTAGCTTTATTTGTGACTAAACAATTTGAAAAATGCCAAAATCTACTCTGCAGAATTGCTTGTGATAAGTTTATTTAGAAATATATAGAGCTATCCATAATCCATAATAGAAGGGTCAAGTGGAATAATTTTCTTTTCCAATAAATACTGTCCTAAATTACTTAACCTTTATATAGTAAGTAAGGAAACCCTGGTGGTGTAGTGGTTAAATGCTATGGCTGCTAACCAAAAGGCCAACAGTTCTAATCCATCAGGTGCTCCCAGGAAACCCTATGGGACAGTTCTACTCTGTCCTATAGGGTCACTATGAGTTGGAATCAACGCTAATACAACAGATTTTTTTTTTAAGTAAATGTTGTCTTTTAAAATTTTCAAATATAAAAATAAATTTAAATATGTGTAGATAATTTAAAATAAAATAAAAAAGAATACCAATTAAAGACAAGGAAGGAAAGAATTAAATATTTTTAAATTATTTTGATGTTCTCAAACTAATTGCTTTCAAATTCAAGTAGTGGAATTTTCAGGCCAATTTACTTGTGCAGAAACAAAAGGGAAAATCTTTACATATTCATGGCATCCACTACACAGTGGGCTCTCCACATTCACTAGTTTTACATCTGAGGATTCAGCCAAGAATGGATCCAATATGATCAGGAAAAAAAAAAAAAACTATCCAAAAGCCATACAATTTAACCACGGGCTGAGGGCTATGTTGAATCCACCCGAATGAGGTGATATATAAGCATCCCCTGCTGTAGCCTCCCACGATTTCACAGATCCTCAATCTCTCTCTAGCACTCCTTGTTTGAGCATTGTTCACCTGCCATCTTGTCATTATTACCCAAACAATACAGTATCACAGCTATTTACATAGCACTTACATTGTGTTAGGTATTATTAATAATCTAGAGATGATTTAAAATATATGGGAGGATAAACACAGGTTAAATGCAAATACTATGCCATTTTATACCGATTGATGGCTGCTATTTCCTAACCTTAAAAAAGATTACTTCAATTTTGAGTTTCTTTAATTTCTCTGAAGTTGTGAGTGTGTTATACTATGTGCCATCAAGTAGATTCCAACCCCTAGCAGCTCGGTGAGACAAAGTAGAACTGCCCCACAGGATTTCCTGGGGTGTAATCATTACAGGAGCAGATCACCAGGTCTTTTCTCCTGCAGAGACCTGGTGTTGTTAGGTATCCTCTAGTCGATTCCAACTCATAGTGACCCTATGTGCAACAGAACGAAGCACTGCCCAGATCTGCACCATCCCCACAATCCTTGCTATGCTTAAGCCCATTGTTGCAGCCACTGTGCCAGTCCATTTCACTGAGGGTCTTCCTCTCCTTTGCTAATCCCCTACCCTACCAAGCATGATGTCCTTCTCCAGGGACTGGTCACTCCTGAGAGCATGTCCAAAGTATGTGAGACATAGTCTCGCCATCCTTACCTCTAAGGAGCATTTTGGTTGTTTTTCTTCTAAGGCAGATTTGTTCTTTCTTTTGGCAGTCAACGGTATATTCAATATTCTTCGCCAACACTACAATTCAAAGGCATCTTTTATTCCGTTGTCTTCCTTATTAATTCTCCAGCTTTCACATGCATATGAGGCAATTGAAAATACCAAAGCTTGAGGCGGGCACACCTTAGTCTTCAAGGTGACATCTTTGCTTTTTAACACTTTAAAGAGTTTGTTTGCAGCAGATTTGCCCAATGCAATGTATCTTTTGATCTCTTGATAGCTGCTTCGATGGGTATTGATTGTGGATCCAACTAAAATGAAGTCCTTGACAACTTCCATCTTTTCTGCATTTATCTTGATGTTGCCTGTTGCTCCAGTAGTGAGGACTTCTGTTGTCTTTATGTTAAGGTGCAAACCAAACTGGAGGCTGTAGTCTTTGATCTTCATCAGTAAGTACTTCAAGTCCTCTTCACTTGCAGCAAGCAAGGTTGTGTCATCTGCATAACCCAGGTTGTTAATGAGTTTTCCTCCAATCCTGATGCCCTGTTCTTCTTCATATAGTCCAGCTTCTCAGATTATTTGCTTAGCATACAGATTGATTAGGTACGGTGAAAGGATACAACACTGATGCACACCTTTCCTGACATTCAACCACACAGTGTCCCCTTGTTCTGTTTGAAAAACTGTCCCTTGATTTATGTACAGATTCCTCGCAAGCACAATTAAGTGTTCTGAAATTCCAATTCTTCACAGTGTTATCCATAATTTGTTATGATCCACACAGTCAAATGCCTTTGCATAGTCAACAAAACACAGGTAAACATCCTCCTGGTATTCTCTGCTTTCATCCAGGATCCATCTGACATCAGCAATGATATCCCTGGTTCCAAGTCTTCTTCTGAATCCAGCTTGAATTTCTGGCCATTATCTGTCGATGTACTGCTGCAGCCACTTTTGGATGATCTTCAGCAAAATTTTACTTGCACTTGATATTAATGATATTGTTTGATAATTTTTGAATTCAATTGAATCATCTTGCTTGGGAACAGGCATAAATATGGATCTCTTCCAGTTGGTTGTCCAGGCAGCTGCCTTCCAAATTTCTTGGCACAAATGAGCGAGCACTTCCAGTGATCATCCGTTTGTTGAAACATCTCAACAGGTGTTTCACCAATTCCTGGAGCCTTGTTTTTGCCAGTGCCTTCAATACAGCTTAGACTTCTTCCTTTAGTACCATCAGTTCCTGATTATATGCTATCTCCTGAACTGGTTGAATCCAGACCAATTATTTTTGGGATATTGACTGTGTATTCCTTCCATCTTCTTTTGAAGCTTCCTGCATCGTTTAATATTTTCCCCCATAGAATCCTTCACTATTGCGACTCAAAGCTTGAATTCTTATTTCAGTTCTTTCACCTTGAGAAATGCCAAGTGTGTTCTTTCCTTTTGGTTTTCTATCTCCAGCCCTTTGCACGTGTCATCATGTTTTACTTTGTCTTCTCTAGCTACCCTTTGAAATCTTCTGTTCAGCTCTTTTACTTCATCATGTCATCCTTTTGTTTTAGCTACTCGGTGTTCAAGAGCAAGTTTCAGAATCTCTTCTGACATCCATTTTGGTCTTTTCTTTCTTTCCAGTCTTTTTAATGATCTCTTACTTTCTTCATGTGTGATGTCCTTGATGTCATTCCACAACTAGTCTGGTCTTTGGTCATTAGTGTTCAATGCATCAAATCTATTCTTGAGATGGTCTGAAAATCTAGTGGTATATACTCAAGGTCTTACTTTGGCTCTTGTGGACTTGTTCTAACTTTCTTCAGTTTCAACTTGAACTTGCATATGAACGGTTGATGATCTGTTCTGCAGTCAGCCCCTGACCTTGTTCTGATTGATAACATTGAGCTTTTCCATCATCTCTTTCTACAGATGTAGTTGATTTGGTTCCTGTGTATTCCGTCTGGTGAGGTCCATACATATAGACACCATTTATGTTGGTGAAAAATGGTATTTGCAATGAAAAAGCCATTGGTCTTGCAAAATTCTGTCATGGGATCTCTGACATCATTCTTATCACCAAGGTCATGTTTTCCAACTACTGATCCTTCTTCTTTGTTTCCAACTTTCGCATTCCAATCACCAGTAATTATCAATGCATCCCGAATGCATGTTTGATCAATTTCAGATGGCAGAAGTTGGTCAAAATCTTCACTTTCTTCATCTTTGACCTCAGTGGTTGGTGTGTAAATTTGGATAAAAGTTGTATTAACTGGTCTTCCTTGTAGGCATATGGATATTATCCTATCACTGATAGTATTATATTTCAGGATAGGCCTTAAAATGTTCTTTTTGAAGATGAAAGCAATGCCGTTCCTCTTCAAGTTGTAGTTCCCAGCATAGTAGACCATATAATTGTCTGATTCAAAATGCCTGATACACATCCATTTCAGCTCACTAATGCCTAGGATAAAAAAAAAAAAAAAAAAAAAAATTTAATGCCTAGTGTATTTATGTTTATGCATTCCATTTCATTTTTGATGATTTCCAATTTTCCTAGATTCATAATTTGTACATTCCATGTTCTGATTATTAGTGGATGTTTGTAGATATTTCTTCTCATTTTGAGTCATGCCACATCAGCAAATGAAGGTCCTGAAAGCTTGACTGCATTCATACCATTTAGGTGGATCCTACTTTGAGGAGGAAGCTCTTTCTCAGTCATATTTTGAGTCCCTTCCAACCTGAGGGGCTCATCTTCTGGCACTATATCAGACGATGTTCTGCTGCTATTCATAAGGTTTTCATTGGCTAAATCTTTTCAGAAGTAGACTGCTAGATCCTTCTTAGTGTATCTTATTCTGGATACTCTGCTGAAACCAGTCAGCCATGGGTGACCCTGTTGGTGTTTGAATACCTATGGCATAGCTTCCAGCATCACAGCCACACACAAGTCCACGCACTACGACAAACTGACAGGCACAAGCATAGCACTGGTGGGTTCAAACTACCCACCTTTCTGTCAGCAGCCAAGAGATTTAAAAACTGTGCCCCAGGACTCCTTTCTCTAATGTTAGTGCTTTCATGTTCATTTTATCAGGACCCAATTGCTCCAGATTTTGATAGCACAACAAGTAATTATTTAACATATCTAAAATATACCAGCTTGTTTATAATCTTATCCTCAACATCTTAACTTCTTTTTTCTTTTTTTTACTATTGTACTTTAGATGAAGGTTTACAGAATAAACTGTCTTCTCAGTAAACAATTAGTACACATAATGTTTTGTGACATTGGTTACCAAACTCATGATATGTCATGTCAACACTCTCCTTTCTCGACTTTGGGTTCCCTACTACCAGCTCTCCTGTCCCCTCCTGCCTTATAGTCCTTGTCCCTGGGCTGGTGTGCCCCTTTAGCCTCATTTTGTTTTGTGGGCCTGTCTAATCTTTGGCTGAAGGTTGAACCTCAGGAATAACTTCATTACTGAGCTGAAAGGGTGTCCGGGGACCCCACTTTCAGTGTTTCTCTAGTCACTGTCAGGCCAGTAAATTTAGTCTTTTTTTTGTGAGTTAGAATTTTGTTCTACATTTTTCTCTAGCTCTGTCCAGGACCCTCTATTGTGATCCCTCTCAGAACAGTCAGTGGTGATAGCTGGGCACCATCTAGTTGTGCTGGACTCAGTCTGGTGGACACTGTGGTAGTTGTGGGCCATTAGTCCTTTGGACTAATCTTTCCTTTGTGTCTTTGGTTTTCTTCATTCTCCCTTCCTCCCGGAGGGTGAGACCAGTACAGTAGCTTAGGTGGCCACTTCAACTTCTTAACTTTTTTTTACCTTGTTGAGGAAAAGAAAAAGAAAAAGCTTCCAACCCCTTCTACTTTTTTTCCTATGTCCTTTATATTCCTATGGGGCAGTTCTACTCTGTCTTATTTGGTCGCTGAGTTGGAATCAACTTGACAGCAATAGGTTTGGTTTTGGTTTTTTATATTTCTTATTTCCAGCCTCACAATACATATATATTGCCACTGTAGCCATATTGTTCTATGGCATTCATACACCCATGTTACTGAGATGGTATTTGAAAGATTATGCTATGCTTATTATTCTCAAGCATCCCTCCCTAGCAGGGAGGGATGTAGCACCTTAAGTCTCATAGATAGAGGATGCATAGGTACGCTAGACCTTGTGGATATCCTATATACTCTTGCATGTTGGCAAATTGTTTTCTTTGTTTGTTTTTTCCCAGAAGTTTGTCCAGCTGCCATTCCACACTGCCTACATGCAGGACAGACTGAAGTGATGGAAATTAATGGCCTCATCCTCCAATGACTCATATGAGCTGAAGTATAAATAAATCAACTCCCATGCCCTTTAATAACTGTCAGCCACATCATTACACCTCTCCCTTGAACTCCCCAGTTGGACTGAGCTCTAGTTTCCCATAGAAGTAACCTGCTTTATTGGCTTTCTTCTCTTCCTTTTCTCACCTACCTATACTCTTATTCGTTTTTCTTGGGATGACCTCTCAAAAACTGGAGAATTCTTGTCTCAGAGTCTGTGTCTAGGGAAATCCATACGGAGTGTAAACTAAGTGCCTTGGACAGAAACACAAAAGGAGGAAAATTATTTCTAGACCAAAATGGCATTTTCCTTTATAGAGAGAATAAACTCACCCACAAAGAAAAAATATATATACTTCAGGGTAAAATAAAGACATTCATCTCAATACAAACTAAAAAAAATTAGGCCGAAGTGGATCCACTCCTAAAAGAACTATAAAAGAAGCATTGAAGGCCAAAGGAAACTCCCAGATGGAATATATGAATTACAAGATTGAGTAGTGAGCAAAATATTCTAAGTATGAAGGAGTGGGAATGTTGGAGATGTACTGCCCTTTCTCCTCAGCTACCTCAACTCAGTGCCAAGTTGAGAAAATTCCATTCATCTTGCCAGTTTCTCATATCAAATATCTTCATCAGTTTTTCTGCTTAAGGGTTTTTTTCACAAAGCTTCAGAAAACTCTCTGTCATACTAAGTCACAAACTCAACATGAAATAGAGTTAATGCTCCTGGGACCTCCTTCAATAAACAATTGTCAAGTTTTACTCAACAAATGCTTCAATGCCCCATCCACTGCTGGGACAATTCTGGAGGGTTCTTTAGGGGGTTCTTAGCAAAATTTAACCCTAGTTATCTACAGTATTAGCCAGCCTATTAAACTATTAAACTTTTATCTCTTCCGGTCTCACATTCCCCATTCTTTTACTCAAACCTCCTGAGATCACTTCTCAAATAAACTACTTAAATGCAAGTTCTTGCTCTGGCTCTGATTTAGAGAGAACAAAAAATTATATATACTGTATACATAAAAAAAACATACTGCATATATATATATATATACACACACACATATATATAATTGCCCATATACAGTGATAGAGTCCTTGGGTGGTACAAACAGTTAATACACTCAGATGCCAACTGAAAGGTCTGAGGTTCAAGTCTACCTAGAGGAACTTCAGAAGAAAGGTCTGGTGATCTACTTGTGAAAAATCAGCCATTGGTGAAAATCCTATGGAACACAGTTCTACTATGGCATTCATGGTGCCTCCATGTGTTGCAATCAAATCAATACCAACAGGTTTTTTTTCATATAGAGTGATAAAAAAATGTATAATCTAGGGTAAAAATGGACGAGAACTAAAATAAAGGAAATATGTAAGCTGGGGTTGTGATTAAAGTTTCTTATTTTAAGGTCCATGTATTGTTCAGCAGTAGGATAAATATACACAATAACTATAATTACTTATTTTAGATAGTTAACAATTAAGAAATAAAGTATGTACTCTCTAAACAGGGGGCAACTAAAAGAAAAAAAAGAAAGCAAAAAAGGAAAGAAAAAGAAAAGGGAAAAAGATAAAATTGGAAAACAATTAGAGCAAACAAAGGAAGAAATAAGTCAAAATATAAGAATCATACTAAATTAAAATAGACTAAACTTTCCGGTTACAAAAACTAGTTATGATATTGAATGATCTGGTTGGATGTCATTATTAAAAGATGTAATAAAGCACAAAATTTCAGAATGATCTATAGGTGAATGGTGTGCAGACGTATACTAGGTGTCTTAGGCTGGGTTCTCTAGAGAAGTAAAACCAGTAAATACATAAATATATATATATATATAGAAAGAGATTTATATGAAGGAAATAGCTCATATGGTTGTAGACACTGTCATGTCCGAAGCTTAGGGTCAAGATAGAGACTTCTTCTGATTCACGTAATTGCAGGGTCTGGCAAACCCAAGACTGCTGGATCAGAGATCGGGGCTGTTGCTTACAGGCTGTGAAGATAGAGGGATCTCAAGATCAATAGGCAACACCACAAGTAAGCTGCTAGCTCAAGTCCCAAAAACCAGAGTTTAGATGAACAGGAGCCAGGTGTAGGATCCAGAATGAGCAAAAGCCACCAGAGAGGCCTGCCAGAACACCCACTCACTCACACTTGATGCAGGCTACATGCCCAAGGAAGCTCCCCCTCAACTGATTGGCTACTTACAGCAGATCCCCTCATGGGGGCTATCGCACCTCAAATCCCAACAGGGAAGGGACCGCATCACACAACTGCCAAAACATTGAGAGTCAAGGCCCAGCCAAGTTGACACACAGTCTTAACCATCACACTAGGCAAAGACTAATCAATATGAATCTGGAATACTCATATTACTATCAATAAAATAGGCTTTAAGGCAAAAAAAAAAAAGCTATATAGGTAATTACTATGTAATGATAAAATTTTTTATGACATAGGAAGATATAATAATTTCAAAAAGGATGCAATTATTATAATATTCTCAAACATAATAAAACAATTATAGAACTGCAAGAAGAAATTGATGAATCTATTGACATTAATGAATGGAACAGAAAAAAATATATAAGAAAGTAAAATAAATAAGCAGCAAGTTACCCATAAATGTTATATAAACCTTTTATGGAGAAAATTATAAAAGATAATGAACAGCTCCTAAAGAGCTGCATCATGTTCTTGGATTAAAAGACTCAGTATCATAAAAATATTATTTCTCTCAAAGTATATCTATAAATTCAATTCACTTTCAATAAAAATCCTTAGTTATTTTGCTTGTTCTTATATTCTTTTAGAACATGACCATGGTGAACCTACCTTTCCACACGATTTATAGGAAATCATATTAAATATCTTTCTTACATAATGTAATATTTTCTTCCTCTGGATAGATTTATATGCCAAGGTAAATCAAAATCAGAAAATGATGATTAATCATTCAGTCAGAAATAAACAGGGAATTTGATGAATTGAATATTTAGTGGAAGCCAGTTAAGACAGCACACAGAGCTATTACATAGTACAGATAGTCTGCCAGTGAGGCTGTAAATCTGAGAAAAAAAAAAAAAAAGAGCCTCTTGTTTTTGCTGCAACAATCAATTTATGCCTGACTTGCTTCAATGGCTGATGAAAATTTCTTTCAAGTGAAATTTTCTTCACAGTTGTAGTAGTATATTAGCTCAGGTTATGATCAATTCAGGTTAATTAGAAGGCTTACCCTTTTCTACGAGATAGCTTTGCATCTCTCTTACAATTTAACACTCAGAAGGGAAATACTTCAAATTTTCTTAAAACATGGGCATTTTCTCACTGAGCCTTCAGGGACCATCATTACATAACAACCATTTCTTCTTTCTCAGTTGACTATCAACACTGAGTTCACATTTCTTCACTCTAACCTAATCTCAAATCATTTTTCCATTTAAGAATACAATAAAACAAACAAACAATGAATTTCTCCAGTCTGGCTTTATTTCGGGGACTTACGGTGCACAAATTTAACCTTGCCTATGCCTTTTTCTCCTTTTTGTGAAGAGTTCTGAGAGGTATTTAAAGTAAAACTGAAAAGTGTCAACTGAGGCTTATCAGTCTCAGTGAAAACTAAGCTCATTATTTTTCGGGGAGGGAAAAAAAAATACCTCCAGAACAGTTATATCACACTTTCCATGTAGCACCTGTTTTTGTTTAATTGAATTAACTTTAATAGAAACGATATATTCGTTCCCCACCTTCTTCTCACATTTTTATTCTTTTCTGTCTCACGAAAACTTCAACAGCATCTTGGGTGTCATATGACTGAGATATGGGCTATTTTAAAAATGATCTCATCTGAGGTTGTTTTTGGTTGATAATGTCTATCATGTTCATCATAATTTAATGGACATTCATCAGGGATAGAGAAACTTGTGAATAATAATTTCCTTGTCAATGACACACCATCACCGATATCTGGAAATGAGAAAGAATTCGTTCCATTTTTGTAGGACTCTAACAGTGACTATAAAATTGAAAGCATCTCTGTCGTTGAACTGTACTCTCTGAAACAATTCAAGCTCTTTGATCAACAACAACAGAAAAAAATATATCATTTAAGGACTTTAAAATAATCAAAAATGTTTGGAGATTTATCCTAAGACACATTTGATATTTTTGAAATGCACCCCACTTAGAGGCAATCACAATGAAATGGAGTCATGGTGTGTGCTAAGATAAATACAGCTGATAAGCAAAGGTGTATAGTTTAAGTTCTGATATACATGTCAACAAACTTGTGTCCATAGAGGAGGAAGGAAGAAATATAAAATTCAGTGAACTAAGAGTTATTTTTCAATTAAAGTGTTAAAACTGTAAATTTATGGGGCAACTAATGTCAGCTTTGCATTGAAAAATAAACCTATAAAATGTTGCTGTCTATATCTCCAATATTATATTTAGCTGAAGTCTATTTAAACACCTGCAACAAAGATAGATTTGAATCTTATAAGATAAAAGCAATTTTAATAGTTTCATTTTCTTTCTTTCATAGGGTCCTTCCAAATATAAATGTCAGGTGTTCCTTTGATATCTTCAGGATTCTTGCTAGTGAAGTGCACATAGTCCAAAAAGGAGAAACAATTGTCAACTCTGATAATTCATGTAAAAACCATGTACCCGCACATGAAGTACTCTCTGCTAAAAGATTATTTGAATGAGCCAGAATAAAAATCCTGCTTTTCCTAAAACCTCACTGTAAATCTTGCCTTTGAAAGATCAAGTTCCTTAGAAAATAGTAAGCCACATTTGCTAGCCTGGGATTCTGGAATGTTGTGATTAACCTAGACGCAGAAAGAGAGGGGAGCCATTTGGGCCTAGGCCAGGAAGGAAGAGCAAGACAAAAGTCTGCTGTATTTGAGTGAAGGAAGGGAGAAAAAGATGCCCTGTACCTTCTTTGAAACTAGTCAATGAAAGGTGATCATCTTGGTTAAAGATTAGGTTCCAACCGATTAGGTTAGATACTATTCTACTTTGTGGGGGATGAGTTTAAGATGTAGATAGAGTCTGAACAGAAATTTCCTTCCTTCTGGGAGAAATCATTAATACTACTTTCAACACTGAACACAGCTTTCCATGATTTCTGTAATGTTGGCCTATTTACATAAAAAATCTCAACTGACATTAGAGAGCAAAGCATTTTTCTGTCTCAATGGTTCAACTATCCATTGCTGCTGCTATCTCTATCTCCATTGATCTTTAAGGGTATCAGCTATATTCACTAAGGAAAGTTGTGAAACATAGACTTCTGAAGAAAACAATCACTACACTTTTAAGAAAAGTTTGACAGTATTTCTACTTCTACCAAATTTGCTTTATCTTGTGTGTGTGCATATGTGTGTGTGTGTGCACCTGTCTGAGTTGGGAGAGCAAAAAATTTCTTAATTTTAATATATGAATATTTTAAAGAGATTTTATCACTTTGATCTTTTGATACTAATATGTGACATCTGAAATGTGAAAGGAAATAAAATGGATGTTTTCTATTAAATACAAATCATTTCTCCCTCTCCCAAATTTTAGGTATTTCTCAAATTTACTCAAAATGCTGAGTAAGGAGAAAATTATAGTTCTGAGTTTTGGTCCATTTTAGTCCTGATGGCTACTTATACACATATTTTTGTAAAACTTTAATAATTTAAGAAGTTTATGATTCATGTGATTTCTAATAAGTGATTTTTTTGTATATGTAAAACAGAAAATTTTCGTGAAACTGAAGGTAAGTAAAACAGTAACAACAACATGTGGATTTCAGCTCTAAGAGCTGGATATACGGTTGTAATATAGCCCACCCTCCCATGAAGAGAGTTGTGAACAGAACACAGATATCAGGATTAATCCACCATTCTATTACATTTGAAAATACGTATCTTATTTAACAGTGTCTAAAAATGACTTTTTTTTCTCCAAATAGCTTGCAGAACAGAAAGTATTTTATTATCTATAAATTATTTGCTATATCACCGTGAAAACTTTGGATATATTGAAACAACCTAGCATTATTTCTGACATATATTCAGTACTCAACTGTCACTATTATTAGTATCATTACTTCATGATTCCTTCAGAGCTTTGTGCATGGCTTCACCTCTATCATCCTCTTCTACTTCTCCCCCAAGATTGGGAGATACCTATGGATAAGACTAGTTCAATCATGCCATGGATCAAGGAGCATCATGGGAATTGTATGTCATATTTCTCTACTGTGGGGCGGGGTGTGTGGGTGCTAGTTGAATGCTAGTTAAGCCTTACCAATAAAAAGAAAAGTGTGAGATACCATAAATGAAAAGAATAAAAAATAATTACTGCAGTCAGTTCCACATTCAAAACGCTTATCATCCTAGCAGAATGATCACCTCCCCCCTGCATAAAGCAGTGTAAAACTGTAGGATGATATTTTTAAATGCTTTACTTCTATGCCTCCTCCATAACAATGAGACAAATAAAAAAAGGGGCAACAAAAAAGAGTTTTCTAAACCATGGCCAATAGCAGTAGGAATAATCAGAATTAGAATTTCTCTTAGAGTCTGAATCCCAGTTTTGTTTTTTGTTGTTGTTGTTATTGTTTTTCTCTGCATTTGCATGGAGGTAAAAGTGGATTAATAAAATTTGTGGAAAGATATGTTTTCTTTGGTCCCTTTAGCATGTGTAAATTCTTTCCCAAGAAGTGGACTGAATTTGAAATAAAAACAAATGAGTTTTTTTTTTTTTTTCAGCTTACCCCTGCCGTAGTCTCATGATCTTAGATATGTTACTCAACCACTGCATTCCAATTTTCTTTATTTCTGAAATCAGAATATACCTCTATTTACCTCTAAGAATTGCTGAGGTAATGACTGTGAGAGCACTTCATAAGTAAATAACGTATACAGATGCATGATCTCATGCACATTGTTAATTAGTTATTTTTATGATAAATGCAAGTCGGTAATTTCAGTCTTGTTCCGCGGTGTAGTGTTGATGAGGCACCAAGATAAATCCTCAAAGAAATTCTTGCAAAAGAAAAAAAACTCATGCTCTAATGAGCTTTAACCTTGTACCATGACATCTCTAACCGATCTTACTATTTAGGAGAAATCCCTTTCTTAATGATCCCTTCAAACATCTTAATAAATATGAGAAAATTCACATCATGTAGGCTTTTCAAGTGCGAGTATTATGCAGTCCTAATGAGCAACTTTGTTCTATGTTCCCCTTCTGATTTTACTAGATACTTAACACTCCTCTAAAGTTAACAAGATTTCTAACAACATGTATCCTGCTGCTTTGTTCAGTCCTACTTAATTGGTAGCTTACCTATATTATTGATCTTCCTATCAGCATATTCAAGTTAGTATAGCCTATCTAGCTCTGGCTAAAAGTTTGTAAAATTGTTACACAGGAAACAACAAATACAAAATTTTATTGCTGTTTCATTAAAACATTCCCCTCAATGTTTTGGGATTTGTATCTTTCACAAAGTACACACACACTCACACACACACAGAGGAAAATAAATTAGGTGTAATCCACCTACTCCTAAGAAAGAATGTAAGAAGGTACATAATATTATGCATAGAGTAAATATATCTTTTCTAAAAATTGTACTTTCGATGAAGGTTTACAGAACAAACTAGCATCTCATTAAACAGTTAGTACACATATTATTTTATGATATTGGTTAACAGCCCCAAGACATGTCGATGCTCTCCCTTCTCAAAGTTGAGTTCCCTATTACCAGCTTTCTTGTCCCCTCCTGCTTTCTAGTCCTTGCCCCTGGGGTGGTGTGACTCTTTAGTCTTGTTTTGTTTTATGGGCCTGTCTACTCTTGGGCTGAAGCCTGAACCTCAGGAGAGACTTCATTACTGAGCTAAAATGCTGTATGAGGGCCATGCTCTGTGTTGCTCCAGTCACTGTCAGGCCAGTAAGTCTGGTCTTTTGTGTGAGGTAGAATTTTGCTCTACATTTTTCTCCAGCTCTGTCCAGGATCCTCTATTGTGATCAGTCAGAGCAGTCAGTGGTAGCAGGGCACCATCTAGCTGTTCTATACTCAGTCTGGTGGAGTCTGTGGTAGATATGGTCCATTAGTCCTTTGGACTAATCTTTCCCTTGTGTTTTTAGTTTTCTTCATTCTCCCTTGCTCCCAATGGAGTGAGGCCAGTGGAGTATCTTAGATGGCCGCTTACAGGCTTTTAAGAGCCCGGACGCTACTCACCAAAGTAGCATGTAGAACATTTTCTTTATAATCTATGTTATGCCAGTTGAGCTAGATGTTCCCCAAGACCATGATCCCCATAGCCCTCAGCCCAGCAATTTGGTACCTCAGGGAGTCTGGATGTAACTATGTAGCTTCCGTAACCTTGCCTTGTACAAGTTGTGCTGGCTTCCCCAGTATTGTATGCTATCTTACCCCTCACCAAAGCTACCACTTACCTATTGCCTATTTAGCGTTTTTCCATCCCTCCCCTCACTTCCCTCGTAACCATCAAAGATTGTTTCTTTTTGTGTGTAAACGTTTTCATAAATTTTTATAGTAGTGGTCTAATACAATATTTGTCATTTTGTGACTAACTTATTTCACTCAGCATAATGCCCTCCAGATTCACCCGTGTTGTGAGATGCTTCACAGATTCATCGTTTTTCTTCATCATTGTGTAGTATTCCATTGTGTGTAGTTTGTTTACTCATTCATCTGTTGATGGGCATCTAGGTTGTTTCCATCTTTTTGCTATTGTGAACAATGCTGCATTGAACATGGGTGTGCATATGTCTATTCATGTGAGGACTCTCATTTCTCTTGGATAAATTCTTAGGAGTGGGATTGCTGGATGATATGGTATTTCTATTTCTAGCTTTCTAAGGAAGAGCCATGTCATTTTCCAAAAAGGTTGTATCATTTTGTATTCCCACCAGCAGGGCATAAGAGTTCCAATCTCCCCACAGCCTCTCCAACATTTGTTATTTTCTGTTTTTTTTTTTTTTTTGGTAGCAGTAATGCCAGGGTGAGATGGTATCTCGTGGTTTTGATTTGCATTTCTCTAATGGTTAGTGATCATGAGCATTTCCTCACGTGTCTGTTAGCCGATTGAATGTCTTCTTTGGTGAAGTGTCTGTTTATTTTTTAATTGGATTATTTGTGTTTTTGTTGTAAAGGTGTTGGATTTTCCTATAGATTTTAGAGATTAGACCTTTGTCTGATATGTAATAGCCACAAATTTTTTCCCAGTCTGTAGGTTCTCTTTTTACTCTTTTGGTGGTCTTTTGATGAGCATGTGTTTAATTCGTAGAAGATCCCGGTTATCTAGCTTATCTTCTGAAGTTTGTGTGTTGTTTTTTGTTGTTAGTTATTGCCATGTATTAGGGCCTCTAGTGTTGATTTTTTTTTTTTTCTTGTGTGATCTTTATAGTTTCTGGCTTTATTTTTAGGTCTTTGGTGCATTTTGAATTAGCTTTTATGTATAGTATGAGGTATGGGTTCTGTTTCATTTTTTTGCAGATGGACATCCAGTTTTGCAGCACCATTTGTTAAGAAGACTATCTTTTCCCCATTTGATGGACTATGGGCCCTTGTAGAAGATTAGGTGACCATAGGGGGATGTATTTACATCTAGGTTCTCAGTTCTGTCCTATTGGTCAATGTGTCTGTCATTGTACCGGTACCAGGCTGTTTTGACTACCACAGCTGTATAGTAGGTACTGAGGTCAGGTAGTGCAAGGCTTCTTACTTTATTCTTCTTCTTCAAAAGTGCTTTACCTATCTGGGGGATCTTCCCTTTCCACATAGAGCTAATGGTTAATTTTTCCACGTCTTTAAAGAATGCTGTTGGTATTTGGATCGGAATTGCATTGCATTTGTAAATTACTTTGGGTAGAATTGTCATTTTTACAATGTTGACTCTACCTACGCTTGAGCATGGTATGTTCTTCCATTTATGTAGATGTCTTTTGGTTTCTTGCAGTAGTATTTTGTAGCTTTCGTTGCATAGGTCCTTTACATCCCTGGTTAGATTTATTCCTAAGTATTTTATTTTTTAGGGACTATTATAAATGCTGTTGTTTTCCTGGTTTCCTTTCCATCATTCTCTTTATTAGTGTACAGGAATCCAACTAATTTTTGTATGTTTATCTTATATCCTGCTCTTCTGCTGAATCTTTCTATTAGTTCTAGTAGTTTTCTCATGGATAAACTCAATGTATCTTAAAGACATAGAAATAATAGTACAAGACAAAAAATTAAGTCATAAAAGTAGGGATAGAGAGTGGTAGAAAGCAGGATAATGTTTACTGGAAAATTTAGACTTTGAAAGCAGTGTCAATGGGTTCAATTTTTAAGTTGGCTTTTGGTGTTTTTATAATGCCTGGTTCTTGGTTCTCTGTAATCTATATTTGTTAAAGAAATGAATATAAGGGAACTGAAAATAAGCGTAAAGTTTAAATGTGGTTTTCTGGATAGATAAGAAAAAACAGAAAAATGATGAATATGAGTGCTACTTTTACATGACAGAAGGGGAAAACATAATCTGATTTTTAGTTCATATAAATAGAGAAGTCTGAGTGCTAGAGAAGACAGGATCCTGGATTAGAGTCTACTACTTCCATGTGTTTGTGGAAATATTAGGCACAGCATCACTGACTGGGGATTTTTTCTTTTTTCTTGGCTCTTAGACAATGGATTAGATTTTCCTTGTTGCTGCTGAAGTAACTCATGAAGACAGCTTTGACTATTTTACCAGAATACACACAGACTCAATATGTGTCTGAGTATACTCAACTGGTGTTGAGAAAGAAACCGTCAGACTAAGTGACTACGTCACGTAGGGAAACTGGCAATTTGCACTATTCATCATCTGATTGATGTTTCCCACAAGAAAAAAGCCCCTTAAAGGACGTGAGTTTTCTAAGGCAAAATCCTGCTTCCTAATTTGAATTTGTTATTTCCTAACGTCACATGAAGTGGTCATCGAAACCTGGGATGACACGTAGTGCGTAACCTGGGAAGACACATTTCCACTTCATTAAATTCCTGTCTGGTGATAAACTAATTTAACCTAGCATAATTCACATAGTTGCTGGACCTAATTACCTTGCCAATGCAATCTGTAGATATAAACACCTGCAGTGCTATAATTAGAAAAATAATATCATCAACTAATTCAATAAAAGTAATTTTCCCCCTCATTACACACTAACTGCCTTTGTTAACTAATCATTGTGGGGCTTAAGGCACTTCTAAAAATATTAATACTATTACATTTTTCCTACTCCTGTAATTTCAACATGGGACATCAGAGCTCTGTACCTTATGTTAGTTAGGAGGCTACATTATCTATGTTAGCTGAGGAGTAAATAAAAGCGCCTGGTAGCTGGCACTTTACACACATTAACTTCTACAAGTGGAACAACCGTTTACAAGGACTAGGGCATGTGAATGGGCAGCAAAGGGACTAGGAGGCATAATTGTATTTTCCTAATGATAACAACATAATGAGATTTTGTTGATTTCCTTTGCCATCAACAACCACGCCATAAATGCTGCTTAGACATTACTTAATTAAGCTTAGCTAACATTTTTGAAAGGCTATTTCAGAGAATACAAATAAAGTAGTCCTTTCACCAGTAGAGAATTAAATCCTTTTCCTATTGGACTTATTTTCCTCAGTGTTTTGTTTTGATCCAAATGTCCACTCAATAAAAAAGGCTGTAAGTGGGCAGCTGGCCTGTCTTCTGAGTAAGAGCTACCAGTTAATACAGAAGAAACTCCTCGGAGTATTCCCTGGCAAGAAGGGAATGGGGAGAGAGAAGACTCCTGTGCTTCTTGGTATGATGTCACACGGTATCTTAGAATTTCCTTTGGGAAACTGCGGAATGCATTTTCTAGGTTCTAAAAAAATTACTTACTTACATTAACTCTGTTTTGAGCAGAAATAAGACTTTACCTCTGAGGGACGAAATTTGTTCTAACCCCATTATCTACTAGTAGTGTGGTCCTGGGAATTTTATCTTCACTTGTAAGTGCCTCTATTTTCCCATCTGGAAAGTACGGATTGTTCTTTCAAATAGTTTACTCTTGCAGAAAGCCTGCCAGGACAAAACGTAAAAATGATAGTGAAAATATTGCCAAGACATTTTACCTCTCTCTCTCTTTGTCTACCTGTCCACCTGCCTACTTACCTACTTACCTACCCATGCTATCCACTCAAAGCATTAAATTACTATTTCTTCATATTTCATCAATAATTTATGTGATAAGCACACATAACAACTTGGAAACATTCTGCCATTCTGCTAACAACAATGTAAGAAAGTTTTTAATCCTTCCTTATGGTCTGTCAATTGTTTCTATCTAAAATCCTCATTTAAGACACTCTGTATAACAAACTACCGTGGACACTGCTTGCCACTAACTCTCTTTGCCTGCTGGCTAGAGAATAATTTAGCTGTCTATCAAATAAGTAGTTGTATGAGCCATGTGAATGGAAGGCTATAAATATAGGAATACATAACAGGACATTAAAGATACTGTTCTGGATCAGTAACCTATATCATTACCTTTTTATTTTGTACATACACAATTCACATGGAATATTTCATCCTATCTTCACAGAATTACTCTCAAGAAGATATGGCTCAGTAGTATAAGTAGCTTGCCAGAATTCTATTACTAGTAAATTGTGCAACTGGCTTTTAAATTTAAGTCATCCAGTTCCAAAACCCATGCCTTTTGTCTTTGCTATTGCTTTCTCAAATTCACATACTTTTAAATTCTTAATAAGATCTTGTATTTTATATGCACATATTTAAAAAACCTCTCGCCATCCAGTCGATTCCGACTCATAGTGACCCTATAGGACAAAGTAGAACTGCCCCATAAATTTTCCAAGGAGCGCCTGGTGGAGTCGAACTGCTGACCTTTTGGTTAGCAGCAGTAGCACTTAACCACTATGCCACCAGGGTTTCCATACATGTATTTACCTACCTGCAAATGCTGTGTTTATACACATTCTGGCACAAGGATAAATACACACCACACATATACTCCCAAAATGTATTCACAGAGGTTTTTCCCCAACTTTCAAACATACTAAAATGTAAAAGGTGTTTTTTTTTTTTCTTTTCATTTTGTGGTATTATATGTTTTCCAATAGATGAAATAGTTTTCATGCTGGTTGGTAAATACATGACTTAATTATTCATATCATTAAAAGATTGTATCTTAAATTAGCGGAAAAACAATGCAGTATTTTTCAGGTTTTGTTAGATATTGTAACATAGTTACGTACATCCAGTCCCCTTTTTACAATCAGACAATACATTTTTATGGCAAGTCAAACAATTTACGTTTACATGAGTGAGTTATTTTTAAAATAGTGCAATCAATTAAACATAGTTCTGCCTTTTCTTGTAATGTTAATTGTGCTTGATTTAAATAGAAGAAAAAGATAAAAAGAAAGAGGAAAACTATACAGAGCTCCGGGGTAATTCTGCAAAGTAGTTGTGGACATCAATTAAAAACAGTCCTCTTTGGGCTTTAAGTACTTTTTACAGATGGCAAATGTGTGGCTAATGCCTCTCAGAGTAGTTTTTGCCACCTTATAAAAAGATGTTGCTTGCTGAAAGTGAAGAGGACTTGCAGTACTTCTGATGATGATCAAAGACCACAGCCTTCAGTATGGATTACAACTCAACATAAAGAAAACAAAAATCCTCACAACTGGGCCGATAAGCCACATCATGATAAATGGAGAAAAACTTGAACTTGTCAAGGATTTTATTTTACTTGGATCCACAATCCAGAGCCATGGGAGTAGCAGTCAAGAAATCAAAAGACACATTGCATTGGGCTAATCTGCTGCAAAGGACCTCTTTAAAGTGTTGAAGAGCAAAGTTGTCACCTTGAAGACTAAGGTGCATCTGACTCAAGCCATGGTATTTTCAATTGAATCATAGGCCTGTGAAAGCTGGACAATGAATAAAGGAGACCAAAGAATTTACACCTTTGAATTATGGTGTTGGTGAAGAATATTGAATATACTATGGACGGCCAAAAAAAGGAACAAATTTGGAGGAAATACATTCAGAATGCTCCTTAGAAGCAAGGATGGTGAGACTCTGTCTTATATACTTTGGACATGTTATCAGGAGGGATCAGTCCCTGGAGAAGGACATCTTGCTTGGGAAAGGAGAGGGTCAATGAAAAAGAGGAAGACCCTCAACAAAATGGATTGACACTGTGGCTGCAACAATTGACTTAAGCATAGCAACGATTGTGAGGATGGCGCATGACCCGGTCAGTAGTATTTTGTCCTGTTGTATATAGGGTATCTATGAGTTGAAACTGACTCAAGGGCACCTAAAAATGATATCAACTTTCAGCAGGCAGTCATTCTTTTTAGGTTTAACATGCAGGTCCTGGCTTATTTTTGTGGGCTGCACTTTCAATGGCAATTTAAATTTCAGAGCTTTTGCAGTACTATTTTGATCTATTTAGATTTTCTGGTACCACTGGGATTTTCACTTTTTCTTGATAGGGCTGCCTGAAGAGGCTGGAGGAGCTTCTTCAAGCCAGATCTCTTTGTGCTTCTAGGAGGAGGAAGTAGTCTCTGGCCTTCTCCAGAAGAAGACTGTTACCTGTGCTGAGTGGTTATGGCAGGACTCCCCCTTACTGGAGCCATTTGCTGCCTAGTGTCATTTGGTAGCAATAGGTGTTCTTTGGCAACAGCTACGAAGAGTGTTTCCAGGTTAAACTGCATATTGTGGTGAGGTTCCCTTTTCTGGTGTCCATGGCTACCTGGTATATCCAGGCTGGGTAGGATTTTCTCAGGCCCATGAAAGTAAAGAAGCCTCTAAAGCTGGGCACTTATTCAGATGGTATCCCCCTTGCCAGTGCGTCCAGGCTTCTGGGTGTCTTTAGGTGGCAGAGTACAATCTCAGACTCAGAGGTGAAAAAAAAGCCCTTTCCTTGGCCGCTCACTATTATCTTGACTCCAAATTAATCACCCTTGCCAATATTGCTGGCCTTGTCTACTATCTTTGGCAATACTCTTTGTAGAACCTGGGATGAATAAGCCTCCTTAGGGCACCTTTTGTTGCTCAGCTGGAGGTCAGGAAATACTCTGCAGGGAGAAGCCTACCTGGGCTGCCCTCTGCTTTTTAGTGGAAGTTGTAAAACACACTGCCGCTATGTAGGTCCCCCAATTCCAGCATCCTTAACCCGTTCCTTTCCTCTTTTTATAGTCTTCCTTGATTGTCTTTGTGTTATTTAAGGAGCTTATAGGTGTACTTATGAGGAAGGCGCAGGTAGAGAGGAGTCTACATCATTGTTTCCGTCACCTTCAGGTCTGAAAGATATGTTCACTGAATATCAAATAGTCACCGTGAGTCAGTCAGTATTGACAGGAATGGGTTTTTCAGCAACGGAACCCATTTTTTTTATTTGTGTGCGTGTGTGAAATAACCATCGTGGTGATTTTTGTTGGTTATAGATAGCACAAATATGGCCTATACCTAAATTTCAAAAAAACCTATAATTTGAAGGGCAAGTATTGGGTGTGGAAGAAAGAGTAAGGAAATAGATTAAGGAAAATAATGATAATGTGTAGAATATAGAAATAACAAAGTAAACACAGTAAGGAGTGTTTCTATAATAGCAAACACAATGTCTTGGTGTTGGCTCTTGCAAACAAGGAATGGCAAGGGGTACACTGATGTGAAAGATATTTGGGCAGAGGATGTTTACATTAGCAAGTGATATGCAACCAAAGACCTGAAAAATGAATAGGTGTTTTCTGTTTAGTCTGCTTTAATTTGAAGAGCTCACAGATTTTCCTGTTCAGATTTTTTTTTATTCTTCTTTTTCCTCTCTGAAAAGAATGTTTACTTTGGAGAGGAAAAAGAGAGTTTGAGGAAAAGAGGGTTTCAGGAAGTGGGGGAAACAATGCTTGAGAATGCTGAAGGAGAAGTGATAATGATGTGTATGTTTGAAGAGAGAAAGAAGTGTATTGCTGTAAAGCAGAGGGTAAGGAAGAAAATATGTGTGATGGGATTTAAGCTAGGAGCCAAATTTCTGAGAAGTTATAAGCCCTATCAAGCAATAGACACAATGAGAAAGAATCTCCTCAATGACATTTAAGTGGAAGCTTTGGTTCACATGATAGAAATACTAGAACATAACTCAGAAAACAAAATGAGAAGAAATATTTTCATTCTGAAATATCAGAAGTAAGCTTAAATTTTACATTAATATACAAATACTATCTGTATCTTTCCTGGTTTAGTCATATATGTAATTAATAATAACTAATAGTTATAATAATTCATTATTATTTTAATTTCTACTCTTTTTGTTTGACAAAGATGACTATTGTTAATTAATGCTGTACTGTCAATGAGGTTAAAATTGATGAGCCTTACAGAAAGACAGAGTAGTTATCATTCAGAGATTTCATAAAAATTCCCAAGGTCTATAAACATAAAAAAGTAGAACAAATCATCAGAAAATTAATTCACCTGTGTAATCATGTCATCATAGCTGCAATTCTGAACTGAGTATTGTGATCAAATAAATACACTCTGAGAAAAGGTGGTTTGTAGAATATTATCATGCGTATAGTTTGAACTTTCTCCCCTGGCATTTTTCTGGAGAACACTTCTGGTGGATCCAAGCACATTCAGTTTGTGGGCTCTTCAAGCCATCAATAAAGTCATAAATAAATCACCGTTAACTTTGAATTAGTGATAAAAGTAGTAGAGATTTATTTATTTACTCTAGACTTTAAATTACCTAGGTCCTATTAGTAATAACTTTGTCTATATATTTGAAACTCTTGCTTAGATTCTCAAGGATTAGAGGATTAGAGCATCTTTAATGTCCTTTTCAGCATTTAAATTTTCTTTATTTTTTCTTCCTTCCCTCCTTCTCTGTCTCTCCTTCCCTCCTTTCTTCCCTCTTTCTCTCTCCTTACCTCTTCACCATCCCCTCATCCCACAAAAGAATAAAAACTTCTAATGGCAAAAATGGTTAAGCCTCAACTGCTAGCCAAAATGTTGGCAGTTCAAACCCAGGTGCCTTGAACGATCGGCCTGGTGATCTGCTTCTGAAAGGTCACAGCTTTGTAAACCCTATGGAGTGTTTCTACCCTGCACACACGGGGTTGCCATGCATTGGAACCAACTTGATGGCAACCAATAACAACAGCAACAACACTTACACATACCATACCAACTTGCTATAGCTGTCTACCATGCACCTAAACATATCAAAAAAAAAAAAAGTGACTTAAATGTAAAAGATTTATGGCACTCATTTCTACCTCTGTTAGTCACATAATTCATAATTGTGTTGCTCCAATCTCGGATTGCTGACAAATGCAATTCTACTCTGAAACTGGAATCTCCAGTAGTTTCCAGGAAACACCCAGCAAACTTTTACCAGCCAATAAAATCTCTAAATGTTAACAGATCTATACAAATTGTGCCTGGCAATAGCATTGGGAGAACAAACAACAAACCAGCACCACTCTGGGCAATTAATCCTTGAGCTTGCTGTCTAAGCCTTTGCTTTCCATTGAAATAGCCTCCATTTAAATCACACTAGTTCTCTGTAGACATATTAATCTTTAAATGATGTATTGTTATTGAGAGCTTTCAGCACTGAATATTAGAACCATTGTCACACACTGTTTAAAATCATGCTCTCGATAGCCTTAGGGAAACACCATTTCTAAGCATTCTAATTGACAAGGTTTTCCAGTGTGTATTTTATGCATTAAACCAAACATCCCATTACACAGAGTGAATGCTTCATTAAAAGATGCATGTTCTTAATAAATGAAGTATGATACCCATGGAGAGGGTGGTAACAAAAAGAGAAAATATAAAATATATTATTTGATATTCACAACCCTTGCGGCTTCTACATGCCCTATTATGGCTTTAGTGGAAAGATTATTAGAACATACAATTATTCTGCCCTTTATGTGTTACAAAACAAAGGAGAGAGGAAGAAAAGGTGGAAGAAATAATTACTAATACTTACGACATGATAATGAAAAACTAAAGGGTATTTTCATTTAACATCTTGGAAGCTTGCTAGGCTTGTCAAGTATATATCCCAGCATTTTATTTGTGAATACGATTCTCTGTAATGTACAAGGTAGGCATAGTCTACACTGACTTTTGAACACTTGGAAGAGTTTGAGGAAGGATGTGATTCCAAGCTTTCATAATTCTTTAAAACAGCTTTTACTATCAGTCTACAGTATAAAGAGCCATTATATTGTGATAAATGACAAGTTGTGCATTTTTAAACACCATCTACTATAGATTGAATAGGTTACATCTGAAAATAGCCTGTTATTTCTCACACACAAATCTCTCTGGGACATTACTCTGTACTGAGTTGGTATTGCTGAAAGAAGCTGGTGATGAGGTCGCTAGTGGTCATGAGTAAAATGTAGCTTGTGTTTTACAACCTTTTAAATATTCTTTTGATTATACCTGAGTACTTTCTTTAAAATGAAAATTGCAAGTTTCATTACTCAATGGGGACCATATTTGAATCCAAAACAAGTGAGAGCATTGTTGTATAAAATGACTTTAGTGGCATTTCTGGCCTAATAACACACCATGATCATCAATTTCCTCTTGAATCCACTTAATATTTTAGCCTAATTTTTTTTTTTTTAGTAAATGAAGAAGCCTCTGGAAATTTTACAGGTTTTTCTGGGACTGTTGCTAAAGAAACAATAGTGTTTATTCCCCTAAAGCCTTCACTGCTGTAACTTTTCAGAAAATCTCTACTGTCTCATAGAATGCACTGCCGTGTATCTCAAAACTGAATATAAGTATTGCTTTCTGTCTTAGTCTACTTTAGAATTCCCTCTCCCTTGCATCCTAATTCCTCACTTACTCTCCAGATAAGGATGGAAGGAGTCCTCTGGTAGAGATTTCAAGGAATTTTCTGCATCTCAGAAATCACAATTCCAATAAAAATATATAGTATGCTTTTTAATGAGTTTTTTGTTTTTGTTGGTTTTCTTATTTGTGAATACATTTTGGGTGGTAATAGGAATGGAATAATGCAACCACTGATAATGATCACTAGGTTAAAAATAATAAGTGCTTTGACATGTAGGCATGGATTTGGTCTAATTTTGTGTGGGCATTACTCTATATGAGATATAAGTTCTCTTCTAATCCTACGTTGTAAATGTAGGGCATTTTTTTTTTCATAATGGAGAGCATAGGCAAATTCCATGTGCAATCATTTTTATATTATGTTGAAACATATAAATGTGCTGATATTTGACTGGTTTTATCCCATTACAAGTAAAGAAGAAAAAAAAAATGTCTTCAAGTGAAAAATACATCAGTTAAACTGATCCGGTACAGATTCTGAAGAAGAAAAGCAGTAAAAACTAATATTATGTATTTTGTCTATAACTGTGATTTATTCTTATAACATCAGTGGTTAGCGACTAGCATTTATAAGGTACATTAAGACTAACCTTGATTGATTTTAAAACTCAAAGCCTAAAATTTAATTGTCCTGATTACCAATTTATTTTTGGAAGTTTGAAAAAGCCCTGTTACCGTGGTATCGATTCCAACTCATAGCGACGCTGTAGGACAGAGTAGAGCCTGCCCCCCAGGATTTCCATGGCTGTAATCTTTACTGGAGCAAACAGCCACATCTTTCTCCCTCAGAGCGACCCCTGGGTTTGAACCAAAGACCTTTGAATTAGCAGCTGAGCACTTAGCCACTGTGCTACTAGGGCTCCATTTTGGAAGTATAACCCTTCAAAAAAAACTCCAAAATTAGGAAGTGATGGAGAGATAGAAAATAATTTGAATAATTTAGTGGAGTGTTTTGGAGGTTTTCATTTAATAATGCATTATTTTCTTTTGTATCATCTTGATGATCATTTGTCAGTATCGTCATGGACCTGTATAAACACTGTAATTTTTTTTTTAATTCTTCTTATGGCACTCAGTACTTACTAATTATATTTCATAGCAGTGAATAGTTTGTGTTCAAAAAAATGCCTCATTATTCAATAAGTAGTACCAAAAAGTTAAATGTATTCTATTCTTATCTATTTATATTTGGGTATTCTTTTCTCCCCTGTCCTTATGGCTAAGTGCTGTCACTACCATCATTGCCAATGTCTCTTTACAATTATTGGAGAAAGTTCTGGGAAAGTATATAATAATTATAATCTGGACCAAATGTGCTTTGGTGGACCTTTGTTACAAATCCACAGAGAGACTAGTGATATTACTCAGGATGTCATCAACGAAGCTGCCACATGTTATCCTGAAGACTTGAAAGGAAAGGAGGTATGGTACAAGATCCTATCAGCCTACTCTGATCAACTGGCCGATGTTTTTGGTTTAAACCAGAGCAATGGTGAATAAATTGCCCCTGAGAGAAAGGAAATGCTACGTGAGAGTCATTCCTACCAATATTTATAACTACCCCTTGGTGTGGAGTAAAAGATTGATGATCCTTCAAAAAAAAATGAAACAAAAATGGAGAAGATTTAAAGCTAGAAAAGAAAAATATTTATTTAATATTTAAAAAAAATCAGTAATTTCTGTCTATATGCTTTTCTCTCAGGCATAGATTTCAAAATTAATTGGGATTCATGTGGAAAGAAATATTTTTTTCATCTGTACTCTTCGATGATCTTGCATTTTTGCTATTTTGTTTTCCTGAGGAAAGTTATCATGATGTAATGAGCCTGAACTAATTTCATAAACAAGACAATTTCTCTCCTTTAACCTGCATTACATATAACCACCAGACTTAACTTTAGGAGGGTCGCAACTGTAATTCCTACTTTAAAAAAAAATTACTTTAAGTACCAAAAACTCATTGCCGCCTAATCCATTCCGACTCGTAGCAACCCCATAGGTCATAGTAGAACTGTCCCATAGGGTTTCCAAGACTGTAAATTTTTTTACGGGAGCAGACAGCTACATCTTCCTCCTACTGAGCAGCTGATGGGTTCGAACCACTGACATTTCCATTAGTAACCGAGCGCTTAACCACTGCACCACCAGGGGTCCTTGTTTTAAGCAGATGGTACAATATATACGCTATATCTAATAGAATAAGTATTTTAATGTAAACAGTTGAAGGCTAATAAATATGTGATTCATGCAGGTAGTTTAACTTCATTTTCTTTGATCTATGTGTAACAAAACATGATTTTCCAATAGGTTGCTGAAAAGTTGTATAAGTTCTGATCACTGAAGATTTTTAAGATGGGTGGATACAGTGAATGAGTAAACTCTTTATACAATTGCTCTGCACACAAGGTTTTGGAAACAGGTGTGCAAACTGTTTTATTCAATTATTCAATTACACTGGTAGGCTAAAATACTTATGTATAAATTATGCTAAAGACAACGTAATCATTATAACTTAAAATTCAGTGAGCTGAGATCCAGAAGGGTTATAAACTTGCCTCTGTTACACAGCTAGTTGTAGGAAGTCCAGTACTGGAACAAAGGTTTCCTGTTGAATAGGCAGGTCCCTCTCAATTATATAATTCTCAAGAATAGAATCTCAGGAAAAATATTATTTATTGAATAAATTCTCTATTGCATGCATTTTAAAATGACATTTCCTTTAATAAGGAATATTGAGTTAAGAAAAAAAAAGTTTTCCTTAATGGAGAAATCATGCTTGTTAATACAAAAACATGTTTGAAATTTTTTGTTCTATATTTTTTCTAAGTAGGTTTCTAAAATTTTCCTGGGGTAAAAGCTTCTGTGTATAATTAAACCTATGTCATCTATTCTTGTGATCCATCTTCTCGGACTCAATAAATGTGGATTCACTGGATTTCTACTTATTTACATTGTTTTATTTGTTGGTTTATTTATTATTAAACATCTTGGATGAAGAGCTTTTTATTAAATTATGAAAGTTTGATCATTATCTCTGCAATCTGAAGGAAGATTTTTCAAGTTTCTTTTGTAATTTCTCATACACTGTTTATTTTTTCTCAAATATTCTTCTTCTAACCTGTCACATCATCGACTTCTATTAACAGACAGGTAAACAGCATCCTGAATACACTCCAGCATAGATATGATTTAATATGTCAACTCCAATTCCACTCAGATATATTTTACCCAAGGGCTGCCCATGAAGCCAGTTTTCACTACTTTAAGTTAACAAGAAAAGGGGTAAAAACTGCCTCAGACATATATTTTATTGGACATTATTTATTGACAAATATAGGCTGAATTATGCTTTTTTAAGAGTATAATAATTTTTTTTTGTCTATAAATGGAAAAGAAACTAATATTTGTTGAATACCAACAATGTGCCATGCTCTGTGCTAAATGTTAGTTCTGTGATTTTTATCAAATCCTCACAAAAAACAAGTGAGGTCATTTACATATGAGAAAGCAGAAGCCCAGGTTATTAAAGAACATATTTAAGAACATAATCTGGCAAAAAAACATACTAGAATGGAAACAGAGAAATTGTTAAAAATAAATTGAACTGCCTGATTATAACAGAAGTAACCTCCTGCAGATAGTTTAACTCATCAAAGTTCAGTTTTCGATGAATATTTATCATGAAGTCTGACAAAGACTTAAAGAAAAGTTAAAATCAGTAGGTTGGTAGAAGTTAGACCCTAGATGCCAAGAAACTAATACCTCCTGCATTGAAATGGAGAATCAATTCCATAAATTACTACCATCATCACCATCCTAGGAATAGATCTACAGGTAGTCCCCAACTTACAACGGGGTTCCTTTCCAATGACTTCTTTGTAAGTCGGTTCTGATATAAGTTGAGAATACGTCATTTTTTTTTTGTTGTTTTTCATTACTATTGCTTTTTATTACCAATATCTTTATAAGTCTGATTTTTGTCTTTGGGGATTGGAAGCATAAACTTACAGGTATCTTTTCATACATACAAACACAAAAAATACACAAATTACAGAAATTTATTCTGACAATGAAGAAGAGTTGGATGATACTGGCGTTTTGTCAGTTGGGGTAATAACTTCACTTTGTGGAAGGTTCTGGATCATCTGTATTATCCTTGGGAATGGGGATGGCATTTCTAATCAGAAAATCAGTGAGAGTTGTCTATGTGGTTCTTTTCTTTTTTCTTCATATATCTCACAGTTACATCTCACTGCTTCCTTAATCTACCTATCGACTTTAGCAAAGCAATCAGAGTTTGGGTCCATGTTTTCAAGCAATTGAAGCCCCTGGTTTAGTAAAACAAAACAAAACAAAACAAAAATTCCAGTTAATCCTTTCACTGTGAAATTTTTTGACAGCTTCTCTCCTTCCTCTTCCTCATTACTTTTTTCTTCAGCATTTCTTTCCTCTTCAAAATCCGTTAAATCCTTATCTATCAATTCCCCTTCTCGTGATCTATGAACTCTTCCACATTAGAGATAACAAGTTGTAAATTCAGCATTCTTGCCATATGGACAGTTTTTCCACCAATCTCTACCATCATATCATCCTGATCAAATGCTTCTAGCTTGTTATAACTGAGCGTTTTTTTTTTTTTTTTTCCATATCCCCTACCTGCAATTTTTTGCAACTTACTCCCAGGAAGATGCAATGTTCCAGGTACAAGTGATGGTCGTAAGTGCAGCTCATCTTAGCTCAAATACATCGTAAGTCAGGGTCTACCTGTATTTAGATCAACTAGTGAAAACAGTCGGTACCTAACAATGAAAACAGCAAACCATTGAGTCTCGTGGGAAAGACATACTTATTGATTGCTTACTGAGGCTTTGCGGAACAAAACATGGGAACAGCGGTCACTAGAACCTAGCCTCAGTTTACTAAATAAGTCACATTAGAATAGCCACATGTTCTTTGCAACGAATAGAAGTCAAAATAAATTCAATAGATTTAAAATGTCTTCCATCACAGTTTTGTGAGGAAAATGGCAGCGGTGAGACTCACTAAGAAGACATAAATGACCTGGTAATCAGTTGGGTGAACATAATTCAGGGGTACTGAATTTGGAGGGGGTAAATTTGGAGGGCAAATATGGGAATTTTCATGCCTTGTTATTGTTGTTAGGTGCTGTCGAGTCACTTCCCTCTCATGACTATCCTATATACAACAGGAAAAAACACTGCCCAGTCCTATGCCATCCTCACAATTCGTTCCATGTTGGAATACATTTTTGCAACCATTGTGTCATTCCATCTTGTTGAGGGTCTTCCTCATTTTAATGACTCTCTACCAAGCATGATGTCCTTCTCCAGGGACTGGTCCTTCTAATAGCATGTCCAAAGTACATGAGATGAAGTCTCACCATTCTCAATTTAAGGATCATTCTGGCTGTACTTAATCTAAGACAGATTTGTTCATTCTTCTGGCAGTCCATGGTATGTATATTCAGTATTCTTCATCAACACCATAATACAAAGGCATCAGTTCTTCTTCAGTCTTCTTTACTCATTGTCCAGCTTTCGAATGTATATGAGGTGACAGAAAATACCATGACTCAGGCCAGGTGCACCTTAGTCCTGAAAGTGACACTTTAAAGAGGTCCTTTGCAGCATATTTGCCCAATGCAATGCATCTTTTTTTTTTTTTTTTGTGGCTTTTCCTTGAATATTGAAGCATTTTTTTTTAATTTTTATTGTTGTGATTAGATGAAAGTTTACAGAGCAAATTTGTTTCCCATTAAATAGTTAAAGCACAAATTGTTTTGTGACATTGGTTGCCAACCTCACCACGTGTGCAATGCATGTTCAATTTCTTGACTGCTGCTTCTATGGGTGTTGATTGTGGATACAAGCAAAATGAAATCCTGGACAATTTTAATCTTTTCTCCATTTATCATGATGTTGCTTATCAGTCAAATTGTGAGGATTTTTGTTTTCTTTATATTGAGGCGTAATCCATACTGAAGGCTGTGGTCTCTGATCTTCATCAGTAAGTGCTTCAAGTCCTCTTCCCTTTCAACAAGCAAGGCTGTGTCATCTGCCTATCGTAGGTTGTTAATGAGTCTTCATCTAATCCTGATGCCGAGTTCTTCTTCATATAGTATTTCTTCTCAGATCACTTGCTCAGCATACATATTGAATAAGTATGGTGAAAGAATAAAACTGAAGCACACCTTTCCTGATTTTAAAACACTCAGTATCCCCTTGTGTTTGAACAACTCCCTCTTGTTCTATGTACAGGTTTCTCAGGAGCACAGTTAAGTGTTCTGGAATTCCCAATCTTCACAATTTTATCCATAATTTATTATGATCCACACCATTGAATGCCTTTGCATAGTCAGTAAAACACAGGTAAACATCTTTCTGGTATTCTCTGCTTTCAGCCAAGACCCAGCTGACATCAGCAATGAGATACCTCATTCCACGCTGTCTTCTGAATCTGGCTTGAATTTCTGACAGTTCTCTGTCAATGTACTGCTCCAACCATTTTTGAACTATCTTCAGCAAAATCTTGCTTGCATGTGATATTAATGATACTGTTTGATAATTTCTGCATTCAGTTGAATCATCATTCTTTAGAATGGGCAAAAATAGGGATGTCTCGCAGTCAGTTAGCCAAGTATTTCTCTTCCAAATTTCTGGGTGTAGACAAGTGATTGATTGCTTCCAGTGCTACATCCTTGCGTTGAAATATCTCAATTGGTATTCTGTCAATTCTTGTAATCTTATTTTTTGCCAATGCCTTCACTGAAGCTTGGACTTCTTCCTTCAGTACCATTGGTTCTTGATAATACTCTACTTCCTGAAATGGTTAAACATCGACCAATTCTTTTTGGTACAGTGACTCTGTGTATTACTTCTATCTCCCATTTATGCTTCCTGCATAATTTAGAGATTTCCCCATAGAACCCTTTAATATTGCAACCTGATACTTGAATTCTTTTCTTCAGTTCTTTCAGACAGAGAAATGCCTAGTGTATTTTTTCCTTTTGGTTTTCTAACTCCAGGTCTTTGCACATTTGTTATAATAATTTACTTCTCTTCTTAAGCAGCCCTTTGAAAGCTTCTGTTTAGCTCTTTTTCTTCATCATTTCTTCCATTCTCTTCAGCTATTCTACATTCAAGAACAAGTTTCACATTCTTTTCTGGCATCTATTTTGGTCTTTTCTTTCTTTCATGTCATTTTAATGGCCTTTTGCTTTCTTCATGTATAATATCCTTGATGTCATCCCATAACTTATCTGGTCTTCAGTCTTTAATGTTCAATGCATCAAATCTGTTCTTGAGATGGCCTCTAAATTTAGGTTGGATATACTCAAGACCTTACTTTCACTGTCTTGGACTTGTTTTAATTTTCTTCAGCTTCGACTTGAACTTACATATAAGCAATTGATAGTCTGTTTAGAAGTCAGCCCCTGGCCTTTTTCTGACTAATGATATTGGACTTTTCATCTTTTCTTTCCACAGATGTTTACGATTTGATGCCTGTGTATTCCACCCATCAAGGCCCATGTGTATAGTCACCATTTATGTTGTTGAAAAAGAGGTATTTACAATAAATATGTTGTTGGTCTTGCAAAGTTCTGTCAAGCAATCTCTGGTGTTGCTTCTACAACCAAGACCATATTTTCCAACTACTGATCCGTCTTGTTTACTTCCAACTTTTACATTCCAATCATCAGTAATTATCAATGCATCTTGACTGCCTGCTGAAATGGAAGATTTAAATAAGGCTCAGAGTCATATAACATAGTAGGCAACTGTCATTCAAAGAGACTGAGAAATCATAACTTGAATAAAAAAAGACAGTCGATTAACATTAACATTGAGAATTAGATAGTGGAAATACCTGACAGAAATTTTAAAGTAACTGTCATGAAAATATTTGAAAAGTAATTACAAATACTCTTGTAATTACTTTTGCCAAGGTTAAAAAAAACAAAGACAAATAAATTATTTCAAAAAATACCAAAAGGGAATTATAGAACTAAAAATACAGTAACTAAAACAATCAAAAAACAAAAACACTCATTGCATAAACTTAATAGTTGAGTGGAAATGACAGAGGATCAAATCAGTGAACTCAGAACAGATATATGGAATTTACTCAATCAGCAGATTAAACAGAAAATAGACTGAAAAAAATGTCAGAGCTCCAAGGGCTTGGGGAACAATAAAACAAAAAAAGATCCAACATTTATATCAACAAATTCCAGAAGGAAAGGGAAAAGAAAGTGCTGAAATAATGATAGAAAACTTCCCCAAAGTGGTAAAAGACATAAACCTATAGATACTAGGAGCTAAGAAAACCACAATTACGAAAAATAAAAAGAAATCCACACTAAAGACAGAGAAAAAATCTTGAAAGCAGTCAAACAGAGGCAGTGCATTTGCTATAGGGGAACACAGATTCACGACTGTGAATTACTCATCTGCAACCGTAGATGCCAGATGAAAGTAGCATACTATTTTCCTAGTGCTGAAAGAAAGAACTGTCAACTGCTAATTCTTTATCAGACAAAAATATTCTTCCAAAATACGGGGAAATAAAAACATATTTTGATGAAAGAAAATAAGAAGAATTTGTCTCCATCAAACCTACTATTTAAAAATGGTTAAAGGAAGTTCAGAAGGCATAAAGAAAATGATAAAAGATGTACCCTCAAAGTATCAGGAAGGAGAAAGACAATGTAATATCAGAAATATTAGTAAATATAATAGACTACATGTCATGGATTGAATCGTCTCCCCCCAAAATATGTGTCAACTTGGTTAGGCCATGATTCTCAGTATTGTGTGGTCGTCCTCCTTTTGTGATTATAATTTTATGCTAAAGAGGATTAGGGTGGGATTGTAACACCACCCTTACTCAGGCCACCTCCTTAATCCAATGTAAAGGGAGTTTCCCTCGGGTGGGGCCTGCACCCCCTTTTATCTCTCAAGAGATAAAAGGAAAGGGAAGCAAGCAGAGAGTTGGGGACCTCATACCACCAAGAAAGTAGCACCAGGAGCAGAGCACAACCTTTGGACATGAGGTCCCTGTGCCTGAGAAGCTCCTCACCCAGCGGAAGGTTAAGGACAAGGACCTTCCTCCAGAGCTGACAGAGAAAGAAAGCCTTCCCCTGGAGCCGATGCCCTGAATTTGGACTTGTAACCTACTATACTGTGAGAAAATAGATTTCTCTTTGTTAAAGCCTACTTGTGGTATTTCTGTTATGACAGCACTAGATGACTAAGACAGTGCACTTCCCTTCTTCAGGATTCCAAATAACATTTTATGATAGAAATAAAAATTAGAACAACTGATACTTAAAGCAATGATCTTTAAAAAGTGACAAAGGCAAAGGAAACAAATAGAAGTAAGATTTTCACACTGCACTGGAAGTGGTAAAACTATACCCATAGACTGTGATATGTCACATACATATAAATTGTAAAATTCAGAGCACCCAGTAAGAAAACTATGCAACATGGTAAATCAGAAAGACTATAAATCAACTACCATGTAAAATATGTTAAAGTAATTCACAGGAATGCAAGAAGAGAAACAGAAGAGTAAGAAACAAAAGAAATGAACAGAAAGCAATTAATAAAATGAAGGAGAAAAAAGAATAAAACACATAAACCAACATTTTACCCTATAGAATGTACAGAAGGAAAATAAGCTCATGAAAATATGCTGAACATCAAAATGCAAAATAAAAACACAATGACTTATCAGAATGGCTAAAATAAACGTGACAACACTAAATGCTGGTGAAGATATTGGGAAACTGAATCACTCCTACACGGCTGGTGGGAACGTAAAACGGCACAGGCACTCTAAGATACTTGTTTGACAGTTTCTTATAAAACTAAGCAACAATTAAAATTTGACCCAACAATTGCACTCTTGGGACTATATCCCAGTTAAATGAAAATTTATATTCACACAAAGACCTGTATGCAAATGTTTGTAGCAACTTTATTCACAATAACCAAACTCTAGAAAAAACCCAGGTATCCTGAAATGAGTTAATGTGAAATAAACTGCAATGCTTCCGTACTATGGAATGCTGCTTTGTAATGGAAAGGAACAAACTATTGATGCATGTGCTGACTCAATAGATTCTTAAAGGAATTATGAATGAAAAAAGTTAATCCCAAAATATTATATAACATCTACGTTCCATTTATATAATATTTTTTGAAGTAACATAATTATAGAAATGGAGAACAGATTAGTGGTTCTCAAAGTTTATGGAAGAGTTGGAAGTGAATTGAGATGGATGTGGGTATTAAAGGGTAACGGGAAGGATTCTTACAGTAATGGAACTGTTCTGTATCTTGACAGTGGTAGTAGATACACAACCTTACACATATAACTAAAACTTCATACAACTAAATACATACACATCCACACATAAAATGCACACACAAATGAAAACATGTCAAACTGGAGAAATCTAAATAAGGTTGATATTTGTGGATTATATCAATGTCAATTTCTTGGGTATGATACTGTAGTAAGATGTTAGCATTGTAGGAAATTGGGAAAAGAATACAAAGGATCTTCCTGTTTTATTTTTATAATTGTATATGAATCTGCAGCTATCTCAAAATAACACATTTACATAATTTCTTTTAAAAAAGAGTTTAAACCACAAAAAAGATGAAATACAGACATATTTAGATATACAAAAGCAGAAAGAATTCATCATTAGCAAAATTGCACTACAAGAAATATGTGAAGAATTTCTTTAAGCATAAGCATTATGATACCAGATAGAAACCTAGATATATATAGAAGAACCAGGAGCACCACAAATGGTGCTATGTGTGCATCTCATGCAACTTACATTCTAAAGACATAGTCATATTTTCTCTACTTCTATCCTTTCACCTATGATAAAGTTTAAGTGTTCTTTGTTTTCATATTCAAAGTAAAGGAATATAATTTGGAGCATAAAGGAAGAACCTGAATTAAAGTTATGGCTATATAATTTATAAGACACATGAGCTTCAGAAGCACCATCTCTCAAATATAATGTTTCAATCTTCACTAAGATTGGCCTGATATTGCTATTATATGGGGGCATGAGGTCAAACAGCTAACACCTTATCGGGTTTATAACAGTTGGTTCTTAAATATTGTCTAAAACTTCCCCTTCTTAATAATGTATTATCACATTATTATTGAGGTGTCAAAAATTTCACTTTGTTGCTGCTGTTGCTAGGTGTCATTGAGTCCATTCCCACTCATAGCAACCCTATGCACAACAGAACAAAACACTGCCAGGTCCTGCGCCATCCTCACAATTGTTATGCTTGAGCCCACTGTTGCGGCCATTGTGTCAATCCATTTTGTTAAGGGTCTTCCTCTTTTTTCCTGACCCTCTGTTTACCAAGTATGATGTCCTTTTCCAGGGATGGATACCTCCTAGTAATGTGTCCAAAGTATGTGAGATGAAGTCTCATCATCCTCCCTTCTAAGGAGCATTCTGGCTGTACTTCTTCCAAGACACATTTGTTCCTTTTTTAGCAGTCCATGATATATTCAATATTTTTTGCCTACACCATATTCAAAGGCATCAAATCTTCAGTCTTCCTTATTCATTGCCCAGCTTTCACACACATCTGAGGTGATTGAAAATACCGGGGCTTGGGTCACGGGCTCCTTAGTATTCAAGGTGACATTTTTGCTTTTTATCCTTTCAAAGAAGTCTTCTGCAGCAGATTTGCCCAAGGCAATGCATCTTTTGATTTCTTGACTGTTGCTTCCATGGGTGTTAATTATGGACTCAAGCAAAATGAAATCCTTGACAAATTCAGTATTTTCTATGTTTTTCATGATGCTGCTTATTGGTCCAGTTGTGAGGATTTTTGTTTTGCTCATGTTGAGGTGTAATCCATACTTAAGGCTGTGGTCTTTGATCTTCCTCAGAAGGTGCTTGAAGTCCTCTTCACTTTCAGTAAGCATAGATCTATCATATACAAATCACAGGTTGCTAATATATCTTCCTCCAATCCTGATGCCACACTCTTTTTCACATACTCCAGCTTCTCAGGTTATTTGCTTAGCATAAAATTGAATAAGTATGCTGAAAGGCTACAACCCTTGTGCACACATTTCCTTAATTCAGTGCGTTAATTTAAACCACACAGTATCCACTTGTTCTGTTCGAAAGCCTACCTCTTGATCTATGTACAGGTTCCTCAGAAGCACAATTAAGCATTCTGGAATTCCCATTCTTCGCCATGTTATCCATAATTTGTTATGATCCACACTGTCAAATGTCTTTACATGGTCAATAAAACATAAGTAGACATCTTTCTTGTATTCTGTTGTCAGCCAAGATCCATTTGACATCAGCAATGATATACCTTGTTCCACATCCTCTTCTGAATCTGGCTTGAATTTCTGGCAGTTCTCTGCGGATGTACTGTTGCTACTGCTTCTGAACGATCTTTAGCAAAATTTTATTTGCATGTTCTATTAATGATACTGTTTGATAATTTCTTCATTCTGTGGTATCCGCTTTCTTTGCAATACAAATAAATATGGATCTCTCCCAGTTGCTCAGCCAGGTAGCTGTCTTTCACATTTTTTGACATAGATGAGTGAACACTTCCAGCACTGTATCCATTTGTTCAAACATCTCAATTGATATTCCATCAAATCCTGGAGCCTTGTTTTTCACCAATGCCTTCCGTGCATCTTGAACTTCTTCCTTCAATACCATCGGTTCTTGACAATATGCTACCTCAGAAATGATTGAATGTAGACCAATTCTTTTAGGTATAATGACTCTGTTCCTTCCATCTTCTTTTGATGTTTCCTGCCTCTTTCAGTATTTTGTCTATAGAATCCTTGCATATTGCAACTTGAAGCTTGAGTTTTTTCTTCAGTTCTTTCAGCCTGAGAAATGCCTATGGTGTTTTTCCCTTTTGGTTTTCTAACTCCAGGTCTTTCATTTCATTATAATATTTTACTTTGTCTTCTAGAGGAGCCCTTTGAAATCTTCCATTCAGCTCTTTCATTTCATCTTTTCTTCCATTTGCTTTAGCTACTCTACGTTCAAAAATAACTTTCAAAATCTCTTCTGACATTCATTTGGTCTTTTCTTTCTTTCCTGTCTTTTTAATGACCTTTTACTTTCTTCATGTATGAAGTTGTTGATGTCATTCCACAACTCGTCTGGTCTTCAGTCATTAGTGTTCAGTGCATCAAATCTGTTCTTGAGATTGTATCTATGTTCAGGTGGGATATACTCAAGGTTTTACTTTGTCTCTCATGGACTTGTTCTAATTTTCTTCAGGTTCAACTGGAACTTGCATATAAACAATTGATGGTCTTTTCCACAGTCAGCCGCTGGCCATATTTTGACTGATGGTATTGAACTTTTCTATAGTCTTTTTCCACAGATGTAGTCAATCTGAATTCTGTGTATTCTATCTGGCAAAGTCCAGCTTTCTCATTCCAATAACCAGTAATTATCAATGCTTCTTGATTGCATATTTGATCATTTTCAGCTGTAAAATTTGGTAAAATCTTCATTGTCTTCATTTTTTGGCCTTAGTTGTTGGTGAATAAATTTGAATAATATTCATATTAACTGGTCTTCCTTGTAAAAGTATGGATATTATCACCAACAATGTCATACTTCAGAATAGACTTGAAATATTCTTTTTCACGATGAACAAGAAGCCATTCCTCTTCAGTTTGTCTTTCACAGCATAGTAGACTATATGATTGTCTGACTCAAATGGCTGATACCAGTCCATTTCAGCTCACTAATGCCTAGGATATCAATGTTTTGTGTCCCATTTCATTTATGACAACTTCCAATTTTCCTAGATTCATGCTTCATACATTCCACGTTCTGATTATTAATGGATGTTTACAGCTGTTTCTTCTCCTTTTGAGTCATGCCTCATCAGCAAATGAAGATCCTCAAAGCTTGACTCCACCCCTGTCATTAAGGTTGACTCTACTTTGAGGAGGTAGCTCTTCTCCAATCTTATATGTAAGTGCCTTCCAATCTGAGGGGTCCATCTTCTGGTACTGTATCAGACAATGTTCCACTGCCATTCATGAGGTTTTCAGTGGCTAATTTTTCTAGAAGTAGACTGCCAGATCCTTCTTCCTAGTCTGGAAGCTCAGTAGAAACCTGTCCACCATGGGTAACCCTGCTGGTATTTGAGTACTGATGGCATAGCTTCCAGGATTGCAGCAACATGCAAGACCTCACTGTAAGAAAAGCTGAAAGAAACCTACTCCAATTGTCAATGAGTTTTCTGACATTAATGAACATTTGGGTAATAGTCTTTATTTCTCAAAGTCTTAAATACAATTTCTTTCTGAGTTTACAGAATACAATTATCCCCAACAAATGTATCATTTTGTTGAAATATCTTTTCTGTTTGTTTTTTTTCTTTTTGTCATTCTGTGCCCAGGGCAACTAATATTTTCAGATTGAGAGACTTGTTATTTTATTGTAAACTAAATAAAAAGGGTCTTCAATTTTGTTAAATTTTTGTAAACTTTTTCATTTCCTTAAGGTGTAGGATCTTCCTTAAAGTAAGATTAGGAGACCAAGAAAGTTTATGTCTTATCTGTCTTCACAGAATACGGAAAACCATTTGCTGCTCACAATGGCTGTATCAACCATAACCAAACCAAAAAAGAAACCTGTTGCCGTCGAGTCAATTCCCACCCCTAGTGACCCTACAGGACAGAGTAGAACTGCCCCATATGGTTTCCAAGGAGTGCCTGATGGATTTGAACTGCTGACCTTTTGCTTAGCAGCGTAGCTCTTAACCACTATGCTACCAGGGTTTCTGTATCAACCATAACCGAACCAAACCAAAAGCAGTGCCATCAAGTGGATTCCAACTCACAGCGACCCTATAGCACTAGGGAATTTGTTATTTACAAAAGAGACTGCTGAGATTATGGATTCATGATCTCTCTGGTGACAATATTATTATCCAGGTCAGATTATGGTATCAATAGACATTAATTGGAAACTTTAGTAAAATAATTTCTGAGTACTAAAATCCAATTATGCAAATATTTTCTAAACATTCACTTTGTCAGGCAGCATTCTCGGCCCTATTATATAACTTATATAAGATATGTTTTCAACCCTCAAAGAATCCAATATATCATCTATTTGCCTGCCTTTTTGGCCTCTTCTAATAAATATACTTCTATATAAGGTCTCTATTGAATGTAACTGTTTTCATTAATTTCTTAAGCTGCTAGAATACTTTCAAGTGTTAAAAAACAGAGATGTCACTTTAAGGGCTAAGGTGCACCTAATCCAAGCCATAGTGTTTTCAATCACATTGTATGTGTGTGAAAGCTGGACAATGAATAAGAATGACTAGAGAAAAAATGATGCCTTTGAATTATACTGTTGGCAAAGAATATTGAATATACCATGGACTACCAGAAGAATGAAAAAATCTATTTTGGAAGAAGTACAGCCAGAATGGACCTTAGAAGCAAGGATGACAAGGCTTTGTCTCATGCACTTTGGGCATATTATCAGCAGGGACCAGTCCCTGGAGGAGGACATCATGCTTGGAAAAGTAGAGTGTTAGTGAAAAAGAAGAAGACCCTCAATGAGACGGATTGACACAGTGTCTGCAGCGATGGTATCAAAGATAACAGCAATTGAGAGGATGGCACAGGACCAGCAATATTTCCTTCTATTGAAGATAGGGTGTCTATGAGTTGGAACCAACTCAATAGCACCTAACAACGACAAGCTAAAATATTATCCTCCCTGCAAGGGAAAAAAAAAAAAAGAACAGTAAAGGAATATTGGCTGGTACAATTACTAGGAAATAAGAGAATTAAATTTATCAGTAATATATTTTCATGTAGGGCTCTTAAAAATTAAAATGTAATTAAAGTTATACAAAGTAATTAAATATATACCATAATAAGGGTCTTAACTAATTTTTGAAGATTCATTTATCAGTTAAGATGAAAAATGCTAACATGGATTCACCAGCATTAAAATAGTTAACCCCAATTAATTTGTACTGATTTTTATTAATTTTTTTCTGTCAGATGATATTCCTCAATCAGCAATAGCTGAGGAAGATAAAGCTAATAATAACATTGTGACTTACTCAATAAATGTCTTTTTGTCAATTTGAAATTATTAAGACCAAAACTCAGATTTCATTCCAATGAACAGCGGAAATTACCACATTCACATCTATCTTATCATCAGCCCAGGAGAGGAGAAGCATATGTTTCACTGCGAAAATTAAAAGGACGATAGACTCAGGTCTATTGCTTAAATTTTTTTTAAAGAGAGCATTTTTTCCCCTGTAAAATAGTGGAAAGTTAGCAAACATTTTGTCGGCAGTTATGCAAAATAACATTTTAAAGAAGTGTGAATAATGCCTTTCTCTCTCTTATATTCTTGTATTTTTTTTTAAATCATAACTGTGAAGCAGATTATAATTTATTACTATTTAGACTGCTTCTCCTTGTGAGTTATATGGATTTCCTACATCTATTTTGGTCAAAAAAAAAATCTATATTTATATCCTACTTAACCTCGTTTGTAAGCAACACATAATTACCAACAACATATAAAAAAGTCCAACATCCATGATACAGATAATCACTTATATTCAGTATATTTAATTGCTATGAGGTCGTAGTTCTCCAAAAGACATTAGTTCATCAGCGCCTAACACAGCCCAAATATGTGGAAAGGAAATTATATAAACATGAGTGGCAGCCAATATTCTTTCTAAATGTGTATAATTAATCTTACCATTTGGCTATGTATTAAAGAATTTTATAGATTACTTTAACAAATGCTCAATTGGATATTTTAAGCAATATGCAGACTCATCTAAGATGGGAATTATTTTAAGGTTGTGCATGATCTCTTGAAATATTCCTAATTGTATCAAAATGCTAAACACATGAAATGTTTTTGAATTACCAATGTCAATAAAGTTAATCAATATCTTATAAAAAAGGAAGGTATGATAATCACCTCTGGATGGTTTTCCTTTCTTTCTCATCTCAAAGATACAATAAGCTCTTCATTTACTAAGCCAAAATTTATACAACATTAGGAATACTTGAACACAAAGTGCCCATATACCTGTTGCCGTCCAGTCAATTCTAACTCATACTGACCCTATAGAACAGAGTAGAACTGCCCCATAGGGTTTCCAAAGAGCAGCTGGTGTATTTGAACTGCTGATCTTTTGGTTAACAACCAAAGACTTAACCACAAAGTAGTAATAATAAATATTATCCATATATGTGAAATAAAGATAATTTTAGATAAAATGTTTAAGAGTTGTATTTACTTTTTAATATTCTCATCAATTAAAGGAAATTTTGGTTGGTATTATTGATTTATGCCCATTCTTTGGCTCATTTAATTTTAAGGCCTGCAAATTCTCACCAGAAACAATGTTTCTTTATACTTTCTAGTCTCATTATTTTATATATTAGTTAAGACCAAGCAAACACAAAAGTGTTTTGGTTTCTACTCATTATTTAGAAAATAGCGAGTTGATGAAATTGATATAAACCTCTTAGTGAAGACTAAACTCTCAATAATCCAAAGTTCCATAAATACATTAAACCCCAAACTACAAACATTGCTCTTGCATTTGTGTGTTTGTCCAAGAAATTAAGACCAGGAAAAGCCATGATTATAATTGAAGAAAGAGAAGGACAATATATTGTGAGATATACCTGAAACATATTTTTCTCCTTGTGAGATGGTTACACAGAATCTAAGTACCGAACTTCAGCATGTGTACAATTATGATCTTATTAGTACATTAATTCCTGATGAGATCTATGTCCTCATAACTCTTTTTTTTTTTTGCACACCAACCTGAAAACTGTACATCAATCCCAAGTCTTTCTGATTCCAAAGTCTGACCAGAGTCCAAAATCTTATACATCTTTTTTCATTATTAGCTGTAGCACTTGTATATGGGATATTGCATTAAGGATATCAAGCACCAGTGAAATTTCTGATTTTTCATGCTACTCATTTTCCAGTGAATATCACTCTACTTAATTCTGCTTAATTTGTAATTTAGTAGCTTCATTCACGACTCAAAATGAGAAGAAACAGCTACAAACATCCATTAGTAATTGGAACATGGAATGAAAGATGTATGAATCAAGAAAAACTAGAAGCTGTCAAAAGTGAAACGGAATGCTTCAAGGTCGATATCCTAGGCATTAGTGAGCTGAAATGGACTAGTACTGGCCATTTTAAATTGGACCATGTGTATGGTCTACTATGCTGGGAATTACAACTTGAAGAGTAATGGTGTCACATTCATTGTGAAAAATAACATTTCAAGATCTGTTCTGAAGTACAATGTTGTCAGTGACAGGATAATATCCATACACCTACAAGGAAGACCAGTTAAGAGGACTATTATTCAAATTTATGCACGCACCACTAATGCCAAAGTTGTAGAAATTGAAGTTTTTTTTTTTATTGTGCTTTAGATGAAGGTTTACAGAGCAAATTAGTTTCTCACTAAACAATTAATACACATATTGTTTTGTGATATTGGTTGTCAACCCCTCGACGTGTCAACACTCTCCCCTTCTCGATCTCAGGTTCTCCATTTCCATTCATCCAGCTTTCCTGTCCCCTCCTGACTTTTCCTCCTTGCTTCTAGGCTGGTATGCCCATTTAGTCTTGTATACATGGTTGAGCTACATGTATTATTTTTTTGTCTTGTGGGCCTGTCTAATCTTTGGCTGAAGGGTGAACCTCAGGAGTGACTTCAGTACTGAGTTACAAGGGCATCCAAGGGCCATCCTCTTGGGGTTTCTCCAGTATCTGTCAGATCAGTAAGCCTGGACTTTTTTGTGATTTAGAATTTGTTCTGCATTTTTCTCCAGCTTTGTCTGGGACCCCTTATTGTGATCCCTATCAGAGCAGTCTCTGGTGGTAGCTGGGCACCATGTAGCTGTGCTGGACTCAGTCTGGTGGAGGCTGTGGTACTAGTGGTTAATTACTCCTTTGGACTAATCTTTCCCTTGTGCATTTTGTTACCTTCATTTTCTCTAGCTCCAGAAGGGGTGGGAAAAATTGAAGATTTTTAATAATTTTTAAATTCTTAAATTGATCAAACATATAATCAAGATGGATTGATAATTACAGGTGATTAGAATGCTAAATCCTAAAAAAAAGAAGGATTGGTAGTTGGAAAACATGGCCTTGGTGATAGAAATGCTGCTGGAAACCACATGATGGAATTTTGCAAGACCAATGACTTATTCATTGGAAATATCTATTTTCAACAACATAATTGGCAACTATACATGTGGACCTCACCAGATGGAAAACACAAAAGTCAAATTGTATCTGTGGAAAGAGATGATGGAGAAATTTAGAGTCATCCTTTAGAACAAAGCTGACTGTGAAACAGAACTTCAATTGTTCAAATGCAAGCTCAAGGTGAAGCTGAAGAAAATTAAAGCAAGTACATGAGGGCCAAAGTTCAACCTTGAGCATATCCCACCTGAATTTAGAGACCATCTCAAGAAGATTTCATACACTGAAGACTAATGACTGAGGACCAGACAAGTTGTGGAAGGACATCAAGGACATCACACATGAAGAAAGCAAAAGGTTATTAAAAAGACAGGAAAGAAAGAAATGGATGTTAGAAGAGACTCTGAAACCTGCTTTTGAATGTACAGTAGCTAAAGCAAACAGAAGAAATGGTGAAGTAAAAGAGATGAACAGAAGATTTCAAAGGGCAGCTCGAGAAAACAAGGTAAAGTATTATAACGAAATAGTGCAGTGGTTAAGTGTTTGGCTGCTAACCAAAAGTTCGGCAGTTCAAATCCACCAGTTGTTCCTTGGAAACCAGGGGTGCAGTTCTACTCTGTTCTATAGGGTGTCTATGGTTGAATAGACTCCACGGCAATGGTTTTGTTTGTTTGTTTGCTTGTTTTTTGAGTGCAAAGACCTGGAATTAGAAAACCAGAAGGGAAGAACACACTCAGCATTTCTCAAGCTGAAAGAACTGAAGAAAAAATTTAAGCCTCCAGTTGCTATATTCAAGGATTCTATGGGCAAAATATTGAACGATGCAGGTAACGTTAAAAGAAGACAGAAAGGGTACACAGAGTCGCTATACCAAAAATAACTGATTTAAGTTCAGCCATTTCAGGAGGTAGCATATGGTCAAGAACTGATGGTATTGAAGGAAGAAGTCCAAGAAATCCAAGCTGCACTGAAGGCATTGCCAAAAAACAAGGCTCCAGGAACTGATAGAATACCAACTGAGATGTTTTAACAAACAGATGCAGCACTGGAGGTGCTCACTCATCTATGCCGAGAAATATGGAAGACAGCTGCCTGGCCAACTGACTGGTAGAGATCCGTATTTGTGCCCATTTCAAAGAAAGGCAATCCAATAGAATATGGAAATTATCAGACAATATTATTAATATCACAAAAACTAAACCAAACCCAGTGCCCTCGAGTTGATTCCGACTCATAGCGACCCTATAGGACAGAGTAGAACTGCCCCCTAGAGTTTCCAAGGAGCGCCTGGAGGATTTGAACTGCTGACCATTTGGTTAGTAGCTGTAGTACTTAACCTCTGCACCACCAGGGTTTCCATTATCATGCACGAGTAAAATTTTGCTGAAGATCACTCAAAAGGGGTTGTAGCTGTACATCAACAAGGAACTGCCAGAAATTCAAGCTCGATTCAAATAGAGGACATGGAGATAAGGATATAATTGCTGATGCCAGAGGGATCTTGGCAGAAGGCAGAGAATACAAGAAAGATGTTTACCTGTGTTATATCGATTATGCAAAGGCATTCAGCTGTATGGATTATAACAAATTATGATAACATTGTGCAGATTAGGAATTATAGAACGCTTAATCATGCTCACTAGGAACCTGTACATAGACAAAGAGGCAGTCACTTGGACAGAACAAGGGAACACTGTGTGATTTAAAATCAGGAAAGGGTGTGTGTCAGGGTTGTATTCTTTCACCATACCTATTCAATTTGTATGCTGAGCAAATAATCTGAGAATCTGGATTATATGAAGAAGAACATGGCATTAGAATTGGTGGAAGACTCATTAACAACTCGCCATATGCAGATAACACAACCTTACTTGCTGAAACTAAAAAAGGACTTGAAGCACTTTCTAACAAAGATCAAAGACCACAGCCGTCAGTATGTATTGTGCCTCAACATAAAGAAAACAAAAATCCTCACAATTGGACAAGCAACATTATGATAAATGGAAAATATTGAAGTTGTCAAGGATTTCATTTTATTTGTATCTACAGCCAACACCTATGAAAGGTGCTATTAAGAAATAAAAGAATTTGCATTGGCCAAATCTGCTGCAAAAGACTGCTTTAAAGTGTTAAAAAACAAAGAAGTCACTTTGAGGTGTGCCCGAACCAATCCATGATATTCTCAATCACCATGCATGTGAAATCTGGACTATCATAAGGAAGACCAAAGTAAAATTGATGCATTGATGCAATTTTGATGTTGGTGAAGAACATTGAATATACCATAGACTGACAGAAGAACAAGTAAGTCTGTCTTGGATGAAGTGCAGCCAGAGTGTTCCTTGTAAGTGAGGATGGCAAGACTTGGTATCATGTACTTTGGATATGTTATCAAGAGAGACCAGTACCTGGAAAAGGACATCAAGCCTTGTAGACAGTCAGGGAAATAGAGGAAGGCACTGGACGAGATGGATTGGCACAGTGGCTACAACAATGGCCTCAAACATAGTAAGGATTGTGAGGATGGTGCAGGGAAGGGCACTATTTCTTTTTGTTGTTCATAGGATCGCTATGAGTCAGAATTGACTCTACAACACCTAACAACAACAGCAACATTATATATATATGTATATGCAATCCAGAGTCTCTATATAGTAAAAAAAAAAAAAAAAAAGAATTTGTTCCTTTTTTCTATTTTATTTCAATTCACACACTGAATATTGTTAGAGTTCTTAGGTGGAAAAATCAGAAATTGGAAAAGATAGTGAGGAATAGCAGTACACATTTCTCATCTATGTGATACATGCATACAGATACATTTTTTAATGCTTTCACTTCATGATATTTGCAGTGTGTTTGTGTCCAAGCAAAAAGGGAAAACAACTCTCTTATTTCATAAGCAAAATCTAATGTACTGATTATTTTTTAAATATTTATCCATAACCTTCATATGAATTTGACCTTGCACTATGATAAAAGATAATTGCTAGTAATTAAAATTGACATGGTGGAATATATAACGTTAAAGAATTGCAAATAATGATTTTTTACTAGAGATTTTATTAGTATGAGACAGAGGAACTTTACCTGCAAGAATAAGATTTATAATTCAACCACTTTGTTCTCTCAGTCTAGTAGGCCATGTCCAATTTTTTCAGCTTAGCATTACGAAGAAACTTTCTACATATAAATTTTGAGTACCTTAGATGAAAGGGATTGGGCAACTAGAGGTGTGTTATAAAGTTAACTCCATATGATTCAGAAATTGAGAAAGTCTTTACAATCAGATAAAAGTGGAAAGTTTCTCCCAGTTATAATCAATATTTTTAAATTCTCAGTTGTATTTGTAGAATTTAATGGGGTTAAAGATGATAATTAATTGCATCCTACCAGTTCTAGTCCCATTTGGATTAATTGCATCCTCCCAGTTCTAGTCCCATTTGGAAAATACGCATTTGAATTAGACACGCATGAGCTGCATTATGTGTTAAACAATCTGTATGGATTACACCTCAACATAAAGAAAACAAAAATCCTCACAACTAGGCCAATAAGCAACATCACGATAAACAGGCAAAGACTGAAGTTGTCAAGGATTTCATTTTACTTGGATCCACAATCAACAGCCGTGGAAGCAGCAGTCAAGAAATGAAAAGACACATCCCACTGAGCAAATCTGCTGCAAAAGACCTCTTTAATGTGTTGAAAAGCAAAGATGTCACCTTGAAGACTAAGCTGTGCCTGACCCAAGCCATGGTGTTTTCAGTAGCCTTATATGCATGTGAAAACTGGACAACGAACAAGGAAAACTGAAGAAAAATTGATGCCTTTGAATTGTGGTGTTGGAGAAGAATATTGAATATACCATGGACTGCCAAAAAAACGGACAAGAAAAGAGAGTGAAGGGAAGGAGTGTGCTGTCTTATTAGGGGGAGAGCAATTAGAAGTATATAAAACAAAACAAACAAACAAAAAAACCCACTGCCGTCGAGTCCATTCCGACTCATGGCGACCCCATAGGAGAGTAGACTCATGGCGACCCTATAGGAGAGTAGACTCATGGCGACCCCATAGGAGAGTAGAACTGCCCGATAGAGTTTCCAGGGAGCGCCTGGCAGATTTGAACTGCTGAGCTCTTGGATAGCAGTTGTAGCGCTTAACTACTACACCACCAGGGTTTCCCCTTAGAAGTATATGGCAAGGTGTTTATAAATTTTTGTATGAGAGTCAGACTTGGTTTGTAAACTTTCACTTAAAACACAATAAAAATTAAAAAAAAAAAAAAAAGAATGAACAAATCTGTCTTGGGAGAAGTACAACCAGAATGCTCCTTAGAAGCAAGAATGGCGAGACTATGTCTCATACACTTTGGACATGTTGTCAGAAGGGATCAGTCCCTGGAGGAAGACAACATGCTTGGTAAAGTAGAGGGTCAATGGAAAAGAGGAAGCCCTCAATGCGATGGGTTTACACAGTGGCTGCAACAATGGGCTTAAGCTTAACAACAATTGCAAGGATGGCGCAGGACTGAGCAGTGTTTCCTTTTGTTGCACTTAGGGCTGCTATGGGTTGAAACTGACTCGATGGCACCTAACAACAATAACAACAACAACCAGTTCTAGCCCAACTGGAAAATATGTTTTGAAATTAGACAAGCGTAAGTTGTATTATGTGTTAAAAAATCTTGGGTACTCTTGCTTGAACCCAAAGCAAAAATAATCTTCCTAATCTCTCTTTCTAATGCTGCCCAGATAAAATGGGAGAGTAATTTAGAATTTACCCCTGAGCCTTTCCTGTTCTTACTGCAAGGGGAACAAAGGAAGAAAGAAACCACATGTTTGCAGACAGATTTTTTTCAGTCAGAGAATTGAGACATGTCTGAGCTATGCAAGCAGAGCGCCTTGTCTCAACCTCAGTTATGTAACTCAGTCCTTCTGTGGGCAGGAGCAAGGCATGAGCAGAGAAAGTGCGGGATTATAAGTGTTCTTCCACTGCTATTCCCTTCTAGAGACCAAACCCACTGCCGTCGTGTTGATTCCGATTCACAGCAACCCTAAAGGACAGAGTAGAACTGCCCCACAGGGTTTCCAAGGAGCACCTGGTGGATTCGAACTGCCAACTTTTGGTTAGCAGCTATAGCTATTAATCACTACGCCACCAGCATTACCCCCTTCTGGACAGAGGGTGAAACTTCCCGTTTCCCTATGAAAATATGGAAAGGAGAATATTAAGCTTCTGATATAACACCTGCATGACAGTCAGCCTTTATATTTTTCTCCATACATGTTTTTCTCTTTCTACCTCTCTTTAAGATTATTCTGTTTATACTTGCATTCCTTTATCATCTATGATATCAGTGCTACTTAGAAGAAAGTAATTTTAAATTTGAATGAAGTCTTAGGAGTTTCTAACAGACATGTAGGTACAATTTCAACTGTCTAGTTTTTTTAGTATCCAGTAGAAAAAAACAAGTTAAAAATCCTAACTCAAAAGAAGCTCCAGCGTGTGCAATCCGTTGCAGAGTGGTTTTCCTTTCAAAGGAGCATAAGCCTTTGAATCATAATCCATAGTATGAATTCTGATATTCATCTCCTTGCCCATTCTTGAAGAAGCTTCTAAAAGCATGAAGAACAATGATCACATCTTGCCTAATGCCCTGGGTGTTTTTAGGAGGACAGGAGGGGTTCAATGGTAGAATTTTTGCCTTCCGTGCTTCAGATCTAGGTTTCTTTCTGGCTAATGCACCTCAAGCCAAGCCCCCATCCCTCTATCAGTGGAGGCTTATGTGTCGCTATGATGGTGAATAGGTTTCAACAGAGCTTCCGGACTAAAACAGACTAGGAAAAAAATTCTGACAACCTGCTTCTGAAAATCAGTCAATTAAAAACTTTTTGGATCATAATAGTCCAATGCTGTTGTGCATGGGGTTGCCGTAAGTCTTCTTACAAGTCTCTTTAGAAGCTCTTTTTCGTCATGAATCATGTTCATTATTGCCGTCTCTCCCCATTCCCTGCCTACCCTTGTAAATTTGCTGCTTTAATTACATGTCATAACTTCTACCTACCATCTACTCAGGCTTGGCTAATGAACTATCTTCCTTTCTCTCTGATTTTCATATTAGAACCGTCCTAATTAGCATTTTTTCCTGCCCTCCCTCTGTCATGGATTGAACTATGTCCCCTCAAAAAATGTATCAGCTTAGGCCATGTGTGGTTGTCCTCCATCTTGTGATTTTCCTATGCATTATAAATCATAATCTCTGCCTGTGGTTAAAAAGATCAGGATGGGATTGTGACACCACCCTTACCCAGGTCACCACCCTGATCCACAGTAAAGGGAGTGTTCCTGGAGTGTAGCCTGCACCACCTTTTATCTTTCAAGAGATAAAAGGAAAGGGAAGCAAGCAGAGAGTTGGGGACCTCATACCACAAGAAAGCAGCACCAGGAGCAGAGCACGTCCTTTGGACCCGGAGTCCCTGTGTCTGACAAGATCCTCGACCATGCAAAGATTGAGGACAAGGACTTTCTTCCAGAGCCAACAGAGAGAGAAGGCCTTCCCCTGGAGCTGATGCCCTGAATTTGAACTTGTAACCTACAAGACTGTGAGAAAACAAATTTCTCTTTGTTAAAGCCATCCACTTGTGGTATTTCTGTTGTGGTAGCACTAGATGACTAAGATACCCACCCACGTAATTTTGATTTTATGCACTAGAGCCTACAGACCCAGTCATCGTAGGTGAGGTCTCCTCTCAGAGGGGAGCAAAGGAAAGTATGTAAATGTGTAAACCTGGAATCTGCTTTGGTGGGCAGGAAGGAGAAAGAGCTTGGGTGCATTCAGAGTGATCATTTTGTCCCAACACACAAGCAGTTGTGTTACATTGTATAAACATAAATTGTATAAGAGCACATAGGAAAGAAATGTAATCCATACACATTTGCTAGACTGGGTGATTTTGGAATTAAGATATGAAAGACAAATAGAAATTGGGCAGTCATTTTAGATAAAAATAATAGTATATGCAATAGGCTAGGTTTGAGGATGTATTGAAATTTGTGGAGCTGTAATTAGCTTAGTATGGCTGAAGTTTAGAGAGCATAGGAAATGAAGACAAAGAAATTAGAAGAACCTAGGTCTTAATGGACTTTCTGTATAATATTATGGGGTTTAGACTTTATGAGGAAGACATAGGAAAGTCACTGAAGACTTTAAATTTAGAGGGTGACATGTGTAGAATTGCATTTTTAAAATGTTCATCCTGACAATAGGGTGAATAATGGATTGAAATAAAATCATAATGTAATATATACTGACAGGCTATTCATAAAACCAATTTCCTCTTCTTTCTTGGCACACAGCTAAACAATATTTCCCAGTTTACTTTAGTTAGATGTGGTCATATGACTCAATTCTAGAAAGAGGAATATGAACCTTCACCATTTTCAGTCATGATGCATGAAAAGCTCCACACAAAATGCTTTACAATTTTCTCTTCTTCTCCTTGTTGGATGTTAAAAAAGATAGAGTCCCAAGAAGAAAAGAGTCTGGGTCCCTGAACCACTGCTTAAAAGACAAACTCACACTTGCCAGAAACATATATTTTGAAATTTATGTGAGAGAAGAACAAACTTCTATCATGTTTGACCCATACTAGATGATAAAGTTTGTTTGTTACAGTAGCTAGCATTACTCTAATGAATACATGAAGTTTAATTTACAACCTGAAATACTAGATAACTAAAAATGAATCAAAATCAACATCGTGTGTTGGCATCCTGCAAAGGGGAAAAGATTTTCGCAACAGCCTTGGTGTGGGTGTTACACAGGCAATCTCTGGGTGCTTAAGCAACTGGATGTGACGTAGGCTGGAGTTCCAGTTGTGGCACAGTAACCTTTTTGTTGTGCATGGCCTCAGTAGCGGTGGTTTTACTTAGGGAGAATCTTAACATGTACTGTATCCATTAGGGCTTTTGGTTACTGACAATGGGAACTGACTCGGATTAATTGGACAAGGCCCTGCCATCTGGAAGGAAGCAAATGAGGATAAGCAGCAGAAAACTCTGGCCCAACCTTCACCAATTAAAAAAAAAAAACAAACTTTTTCACCAATAGCATCTGATAATACTGCCATCATTGATACGCTAATGCACCGTCCTTTTCGTTTGTTTGTTTAAATTCCTTTGCATCACTTGTGTAACATTGAAAATCCCAGTTGGGCATCCACTTGGCCAGCTTCAGTGTTCCCATGTTCTGACACCTAGAGAAGATGAAAGCAACTCTATCCTGCCTCTTTTTCTTTAATTTTCAATGTTAGATATTCATAAAACAGAACATTCCTAAAATTTGGACTCAGAGAATCAAAAAAGTTGACAAATGGTCATTCTACTATCAATTTTAAAGACATTTCATTAGAAACATATCTTCTTGGTGGTGTCTGTATTCAGGTAATCAAGGAACTTGGGAATACCCTTAAATCATTTTATATATGTCACCATTTATGAGGGCTGCAGTTTGTCTTTTAATATCTCAGAGTTCCCTTGGATTCATATGCCATTTTGTTTATTTTTAATTAAACTTAGGGCCTATATACACACTGGGTGGGTTGGGAGAAATGGAGAGAAAAATAAAACTAATGAAGGGGACCCTGCTTGGTTTAAAATCAGGAAAGCTTTGTGTCATGACCATGTACTTTTACCATACTTATTCAATCTGTATGTTGAACACATAATCCGAGAAGCTGAACTATATGAAGAACAGGGTATCAGGATTGGAGGAAGACTCATTAACAACCCGCTATATGCAGAGGACATAACCTTGTTTGCTGAAAGTGAAGAGGAAGATCAAAGATCACAGCCTTCGGTATGGATTACACCTTAACATAAAGAAAACAAAAATCCTCACAACTGGATCAATAAGTAACATCAAGATAAATGGAGAAAATACTGATGTTGTCAAGAATTTCATTTTGCTTGGATCCACAATCAGCCCCCTTGGAGGTGGCAGTTGAGAAATCAAAAGATGCTTTGCATTGGGTGAATCTGCTGCAAAAGACTTCTTTAAAGTGTTGAAAAGCAAAGATGTCACCTTGAAAAATAAGGTGCACCTGACTCAAGACATGGTCTTTTCGATTGCCTCATATGCATGTGAAAGCTGGACAATGAGTAAGGAAGACCGAAGAAAAACTGACACCTTTGAATTATGGTGTTGATGAAAAATACTGAATATACCGTGGACTGCCAGAAGAATGAACAAGTCTGTCTTGGAAGAGTACAACCAGGATGCTCCTTAGAAGCAAGGATGGCAAGACATCATCTTACATACTTTGGACATGTTATCAGGAGGAATCAGTCCTTAGAGAAGGATATCAATTTTGGTAGAGGGGCAGTGCAAAAGAGGAAGACCCTCAATGGGATGGATTAACACAGTGTCTGCAACAATGGCTTCAAGCATAGCAATGATTTTGAGGATGGCGCAGGACCAGGCAGCGTTTCATTCTGTTGTACATGTGGTCGCTATAAGTAGGAACAAACTCAAGGGCACCTAACAACTACAATGGTGGCCTGGTGTATTTTAGAATTCATAAAGCCCTACTAAGGGTGATGGCTTTGTGAAACTAATCACAACAGGTAATGTTTCATTTTTTGAAAGTAACACATCTAACCAGTCAGACAGGTACGAATGCAACCATTCCTTCTCTGTAAGTCTACTGGTTCTGTTATGATCTATTGCATAACATTCCCTTTATGTGTATGCATGAATTTCAGTAAATGGATTTGTGGCTTTTACTTTGGGGAAAACATTTTATAAGACAGTAGTTATATTAGGTGATAGCTAGCACTGTACCTTTTGGTTTAAAATATATATTTATTTGATTGCTTCCTTGGCTTGAAATATGACATATATAATTTATTGTGTTCTCCTTACCTCAGAAGTAGAAAATTTAAAAAAATGGAACCATGTAAGAAATTTCAAAGTAATCCTAAATGTCACTGGTAGGAATCTTATTTCGTTCTTATGCTTGCCTAAGGGCATACTTGATAGCGATAAGTGTCACTATTTGTAGAAACCATGGTTTTATTCAGAAGTTCTTTGTAAAACCACTACTATAAGGAATCTTTTATCTTGTGCTTGAAAGAATGCTTCATTGGGCTACTCTGCTAGAAACATGATCTGGCCCTATTTGTTGTTCTTCCTTTTTCAGTTTTACATGGTGCATCGATCCTCGCGAGCTAAGTTATGCTGCAGTAACAAACGACCTTCAAACCTCAGTGGCTTAAAACAGTAAAGTGTATTTCTCAGTAATGCTACTTGCCCATTTTTACCTAGTATTTCCTTGGAAGCTCTCTGTAATCACTTTCTATATCAAAGACACCTCTCAGAGAGTTCTTTCTCTGTTAAGCTACTGAATTTCTATATGTACCAGGGGTGTATTTTTTCTTTATCCAGGTTTTTGCACAGATTTTTCAACATTCTCATATAAACAAGTCTTGTTTTTAAAAAGATGATCATTTTTGCAGCATATTCCAGAATTTTTTTCATTTTATTTTTAAGAATACATGCAATAACACCTCTCTGTGAAGAAAGCAGTTTGTTGTGACTACTTCAGAATTTCCTTTTTACAAGATGCAAAATTCCCACCAAGACAACCATTGATGGAGCCACATCAGTACAGATGCAAACACACTTCCTCCAAGATAGAAGACTTGTTTCCAGCGATAAAGACGATAAATAAAAGATGTCTTGACCTTTGCTTTTTTCGGGTAGCTCTTTGCAGCCCAAAATGTTTTCCTTAATTTCATCATCGTTTATAAATTTCACTTATGGTACAGCATAATATTAGTTGGTGAAATTTGTTGATTAATCAACCTAGATAAATTCCTTTTTCAATTTATTACCAAAAAAAAAAAAAAGAAAAGAAAAAAAAAACCCTCTGCAGCACATGCTACATACATACATATGCTGCATATGTGTATTTATCTACTTGCTGCTTGGAAAAGAACAGTTTTCAATTTCTCGTACTGCAACTTTTCCTAGCATTTAACTCTCTAAAATTTTACACACTAGGATGCAAGTTTTAATTCTTCATCTATTACTCACCTCACCAGAATTATCCAGGGCCTAAGCTCAGAATCTCCTCTTCCATCTCACAATTTCATTTCAAAAATTTCCACACTGGACTGTCAGACACTTTGTGAAACACTAACATGAATAACATATAGACTATAACAGAAGAGCATAATAATAATAAAAAAAAAAATTGAATGAGAAAATGAAAAAAAAAAGTAAAAACCATACAATGTAACTTCTAACCTACTGGATTCATGTTTTTCCTTATCTACAATAATGACAACCGCCATGTGACAGGGGGGCAATTGAGTTGCAGTGCGTAAAAATCCCTTCTTTATAATGAAAATTCCCTACAGTTTTTTTATTATACCAATAGAGTCAACTCAAGGGCAACTGGTTTTAATTAATATCTAACCTTCGACAAGCATCAAAGCAAAGCTATAATAGCCACTTCTATTTTTGAAATCTCGGGATGTATTAAGGAGGATTAAAAGGAGAGATTGTTCTCTCCAGTATGTCAGTCATGTCAGTCTTAGCAGGATGTAAGTCTGTTGGAGAAGTTGATATAGGAGGGACAAGCTGTATCATCAACCTACCATTCCAAGCCCAGCCCTCCTTCTGTGTAATATAGGTCTCACCAATTCTCTGTAGTCTTCTCCATTTCACAACAAAAATTGAAAATGGACTCAAACGTAAAAACACAGTCATATTGTATACTACCACACGAGGAGGAAAGACCTCTAACTAAAATGAAGCCAGGGCTACTCAGTCACTATCCATCATTGTGCATATTAGCATCCAGCAGCACATGAAGTTCAAATATGTTTTCATTTTGTTTTGTTTTTTTCAAATCAAGACCATGGATTACCCCAACAGATATCTCCTAGAATCCTAGAAGCTCGATGAAAAACTTTGCTTTAGAATGAAGAAATCACAAAGCAGAGGTTTGCTGACACTTCCGTTTTTACATTTGTAATCTTTTTTTTTAAGAGGCTATAAGAGATAATCAAGAGCCCCTGGGAAGCACAAATGGTTAAGCACTCTACTACTAGCCAAAAGGTTGGCGGTTTGAACCCAGCCAAAGGCACCTTGAAAGGCAGGCCTGGTGATCTGAGTCTCAAAGGTCACAGCCTTGAAAACCCTACGGAGCAGTTCTACTCTGCACACATCGGGTTGCTGTGAATCTGAAATGACTCAACAGCAAGTAACAACAACACAAGGCTTATCACGCTATTTCTGAAAGAAAGATTTGCTCATGGTTCAGACCCATTTAGTGATTATTGATGCCATGGTCTCTGCACAGCCTACATGGTTGGTTAAACCAGACCTATATAAACAGCTGATCAGCTATCCTCAGAGAGTGTGTTATCATTTTTTATACTGACACTCTATGACAAGCTACATACATTCTGAATGTAATCTATTACTTCTTCCATGGAAATCCTTAAGGGTTCTTAGACATCTTTTTCATTATTCAAGTATCATCTTCCAATTTAATTTTAGGTGCCTTAATTTTCTCAGATTCTTTTTTTTTTTTTTTTTTTTGGTCTGGTAAAAGGACATATTTGTCCTTATATGAAAACAAACCTGTTGCCATAGAGTTGACCCCTCCTCAGTGACCCCATAAGAGTTTCCAAGGAGCACCCGGTAGATTCAAACTGCTGACCTTTTGTTAATAGCCATAGTTCTCAACTGCTGTGCCATCAGAGTTTCCTGTCCTTATATAGTCCTTTTCATATAACCTGAGATTTCAACAATGGCGTGACTATTTTATCCTCTATTTAATGCTTGTCAAAGTTTGGATATTAATTAGCCTTTTTGGGTTTTACATTTAAAGTACTTCCCAGTTTTATTTTGTACAAGTTGGAAGTTTTTCTCTTTTTCAAGCTTGAAATGCTCTATAATCTCTAGACTTCTTCTGTTAACATTATATTGCCACATTTAGGAATTATTTTTCCTCACTGAGCTCTGGAGTACTCATCTAAAGTGCATATTCTCTTCCAAGTTCAGTCAACAACAATCAAAGTATATAATTTACTTTCTGTTTTCCAGTCTCTTCCTTGGAAGTAGAAGTTCATTGACTACATTAACTGCCTTCCATGTTTTCACCGATGGTATTTTGATCAAATATTTCACAACTGCATAAGGCAGACCACTATCTTTACGTTTCCAACAAGAATATCCTTCTCTGTTCACTGCCAACTTCCCATCCAATGTGACATATTGTAGGGCTTTTTCATTTTGATAATGTCAAGTTTCAGTATTAACCACTCAAGACAGCCTAAGTTATACTGAGATAACGAACAACCCCAAAATAATATTGGTTTTTTAAAAGTTTGTGTTTTTTGTAACACTACAAGTTCATTTTGGGTCTGCTGGGGGACTCTGTTACCCATCTGTTTTTTCTGGTACCAAGTGTAAGAAAGCTTGTGAGTAAGTTTGTGGCAAAATTAGAGTCTCTTGCCTGAAAATGACGCACATCATGTTTGCTTACAAACCATGGGCCAGAACAAATGTTATAACTGTATTCAAACACAAGGTGGGGGGTGAAAGCAGTTTTGCACTATACCTGGAAGGGCGGGGGGGAATCTAAAATTACCTGACAAACAGCACTTATAACTACCAACATGGTAACTGTATCTTTTCTTGTCTCCTTTCACTTTCCCTCAAGATTAGTAAAATCAAATAAATGTATTTTTCATCAGAATCTAATTCTTATCCAGTATTGAAAAATACAAGATAGATAACTTACTAATACAAAAGTTAGCATGACTTGAAATGGAACCTATACCCATTATATTACAGACATTAACTATAGTCTGTATCAATGTTGCTGCTGTTAGTTGCCATCAAGTCACTGCCACCTCATGAGGCGCCATGTGTGCAGAGTAGAACTGTTCCATAGTGTCTTCGAGGATGTGACCCTTCTGAAGCAGATCACCGGGCCTGTCTTCTGAGGTGTCTCTGGGTGGGTTTGAAACATCAACATTTTGGCAAGTAGTGGAGTGCTTAATCCTTTGTGCAACCAAGGGAGTTAGATTATTTATAATAATTTAAATAAGAAAATGACCCATTATAATAAAAAAAATAGAGAGTAGTTATTAGAACATTTGCAAGTTAGCTTCTCACATAAAGAACCATAAATCCATTCTAAATTACGGAGAGTTAGTTTTTTTTTAGTGGTAGACTAGAGCCCTGGTGGTGCAGTAGTTAAGGACTCAGCCGCTAATCAAAAAGCCAGCAGTTTGAATCTCCCAGCTACTCTTTGGAGACCCTGTGGGGCAGATCTGCTCTGTCCTGTAGGGTCACTATGAGTCAAGATTGACTCGATGGCAATGGGCTTGGTTTTTGTCCATGTATTAGTACTGGACTATAATACACACTGAGTTGTTCTGGAGAAAGGAAAGAGAAGAAAGTCTAGTACTTCCCTCTGCTGTTGATCCAGGAGTAAAAATGAAACTTCTCAATTCCAAAGGAGTGGCATCTTCAATTAAGGGCAAGCTTGTTAAGAAGGATTTAAGTCTTTCTTCGCTGCCATTCTAAAACAATATCTGGAAAATGTGATTCTATATATCTGTTGTCAATCTCAAAGCCAGAAGAGGATAAAAAAAACAAAAATCAAACCCTGTGCTGTCAAGTCAATTCTGACTCATAGTGACCCTACAGGACGGAGTAGAGCTGCCCCATAGAGTTTCCAAGGAGCACCTGGCGGATTCAAACTGCCAACCCTTTGGTTAGCAGCTGTAGCACTTAACCACTACGCCACCAGGGTTTCCCAGAAGAGGATAGACTTCTAAAACCAAATGAATGTGCCGAAACGTAATCTTGCTAGCTGAGGACAAGTTTTATCAGAGATTTCAGGGAAATCACAAGTTCTATTTTTTTTTTTTTTTATCTGTTACAGTTGACTATAACTGGTATTTCCATAAGCTTTACTTTAATTTTTTGGTATTGTATGTGGTAATAAAAGTGCAAATTCATTTTCTTTTTAAGAAAAACATTAAAAGGATAACCTGAAAATTAAGGCATCGTTAAAATGAAATATTACAAGAAATCTTTTCCATGTCTTCATGAAAATTTTATATGCATGTACTTACGTGTCTTGGTTCTAGCTTAAACATTGTCATTATTCACTTCAGTCAGAGAACTTCCCACTGTTGAGAAGATTTTGGAATAATATATATGTAATATATTATATTTATATATATATATAAACACAAAGACTTCTGATTTACCAAATTACACTTCTTACCAATTTTGCCAAACAGTGTAATTTTCAAATGTTTGGTAATTGATTTTTTGGAGTTTAAATTCACAAAAAATAAAATAAACAGTAAAATAGATGCAATACTACTTACCTTGTTCAACAACACATATGATAACATAATTCCCTTTAAAAAAATTAAATTAGTTAGAATTCCATTTCCATCCCTCTTGTATATTATGGCTTGAGACAAAAAGTGTCTATGTCTGTAACAGAGCAAAACATTATTAAGTTCATATCTCAAGTATGATCAAAGTACTTTATCTTTATTCTAATCAGTTTGTTACAGTTATCTCGAATTTTCTAGTATAAAATACATTTCTACCTCCTTTCATTTTGTCACCATGGCAATGCTGTAAGTTTCAGAAATGAATGTACAAATGTCAATGAAACCAAAGCTTTAAGAATTGAAAAAAAAGTTTGTCTAGATTTTGAAGTCTTGTGTCCTAAGATGAATTTCTCCCTTTTGCAAAACTCAAGATTCATAAATTTTCTATTATACCATAAGCATATTGACTTCATTAGTGTGTGCCACTGATAAATGATTTGGTTGAATTATCTATTTCAATATTAATACATAGAATCAAAGTCAGATATTAAGGACTCTGAAATGCAAATGCATTTGATTATATTAACTGTTCATTTAGGATTTTTCACTTGGTCATAATCATGGTGTAAGGGTGACTAATGCTTCTGGGCAAAATGGATGAAATAAATTACAACCATAAAATCACCCTCCATATACCCCATACTATTGAAACACTCAGTATCAAAATATTTTCTATGATAACTTGTAATTTTTTTTCCAAAATTTAATGTTTGAATAAAAACTCTGCTGTAGTTAATCTGCATGTATGTCAGGAGGGAAAACACATTTTGCTTGCATCCACAAAAAAAAAAAAATCATACAGAGTACACTGCAATTATATCTCACCTCTTCTCCCAGTAGGCTTCTATTTTCTGCTCGCACCATTTAAACATATTGTGCATTATTATTCTCTTCTTCTCCATCTTTTCCCTGAGGCTTCCTTTTCGTGAGTCCCAGTGCTAGCCACTAAGGGGACGTTATCAGTCAAGATCCAGTGAAAACAGTGTTTTTAATATCATTATAATTTTGTATTTCAATAATGCGTTCCTTGATGTGCAAATGGAAATCAAAATCTATATTTGTTAATGTACAATATCACTGTGTGCTGTATACAAACACAGTCACTAATGATTTCCTTAAGTGTTAAGTAATTGGATAATTGCTGTTTTAAATGCTTTATTTTGCAGGGAAGTACCTGATGAGTTTTTATATAGATGTTTAGGAATTTATTGATATTTAGCATAATTAGTTGGCTTTTTTGGATGGACAGGGGAATATTACTATTTTTCCCATTTAAAATAATAAAATATAGATTTCATTATCTGAAACTCTGCCATTCGACATGTTTTCAGGAATTCATTAACTTTACACAGAGTTGCCTACAGTAGTTGTTGGTTTTATTAGCTCCGATTCTTTACCCTTTCCAATATCCTCACCCTTTTTTATGTATATTCCAGGGCCCTGATGTCATTGGTACCCTTCCCAAGCCTACTCTTTTCTTTGGTATTGGCCTTATGGGTTGTTTTGCCCAATGGGATAGTAGTAAAAGTGACACAAATAAAGGCCTTAAATGGAGCTGCAAATTAGAGCTCTCGTGCTTGGTTGTTGTTGGAATAGCATACTTGAATTTGTTCATTAGTTCCAGAAGGAAGATGAGAGACATGTAGAGACGGTTGACTACAGGGAAGATCTTGCAGCCAAGGTCAGCAGAGATCAGAGCAGCAGCCAAGTCACAGATGCATGAGTGAGCCCAGATGAGGTCAGCAGAACTGTATCATCCCAACCTTAAATGCGTCATGAATAAGCACGCATTTCTATAAGGCACACATCAACTTCTTTTGGGGTGGTTTGTTACAAAAGCAAAAGGTAATGGATAAACATATATAATATCATCAAAAACCCTTAGTAGTGAACTTTTTAAAAGCAGAAAATTTTATAAAATACACTTTGAAAAGTGGCAGAAAACAAAAGAAAAAAAATCGAGATAGCAGGACACCATCATATAGGGAGAAATGGTTCTTGTCACTACTGGTTCTTGTCACTAGGAATGGGTGATACATGAGAATACATTGTTTTCTTTGAGTAGAAATGGAGAAGAGCTCTGTAAATTTTAAGTAATGTGTGTGTGGCAAATATTTTAATCTCTGTTATAGTTTTTTTTTATAGGCATAGATGTAACAAAGGGTTTGTAAATTAATTAATAGTAGTAAATAAAGACCTAATTTAAATGGAAATGCCTACAATTAAAACATATTGTGGCTCCCTGAAAATTGTAATATAAGCAATGCAATAATCTGATTGTAAAATGAAGGTTTTCAATAACATAAAATCCCTGATGTAAGGTAACTCACACATCCTACAGAGACAACATCTATTTTTCTGTACCAAAGAGCACAAGTTTAATGCAGAAAGAAAGGACCTATGAAGTCACCGGCGATATTGTGGACTTATTCTCTCTATTCCAACACCTCTTTATAAATTTTACCCCTGATGTTATTAGTAAAACTTGAAATGGAGTAAGATCTCTGATTCACTTGAGCCTAGTCTGACAATTCAAACTTTTTCGTTACTTCCTAAGGCATAATATTGATGCTCAGTTCCAGTAAATAATACTACACCATTTTTTAACATGTGTTCAAAAATTCACACTGTACCAGTCCTGTACAAGAACATCTGTCACTGCACCTTCTCTCCAGCACTTGGTATTGTTTGTCTTTTTCATTTCAGACATTTTTTGTTTGTCTAGTTTCATCCTATTGTAGTTTAAATTTGCATTTTTTTGTCTTATTAATGACAATTAGAAAAACACAGTGTCAGGATCAGAGGAAGACTCACTAACAATCAGCAATGTGCAGATGACACAACTTTGCTTTCTGAAAGTGAAGAGAACTTAAAGCATTTACTGATGATGATCAAAGACCACTGCCTTCAGTGTGCATTACACCTCAACATAAAACAAAAATCCTCACAACTGGGCCAGTAAGCAACATCATGATAAATGGAGAAAAGTTTGAATTTGTCAAGGATTTCATTTTACTTGGATCCACAATCAACACCCATGGAAACAGCAGTCAAGAAATCAAGACATATTGCATTGGGCAAATCTGCTGCAAAAGACCTCTTTAAAGCATTGAAAAGCAAAGATGTCACTTTGAGGACTAAGATGTGACTTACCCAGGTCAGGGTATTTTCAGTCACCTCATATACATGTAAAAGCTGGACAATGAATAAGGAAGACTGAAGAAGAATTGATGCAGTTGAATTGTGGAGTTGGTGAAGAATATTGAATATACCATTGACTACTAGAAGAATGAACAAATCTGTTTTGGAAGAAGCACAGCCAGAATGCTCCTTAGAAATGAAGATAGTGAGACTTTGTCTCACTTACTTTGGACATGTTCTCAGGAGGTACCAGTCCCTGAAGAAGGACATCATGCATGTTTTGCATTGTAGAGGGTCAGTGAAAAAGAAGAAACCCTCAGTGAGATATATCGGCACAATTCCTGCAACAACAGTTTCAAGAATAGCAATGATTGTGATATGGTGCAGGACCAAGCAGTGTTTCATTCTGTTGTGCATGGGTAACTATGAGTTGCAACCAATTCAACGGCACCTAACAACAATAACAATTAGCACATTTTCATCTTCATTTTTTTGTCAGGTGGATATTTTCTTTTAGGAAGTTCCACAAAAATGATCTTTTGCCCATAGGGCTTTCTGTTTTATTCTTAATGATTTGTAGAAGTTCTCAAAGTATTCTGAATGTGTGATCCTTGTCAGATAAATGTATTGGGAATATCTTCTCCCACTCTATGACTTGTCTTCTCTCTTTCTTAATAGATTTTTTTTTTTAAATGAAAAAAACCTCTCAGTATTATTTGAAGAATTAATTGAAGTCCTAGTGAAGCTTCTATTTCTTTTATTGTTAGTGTATTCTATGTCTGATCTAAGGAATTTTTACTCACTGCAAGATCATAAAGATATATTTTTTTTTCTTAAAGCTGTATTGTTTTATTGTAGGTATTTAACTTTGAAATATATTTGAATTTGATGTTTGCACATACTGTCAGGTAAGAGTTAAAATAGGGGACCCTGAGTCGTGCAAATGGTTATTTCCTTGGCTGGTAATCTAAAGGTTGGCAGTTTGAACCCACCCAGAGGTGCCTCAGAAAAAAGTCCTGGTGATCTGCTTCCAAAAATTCACAGCCACAAAAACTCTATGGAACGGAGTTCTACATGGCAACTTGTGGAGTCACCATGAGTTGAAGTCAATTCCATGTCAATTGGGTTTTATGTTAAGAGTTAAGATACATTTGTTTTTTCCCGTCAATATGCAATTGACCCAGCACCACTTGATGAAAAGATAAATTTTTCTTCACTGGTATGCAGTTTCAACCTTTTTTTTTCCTTGAGATTTCCTTCAATAGACTATATATTTTCAAGTAATTGAAAATGTCATTTTTAAAAAATTCTCATAAGAAAATCTCTAAGCACAGATTTTTTTCATTAGTGAATTCCTCTGAACACTTAAGAAATAAACAATACTGGTCTTATACAAAAACATATTTAAAAAAAAATCATGTCATTGAGTTGATTCCAACTCATAGCGACCCTATAGAACAGGATAGAATTTTCCTATAACGTGTTCAAGGTTCTAATCTTTATGAAAGCAGATTGCCACATCTTTCTCCCATGGAACGACTGGTGGGTTTGAGCTAGTGACCTTTAGGTTGGTAGATGAGTGCTTAACCACTACACCACTACAGCTCAAAAACAGAGAATACGAAAGGAAAGAACATTTCCCATTTTTATGTTATTAGATCAACATGCTAAATACCACCTGTTATGGAGCCAGCAGAGGCAGAAAGTCTTCCCTCAGAGCCTGTGCTCTGAATTCAGACTTCTAGTCTCCTAAACTAAAAAAACAAATTTCTGTTTGTTAAAGCCATCTGCTTGTAGCATTTCTGTAATAGTAGCAGCAGATAACTAAAACACCACCCTATACAATCTAACAGAAACACTGGTGGCATAGTGGTTAAGTGCTACGGCTATCAACCAAAGGGTCAGCCGTTTGAATCCACTAGGCTGTCCTTGAAAACTCTACAGGGCAGATCTACTCTGTCCTATAGGGTCGTTATGAGTTGAAATTAACTGAACGGCAATGGGTTTTTTACAGGTACACAGTCTAAGATTGTAAAATATAGACTACTCGCTCATGGACAAAAATGCATCTATTGTAAACAAAATATTAGGAAATAAATTCTATTCTATTTAAAGAGTAAACTATCATGACCAATTTGATGTATACCAGAAAAGCAAGCTTGGGTTAGCATTTGACAATTAACCAATGTAATTTACCATATTAACAAGATAAATTAGAAAAACGTGCCACTTCCTTCTAGTCTCCATGGTTTCTGATAAGAAACCTGTCACTTGAAATTTTCTTCTATTTGTGTCATTTTTCTGTCATAGTTTCTTTACATTTTTTCTTTTTCTTAGTTTTCAGAAGTTTGATTATGATGTGTTTTAATGTAGATTCTTTGGGTTTACTCTGTTTGGGGTTCACTCAGCTTCATAGATTGTCTAGGTTTATGTCTTTTGCCAGACTTGGTAAGCTGTTGACCATTATTTTTTGAGTACTCTTTTAGCCTTGCCTTTTGTTCGTCTCCTTTGGGACTTTGATGACATGAATTCAATGACAGGCTTTGTGCTTTAGTCCCACAGTGCTCTCATTTTATTTACTTATTTATGTTTTTTAGTCTATTCTCTTTCTGTTGTTTAAATTGGGTAATTTCTATTGCTCTATCTTCAAGTTCACTGATTCTCTGACACCTCCATTCTGCTGCTGGGCCCTTCCATCGAGGTGGTTTTTTTTTTGTTTTGTTTTTAATTGTATTTTTCAGCTCTGAAATTTCTATTTGAGTATTCTTTATAACTTTCTTTACTAAGGCTTTCCATTTTTTCCATTAGTTTCAAGTGTGTTTGAAATTTCTTGCTGAAATTTCAAGTTATAATAAATATTTCCAAAAAATCTACAAAAATACTATAAAGTTGATTTATTAAATAATTTCCCATAGAGACATGAAATGAGAGAGATCCTTAGCATGTGTGCTCTTAGTAATCATCATAGCAGAAGTCCCAGCCAACATAAAAAAAAAAAACCCAAGGGAAAAAATGAAAGATACAATAAATGGAAATACATAAATTAAAGGGTCATAATTCATAGAAGACATAATTATTTACATAAAAATAGAAAAGAATATATAAACTATAAAAGTTATTTTGTTAGTTTAATAATATAAAAATAATTGCTATGTACTATTAAAATATTATAAATAATAGATACTAAAATTATTAAATATTCTATGACTATCAAATATTAGAAAATTAATGAAGACAAAAACAAGGAAATATGTTCATGTGCTAGATGTCTCAATACTGACACATAGATAAAAAGTCTAAATAATTCCAAGTAGGAGTGTTTTGGACATTGACAAGCTGATTTCAAAGTTGGTATTGAAAAGCAAAAGATGAATAGCTAAGCTGGCCTTGAAAAAATATGAACTTTAAGGACTCACAAATTGTAGTTGTGTTAAATACAATTTGCTCTCTCTAATGCCTCTGGGATTGCAGCCTTTCCCACTGACGTACCTTGACATTGTAAGCACAAATACAAGTGTGGAACCGCTGCAGAAAAAGGTATGAGAGACACGTGGTAGGTTGTTCAACCTACCCCCAGCCTTGTACAGAAATGAGAGTAGGCCAAGCAGAGTTCAGCTAGTTCGTAAGTTTGAGCCATATCTACATCGGTCAACCTCAAAGTGACCTGCACTCTCATGATTTTGTAATAATAATAACATCATATATTTCTGAGCTTTTGTGGTTGTTTGCTATACCATCAAATTTTGGAGAGTTATTCTACACACAACCATATCAGCAAGGAGAAGTGTTTGGAGTAGAATGCCAGGGAATGTCTCCCATTGTTACTAAGGCTGACGGCAGGGTCACATTTCCTCATGCACTTTGAGGCATGGAATCAAATAACCTCACTAAGTACACCAGCTGCAAGTGCTAATGTTTCTGAAACATCAAACAAAATTAAACTCTTTGAGGAAATTGATGATTGATAATAAACATTAAAAATATATTTTATGATACTTTTCATCTATTTACATCTAGATTGATAGATGATTAGGTAGATCAATACCCAGACACACCAACCAACTACAGAAATAAGCAAATGCTACAAAGTAGTCCACTCCACTCCCTGTGGAGAGCTTGTTGCTAAACATTCACCAACACACCACTGGATAAATGGGTGGTTGGTTGGAGAGGGGACTGGAGGGATAGATGGAGCGATAGACAGAAATAGGTTTTGAAAACAGCTTAGAATGCAGCCACTTCTAAAATATCTTAGATTTATTGACATAAATAATGTAGTTTTCCAAAATAAATATATATATTTTTTAAATCAATCAAGAATATATACAAAAGTATATATAAGCCATTGAGGACTTCTTTTCCATCCTCTGTCTTCAGATTATTGGCTTGTTTCTGAGTTGAAACCATTGAATTGAAAGCTAGAAGGTACAATTGAGTACCTTCTAAGACAAATTTCATTGTACAGCTGTAAAAGTAGATTCTAAGTGACTTTATCAAAGGCTAATGTTGCCTATAGAGAGAGCTGGTGCCAATAATCAAAGTATTCTGATTCCCTTTCTGTCATTTTTTTAAGGTATCCCAATATCTTTACCTACTACTGACTCCCCAAGACATTTATTCTTGGTTTCTGGTCATGAATTTAGAAACTAGCATTGACTTATCTTTGATGCCTAGCAACACACAATGAGGAAAACTTCCAAGATCATTGCCAATTTAGGAAATCCATGAATATATGCTCAGAAGTTGATTGTATACAGTTTTCGAGTACAAATACTAGCATATTAAACCATATATAGCTTAAATAAGTTGTAGACTGTGTAACAGTTCAATCTCTTTTTATTCATATATATTAGACAGTTAAAATAGCATTTCATTTAGGTTCGTACACAATGATTTCCAATATGTGACTTTCCACTCTCACCAGTAACTTACCAAGATGACTATTTCCAGGAATAAAGGGCTGCATTTATATATTCAATCAAAACTATAATGTTTAATGAGAAGTGTGCTAAACTTCCTATTTGTTCTTTCAAAATGGACTAAGCTACTATATTTTTCACAAGTGTGCTATTAATTTTCTTCTTATAAAGAAGAACAGAAAAAAAAATAAAAAGGTATTGAATACAAAGTTGAAGTAACTTAAAAGACCAGAAAAAGCCAAGTTCTTCTTTTGAAGACCCTTGTTTGAAACAGGCAGACATAAAAAAATAAAAAAGCATTAGTGTCAAAAAGACTTCACATTTTAAACTACGCTGCGGTATGTATGAAATAATGGCACACAGGTATTTTTAATGTACAGTGAGAAAAATACACTAATACTTACAACTTACATTCCATTTTTTTATTTAAAAATACTTTATGTAAAATAACTAATAAATTTTGATTACACTCCTTTGAGGTTCGTGAGGGTAATTAAATACTGTTAGTGAGAACTGCATTGGTTCTTCTAGTGACACTAGTTATTGCTACAGTAACATGGGCACCACAGGCTTAAAACCAGAGTCCCTACGTGTGCAAAATGCTCAGTGGTTTTAATGAGCATTCTTTGTGAATCCAGATCGCAGTTGTGCCCGATGTGCTCACTTCTTTGGGAAAGGTTTGAACTCAGTATTGCTTTGTTCTTGTTAACTATGTATAGTACAGTACATGTGAGTCACCCAAAACAGCATGAGGTAATTTAGGCTGGTGTTGCAATTACATTTAGACTTCACCATCTGGGTCAAAGAAATGAATCACAAATAAGCTCGGTCCCTTATGAGGTGTGGTTTTGTATAACAAAGTATAAAGTCAATGAAAGTCACTTTTGAACTATGCTTTTAGTGACTGCTATTCAGTGAATACCCCACTGGTTTCTAGGAAGTTTTAGGAAACACTATGCTGCCATCACTTGACAGGTGCTTTGATACTTCAGTTAAGCCCTCCATTGGGGCATCCTTAGCCATCCTCATAGAAGTATGACAAGCCACCTTCCCCAATGACTTACCTTAACATTATAGATATAAATGCTCAAGAAATAAACAAAACAAAACAAACAAACAAAAAAACCCACACACAGTGGAAAAAATTATGAACTTTGGAGCCCGGAAACAACTGGCTTCAAACCTTACTCTGCCATCTGTAAATTGTGTGCAGTTCAGTAAACCTCTTTCAACTTCGGCTTCTTTATCTGTAAAAAATGTATAACATCAGCTATTTCTAACTTCTGTGTATTTTGTGGTAAATGGTAGAGATATTGATTTTAATCAAAGTTAACTATGCACATTAAAATAGTGAGGGTAACAAATCAGAGAATGTTTAACTTTAAAATCAATAACATAAAATGGAATTAAAAAGAAAAACCTTAATCAATATAAAAGGCAAGACGGATTTTAAACAGAAGTATAGCAAAAACACGACAAAGACAACACCGAAGAGAATGACAGAAGTAATCCAACTGTATTAGTATAAATGTAGGTGGACTAATTTTATTAGTTTAGATTAAAAAAAGTCATCAATATACTACTTACAAGAGCCATAACTATAAAAAAAGGACCCACACAGAAATGCTAGAGAGTATATGGATAGAAAATACGTACCAGGAAAACAAAATTGAAAGAAGTTAAAAAATCATATCAAATAAACAAAAATAAATTAAGGATAAAGCAGATGATAAATCCAATTAAATGTAAACCTATATAAAGATCATAATGTAACTTCAAATTATACGAAACAAAAAGTAGCAGAGTTATGAGTTATTGGCAAAGCAATAAATACAATTGAAAAATTTAATGCACTGAAAAATTTGATACGTCTCTCTAAATATGACAGATATCACAGGCAAAATGTTGGCAAAGATGTACAAAATATAAATATTGCGTTTAACAAACTTGACCAAATGGACATGTATAGAACTTTTCTGTCAACAATAAGAAAATGTGTGTTTGTTCTTCTCCAGTGCACATGGGTATTTCCAAAGTTTACCATTTTCTAAGCCATAAAACCAAACCAAAACCAAACCCATTGCCATCGAGCCAAATCTGACTCATAGCAACCCTACAGGACAGAGTAGAACTGCCCCATAGAGTTTCCAAGGAGCTTCTGGTGGATTCCAACTGCTGACTTTTCAGTCAGCAGCCACAGCTCTTAACCACTATGCCACCAGGGTTTCCTCTAAGCCATAAAGGTGAGATATATCCCACCTGAATTCAGAGATCATCTCAAGAATAGATTTGATGCATTGAACGTGCATGAATGAAGAACAGACCAGTTGTGGGATGACATCAAGGACATCATATATGAAGAAAGCTAACGGTAGTTAAAAAGACAGGAAAGAAAGAAAAGACCAAAATGATGTCAGAAGAGACTCTGAAACTTACTCTTGAATGTAGAGTAGCTAAAGTGAAAGGAAGAAATGATCATGTAAAAGATCAGAAGATTTTAAGGGACAGCATGAGAGTACAAAGTAAAGCGTTATAATGAAATGTGCAAAGATCTGGAGTTAGAAAACCAAAAGGGAAGAACGTGCTTGTCATTTCTTGGGCTCAGAGAACTGAAGAAAAAACTCAAGGCTTCATTTGCAATATTGAAGAATTCCATGGGCAAAATATTGAACAGCTCAGGAAGCATCTAAAAAAAAAAAAAAAAGATGGGAGGAATATACAGTCACTGTACCAAAATAATTGGTCAACGTTCAACCATTTCAGGAGTAGCATATGATCAAGAACCAATGGTACTGAAGGGAGAAGTCCAAGCTGCACTGAAAGCATTGGTAAAAATAAGGCTCCAAGAATTAACAGAACAACAGTCGAGATGTTTCAACAAATGAATGGAATGCTAGAAGCTCTCACTCGTCTATGCCAATTTGGAAGACTGCTACTTGGCCAGCTGACAGGAAAGGATCTATACTTGTGGCCATTCCAAAGAAAGATGATTCAACTAAATGCAGAAATTATTGAAACAATATCATAAATATCACATGCAAGTAAAATTTTGCTGTAGATCATTCAAAAGCGGCTGTGGCAGTACATCGACAGAGAACTGCCAGATATTCAACCCGAATTCAGAAGAGGACGTGAAACTGGAGATATCATTGCTGATATCAGATGGATTTTGGCTGAAAGCAGAGAATACCAGAAAGATATTTACTTGTGTTTTATTGACTATGCAAAGGCATTCGACTGTGTGGATCATAAATTATGGATAATATTGCGAAGAATGCAGAATCTGTACCTAGAGCAAGAGGTAATCATTTGAACAGAGCAAGGGGATCCTGCATGATTTAAAATCAGGAAAGGCACGCATCAGTGTTGTATCCTTTCGCCATACTTATTCAATCTGTATGCTGAGGAAATAATCTGAGATGCTGGACCGTATGAAGACCTTGGCATTAGCTTTGAAGGTAGACTCATAAGTAAACTGAGATATGGAGATGACACAACCTTCCTTGTGGTAAGAGAAGTCTTGAAGCACGTATTGATGAAGATCAAAGACTACAGCCTTCAGTATGGATTACAACTCAACATAAAGAAAACAAAAAAACCTCACAACTGGACCAATAAGCAATATCATGGTAAGTGGAGAAAATATTGAAGTTGTCAAGGATTTCATTTTACTTGGATCCACAATCAACGCCCACAGAAGCAGCAGTCAAGAAATCAAACAACGTATAACATTGGGTAAATCTGCTGCAAAAGACCCCTTTAAAGTGTTATAAAGCAAAGATGTCACATTAAGGACTAAGGTGTGCCTGATCCAAGTCATGGTATTTTCAATTGCCTCGTATGCATGCAAAAGCTGGGCAATGTAATGTGTAAGGAATACTGAAGAAGAATTCATGCATTTGAATTATGGTTTGGCAAAGAATATTGAATATAGCATAGATTGCCAGAAAAACGAACAAATCTGTCTCGGAAGAAGTACAGCCAAAATGTTTCTTAAAAGTGAGGATGGCGAGACTATGTCTCATGTACTTTGGACATGTTACCTGGAGGGGGATTAGTCCCTGGAAAAGGACATCACGCTTGGTAGAGGGTCAGTGAAAAAGAGGAAGAGCTTCAACGAGCTGGACTGACACAGTGGCTGCACCAGTGGGCTCAAGCATAGCAATGATCATGAGGGTGGAGGAGGACCTGCCAGTGTTTCATTCTGTTGTACATAGGGTAGCTGTGAGTTAGAACCAACTGGAAGGCACCTAGGAACACAACAACTAATAAATACCGACAAATTTCAGATAGTTGGTAACATGAACGATATGAATGATGACCACCCTGTATAAGAAGTAAAAAATGCATGAAAAATATGTGTGCAACGTATGTACAGCCTGAGTTTATCCATGAGGACATTTTAATAACAAAATCAACAACCAAGAAAAAAAAAGTGATTCTTAGCTTTTGACGCAACAGGAAGAAGTGCAAGAAGTATACCTAGGTTTGATAACCTCTAGGAAGAGAGACAATGAAAAGATTCCCCTCTTCGTTATAAAATTAGGAAACAAAATAAAAAATGCAAGGCAATGAATAAAGGGCCTAAGAAAGCTTTTGCAGAGCTCCAGGAAAGAATTAAACAAGCCTCAGCGTTGGACACTCCTCGGGCTGCTCAGGATGCCTGAGGGCTCCCCGCTTTGCCCCGTTTTCACTGATGCATGTGGGAGAAAGACAATCCGAGACCATTTGAAATTAGGCAAAAAGGATATAAGAAACAGGATAGTAAAGTGCTTAGTTTTGCTTCAATGACTATGACTCATTATCCAACTGTTTGGCAAATACAAATTATATTTTCACAAAACTTTTTAGTTTTTATGGGTGACATTTATTTTCTTTACAATTTTGTCACCTCTGTGTTTTCTATCATAAATATGTATTGTTTCACAATATAATGTTTTCAATATCATATATCGTACATCATATGTGTAAGAAGAGGCAGTTTCAATAATGGTGAACTAGAAAATTTGGGGTTTATTGGCCAGTTGAAAAGATTAAACTTTATACCCTCCTGCATGGAGGTTGCAATGAATTTGTATAGTCCTATTCATATATTTTTTCATTCATATTAGTCTTTACACTTCAGTGACAATTTCTTTCAAATACTGATAAAAACAGCAAACACTTGACATATACTCAGCAGATATACCCAGAGGCACCTTGGAAGACAGATCTGGGGATATACTTCCAAAAGATCACAGTCTTGAAAACCCTATGGAATGCAGTTCTAGTCTGCACAGATGAGGTCACCATGAGTCGACTTGACGGCAACTAACAACAACAACATTGGGTCATTTTAAAACTTACATAAAATAGTTAAAATACTTCTATTCCTGTATTAAGGAGTCATGGTACTGCAATGGTTAAGCTCTCCGCTGCTATAACCAAAAGCTGAGGAGTTTGAACTCCCCCAGCAGCTCTCTAAGAGAAAGACTTGGCGATCTGTTGTTGTTGGGTACTGTAGAGTCAATTCCAACTCATAGAGATCCTGTATGACAGAGTAGAACTGCCTCATAGGGTTTCCTAGGTTTTTTTTTTTTTTTTAATGTTTATGGGATAAAATGGCCAAGTCTTTCTCCTACAAAGCATCTGGGTGGGTTTGAACTACCAGCCTTTCAGTTAGCAGCCTAGTGCTTAACCATTGCACTACCAGGGCTCCTTTCCATAGGAAAGCCAAGAAAACCCTATGAAACCATTCTACTCTGTTACATGGAGTTACCATGAGTCAAAATCTACTTGACAGCACCCAACAAAAGCAACAACACACCTGTATTAATTTTCTATTACTGATGTAAGAAATTACCACTAACATAGAGGTTTAACAAAATACCCATTTACTACTCACAGTTTCTGTGGATCAGGAGATGGGCACAGCATGATTCAGCTGGTTCCCCTGCCTTAGTCTCACAAAACCTAAATCATAATGTTGACTGGGCTGCACTCCTTTCTGAGGCTCTGGGAAGAATGTTCTTACAAGCTTATTCAGGTTATAGGAGGACCTCAGTTCCTTGTAGTTCTAAGACTGAAGCCCTGTTTTCTTTGCTGACTGTTAGCCAGGGGCCAGCCTTACCTCCTAGAGACCTCTCTCCAGCCCTTGGGTGCGACTGTCTCTATCTCAGAACAAGCAACACTGCTATGAACCCTTCTCACCCATGGAATCTCTCCAACTTTCCTTCTGTTTGCTGCCTCTCTCAACACTACTCTTCCTCAGGAGCCCTGGTGGGGCAGTGGTTAAGAGCTTGGGTGCTAACCAAAAGGTCAGCAGTTTGAATCCTCCAGTCGATCCTTGGAAACCCTATGGGGCATTTCTACTCTGCCCTATAAGGTCACTACAAGTAGGAATTAACTCGAAGGCCTATTCCCTCCTCTTCCAGCTAGAGAGAGTTCTCTGCTTTTGGCTAGTGAAATTCAATTGAGTTCACCTGGATAATCCAGAATAATCTCTGTTTTAAGGTCTGTAACCTTGATTACATCTACAAGTACCTTTTTTCTTGTAAAGTAACTTTTTTTTTTTCAGGTTCCTGGAAGTAGACTGTGGACATCTTTGGGGCTCCATTATTTGTCTACCAGAATACCCAAATGCACAAACTTCTTTAAGCTACTTATTTGAACCAAGATTTCTCAAACGATTTTAAGGCATCTAAGTTTTTGGAGATAAAATCCTATAAGATATTATACTACTATATTTGCTTTTCGACTTGATGGCAGTGGGTTTGATTTGCTTTTAGATAGCAACATGTCATTGGCAAATCCAAGCATCACACAACTTTCCAAATATCTGGGTCTTTCATGATGTATATTTTATGAGGTGATAGTATTATTTCCCAGGGAAGAAATAAGTGGGTGAGAAATGTGCTCTTTCTGCCACAGGAGCAGGGGCTGTTTCTACTAAGCTATTTTTTATTTAGTCAGAAATACCAGATCCACAAAAATTCTGAATCCATACATTACCTTGTCCCAAAGCCTAAACATTTTGATATTTACATATGCTACTTTAAGCACTGAATTTCGATAATCCATTTAGTAATTTGTTCATGTCCAAATTCTTACTACTTCATGGCTTCAAGGATGACCCTGGGAAAAAGGACTTCCTACAGAACTGTTTCTAAGTTGCTGGAATCCATATAGTATATAAAACCCAAAACCAAACCCATTGCGCTTGAGTCGATTCCGACTCATAGGTCAGACTAGAACTGCCCCATAAGGTTTCCAAGGAGCAGCTGGTGGATTCGAACTGCCAACCTTTTTGTTATTAGCCGTAGCACTTAACTACTATTCCAACAGGTTTTCCATATTACATACAGCACAGAAAAATTACAAAACACTAAAAATATCATACATTTTAATTCCAATGATAATAATAATCTTAGAAAAGATAAGTAGATAATAAATGCACTTCTGGTGAAATATAGCAAGCAGAAAAAAACCATGAGAATTTTGTTTTGTTTTGTTTTGCTTATTGTTGCTTAAAATGAGTGTTGGAAGATATATAGATTATTCAGTAACATAAGGAAGTAAACTGAGACAGTCAAAAGAAATAGCATATATGACTGATGAAAAGATTAAATTATTTTGAAGGAAAGCTAGAGTGCATATACAAACTGACAAAAAAGATAAAAAAGGACCATCAACGAGGGAACATTTCTGAGTGAATGTAGAATTTTCTACAGATTAAAAATATTTCCTTCAATCATCTAAGTTTTCAGAATTCTAAGTTGTTGAGCCCTGAGGAGAATCCTGAAGGTGCTTAAGCTTTAGCATTTATCACCGTGAACTTCCTTAAGAGAGTTTCCAGTGTGAATTTGCAATATTCTTCTCCTAATCAATTTCATCCACTGGCCTCAGAAGAGTTCGCCACACTACTATCTATTTCAGTCATTGGCCAATAAGAAAACCAATATTGAGGCTTAGCTAAGAGGCAAGAAAGTAATAATTCCCCAAACAGCTTGGGTTCTTTTATGTGAGTGATTTCAGCTTTTTCATTTTAAAATTTTAGAGAACCTAAATGCATAAAAAAATTTTTTTTAAAATATGATACATATCAAGTTTATTCAAATAATAATAATATATTATATTTCTTTTCTATGATACATTCATTTTTTTAATATGAGAATGCATATACTTTATTCACCAAGTATATTATTTTTGTTATCTCCTTGGAGCAGTAGAGGAAAAGAGAAGGAAGAAGGGCTATAGGGAGTAAAGTTTTCACTGTCCAGACCAGCCTTATTTTATCATGTTATTCAGATTTTTAATTCTTAATCAATTTATTATGTGATACACCAGCTTTTGTTGATGATATATTCTGTATCTACCAAAGAGAAACTTATAAAATAACAGAAACAATCAATATTAAGTAAATTGTGTTCATATAGTTTAAATAGCTTATACTTCTCATGGAGCATCCTACCAAAAAAAAAAGTGCCCCACTAGAGATTAAATTTAATTGTTTAAGAAACCTCTTTTAGATCATTGAATTATGTTATTGTAAGTGCTGGTAACAATGAAAGAAGTATATCTTAGAAGAATAAGAGTGACAATGGGGAATTCTGAAATTTTTTTTGAATATTCAATTCATCTTGGAAAAGGTCACCTTGAAATCAGAGAGAAAAATATTCATTAGAAAGCAAAAGATGCTGAAATTTAACCAGGTTCACCTGTGTGAAGGTTGTAGTATCAGATCTTGTGGTTTGAGAGGGATGAAGAAAACCGAACTAAACAAAAAAAAAAAACACATCAATAAAAAAATCTCCACACACTAGAGTGTTAGTTAACGGGAAGGGAGGGGAGATTGTAATTATGGCCTAAAAATGTTTGCTTGTCTAAATTCTGGGCTTGAATTTCACCTCAAGATGTAGTTCCTAGATGAAGAGAAAGATTTTTTCCAAAGCTCATTAAGCTCGTGATTAGTGAGGTATGTTATTACAGTGAGCAAGATAGGGGGGTGTGGGGATGAACTTATTCCCAAAGATCCATGGTAAAAAGGTTCAGTTACAACTTCTATGGGTAGTCTCCAGAAAAATTTAAAGAGGCACAGTAATAAATAAATAAATACCCTTGAACCAAAATATGATTAAAAAAAAAATTCTGGACAGGAAGTAAATTTTTTTATATATACCCTAAGGGAAACCCCGGTGGCTAGTGGTTAAGAGTTACGGCTGCTACCCAAAAGATTGTCAGTTTGAATTCACCAGGCACTCCTTGGAAACTTTATGGGGCAGTTCTACTCTGTCCTATAGGGCTGCTGTGAGTTAGAATCGAGTTGATGACAATGGTTTTAGTTTTTAAGTTACATATCTCCAAAGAATATTCGTATAATTTGAAAGCAGAAAGCTGTAAATATCTATTCAATTTCGACAGATATACAGGCACATCTAGAATAACAGATGCAAACCATTGATTTGATGCCTGCATACCATCGGAAGGGAACAATAGGCAACACTTTTCAGAAGGGAAATTGTACACATACCTAAGATTATAAGCAGAGTTAATATACATACACATACATGCACTCACGCACACAAACACCAAATACTAGAGTCTATGGTCAATTAATTGAAACCAAACAGAAGACAAGGACCATTAGCTAGAGTGATAACTCTTTAAATTGCAGTAATTATTATTGCAGATTTCTCAATAATAGGGTCCTACTGTTTGACACGTTTTGGCTTCAAATAAACTAATTTGCCTGTATTTAAAAACACAATATTTTGGTGCCAACTATGTGTGGGCAATACTGAAATAGACTATATATATATTATGATCCTGTAGAGCAATAAAAATAATCATAATAATATATATTCTATGGAGCAATCAACCCCAACACATCCGTCAGTTTTTGATACTGTGGGGGCTTGCCTGTTGCTGTAATGCTGGCAGCTATGCCACCAGTGTTCAAATACCAGCAGGGTTACCCATGGTGAACAGGTTTCAGCTGAGCTTCCAGACTAAGACAGACTAGGAAGAAGGACCTAGTGGTCTACTTCTGAAAAGAATTAGCCAGTGAAAACTTCATGAATAGCAGGGGAACGTTGTCGGATATAGTGTCTGAAGATAAGCCCCTCAGGTTGGAAGGCACTCAAAATACAACTGGGGAAGAGATGGCTTCTCAATGTAGAGTCAACCTTAATGACATGGGTGGAGTCGAGCTTTTGAGACCTTCATTTGCTAATGTGGCATGACTCAAAATGAGAAGAAACAGCTGCAAACATCCATTAATAATCAGAACTTTGAATGTAAGAAGTATGAACCTAGGAAAGCTGGAAATTGTCAAAAATGAAATGGAATAAAATTGTTATCCTAGGCATTAGTGAGCTGAAATGGACTGGTAGTGGCCATTTCAAATTGGACAATCATATGGTCTACTATGGCAGAAATGACAACTTGAAGGGGAATCATTACATTGATCATCAAAAAGAACATTTGAAGATCTACCCTGAAGTACAATGCTGCCAGTGATAGGATAATGTCCATACGCCTACAAAGAAGATCAGTTAATAGGACTATTATTCAAATTTATGTACCAATCTCTAAGGTCAAATACGAAGAAATTGAAGATTTTGACCAATGTCTGCAGTCTGAAATTGACCAAACATGCAATCAGGAAGCCGTGATAACTACTGGTGATTGAAATGCAGAAGTTGGAAAGAGAAGAAGAAGGATTGGTATTTGGAAAATATGGCCATGGTGATAGAAATGATGCTGGAGATCGCATGACAGAATTTTGTAAGACCAAGGACTTTTTCATTGCAAGTACCTTTTTTCAACAACATGAATGGCAATTGTACATGTGAACCTTATGAGATGGCATATACAGGAAATGAATTGACTACATCTGTGGAAAGAGACAATGGAAAATCTCAATATCATTAGTCAGAGCAAGGCCAGGGGCCGACTATGGAACAGGCCATCAATTGTTCATACGCAAATTCAAGTTAAAACTGAAAAAAATTAGAACAAGTCCACAAGAGGCAAAGTATAATCTTCAGTATATCCTACCTGAATTTAGAGACCACCTGAAGGATAGGTTTGATGCATTAAATGCTAATGATCAGAGACCAGACAAGTTGTAGGGTGACATCAAGGACATCATACATGAAGAAAGAGGTCAATGAAAAGACAGGAAAGAAAGAAAAGACCAAAATGGATGTCTGAAAAGACTCTGAAACTTGCTGTTGAACATCTAGTAGCTATAGCGAGAGGAAGAAATGATGAAGTAAAAGAGCTGAACAGAAGATTTCAAAGGGTGGCTTGAAAAGATAAAGTATTATAACGACATGTGCAAAGACCTGAAGACAGAAAACCAAGAGAGAAGAACGTACTCGGCATTTCTTAAACTGAAAGAACTGAAGAAATAATTTAAGCCTTGAGTTGCAATATTGAAGGATTGTATGGGCATAATAAAGAACGACATAAGAAGCATCAAAAGAAGATGGAAGGAATACACAATCACTGTACCAAAAAGAATTGGTCAACGTTCATCTATTTCTCGAGGTAGCCCATGATCCATGATAAAGAGTCGATTGTACTGAAGGAAGAAGTCCAAGTTGCAGCGAAGGCATTGGTGAAAAACAAGGCTCTAGAAACTGACAGAATACCAATTGAGATGTTTAAGCAAACAGAAACAGTGCTGGAACTGCTCTCTTGTCTATGCCAAGAAATTTGGAAGACTGTTACTTGGCCAACCAACTGGAAGAGATCCTTATTTTTGCCTAAACCAAAAAAAGGTGATCCCACAGAATGTATAAATTATAGAATAGCGTCATTAATATCATACACAAGTAAAATTTTGCTGAAGATTATTCAAAATTCGGTGCAGTAGTATATCAACTGCCAGAAATTCAAGCCAGATTTAGAAGAGGATGTGGGATCAGGGATATCATTGCTGATGTCAGATGGATCTTGGATAAAGGCAGAGAATACCAGAAAGATGTTTACCTGTGTTTTATTGACTTTTCAATGGAATTTGACAGGGTGGATCATAACAAATTATGGATAACATTGTGAAGAATGGGAATTCCAGAACACTTAATTGTGCTCTTGAGTAACTCTACAGAGATCAAGTGGCAGTCGTTCAAACAGAACAATGGGATATTATGTGTTTAAGGTTAAGAAAGGTATGAATCAAGATAGTATCCTTTCACCATACTTATTCAATCTGTATGCTGAAGAAATAATCCAAGAAGCTGGAATATATGAAGAAGAATGTGGAGGAAGACTCATTAACAACCTGCATTATGCAGCCAATACAACTTTGTTTGCTGAAAGTGAGGAGGACTCAAAGCAGTTACTGAGGAAGATCAAAGACCACAGTCTTCAGTATGGATTACACCTCAGCAAAAAGAAAACAAGAATCCTAACAACTGGACCAATAAGCAACATCATGATAACCCATTGCTATTGGGTAGATTCTGACTCATAGTGACCCCATAGGACAGAGTAGAACTGCCCCATATGGTTTTCAATGAGTTCCTGTTGGATTGGAACACCTGACATTTTTGGTTATTTAGCTGTAGCTCTTAACCACTGTACCACCTGGGTTTCCAACATCATGATAATGGAGAAAATAAATATTGAAGTTTTTAAGGATTTCATTTTACTTGGATCCACAATCAACACCCATGAAAGCAGCAGTCATGAAATCAAACAATGCATTACATTAGGCAAATCTGCAGTAAAAGTCCTCTTTTAAGTGTTAAAAAGCAAAGGTGTCACCTTGAAAACTAAGGTGCTCCTGACAGAAGCCATGTTATTTTCATTCACCTCATATGCATTTGAAAGCTGGACGATGGATAAGGAAGACCAAAGAAGAATTTAGGCCTTTGAATTATTATGTTGGCTAAGAATATTGACTATGCCATGGACTGCCAGAAGAACAAATAAATCTGTCTTGGAAGAAGTACAACCAGAATGCACCTTAGAAGCAAGGATGATGGCAAGACCTTCTCACATACTTCGGGTATGTTATCAGGAGGCATCAGCCCCTGGAGAAGGATATCATGCTTGGTAACATAGAGGGCCGGCAAAAAAGTGGAAGACCCTCAGTGGCTACAATAATGGGCTCAAACATAATAACGATTGTGAGGATGGCGTGGGACAGGGCAGTGTTTCTTTCTGTTGTACATAGGGCCGCTATGAGTTGGAATCAACTTGACGGCACATAACAGCAACAACAAAATTTTACTTGCATGTGATATTAATGATATTGTTCAATAATGTCTCCATTCTGTTGCATCACCTTTCCTTGAAATGGGCACAAATATTTGTCTCTTCCAGGCTGTTGTCCAGGTTTTTGTCTTCCAAAAGTCTTGGTAGACATGAGTGTGCACCTATAACAGTGCATCCGTTTATTGAAACATCTCAATTGTTATTCTGTCAATTCCTGGGGTCTTGTTTTTCATTAATGCCTTCAGTGCAGCTTGGATTTCTTCCTTCAGTACCATCGGTCCTTGATCATGTGCTACATCTTGAAACAGCTGGATGTTGACCAGTTCTTTTGGTACAGTGACTGTGTTTTCCTTCCATCATCTTTTGATGCTTCTTGTGTCATTCAGTATTATGTCCATAAAATCCTTCAATATTGCAACTCAAGGCTTAAATTATTTCTTCAGTTCTTTCAGTTTAAGAAATGTTGAGCATGTTCTTCTCTTTTGGTTTTCTGTCTTCAGGTGTTTGCACATGTCATTATAATACTTTGTCTTTTCAAGCTGCCCTTTGAAATCTTCTGTTCAGCTCTTTTACTTCATCATTTCTTCCTCTCGCTATAGCTACTAGACGTTCAACAGCAAGTTTCAGAGTCTCTTCAGAAGTCCACTTTGGTCTTTTCTTTCTTTGCTGTCTTTTTAATGACTTTTTGCTTTCTTCATGTGTGATGTCCTTGATGTCACCCTACAACTTGTCTGGTCTTCGATCATTAGTGTTCAGTTATATAGCACGTCAATTTTTGCATTAAACTCAATGTTCCCATTCAGTTTACTGAACATAAACATCACATAGTTTTCTTATAGCTATCATTACTTTTATGCCCAAAATATAACATATTACTTTTTCAATTGTCCAAGCAATATAAATTATAAAGTGTGCCATAAGCATTATTATGGGAAGTCTGATTTTGGTTTGTTTTCCAGTAGAATATAAAAGTTTGTCATTGTTGTGTGAGTGTATGTCTTAATACTGATCTTGAGTTTATTTCCAACAGTGCAAAAAAGCTCTAGTTTCCTGAGATTTCATGAGTCTATTACCTCTATCCATGAGGTTTGTGATTTTATACATAATTGCAACAACCATTATTTTCACTAGCCTTAGAAAATAGATTTGAACATTGTATTTAAATTTTAAGTTTTCCTTTTGTACACTATATTTGATGCTAATATACTTTTACTGAAAACATTTTGAGTTCCCATTTAGCAAAAAAAAAAAAACCTGCATCCCTTTAGAATCAATGAACAGATTTCCTTGCACTTAAAACAATTCAAATTATGCTTTCATTTAGCTTTATCGTACATTGAGAGCCACCATTTCAGTCTACATATTGTCATAGATTATTCAGTGAATATTCTCTTAACTGAAATTAGCATAATTAAATCAAAACTTCTCTCTAGCTTGTTTCCTTCTTTTTGAAGCCCAAAGGTCAGAATGATTTTAATTAGTGATCATTTTTATCAGCTAAGAGCTATAGAGGAAGAGGAAAGAGTAGCTAAGGGCCATTGAATGATGGAATTGTGTCTAATAACTCCCTTTTCTATAGAGGTCAAAAATAGTTCTTCAAAATCTATTCTTACTGAGGTGAAGAGGCTTATTTTCTTTGAGAAATTATGTACAGTTCATGCATTGTTCATTATTTTCATTCTTGTTTTTCTTAAATCTATTGTAAATACTCACTATTGTTTTCATATTTAAGGTGACTCTTCTAATTTTGTGACATCCTCTTTGAATATGACTCAAAGATAATGCGTAACTTATCATCCCAGCAAACAAGAATTCATATATTTGTACATTTTTTTTAAGTCTTTATGCATGAAAAGAGAAGACATTTCTGAATTCAATAACGTCATTTGAAGAAGAGAATACCTTTGGTTCTGTCCTGTTTGACTCCTTCAAGTCTATTCCTAGTGATTCATTCTTCTGTGTTAACATGTGTTCTCTTTCAAACTGTAAATGTGTTGTGATGAGCAGTATTTTGATTATCCAGCCAAACAACAGTACTATAGTTGTTTTAAATATTTATTTTTAGCAAATCCCTGAAACTATCAAAACTAAAGAGAAAAATTATGCCGCAAATAAAGAATAAAGAAAACCCCAGGAGTTAAGGTGTTTTCATTGGGTCTTTCCTATATTTTAGATACTGTTGATAATCTCTATCTTCTGCAACTCTAACTGCTTAGTTTTATTCGATAACTGATGAATTTAACAAGCTTCGACAAATTCCAACATTAGAGAACGAGGCCAAGTACTCGGTTTGAAGTCACAGGGCAAAAATTGTGAAAATTATTGCCTGAATACTTACCATATCACTACACTTTAATTCAATAATCACATAAACCCTGAGGTGTGTGTGAGTTGTTGTTCCCATTTTATAGCTGAGAAGAAACTCAACTTCAGAACTCTTAAGTAACTTGAGCAAGTTATTCAAAATCTAGTAGGGAAAGTAGAGAAGAAACAAATAACTGCATTATTTGCTCAATGATAGAGTTAGAGTACTCTAGAAGCATAAAGGGACTTCTATGGTGTAAGAGGAAACCCTGGTGGCGTGGTGGTTAAGAGCTATAGCTGCTAAGCAAAAGTTTGGCAGTTCAAATCCACTAGGCACTCCTTGGAAACTCTATGGGGCAGTTGTACTCTGTCCTATAGGGTCGACTATAAGTCAGAATCTACTCAATGGCAAGGGGTTTGGTTTGGTTTTTTTAGGGTGAAAGACTTCCTAAAATAATTTTATTAAAAAAATAAAAAGAGGATTTTTTTTTTCTGGGACACCAAGCAAGTGCCTTAAAAAAACCCTCATCACTTAATATTCTCCAATATTTACTTTCCTTAGTGCTGCTTCCCAAAAATCTCTCTCCACTGACATTCCCACAATTTCTGCTATAATCCCTTCAATGCTATGTTGTTTTTCAGTTTTTTCCTGCTTCTAATGTCATTCTTCCCTGTTTCTTTGTACGCTTTGTGGTGGTGGTTGCAGTTGTTGAAACTGGGTATACACTACCATCTTGCTCCACCTCCTCTACCAAAGAAGTCCATCTTTTAACCAGACTGGTCCCTCTGTTTGCTAAGCAGTAGAGCTGAGATCTATAAACTAAGTATTTTGTACTCTTTATGATCATTGCTTGGCCCACCTTGTATTCTTCTTGGTATATACTGAAGGAAAAGGTTTTGTTCTGTTTCTTTTAGGTCTAAGCTGAAAATGGGTTTGCCCCTGAGAAGAAAATGCATATCCAACTCTTCCTGTATTGACATCTAGATGTGCCACCAGTAGTGTTTTCGTAGTGGTCACTTTATACCCAGTTTCCACAGATTGCATGTATTTTCTTGCAAATTAAACATATAATTACTCCAAATTAGTATCACTTTATATGCAACACAAACGACAAATGAAGTTTTTTTTTTTCTTTCTGTGATTTAACTGGAGTGCCATATAGATACAGATGTAAATATATTATTCTTAAAATACCATGTTATTTGTTCTTGTCAAAATGCCAACTGTCTAGGAACTGAAATTTGCAAAACAGGAGAAAGAATTTAATTTCCTTGGTTGACGGAGTGCTTGTTGGCTTTTTTAATTTTTGTTTTGTATTCTTCTAATTTCAAAATTTGGCTAATATTGGGAACTAAGTCTTACTGTTACTTCCTTTGTTATGCTGTCACACATATGGTTGTATTGTCTAAGATCAGAGCAGATGTGTGCATTGCCAGGGAAATTGATGATTCTGTTCTGGTAAAACAGGGGCTACGGACATACTACAAAAAGGGAAAAAGAAAATCGCTGCTTAAAATTTCAATCTCTGCTGCTCGACCAAGCAGACCAAAGGTAACAGCTGGCTGTGAAAGCAGCCCCTAGCTATTTCACTTTGAGCCACCAAGAGGGATTCATCCTTTTAGGAAAAAAAAAAAAAAGTAGGGAATAAGAGAAATTGCTTCAAGGGCTTGAAAAGGAGAAACGATAATACAAGTTGCTATATAAAAAAGAATTGCTGTACAATAAAAGTTACTTTTAAAGATGTTATAACAGGTCATAATGCAAGAAGAGCTTCTTGAAATTATTTTAGTTAAATAAAAATACAGTAATAAAATAAACATAAGTCAACAATAAAAGCACTATGTAAATGCATCTGGTACTCAAATTTGGCCTAAAGAGCCTCTCTCTCTTTTCATGAATTCTAACAAATCTTTTGCTATCCATTTTTCTTTTCTAATATTATTTATCTTCCCTATGTTGGCTTCTCTAGCTCTAAAAGGCAAATTTCCAATAGATGTGACACTTTTCACTTTCAATCAAAGGGGATAAATGCCCCAGCATGCACACTCGTGAAAACTAATTTCATCTAAATGCTCCTGGACAACCTATCTGGAAATGTAAATATTCCTACTGTAAATTTTGTTGCCAAAGGCTTTCCATTGCTAGAAGGAACTCTGTCCAGACTGCAAGAAAGCAGCAAAGCCCTAATGGGAAAAAAAAAAAAAAAGTTTTTTTTTTTTTTTTTTAATCAAATTATCCCTAAGTATCAGCTACATCATTTCATTAACTGGGAAATACATCCACTTTCCACAAAATTTCCTCAATAGCAATGTCAAGTGATGGGGGGGAAAAAAAAAACATTGCCGTCGAGTCGATTCTGACTCATAGCAACCCTAGAGACCCTATAGGACTGTCCCATATGGTTTCCAAGGCTGTAAATCTTTCTGCCATGGAGTGGCTAATGGATTTAAACCTTCCAGTTAACAACAGAGGGCTTAACCAGAATTTTACTAAGATGACCACATTTGATGAGTAAGGTTAAGCCCCACGTGAGGTCTGTGAATGATGATGAGTACTGTTCATCCAGCAGAAGAACACTTCACCAAGACAGCATTTTAGTTCCTAGTCAAGAAACAGAACAAGACAAAAGCTATAATTCTTTAATACGTGAGCTTTTACGACTGGCTCTATATGAGTTACATAATCTTTTTCCACTTCTAGGGTATATGATGATTAAAAAAAAAAAAAAAATTTTTCACTAATTTAATGCTTTTGTAAATGGAATCATAGCCTTTATTATTTTCATTGCTAGTGTGTAGACAGTTAATTGATTTATATATATAGATTTTGTATCCTGCATCCTTGCTGAAATCATTTATGAGATTTGACAGTTTTTATATATGTGTGGATTCCTTAAACCAAAAAAAAAAAAAAAAACCCAAACCCATTGCCTTTGAGTCAATTACAACTCATAGCGACTCTGTACAACAGAATAGAACTGCCCCATAGGGTTTCCAAGGAGTGCCTGGTGGATTTGAACTGCCAACATTTTGGTTATTAATCCAACTCTTAACCACTACACCACCAGGGTTTCTGTGGATTCGTTAGGATTTTATATATACAAGATCATGTTATCTGCAAATAGAGATAATTTTACTTCCTCCTTTCCAAAGGGTGTTTTTATCATGAACGGGGTGTCAAATGGTGTCTTATCTCTGGTCATTATAGTCAGAATCAACTCAATAGCACATAAAAGCAGCAAATCTTTTTTTTTTTTTTTTTAATATAGTCATTCACTGTTATACATTTCCCTCTATGCCCTGTTTTAGCTCTCATAAGTTTTGGCATATTGTGTCTTTGTTTTTATTCGTCTCAAAGTCTTTTCTAACTTCTTTTGTGATTTCTTCTTAGATCTGCTCTTTTTATTCCAAGTGCATCTACATTAGATTTCCTTTAGCATCTTTGTTAAGTGGGCTATGTCTGTTTTGGCAGAGCCTCAAATTTCCCCATAGTATGCACTTTTGGGGGGAGGGCCGGGGTGGAGGAGAGGTGTTGCTTAGCTCCGCTTAATCTGGCTAGTTACTCAACAGTGAATGTTTATGTTTTCTTCTTGAGGCCCACTCTTTTTTTTTCTCAAGGCAAATCATTACTCCTAGCAATCTTCTGATTGTAGGGCTTCATCGGCCTACTTTGAGAATTGTTCCGCATCTTACAATGGTTACATAATGGCTTACTTTCCTTCATGAATATGTAGTTGCACATAATTCATAATTACATATGAATTATTGTTTCAACTTTTGCTCCTTTATTTTGTTTCCCTGCCTCTGTTTCTTCAGCCCCTTAGCTTTTTTCCCTTCACTCTATGCCAAATTGACTACTTTATGCCAGTCTCTGTACTAATTTCATAGTGGAAAATTGTTCATCTCTTTTGTATACTAGAGCTATTTATTGTGTTCCTCAGATTATCCTATGTTATCTATTGGAATGGATTATTGCAATATCATTTTTCAAAATACCCCTAAATCTCTTTGCATATTAATGTGCTCCTGAACCTAACTTCCAAAAGGCCCATAATCAAAACTCCATTGACTCACAGTAAAAGACAATTCTCGATTCATTTTGCAGAACTATTCGGCATCTTCTTACCCACTTCACCTATTGCCTTGGGCTAGGCTTTCACTTTGTAAAATAGGCTTTATGTCTTGTCCTTGGCACTCAGTGCAGCCAGTTAACTATTTTTCAACACTGAACTCCCATTGGTATAATGAATTTTGTGACTAATCACTTTTTAATTTTATTTTGTCTTCTGGTAGAGGACTCATAATTTTTAACTTGGGGCCCTATAATTTGATTAAAATTTTAGTCATAATATTTTCTGGTATATAAAGTTTTCCTCCTATTATATTAGTCTTTTAGTCAAAGATTAAAGATTTACTTCATTTGTGGGAATATTAACATGATTAATACATACACAAGAGTTTCAATTTTCCATTTTTGGATTAGTTACCTTGCAGTTCTACAGACCAAATCATTAAACTTGCATTATTTCAGATATGGGATTTTAATTTTTTAAACACTAAAATTTGTTTTTCTTGAGATCACTTTATCATCCTCACATGGTAAAAGAATGAGAAAAGAAAACGTACTGAGTCAAACATTTTTTTTTGTTAGCTTTGTGGTTCCCCAAATATATGCCTATCAGGACAGAAAATCACTGTTGCCCTGTTCTCTTCTCTTTTCCAAAATTCTAAACATTTAACACGTGGCAATATGAGATTAAGGAACCCTGATTATTCAATGGTTAAACACTCAGCTCCTAACAGAAAGATAGGTGCTTCAAACCCACCAGCCATTCCGTGGGGGAAAGATGTGACAATCAGCTTCCGTAAAGATTTATAGCCTCATGGCGGCAGTTCTACTCTGTCCTGTTGGGTCTCTATGAGTCGGAACTGACACGGTGGTAATGGGTAACATGAGATTATTTTCATTTCTTGATGCTTAAGTTTGGGTTGGAATTGATTGATGAACTGACAGTATAAAAGCAATGTTCGGTCTAAACTCTGTCGCATATTTTCTATTCGATGTTGGACAATTACTTTTATTTTTTGAAATTGTTTCCTCACACACAAAAAGAGGAGATTGTGTTCATGATCTCTGTGGCCCGTTTTACCACAGAACTATGTTTACGGAATATACACTCAGTATTCATTTTTCAACTGTTTACCAAAGTTCCGAAAGCTCTGACTGAATTTTGAACGAAATCATTGCAGCTTGTTGCCTCATAAATAAATAATTCCACCCTTTAAAGTTTTATATACTTGTTCCTGTGATCACGTGTGTGTGTCCACAGGTCTGATGTTTCCTTTTGGTCACTGTAGAAATGGTTTTCAATGTAATTCCTTTCAAAAGTAGGAATAGAAATAAAAAAAGGGTGGGTAATAATAAAGTTAAGTGTGTAGGATTAGTTAGTAACTTGCAATCCTCTAGGCTTTAGGTTTATAGTAATTTTTTATTTGGTTCCGCTTGTGAGGAAATTTTTTTTGAGTATCCTCCACCCTCTCACACACACAGAAGGTGCAATAGAGACAATAATAGAGTAGAAAGAACACAGGAGTTGAGCCTCTAAGATGTAAGTACCCTCTGTAGCAACAATACCCTGATTAGAACAAGGATTTACTTAAGGCTTTGTTGAGTATCTTTCAGGGAAAAATCTACAAATATGTAAGATACATTTCTCATATTCTTTTGGAAATATCAAAGTGTACTTAATTTTTGTACTTGAGGGAGATTTGGTTTTGAATTTAGTTAGAATTTAACACGTAGATTAATATTTAAACATTATCCCTCTTTGTTATTACATAAATATTGATGTATGGTGCACAATTAAAACTATTTCTGAACAAAATATCCTCACATGGCTTAGAACAAATTGTCCTCTCAAAATGCAAAAAATATGGAAGTCGTGTGACTGGAATTATCAATTTCAACTTAAAATAAATAATGTGCATTTGTCAGCCTTGTGTGACACTAGCCCTGCGATCTTGGGCAAGGTACTTTACTTTTCTGAACCTCACTTTCTACATCTATAAAATGGGGATAATAGTAAAGCCAGATTTACAAGGTTGTTATGAGGATTACCATTCCCACATGCCACGGAGTCAGTTTTGACTCTGGAAACCCAGTATGTGTTGGAGTGGAAATGTGTTCTATAAGGTTTCCAAAGGTTGTTTTATTTTTCTCTTTTTTTGGAAGTAGATGGCCAGGCCTTTCTTTCAAGGTGCTTCTGGCTGGACTCGAACCTCCAACCATTCAGTGTGCATTAAGAGACTCTGTTGTGAAGATTGCATGATTGATATAATAAAAGCTGTTATAGCAATATCTGGAACATAGTAAGCACTATGGAAGTGTTTGCTATTGTTATTAAATTAATTCATTAAAAAAAAAATTGCCGTTGAGTGAATTTTGACTCATGGCATCCTATAGGACAGAGTAGAACTGCCCCATACAGTCTCCAAGGAGCACCTGTTGGATTCAAACTGCTGACCTTTTGGTTAGCAGCTGTAGCACTTAACCACAATGCCACCAGTGTTTCCATTATTTCATATATATGTATAAATTTTTATGTAATTATTATATATATAATTGTTAAATTATTATATGTTGTTATTGTTATTATTTGGGTTGCCCAACACTAGAAAAAACATAGGTATTCCATTTCACGTTGATGTTATATCCAAGAAAATTGGATAAGCATCAAGTTCAAAGTACCTAAAGTGATTCCTAAGATACTAAGCAACTAAATAAAAAATCGCTTGTAGGAAATAAAATTATCAAAATTTAATAGGATAGTGAAATCTTCAAGTTTCATCTTTTTGACTAATTTTAAATGTGTACTTTCGTCATTTAATTTTTGTTCTGCTAAAATCTAGTAAACCAGCTGTATTTAAAAATGATTTTTCAATATCATAGATTTATATACTTTAACAATGCAGACTGAATATATATATTCCCTGAAAAACATACTTGAATAGTATTTGTGCAGATAAAACCTTGATAATACCAATAAACTAGATTAGTTGACATTCATTTTCACAAATATGACAGGAATTACTGTCCTTACTAAGTTTACAAAGATTTTAGAAGTTAACACATCCAACATTTTGTAATTGATTGCCTAACCTTTTTAATTTGGTCCAAATGAGTAAAGTACATACATGTCATGGTGTGACAAGCCTTAGAGACCCTGATTTCAATGTGGAGTTCACTAAACATGCATTCCTTTGAATTTCTCCTTTTTGGCCTTTTTCCACTTACACCAAAAAAAAACCCAGCTCAGACTAAAATAAAAAAAAAAAAAAAATCTGTTGCCATTGAGTAGATTTCAACTCAGTGACCCTATAGAGCAAAATAGAACTGCCCCATAGAGTCTCCAAGGAGCTGCTGATGGATTTGAATTTGATCTTCTGGTTAGCAGCTGAGCTCTTAATCACAGGGCCACCAGGGCTCCAACACTTAAATGCACTACGTATTTAACATTTATTTAAAAAACAATAATAAGCCCATTACATCTCAATAGAAATCATAAATATGAATGATACTTATGACAAATAACCATTATTTTCTGAAGCAAAAATAATTGGTGAGAAGAAGAGCAGTGTTGTTTATGTTTACAAATCTCTTTAAAGTTGAGTTTGATAAAAAAAAAAATGTTGGAGTCTCATATCTGCCTCTGCATTCAATCGGTTGCAAAATCACATGCCGTATAACCTCTGAAAAATTCCACTTTATGAGAAGATGAGAATGAAAAATACAAATCGTATCTTAGGATTACGATGAAAATAATTTCCACATTTTAGATGACCTGGAAGTATCTTGACTGAGATTACTATACTTTAAAATAAATTACCCTGTCTTTCTTCTGAATATAACATTTAAAATAAGCAAGACAACAAAAATGTAAATTATTTTTACAAGATTATTTAGAGCATAGATACAGCTAGGCATTAGTAAGTATTGTGATATTTGTTGATTATTAGACTTTTTCTGGATTTCCTGCCTATATTATGTATCATATTCAAGCAACTGAGTCTGAGATGACAGCTCATTTGGGGACCAATATCAGCCTTAAACTCTTCATGCATTTTGAATTCTCTCTTCACATTTCTTATACAACTGCTTTATATTTATGCATATTTTATTCCTACTTGAAGAAAATTGTCATGTGAGATGTGTTTGAATATTTCAAACAAAATTTAAGATTAATTCCAGTCATTATCTGATTCTTATATTTTTAATATTTAAATTTATATTTTATTTTATTGAGAAATAAAAAATAATTTAAATTAAATTTATAATTCTACACTTGAACCCAAATTTCATTTTTTTTAAATTACATGCCCTTGAGTGAAAATTGAAAATGTGAGATTTCATATTGAAGATTGTGGTTACACATATTTACGTAGAATAACCTCAGTCATTGAGCATAAAAGGTATGATATATGTAGAAAAAAGAAAGAACATGGAATGGCATGCTATTTAATCTATGTAACGTCATTTGAGAAAACCCTGTTGGCGTAGTGGTTAAGTGCTACGGCTGCTAACCAAAGGGTCAAAAGTTTGAATCCGCCAGGCGCTCCTTGGAAACTCTATGGGGCAGTTCTACTCTGTCCTATGGGGGTCGCTATGAGTCAGAGTCCACTCGATGGCACTGGGTTTGGTTTTTTTTTTTGTTTAATGTCATTTGAACTACATCTAAATGGCTTCTTAGTCGTTGATACCATCACCCTGACTTCAATACACAAATGAAAGTTAAAATTAAGTTACCCTTAATCCTCATTACAGAGGATTTATTCCTTCTGGCTTTATGTTTAATCACAGGAGTTATACACATGCCAGATAGAGTTGGATATTAAGAAAGTCAAAATTCATATCTTCTCCATTTGCTCAAATATTTTTGCAAATAAATTTCATTTCATCTGCTCAGGTGGCAGAGTGGTTAAGCTCAGCTGATAACCGAAAGGCGGGCAGTTTGAACCCACCATCCACTCCAAGGCAAAAAGTTGTGGCATTGTGCTCCTGTAAAGATTACAGCCTTGGAAACCCTGTGGAACATTTCTACTCTGTCCTATAAGGTCCTTATGAGTTGAAATTGACTCGATGGCAATGATTTTTTTCCTGCTCCGGAGGCTGGCAGATAAACTACAGTGTTCATAATGGAGTTTGCATACATAATACAGTTTGGTAAGAGATTGGCCTGAGCAAACTCTTAAGAGGAAATGAATATCAACTTATCTTTTTAGTGCTAATTACTGTCGTACTTTCACGACCTGAATTGATTTGAGGGGTAACGTTTTCCTCCTATTACCGTACTTTATTCCTCAACTATCAACACTTTTAACAAATCCAATTTTTTTTTAATTAATTTTTATTAAGCTTCAAGTGAACATTTACCATTCCAATCAGTCTGTCACATGTAGGTTTACACACATCTTACTCCCTTCTCCCACTTGCTCACCCCTATTGAGTCAGCCCTTCCAGTCTCTCGTTTCGTGCCAATTTTGCCATCTTCCCTCTCTCTATCTTCCCATCCCCTCTCCAGTCAAGAGTTGCCAACACACTCTCCCGTGTCCACCTGATTTAATTAGCTCACTCTTCATCAGCATCTCTCTCCCCACCACTGACCAGTCCTTTTCATGCCTGATGAGTTGTCTTCGGGGATGGTTCCTGTCCTGTGCCATCAGAAGTTCTGGGGAGCATTGTCTCTGGGATTCCTCTAGTCGCAGTCATACCATTAGGTATGGTCTTTTTATGAGAATTTGGGGTCTGCATCCCATTGGTCTCCTGCTCCCTCGGGAGTTGTCTGTTGTGCTCCCTGACAGGGCAGACATCGATTGTGGCCAGGCACCAACTAGTTCTTCTGGTCTCAGGATAACGTAGGTCTCTGGTTCATGTGGCCCTTTCTGTCTCTTGGGTTCTTAGTTGTCGTGTGACCTTGGTGTTCTTCCTTTGTCTTTGCTCCAGGTGGGTTGAGACCAATTGATGTATCTTAGATGGCCGCTTGTTGGCATTTAGGACCCCAGGCACCACAATTCAAAGTGGGATGCAGAATGTTTTCATAATAGAATTATTTTGCCCATTGACTTAGAAGTCCCCTCAAACCAAGTTCCCCAGACCCTAGCCCCTGCTCCGCTGACTTTTGAAGCTTTCATTTTATCCCAGAAACCTCTTTGTTTTTAGTCCAGTCCAATTAGGCTGACCTTCCTTGTATTGAGTGTTGTCTTTCCCTTCACCCAAAGCAGTTCTTATCTACTGATTGATCAATAAAAAGCCCTCTCCCTCCCTCCCTCCCTCCCCCCTTCGTAACCACAAAAGTATGTGTTCTTCTCCGTTTTTTCTATTTCTCAAGATCTTATAATAGTGGTCTTATACAATATTTGTCCTTTTGCCTCTGACTAATTTCACTCAGCATAATGCCTTCCAGATTCCTCCATGTTATGAAATGTTTCACAGATTCGTCACTGTTCTTTATCAATGCGTAGTATTCCATTGTGTGAATATACCACAATTTATTTACCCATTCATCCGTTGACGGACATCTTGGTTGCTTCCAGCTTTTTGCTATTGTAAACAGAGCTGCAATAAACATGGGTGTGCATATATCTGTTTGTGTGAAGGCTCTTGTATCTCTAGGGTATATTCCGAGGAGTGGGATTTCTGGGTTGTATGGTAGTTCTATTTCTCACTGTTTAAGATAACGCCAGATGGATTTCCAAAGTGGTTGTACCATTTTACAATCCCACCAGCAGTGGATGAGAGTTCCAATCTCTCCGCAGCCTCTCCAACATTTATTATTTTGTGTTTTTTGGATTAATGCCAGTCTAGTTGGTGTGAGATGGAATCTCATCATAGTTTTAATTTGCATTTCTCTAATGGCTAATGACCGAGAGCATTTTCTCATGTATCTGTTGGCTGCCTGAATATCTTCTTTAGTGAAGTGTGTGTTCATATCCTTTGCCCACTTCTTGATTGGGTTGTTTGTCTTTTTGTGGTTGAGTTTTGACAGAATCATGTAGATTTTAGAGATCAGGCGCTGGTCTGAGATGTCATAGCTGAATATTCTTTCCCAATCTGTAGGTGGTCTTTTTACTCTTTTGGTGAAGTCTTTAGATGAGCATAGGTGTTTGATTTTTAGGAGCTCCCAGTTATCTGGTTTCTCTTCATCATTTTTGGTAATGCTTTGTATTCTGTTTATGCCCTGTATTAGGGCTCCTAGGGTTGTCCCTATTTTTTCTTCCATGATCTTTATCGTTTTAGTCTTTATGTTTAGGTCTTCGATCCACTTGGAGTTAGTTTTTGTGCATGGTGTGAGGTATGGGTCCTGTTTCATTCTTTTGCAAATGGATATCCAGTTATGCCAGCACCATTTGTTAAAAAGACTATCATTTCCCCAATTGACTGACACTGGTCCTTTGTCAAATATCAGCTGCTCATACGTGGATGGATTTGTATCTGGGTTCTCAATTCTGTTCCATTGGTCTATGTGCCTGTTGTTGTACCAGTACCAGGCTGTTTTGACTACTGTAGCTGTATAATAGGTTCTGAAATCAGGTAGAGTGAGGCCTCCCACTTTCTTCTTCTTTTTCAGTAATGCTTTGCTTATCCGGGGGTTCTTTCCCTTCCATATGAAATTAGTGATTTGTTTCTCTATCCCCTTAAAATATGACATTGGTATTTGGATTGCAAGTGCGTTATGTGTATAGATGGCTTTTGCTAGAATAGACATTTTTACTATGTTAAGTCTTCCTATCCATGAGCAGGGTATGTTTTTCCACTTAAGTATGTCCTTTTGAATTTCTTGTAGCAGAGTTTTATAGTTTTCTTTGTATAGGTCTTTTACATCCTTGGTAAGATTTATTCCTAAGTATTTTATCTTCTTGGGGGCTACTGTGAATGGTATTGATTTGGTTATTTCCTCTTTGGTGTTCTTTTTGTTGATGTAGAGGAATCCAAGTGATTTTTGTATGTTTATTTTATAACCTGAGACTCTGCCAAACTCTTCTATTAGTTTCAGTAGTTTTCTGGAGGATTCCTTAGGGTTTTCCATGTATACGATCATGTCATCTGCAAATAGTGATAGCTTTACTTCCTCCTTGCCAATCCGGATGCCCTTTATTTCTTTGTCTAGCCTAATTCCCTGGCTAGGACTTCAAGTATGATGTTCAATAAGAGCGGTGATAAAGGGCATCCCTGTCTGGTTCCCGTTCTCAAGGGAAATGCTTTCAGGTTCTCTCCATTTAGAGTGATATTGGCTGTTGGCTTTGCATAGATGCCCTTTATTATGTTGAGGAATTTTCCTTCAATTCCTATTTTGGTAAGAGTTTTTATCATAAATGGGTGTTGAACTTTGTCAAATGCCTTTTCTGCATCTATTGATAAGATCATGTGGTTTTTATCTTTTGTTTTATTTATGTGATGGATTACATTAATGGTTTTTCTGATATTAAACCAGCCTTGCATACCTGGTATAAATCCCACTTGATCAGGGTGAATTATTTTTTTGATGTGTTGTTGGATTCTATTGGCTAGAATTTTGTTGAGGATTTTTGCATCTATGTTCATGAGGGATATAGGTCTAAAATTTTCTTTTTTTGTAATGTCTTTACCTGGTTTTGGTATCAGGGAGATGGTAGCTTCATAGAATGAGTTGGGTAGTATTCCGTCTTTTTCTATGCTTTGAAATACCTTCAGTAGTAATGGTGTTAAGTCTTCTCTGAAGGTTTGGTAGAACTCTGCAGTGAAGCCGGCTGGGCCAGGACTTTTTTTGTTGGAAGTTTTTTGATGACCGTTTCAATCTCTTTTTTTGTTATGGGTCTATTTAGTTGTTCTACTTCTGAATGTGTTAGTTTAGGTAGGTAGTATTTTTCCAAGAATTTATCCATTTCTTCTAGGTTTTCAAATTTGTTAGAGTACAATTTTTCGTAGTAATCTGAAATGATTCTTTTAATTTCATTTGGTTCTGTTGTGATGTGGTCCTTCTCGTTTCTTATTTGGGTTATTTGTTTCCTTTCCTGTTTTTCTTTAGTCAGTCTAGCCAATGGTTTATCAATTTTGTTAATTTTTTCAAAGAACCAGCTATTGGCTTTGTTAATTCTTTCAATTGTTTTTCTGTTCTCTAATTCATTTAGTTCAGCTCTAATTTTTTTATTTGTTTTCTTCTGGTGCCTAATGGGTTCTTTTGTTGCTCACTTTCTATTTGTTCAAGTTGTAGGGACAGTTCTCTGATTTTGGCTCTTTCTTCTTTTTGTATGTGTGCATGTATCGATATAAATTGGCCTCTGAGCGCTGCTTTTGCTGTGTCCCAGAGGTTTTGATAGGAAGTATTTTCATTCTCGTTGCTTTCTAAGAATTTCCTTATTCCCTCCTTGATGTCTTCTATAACCCAGTCTTTTTTCAGGAGGGTATTGTTCATTTTCCAAGCTTTTGATTTCTTTTCCCTAGTTTTTCTGTTATTGATTTCTAGCTTCATTGCCTTGTGGTCTGAGAAGATGCTTTGTAATATTTCGATGTTTTGGATTCTGCAAAGGTTTGTTTTATGACCTAATATGTGGTCTATTCTAGAGAATGTTCCATGTGCACTAGAAAAGAAAGTATATTTTGCAGCAGTTGGGTGGAGAGTTCTGTAGAAGTCAATGAGGTCAAGTTCTTTGATTGTTGTAAGTAGGTCTTCCGTGTCTCTATTGAGCTTCTTACTGGATGTCCTGTCCTTCTCCGAAAGTGGTGTGTTGAAGTCTCCTACTATAAATGTGGAGGTGTCTATCTCACTTTTCAATTCTGTTAAAATTTGATTTATGTATCTTGCAGCCCTGGCATTGGGTGCGTAAATATTTAATATGGTTATGTCTTCCTGACCAATTGTCCCTTTTATCATTATATAGTGTCCTTCTTTATCCTTTGTGGTGGATTTAAGTCTAAAGTCTATTTTGTCAGAAATTAATATTGCTACTCCTCTTCTTTTTTGCTTATTATTTGCTTGATATATTTTTTTCCATCCTTTGAGTTTTAGTTTGTTTGTGTCTCTAAGTCTAAGGTGTGTCTCTTGTAGGCAGCATATAGATGGATCGTGTTTCTTTATCCAGTCTGAGACCCTCTGTCTCTTTATTGGTGCATTTAGTCCATTTACATTCAGCGTGATTATAGATAAATAAGTTTTTAGTGCTGTCATTTTAATGCCTTTTCATGTGTGTTGTTGGCCATTTCATTTTTCCACATGCTTTTTTGTGCTGAGACGTTTTTCTTAGCAGCTTGTGAGATCCTCATTTTCATAATGGTTAACTTTATGTTTGTTGAGTCGTTACGTTTTTCTTGGCTTTTTTCTTGAGTTATGGAATTGATATTCCTTTTTGTGGTTACCTTATTATTTACCCCTACTTTTCTAAGTAAAAACCTAACTTGTATCCTTCTATATCGCCTTGTATCACTCTCCATCTGGCAGTTCAATGCCTCCTATATTTAGTCCCTCTTTTTGATTATTGTGATCATTTATCTATTGATTTCCATGATTTTGTGTTATGTGTATTATTTTGTTTATTTATTTATTTTTTAGAATTAATCTTAATTTGTTTGTTTTTGTGCTTTCCCTATTTGAGTTGCGTTGATATCATGACGTTCTGTTTTGTGACCTTGTATTGTGCTGGTACCTGATATTATTGGTCAACAGGCCAAACAATCTCCTTTAGTATTTCTTGCAGTCTTGGTTTAATTTTTGCAAATTCTCTAAACTTGTGTTTATCTGTAAATATCTTAATTTCTCCTTCATATTTCAGAGAGAGTTTTGCTGGATATATGATCCTTGGTTGGCAGTTTTTCTCCTTCAGTGCTCTGTATACGTCATCCCATTCCCTTCTTGCCTGCATGGTTTCTGCTGAGTAGTCTGAACTTATTCTTATTGATTTTCCCTTGAAGGAAACCCTTCTTTTCTCCCTGTCTGCTTTCAAAATTCTGTTTGTCTTTGGTTTTGGCAAGTTTGATGATAATAATAATATGTCTTGGTGTTTTTCTTTTTGGATCAATCTTAAATGGGGTTCGATGAGCATCTTGGATAGATATCCTTTCGTCTTTCATGATGTCAGGGAAGTTTTGTGTCAGGAGTTCTTCAACTATTTTCTCTGTGTTTTCTGATCCCCCTCCCTGTTCTGGGACTCCAATCACTCACAAATTATCCTTCTTGATAGAGTCCCACATGATTCTTAGGGTTTCTTCATTTTTTTTAATTCTTTTATCTGATTTTTTTTCAGCTATGTTGGTGTTGATTCCCTGGTCCTCCAGAAGGCCCAGTCTACATTCTAATTGCTCGAGTCTGCTCCTCTGACTTTCTATTTCGTTGTCTAATTCTGTAATTTTATTGTTAATCTTTTGGATTTCTACATGCTGTCTCTCTATGGATTCTTGCAGCTTATTAATTTTTCCACTATGTTTTTGAATAATCTTTTTGAGTTCTTCAACAGTTTTATTGGTGTGTTCCTTGGCTTTTTCTGCATTTATCCTAATTTCCTTTGTGATATCTTTAAGCATTCTGTAAATTAGTTTTTAATATTCTGTATCTGATAATTCCAGGATTGTATCTTCATTTGGAAAAGATTTTGATTCTTTTGTTTGGGGGATTGGAGAAGCTGTCATGGTCTGTTTCTTTTTGTGGTTTGATATGGACTGCTGTCTCCGAGCCATCACTGGGAAACTAGATTTTCCAGATAATCAGCTATAAAAAAATGCAGTCAGATCCCTATCTGAATTCTCCCTCTGGCTCAGGGTATTCAGATGTTAATGGAGTCTCCTGGGGAGGGTGGGGGAGGGATCAGAGAGCTAGGAGTGTAGCACCACAGAATATAGAGCTGATCCCTGTGTTCACGCTCCGCCCCCATCCGCCAAAATCCCGGCGGGATGGCTCCCCAGCTGGGACCCTACTCTCCCCCCTCCGAGACCAGTCACTTCCTCCCGGGGACTTCTCCCTCCAGTGCGCCGCATCGCTCGCACGAACTGGGTGGGCGTCTCCCACACGAACGGGTGGGCCCGCCCCCGGGGTCTATTCAGGGGAATATAATTGGACCCGGCACTCACGCCCTGCCTGCGTGCGCCCATATCCCAGCGGGACGGCTCCCCGGCTGGGATGCTGCTTTCCCAGCTCCGAGACCTGTCACTTCCTCCCAGGGGCTTCTCCCTCCGGTGCGCCGCACTGCTGGCATGAACTGGGTGGGCGTCACCCGCACGACCAGGTGGGCCCGCCCCCTGGGTCAATTGAGGGGAATATAACTGATCCCCTCGCTCACACCCTGCCCACTTTCACCAAAATCCCAGCTGGATGGCTCCCCGGCTGGTTCGCTGCTCTCCGCGCTCTGAGACCAGTCACTTCCTCCTGGGGACTTCTCCCTCCTGTGCGCCGCGCCGCACGCGCGAACTGGGTGGGCGTCTCCCGCACGAACGTGTGGGCCCTGCCCCGGGGTCGCTTTAGGGAAATATAGCCGATCCCCCTGCTCGCGCCATGCCCGCTTCCCACCAAACTCCCGGCGGGATGGCTCCCCGGCTGGGACGCTGTTCTCCCCGCTCCAAGATCTGTCACTGCCTCCCGGGTGTTTCCTCCTCCGGCTGCGCCGCTACGCCACCCGCGCCAACTAGCTAGACTCCCTCCCGGGATGGGTTCAGGGGGGTAGGGCTGGGCCCCTTGTCTGTGCCGTCTGCCCCCCTGGGCTCTGCCCCAGATCGGGCTCCGAAGGTCACCTGCCTGGTACACTGGCTCCTAGTTCTGAAAACGGTCGCTGTCTGCCGGTATTTGTTCGTTTTCCGTCTCTAAGTCTGTGTTTGTTGTTCAGAGTTCGTAGATTGTTATGTATGTGATCGATTCACTTGTTTTTCCGAGTCTTTGTTGCAAGAGGGATCCGCGGTAGCGTGTACCTAGTCCGCCATCTTGGCCCCGCCTCCTCCAATTTTTTTTTCATGTCATACAAGGAAGTACATTTTATGTTACTTTTCTGCCTTGTGGAGGACAAGTGTTATTACTGAAACACAACTCCTTCCACCCATTTCTACTCACTGCTTCACACAGCTTCACATTCTCTCACACCGTTGACCAGCCCCATTCCGTAATTTGATGTAGTAAAACAACGTGGATGTAGGGATAAGCAAATGGGAGAAATTTGCTGTTAGCTGACACAGAGAAATTTCCACCCTTTGCATTAGCTATGTAATCTAGTGGCCGTGGAGGGCAGTGAACATTGAGAGAGGTGAGGGCAATCAGCTGGCTTTCATTCAGTGAGATGGAAAAGCCCGTCAAAGACACCAACAACTAATCAGCTGCAGACACTGATTGATGCTCTTGCCTGCATCCAAATGTACCATAGTGACCAAATAACATCCACCGTTTACCCCGTGGATGGATAAACTAGAGCTAATATATGGTTTCTAGGCAAATAGATCATTAATTCTGCTTAATATGTAGGGAATAAAGCTTAAATCTTCTCCAGAATAGCAACCTTCTCCTTAAGAGGCTGGGAGGGAGAGCCCTGGTATGGTTGACTAGGCAGTAATGATATTTTTTACAAGTAACAAATTTGCAATGTTAGATTTTACTTGAGCCCACACTTTGCAATTGTGACTTGCTATTAAATCTATCAGGGAATTTATTAACATGTTAATTAAAATGGCTGAAGAAGATAAGATTTGATGAACTGAATGAGGCAGAGAATTGTTTCTTTTCTTTTGACATTTTTTTCTGGAGTGAAAATTATTTCTCCACCTGAGTTTATGCTTCTTTTATTTTTCATGAGATGATTTTTTTTTTTTTAACTCTTAGACATTGAGTTAATTGCATTTTATTATTACTTGGCTTCTAATTAATCGCAGAACATGCCATAGAATCACTTCTTAATGGCTTATAAATCCATTTTTCACCAATCAGCATCAAAGAAAGAGGGTTTGAGACATATATTGCTAAGTGATCATTTAAAGTATAATTAATAGAAGTCCTGAGGTCTTTATCGAAGTAAATCAGATCTGACCAATCAGTACCATGAGAAGGGGGTATTCTTTTGAGAGTGTCATGGGAAAACCTGGAGTGTTTTGTCAATTATTAAACTTTTGGGGTATCGGGTTAATAAAATAATTTATTCTAAACAATTATTGAGAAGTCTCTGCAGACTATGCTTAGCACAGGTAACTTAAACTTGTTTTATAAATATGTTGTAAGATAAAAAAGAAAACCTAAGAAATGTGTGTAAAATGGTGAGATGTTTATGTCTTTAGTAAACGTAGGAATAAAAGTGAATTTTCTTTTGGGCAATGAACGTTTTACACAACGGATTGAATTTCTTCACCTTTCTACATGTTTATATTTAATCAAAGCTATAATATAAAATAGATACACTGTAACTGATTGCACAGGACAATGCATCACACTATTCTCTGAGTGGTTATTATTGTTGCTGTTGCTAGGTATCGTCAAGTCCTTTCTGACTTATAAAGATCCTATGGACAACAAAATGAAATACTGCCCACTCCTGCACCATCCTCACAATTGTTGCTGTTTTGAGCCATTTTTGCAGCCACTGTGTAATTCCATCTTGTTGAGGTTCTTCCTCTTTTTCACTGACCCTCTACTTTACCAAGCATGATGTCCTTCTCCAGGGACTGATCCCTCCTGACAGCATGTCCAAAGTATGTAAGACGAAGTCTAGCCAACCTTGATTCTAAGGAGCATTCTGGCTGTACTTCGTCCTAAAAAGATTTGTTCATTCTTTTGGCAGTCCATGGTATATTCAATAGTCTTCGTGAACACCATAATTCAAAGGCATCAATTCTTCTTTGGTCTTCCTTGTTCATCGTCCAGCTCACATGCATATGAGGCAACTGAAAATACTATGGCTTGGGTCAGGCATGCCTTAGTTCTCAAGGTGACATCGGTTTTTTTTTTAACACTTTAAAGAAGTCTTTTCAGCAGATTTGCTCAATACAGTACTTTGTTTGATTTCTTGACTGCTGCTTCCACAGGTGTTGATTGTGGATCCAAGTAAAATGAAATCCTTGACAACTTCAATCTTTTTTCCATTTTTCATTATGTTGCTTATTGGTCCAGTTGTGAGGATTTTTGTTTTCTTTATGTTGAGGTGTAATCCACGCTGAAGGTCGTAGTCTTTGATCTTCAACAGTAAGTGCTTCAAGGCCTCTTTCCTTTCAGCAAACAAGACTGTGTCATTTGATCCCAGGCTGTTAATGAGCCTTCCTCCAATGCTGATGCCACATTCTTCTTCACATACTCCAGACTCTTGGATTATTACATAAAATCAAAAAAACACTGTCAATTCTAGGAAACGAGGATGAGATAAATAATTTTAAGAGGAGAAATGATCCACACTAGACCATACTAAATATCTAAACTTTATTAAAAGCCAAAGAACAAAGGAAATACTATTTCATTAATTCTATCTTTATAATTTTTAATACAACATATTAAACAATTTTGTAATCATGAATTGCTACTATCACGAGTATGGAAATTTAGATCCTAATAAAACATGGGATTTTTCATTTAAAAAGATAAAAGAGGGACACGTATGCGGTGGGAGAAAAAAACCTAGCGGATGAGAACCAAAATAAGGTAAATTATTTCAAATTTAAGGCAGCATGTGTAACTTATAAATATTGTTGGGAAATGTAACAGTGGCCTGGTTATGATTAAATGTGTGAATTTAAATTGACTCAGCATTAAAAAAAAAACTTAGTTTGTCGTAAAAAGTTCATAATTCCTGATCTTGTATTCTACTTTTGGAATCTATCCTCAGAATATAATACAAAAGACACAAAGAAAACAAAAATATAATGGAATAAATGTTTATTGTGGTACAACAAATAATAGATTAATTTTGAGAAATAGTGTAAATTAAGTGTTCAAGAACATGGAAATGATTACCTAAAATATAAAAGTTCCATATTATGGAATATTCTACAGTGATTCAATTGGGCAAATGTTCTGTAGTGTTATTTTTAAAAAGTAATAATGCAATATCTATTTTAAAATAACATTATATATGTGTATTTATGTATTGTACAGGTTTCTTGGATTTTGCATATTTATATGCAGATCTTCAAAATGAAAAACAATAACTACAAAAATAAATAAGTATACAAAAATAAATAACTATTTCAACTCTTAACATCAGAACTTGGAAATCTAATAGATTCAGAAAACTTTTCATACGAATTCCTTGCTATCTTACTACTTGATATCTGAAACTAAATACTTGGCCAGTGCAATATGTCTTAATGTTTGTAGTTATTACGCAAACTCACATTACCTGAACTTAAGACACAAATAAATTTGGGCAATAAGCATACTTGGATATCTAAAGACTAAGAATTGTGTTTTGATGTTGAGAATATGGGCTACTTTTTCCTTCTTTCTATATTCCATATTCTCCAAAATTTATAATGAATATTTATTGTGTCTATTGAGGAAGAAGACAATGTATTTTGAGAGAGACCGAGAGAACGCCATAGTAAACCAGATCGCTTGGCCACTTAATTCAATATGCTTTCTGCCCCTTCATGACCTCCAACTTCTGTTCTCCCATCTCTGGACTATTTCCAAATATGTTATTTTTGTGCTTGAGATGCATCTATACCAGACTGAACTCTACAAGATTTTGTATAAGGATAAGTTTTCAATTTTTTTTCTTAACAATGTCCGGCAGCATATTGGGCTAGGTAAAAGAGGGCTGCAACTGTGCTATATAAAAGAGTGTAGAGTCCATTATTTTAAATGGCAGAAAATCTGATAGAGTTTCTTATATTTTTATGAGTGATGCCAAGGCTTGATAGGCTCTCTCACTGCATAAAAATAGGAACAAGAAAGGAACAAGACTGAATGAGGAAGGAATGGTGAAATGAATGTGGTACTTGAATCATTTTGGCTCAAAAGAGCCTTAACAAAAGTCGTTAACCTTTATTCCTGCCCATTAAAATTATCTTTGTCAAATGATTACTTTAGAAGCCTAGTGGCAGGTGTATTGCTTCTAGCTCACTGATCTTATAGGGAAACCTATTCCACAGCTGGATTTGCAACTGTACCATAGATTAAATTGCTTAGTTAGAAAGGAAATCAATTGCTATTTTTACAAAAACTTCACAAAATGCTTGCAATCTACAATCTAATCAAAATCTAAAAGCCCCTTGTAGATTAGTTTTATTGGCTCACTTTATACTGCAGAGCTGATGACATTTCTCACAAAGCATATACTGCCTTGTTTCTTCTATCTACAGCACTGATTTTTTCTGATAGTTGCCAAGGGGAAATGAGTACTTGAGCAGTTATTCATCTTCAGAGTATTATTTTTTTTCCTTTTTAATGCAGCCAAATTATTTTTTCCTATATGCAACTTTTTGATTTATTTTCTTTGGTCATCTCCTCCAGTTTATCAATTGCCATGTCAGTAAATAGGGAGAGTAAATCACCTATTGGCAAAGATGATTGCCCCACCATTCTAGAATCAATTAAAAGTGCATCAAGTGTTCATTCGATCAACACTTTTTAGACACCTAGTTTGTGTTAAGCAAATGGATTATGGGAAGTGAAGTGAAGAATAAAAATTCTTTCCTGGATTGACAGAAATAAGAATTCAATCACACAACTATGACTATAACTAAATTACAACTACACCTATACAACTAAAACAACAACTACAACTATATAACTATAAAACTATATAGCTATATACATACATACATAGTTATGTTACCCCTTCTTTCCCACCAATTTCTCTCATTTGTAGTAGAAATGTTTACCTTGTGTCTCTTACACTATTGTACTTCAGAAACAGAAAACTTGTAGTCTAGATTTCATAGGTTCACAGATATAGAGGAATTTCTCCCCAGAGTGGAATAAGTCAAAATTCTCACCCATATTTGATTTAGATGATTCAGAAGATGACATTTGGGATTTGGAGGTGATTTAAAACTTTTGAGATGATGGGATGGGATGAATGTGTTTTGCATGTGGCAAGGACACGAATTTTGGGGGGTCAAAGGGTGCAATGTTATGGATTAAATCATGTCCCATAAAAATATGTGTTGCAAGTTTTATCTCTATGCCTATGATTCTAATCTTATTTGGGAATGAGTTGTCTTTGCTACAGTGTGTCTTGAGTCAATCTCTTTTACGATATAAAAGAGTTAAATAAGTCACAGATCAGAGATGGGGGAGGAGGAATGCCAAGCCACATGAAGATTACCCAGGAGCAAGCGCACAAGAGACAAGGACCTTCTCCAGGTCCAACAAAGAAAGAAAGCCTTCCCCTAGAGCTGGCATCCCGAATTTGGAATTCTGGTCTACACTGTGAGAAAATAAATTTCTGTTTGTTAAAGGCACCCATTTGTGGTATTTCTCTTAAAGCAGCACTAGTTAACTAAGATGTGTGTGTGTGTGTGTGTGTGTATGGAACCCTGGTGGTTCACTGGTAAAGAACTCAGCAGCAAACCAAAAAGTAGGCAGTTAGTTTCCTGTGCTCCTGTTCCACTCTATCCTATAGGGTCGCTGTGAGTCGAAATTGACTCAATGGCAATGGGTTTGGTTATATATTTATATACGTATTTATGGTTGATGTAAAAGGCTGCTAGTTCAAGTCTACCCAGAGGACTTCTACTTCCTAAAAGTCAGCCACCGAAAACTCTATGGAGCGCAGTTCTCTGATACACATGGGATCACCAGGAGTTGAGGCCTACTTAATGGCAGCTGGCAACAACAATATATATAACAGTTTTACATATATATTCTGATTCAAATATTATATATAATTTATATTATAATACTCTCTGTACATTATGTATAATGCATTTACTTATAACAGGAACCCTATGGTCAACTCTCAAAACAGAGACCACCTTCTCTTTTCCTGCAATACACACATGAGCATACACATTATGGTGACTACATTATTTATACTCCCTTTCTCCATATTCCCCAATAATTTTTTATAAAAAATGTATCATACTCCTAATTAATGGAAATATCAAAGTGAAATCAGGCTTCCTTATTACTTTACTAGTGGAAGTATGTTTTGTTATAAGCATCAGGCAACTTAAAAGAAGCCCCTTTAAGTCTGGACAGCATTCAGAATGTTGGCACATCCATTACTGACCAGAGCCAGATTTAGTTTAGTAACTTTGAAAATTTCTGCTTCTGCATTTCAGCGTCAGCACTTCTTATCCAAATGATTGAATTATAAACGACTGAAGGAAGTACAAGCATGGCAAGTGTCTATTTGAAATGTAAATATCTTTCTTTGGAATACTTCCATTCCATGACAGAAAAAAACTTCAAACAAAGCTTTACGCATATAGTGTAAAGGCAGGGCTTTTTAAATACTAACAAGTCTTAATGAGGTAAACTTAATGATAGATTCCAAATCACAAAAGTATAGTGGCGGCAAAGAGAAAACAACTGGAGCACGTGAGTAGGAAGATCCTAGAGGTAGACGGTTCTCCTACAATGAAAAAGTTGAGAGTATTTGTTCTTGTCTAATAGCTTCCTGCTGAGCTCCAGTTTTGTGAGATTCTAGGTTCTATGTAGGATCAAAGTCTTCTTCCCCCCCCCCACTTAATTAATCATTTAAAGGTAATTCTTACAGCAGAAAAATTTTTCTTCCTTATTCTGTGCAAATTCAACTAGTTCTTGTGATGTGAAGACAAAAGCTGCATTGGAATTTTGAATTTAAACTGAAAACAGCCCTAAATATTACCTGTTTTTCTCTAACTTAGGAGTTTTTAGAAAGTAGGCACATTTTGTTATGATGTCCTTCATTGTAGCTCAACCTCACACATTTCCTAGTCACCCAGCATCCTGATAACCATGTTCCTGTTAATTATGAAAAATAAATAATAGGAATGAATAAGCCATCAACTGATACCCCCACTGTTTCATGCTGCACTACCATTTCCTTCCAGCTTTAGAACAGCCTGTGAAAGCTCCATTATTACAGCCTTTTTACAGTTTAGAAATTGAAGGGTAAGGGAAATTAAGTAATTTTCTCATAGTCAAGCAAGGATAAATAGAACAGCTAAAGTTTAATTTCAAATCTTTCTGTCTCTGAGATTAGTGGTTCTTTACCCAAAAGATACATATTTATGCATTTATTCAGCTAACATTTACTGAGTGATTAATACCTGACTTGGCCTGTGCTATTCTTTAGCAAAATCGTGGTAATCAAACAGGACCAAAAAAAAAAAAAAAAGGAACCTTAAAATTAGGTTGAATTCATTACCCTTCCCATGGGCAATTTTATTTTTATATTATTCCTTAAAAATAGAATTCTAAGCCAATGTATTGCATCTTCAATGGCAAAATTTTAGCCTCAGTGGAACCTACTAGGCAGGGCTTTGTTGTTTGAGATTTTATTTATTTTTCAATTGATTTATAAAAATTTAAATCCAAATATGACTGTTTATCCTGCTCGTTGTTCAAGACTATTCTTGATGAAATGTTCAACAATGTGGAGAATTGATACTATTCTTGACGAAAGGTTCAACAATGTGGAGAATGTGGAGAGTAGCTAGACTTCTTGTAATGTAAGGTCATAGTTTTTGTATTATTATAATAAAGGCCCTCCAACTGGAAGATCAATCAGGTTCTTATGGCCTTTGAAGAGCCCTTTCAAGACCCAATTATTTTCTACTTTGAATCTTTTTTTTTTTTTTAATATACATATGTTTTCACTAGTGAAAGCATGCTGAGTCATAGAGTGTGTTTAAATTTTTAGTTGATAATTTGGATTTTGAGAAATTTTTTGTGGGAACACATTGTTACCACAAAACTTGGGGAGTTCTTGAGCACCAAGATTTGTGGGTGTTGTCAGTCCCAATAGTCATGGTTGGCAGGATTTATTGCAACAACAAAAAACAAAACACACCAGGATCCCTAACTCTCACACAGGAAACCATAAATATTCTTATAAGGCTTATCTAGCTGTACAAAAGTCAAAAGAGACAAAAGTTTTACCCAATCACACTTCCTGGATGGACTACCTCATATTTAAGCTTGATACCCCAGCTATTCTGCTTCAACAAATGCTTCTTTTGCCTTTTAGTCTTTTGCAAGTCCCCAATGGAGGGCAGCAAATACTTTCAGTGGGAAAAATAGAGTCCCAAAAAAACAGAAAAAATGAGTAGGCAACGGTATGTCCCAATGGTCATGAAAAGACTTTAACATGGTTGTTTTTCTTTCTTTCTTTTTTTGCCAATTAATATATATACATTCAAAGAGCTTGAGTAAAACATAGGAAAGCCTGGGGGTCAATTCTGAATTTCAGTTATTCACACCAAAAAACTCATTGCTATCGAATAGATCCCAACTCATAGCAACACTATAAGGCAGAGTAGAACTGCCCCATAGGGTTTCCAAGGAGTGCCTGATGGATTTGGACCACCAACCTTTTGGTTAGCAGATGATCTCTTAACCACTCCACCACCTATAAATGCACCAGTTACTTATAAATGATATTTTTTCATGTTTTGTTTGGTGTGGCAGTATGTTCTACTTGATGCCTGGAGACTTGTTTATTATGAATGATGCACTTAATTATCCTATACTTAAAAAATGTGAACAGTAATGTTACCAGCTATCATTTTTCATATTTGAATGCATAAATGAAAATCTCATCAAAAAGGTTTTCTCTGGATTTATAGTCATGTCAAACTCTAGGATAAGCAAAATGATTGCTAAATCCTGGGTCTGTCTGCTCTCATTTTCCCATTGTTTACAAAGCAGATACAGGAACTATTGAGTGGCCTCTCTGTACATGACGTGTGTGTGTGTGTGTGTGTGTGTGTGTGTTGGGGTACTTTAAGTGTAGGGACTTCAAATATTATCATGTGGGCAAGCATAATACACATTTCAGCCTACGTAGTTTGGAATGCTTCATGAGGCAAATATTGTACTTCATCTGTAATCCAAAAAGTTATATCTGTTCAAGAGAATAAAAGTTGGAGATGATTGAATGAATGAATAAATAAATAAATAATATTCCCACACAAACACATATAAAATATAACCAGACTCTAAGAATCAAAACCCAAAAATGTGTACAGAGCTCTCATAATAGTTCAGGTTTTTTGTCATTTTGTTTGTGTGTATATATATATATATATTTCTTTAGAACACTACAATCTTAGAGTAATCACAGAGAAAACAACATTCTTATTTTTAAGTGAAAATGTGTCTTTTTTTAAATCATAGTGACATTATAAATAGTTCTCAGTATACAGAGAGCAGCTTAACGAATAGCCTAAGGATATGACTGGTTACCAAAATTTATACTGAGATGAGAAAAAAAAAACCCTCATTCTAGTCAGGAAATTATCTCGTGTATGGAAAGAAATCATCCTCTTATAAGTGCTAACAAACATCAATGTGGTTCTCTGCTAGGTAGCTACAGTTAACCTCACGATGATGGAACCCTGGCAAATTATGGCTGTGGGCAAAGGTGGTAGAGTCCACAGCCCCCTCACACTCCCCAGTTATTTTTCAGCTTAGTGAACTGGCCTGGAATTTTAACCACCATCTAGAAAATTGTTTTTGCTTTGAAAGAAGAAAAGAAAAAAAAAAAAACTTCTGAGTTTCAAAGAAACAACTTACAAATGAAGTCTAGAAGATAAGACAAAATCCTTTGAAGCAGTTAGAAGAAACAGGTCAAAAGGGAACTGATGACACTGGGGTCCTTCAGTGAGGACTAATAAAGGTATGTTTGAGATTTTTGAATATGTAATATGCTTGCATTCTAAAGATAAAATGCCATTGTAGCCCAATGTTTGTGGTCCTACTTATTTTAAAGACTATTTTTAAAAAAGAAAAAAACTTATTTAAAGACTATTTTACCCTATTAAAAAAAGACCAGATTTAGGTAGCTGTTCAAGAACTAAATAGAATTATTTATTTCAAAGAAACTTCAAGAGTTTCAGCTATCAGCAGAAGCTTCTTCTAATTTCTAAACGTAAATAAAAGACAGAACTGAATGATAGTTGTTTAATATCTGTCAATTGGAGATTTAAAAAGAATTGGCAGTTTCACCAGTTTTCTTTTCCTGATTTTTATCTCTATTTCTTGCTCAGTCCTATTCCCTTAACAGAATGAAACTCAATCTATTTTCCTATCTTCCTGACTTTCTTCCATCTCTTTACTTCTGTCCATTTATTCTTCCTTTTATTCTCTTCCTTCCTTTCACTTTTGCATTTCTTTTTCCCTCTCTTCGCCTTGTCTTCCCTTTCTGTCCCCCTTTTATTCTATCTTCACACCTCACAGAAATTCCTCATACTGCATACCCTGGCCAACCATTCTAATATACTTAATGTCTTTTTTTTTTTAGTGGAGGCAAGCATGAGTTCTTACATTATGTGTATTTTTGTTTTGTGTACATGCATTTTTGTGTTGTATATAAAATTTTCCTATATTTTTCTCTAAGCATTATGTTTTTAAGAGCCATCTATGACGGTACGATTTGATACACCGCTTCTAATTGCTGCAAAGTATTCTACGTTTGCATTCCCAATGATTGGCCCGTTTACTCTCTCGGGGATGAGCAATCAGTAGGTCTCCAATTTTATGTCATTATAAATAATGCTGCGATAAACCAGCTCATATGTGTCCCCTTATGAATCTGTCAGAACATCTCTGGGATATATACAAAGGAATGGAACGGATGGATCATAGGATATATGCACCCTTAATTCGACATGGTAATGCCAAATAACTGTCAGTGTGGATATTTCAATCTGTCCTACCACATGGAATGTATGAAAGCCCTCAATGCATTGATTTATGCTTTCCAGTACACTATTTCTAAATGATATGTCATTTTATTTTTTTATTTATCTAATTATCAATCATTTGAATATTTACTTATATTCATACTACCTTTGGGGGCTTCTATGTTTCTGAGTTTCTAAGACTTGCCAGTTTATGACCTCTAAATTTTTTTTGAATAATTTTTATTGAGCTTTAAGTGAAAGTTTACAAATCAAGTCAGTCTGTCACATGTAAACTTATATACACCTTACTCCATACTCCCACTTACTCTCCCCCTAATGAGTCAGCCTGCTCCCTCCTTCCAATCTCTCCTTTCGTGACAATTTTGTCAGTTTCTAACCCTCTCTACCCTCCCATCTCCCCTCCAGACAGGAGATGCCAACACAGTCTCAAGTGTCCACCTGATACAAGTAGCTCACTCTTCATCAGCATCTCTCTCCAACCCATTGTCCAGTCCCTTCCATGTCTGATGAGTTGTCTTTGGGAATGGTTCCTGTCCTGGGCCAAAAGAAGGTTTGGGGACCATGGCTGCTGGGATTCTTCTAGTCTCAGTCAGACCATTAAGTCTGGTCTTTTTATGAGAATTTGGGGTCTGCATCCCACTGTTCTCCTCCTCCCTCAGGGGTTCTCTGTTGTGCTCCCTGTCAGGGCAGTCATCGGTTGTGGCCAGGCACCATCTAGTTCTTCAGGTCTCAGGATGATGTAAGTCTCTAGTTCATGTGGCCCTTTCTGTTTCTTGGGCTCATAGTTATTGTGTGACCTTGGTGTTCTTCATTCTCCTTTGATCCAGGTGGGTTGAGACCAATTGATGCATCTTAGATGGCCGCTTGTTAGCATTTAAGACTCCAGACGCCACACTTCAAAGTGGGATGCAGAATGTTTTCATTATAGAATTTATTTTGCCAATTGACCTAGAAGTCCCCTTAAGCCATAGTCCCCAAACCCCCGTCCTTGCTTCGCTGACCTTCGAAGCATTCAGTTTATCCCGGAAACTTCTTTGATCTTGGTCCAGTCCAGTTGAGCTGACCTTCCATGTATTGAGTATTGTCCTTCTCTTCACTTAAGTAGTTCTTATCTACTAACTAATCAGTAAATAACCCTCTCCTACCCTCCCTTCCTCCCCTCCTCGTAACCACAAAAGAATGTGTTCTTCTCAGTTTATACAATTTCGCAAGATCTTATGATAGTGGTCTTATACAATATTTGTCCTTTTGCCTCTGACTAATTTCACTCAGCATAATGCCTTCCAGGTTCTTCCATGTTATGAAATGTTTCACAGATTCATCACTGTTCTTTATCGATGCGTAGTATTCCATTGTGTGAATATACCATAATTTATTTAACCATTCATCCGTTGATGGACACCTTGGTTGCTTCCAGCTTTTTGCTATTGTAAACAGTGCTGCAGTAAACATGGGTGTGCATACATCTGTTCGTGTAAAGGCTCTTATTTCTCTAGGGTATATCCCGAGGAGTGGGATGTCTGGGTTGTATGGTAGTTCTATTTCTAACTTTTTAAGAAAACGCCAGACAGATTTCCAAAGTGGTAGTACCATTTTACATTCCCACCAGCAGTGTATAAGAGTGCCGATCTCTCCGCAGCCTCTCCAACATTTATTATTTTGTGTTTTTTGGATTAATGCCAGCCTTGTTGGAGTGAGATGGAATCTCATCGTAGTTTTAATTTGCATTTCTCTAATGGCTAATGATTGAGAGCATTTTCTCAAGTATCTGTTAGCTGACTGAATATCCTCTTTAGTGAAGTGCATGTTCATATCCTTTGCCCACTTCTTGACTGGGTTGTTTGTCTTTTTGTAGTTGAATTTTAACAGAATGATATAGATTTTAGAGATCAGGCGCTGGTAGGAGATGTCATCCCAATCTGTAGGTGGTCTTTTTACTCTTTTGGTGAAGTCTTTAGATGAGCATAGGTGTTTGATTTTTAGGAGCTCCCAGTTTCTCTTCGTCATTTTTACTAATGTTTTGTATTCTGTTCATACCCTGTATTAAGGCTCCTAACGTTGTCCCTAATTTTTCTTCCATGATCTTTATCATTTTAGTCTTTATGTTTGGGTCTTTGATCCACTTGGAGTTAGTTTTTGTGCATGGTGTGAGGTATGGGTCCTGTTTCATTTTTTTGCAAATGGATATCCAGTTATGCCAGCACCATTTGTTAAAAAGACTGTCTTTCCCCAATTAACTGACACTGGGCCTTTATCAAATATCAGCAGCTCATATATGGATGGATTTATATTTGGGTTCTCAATTCTGTTCCATTGGTCTATGTGCCTGTTTTTGTACCAGTACCAGGCTGTTTTGACTACTGTAGCTGTATAATAGGTTCTAAAATCAGGTAGAGTGAGGCCCCCCACTTTCTTCTTTTTCAGTAATGCTTTATTTATCCGGGGCTTCTTTATCTTCCATATGAAGTTGGTGATTTGTTTCTCCATCACATTAAAAAATGTCATTGGATCAGAAGTGCATTGTATGTATAGGTGGCTTTTGGTAGAATAGATATTTTTACCATGTTAAGTCTTCCTATCCATGAGCAGGGTATGTTTTTCCGCTTATGTAGGTCCCTCTTAGTTTCTTGCAGTAGTACTTTGTAGTTTTCTTTGTGTGGGTCTTTTACATCTTTGGTAAGATTTATTCCTAAGTATTTTATCTTCTTGGGGGCTACTGTGAATGGTATTGATTTGGTGATTTCCTCTTCGATGTTCTTTTTCTTGGTGTAGAGGAATCCAAGTGATTTTTGTATGTTTATCTTATACCCTGAGACTCTGCCAAACTCTTCTATTAGTTTCAGTAGTTTTCTGGAGGATTCCTTAGGGTTTTCTGTGTATAAAATCATGTCATATGCAAATAGAGATAGTTTTACTTCATCCTTGCCAATCCGAATGCCCTTTATTTCTTTGTCTAGCCTAATTGCTCTGGCTACGACCCCTAGCACAATGTTGAATAAGAGCGGTGATAAAGAGCATCCTTACTGGTGCCCGTTCTCAAGGGAAATGCTTTCAGGCTCTCTCCATTTAGAATGATGTTGGCTGTTGGCTTTGTATAGATGCCCTTTATTATGTTGAAGAATTTTCCTTCAGTTCCTATTTTGCTGAGAGTTGTCATCATGAATGGGTGTTGGACTTTGTCAAATGCCTTTTCTGCATCAATTGATAAGATCATGTGTTTTTTGTCTTTTATTTCTATGGTGGATTACATTAATTTTTTTTCTGTTATTGAACCAACCTTGCATACCTGGTATAAATCCTACTTGGTCATGGTGGATTATTTTTTTGATATGTTGTTGAATTCTATTGGCTAGAATTTTATTGAGGATTTTTGCATCTACATTCATGAGGGATATATGTCTGTAATTTTCTTTTTTGTGGTGTCTTTACCTGATTTTGGTATCAGGATATATGCTGGCTTCATAGAATGAGTTAGGTAGTATTCCATCATTTTCTATGCTTTGAAATACCTTTAGTAGTAGTGGTGTTAACTCTTCTTTGAAAGTTTAGTAGAACTCTGCAGTGAAGCTGTCTGGGCCAGGGCTTTTTTTTGTTGGGAGTTTTTTGATTACCTTTTCAATCTCTTTTTTTGTTATGGGTCTATTTAGTTGTTCTACTTGTGATTGTGTTAGTTTAGGTAGGTAGTGTTTTTCTAGGAATTCATCCATTTCTTCTAGGTTTTCAAATTTGTTAGAGTACAATTTTTCGTAGTAATCTGAAATGATTCTTTTAATTTCAGTTGGGTCTGCTGTGATATGGCCCATCTCGTTTCTTATTCGGGTTATTTGTTTCCTTTCCTGTATTTCTTTAGTCAGTCTCGCCAATGGTTTATCAATTTTGTTAATTTTTTCAAAGAATCAGCTTTTGGCTTTGTTAATTCTTTCAATTGTTTTTCTGTTCTTTAATTCATTTAGTTCAGCTCTAATTTTTATTATTTGTTTTCTTCTGGTGCCTGATGGATTCTTTTGTTGCTCGCTTTCTATTTGTTCAAGTTGTAGGGACAGTTCTGTGATTTTGGCTCTTTCTTCTTTATGTATATGTGCATTTATAGATATAAATGGACCTCTGAGCACTGCTTTTGCTGTGTCCCAGAGGTTTTGATAGGAAGTGTTTTCATTCTCGTTGCATTCTATGAATTTCTTTATTGTCTCCTTAATGTCTTCTATAATCCAGTCTATTTTGAGCAGGGTATTGTTCAGTTTCCAAGTATTTGATTTCTTTTCCCTGATTTTTCTGTTATTAATTTCCACTTTTATGGCCTTGTGGTCTGAGAAGATGCTTTGTAATATTTCGATGTTTTGGATTCTGAAAAGGTTTGTTTTATGACCTAATATGTGGTCTATTCTAGAGAATGTTCCATGTGCACTAGAAAAAAAAGTATATTTTGCAGCTGTTGGGTGGAGTGTTCTGTATAAGTCAATGAGGTCAAGTTGGTTGATTGTAGCAATTAGGTCTTCTGTGTCTCTATTGAGCTTCTTACTGGATGTCCTTCTCCGAAAGTGGTGTGTTGAAGTCTCCTACGATAATTGTGGAGGTGTCTATCTCACTTTTCAGTTCTGTTAGTTTTATGTATCTTGCCGCCCTGTCATTGGGTGCATAAATATTTAATATGGTTATATCTTCCTGGTCAATTGTCCCTTTAATTATTATGTAGTGTCCTTCTTTATTCCTTGTGGTGGATTTAAGTTTAAAGTCTATTTTGTCAGAAATTAATATTGCTACTCCTGCTCTTTTTTGCTTGTTGTTTGCTTGATATATTTTTTTCAATCCTTGGAGTTTTAGTTTGTTTGTGTCTCTAAGTCTAAGGTGTGTCTCTTGTAGGCAGCATATAGATGGATCGTGTTTCTTTATCCAGTCTGAGACTCTCTGTCTCTTTATTGGTGCATTTAGTCCATTTACATTCAGCGTAATTATAGATAAGTATGTGTTTACTGCTGTCATTTTGATGCCTTTATGTGTGTGTTGTTGACGATTTCATTTTTCCACTTACTTTTTTGTGCTGATATGTTTTTCTTTGTAAATTGTGTTTTCCTCATTTTCATAGTAGTCGAATTTATGTTCGCTGAGTCGTTATGTTTTTCTTGGTTTTTATTTTGAGTTATGGAATTGTTAGACCTCTTTGTGGTTACCTTAATATTTACCCCTATTTTTCTAAGTAAAAACCTAACTTGTATTGTCCTATATCACCTTGTTTTCCTCTCCATATTCAGTCTCTCTTTTTGATTATTGTGATCTTTTACATAATGACTTCAATGATTCCCCATTTTAAGCAATTTTTTCTTTTTAAAATTAATCTTAATTTGTTTTTGTGATTTCCCTATTTGAGTTGATATCAGGATGTTCTGTTCTGTGACCTTGTGTTGTGTTGGTATCTGATATTATTGATTTTCTGACCAAAGAATTTCCTTTAGTATTTCTTGTAGCTTTGATTTGGTTTTTGCAAATTCTCTAAGCTTGTATTTATCTGTAAATGTTTTAATTTCACCTTCATATTTGAGAGAGAGTTTTGCCGGATATATGATCCTTGGCTGGCAGTTTTTCTCCTTCAGTGCTCTATATATGTCATCCCATTGCCTTCTTGACTGCATGGTTTCTGCTGAGTAGTCTGAACTTATTCTTATTGATTTTCCTTTATAGGAGACCTTTCTTTCATCCCTGGCTGTTTTTAAAATTTTCTGTTTATCTTTAGTTTTGGCAAGTTTGATGATAACATGTCTTGGTGATTTTCTTTTTGGATCAATCTTATGTGGGGTTCGATGAGCATCTTGGATAGATATCCTTTCGTCTTTCTTGATGTCAGGGAAGTTTTCTGCCAACAGATCTTCAACTATTTTCTCTGTATTTTCTGTTATCCCTCCCTGTTCTGGAACTCCAATCACACGCAAGTTATTCTTCTTGATAGAATCCCACATGATTCTTAGGGTTTCTTCATTTTTTTAAATTCTTTTATCTGATTTTTCTTCAACTCAATTGGTGTCAATTGCCCTATCCTTCAGTTCCCCCACTCTGCCTTCCAATTGCTCAATTCTGCTCCTCTGACTTCCTATTGCATTGTCTAATTCTGTAATTTTCCTGTTAATCTTTTGGATTTCTGAATGTTGTCTCTCTATGGATTCTTGCAGCTTATTAATTTTTCCACTATGTTTTTGAATAATCTTTTTGAGTTCTTCAACTGCTTTATCAGTGTGTTCCTTGGCTTTTTCTGTAGATTGCCTTATTTCATTTTTGAGGTCATCCTTGATGTCTTGAAGCATTCTGTAAATTAGTTTTTTATATTCTGCATCTGGCAATTCCAGGATTGTATCTTCATTTGGGAAAGATTTTGATTCTTTAATCTGGGGAGTTGTAGAAGCAATCATGGTCTGCTTCTTTATGTGGTTTGGTATCGACTGCTGTCTCCGAGCCATCTATAAGATATTGTAATGATTTATTTTATATTTGCTCACTGAGTCTTATCTTGTTTTGTTTTCTTTCAATATACGTACATGTTGTAGCCCTTGAATCGCTTATGTCCTATTACCAGCTGGTTTGGGTTGTTACCAGATATATAAGCCTAAGAGTCCATTTACTATTCTTGAGTAGAATCTGATTTTGATTCACCAAGTGTGTGGTGCAGACTGTCACCTATCCACCTAGAGGAGTAGTGGTGATAGTTGTGTGCACCAGATTCTAGTAGCAGCTGGGGGTCACACTCCAGGGGGGAGGATGCTGACAGGCTTCCCCCAAGTGCCAGTGAGGTAGGTGTGTCTCTATTCCTCAAGCACTTTGGTGGGTGTTCTCTGCACCTGTACCTTAGGCACCCAATGCATGTACCTCTACAGATTGGTAGGTGTCACTATCCTTAGATCCCTGTGGCAAGAGGCTAGGTGATTTGGGTGGAGCTTCAGCCCTCAGTTCCCCATTGTGGGTCAGTGAGGGCTCTCTTTAATAGGTAGAAATATCAGACCTAGGAAACTTGTCTTTCCAGTAATCTGCTAAAACAATTACAGTCAGATCCCTATCAGAATTGCCTTTGCATTATAATAGCCATCTTGTTCTCTGTAGGGATGAAAGCCCAAGACCGTGGCTCTCATATGCTTGGCTGGAGCTGGTTCTGTGTTTTTATCTAATTTTGGGAAGTCAGGGAAGGTTTTTTGGTCCCTAGGTTTTTTGTAGATGCTTCTCTCAGGCCAGGAGAATGGGTTAGGAAAAGACCAAAAAAAAAAAAAAAAAAAACAGCAGAGCACTTCACTCTCTGGCTCAGGAAATTCCAATGTTAATGAAGCCACCTGGGGGGGCAGGGGAGGGATCAGATAGGAGAGTGTAGCATCCAGCAATATAGAAAAAGTTACTTATCTTGCTTGGTGATGACTGTTTTATCTGAGATTCCCGAGGGTTGTGTAGCCTGTGTGCATTGGCTGGGTCGAGAGATTGTCCCTGGGGATCAGGTCCGAGTTCTGTGCTTGTGCTGTCTCAGAAGCCGTGGTCAGTTCTTCCACTCCAGTCCACAGCCCAGCACCAAGGTTCCCCAGCTGGGACGTGGCACTCCAGGCTCCAAAACCAGTTGCTACCTCCCGGTGACTTCTCTTTCTGTCAGCCGCGTTGCTGCACTGCCTGCATACACTGGCTGGGTTCCCCCGAGGTGACTTCTGGGGGCTAGGGCTGCGTCCCGTGTTTGTGCCGTCTCAGGAAGCCGTGCTCAGCTTCCCTGCGCCTAGTCCAAATCCTGGCACCAAGGTTTTCTGACTGGGACGCTGGCTCCAGTCTCCGAAAACAGTCACAGCTTCCCCATGGTTGCTCATTCTCTTGCTAGCCGCATCAGTGTGCAGCCTGCTTGCACTGGCTGAGTCTCTGTCACTCAGGTCAACTCTTTAGATCTGTGTTTGGTGTTCAGGGTTTGTAGATTGTCATGTATGTGATCTATTCACTTGTTTTTCCGAGACTTTGTTGCAAGAGGGATCTGAGTTAGCTTCTACCTAGTCAGCCATCTTGGCCCCACCTCCTCTGACCTCTAAATTTTTATGTTGTACTTTTTATGCAGTGTGTTCTTATTATCCAAAAAATCCTTTTATATTCTAATATTAAGCCCTCATTCTCCCTTTCACTCTGATATTTCTCATTTGTCCTATATCCTTTTGTTTGACAAAATAAAATTAATATTTTTTACAATATGGTTTAAGATGCCTTGCAGTTGAGGCTTTAAGAAATTCTTCCCTAATTGATAAATAATGTTCTGTTTCTTTTTTCCTCCCCATGTGCTTTGTACTTAAGATAACCCCTTATACTTAACTTTTAATCATCTGGCATCTACTTTATATCTAGCATTAGATAGGGATCTGGTTTTACTTTTTTTCCATATAGTGCACCACTTTCTAAACAAAATCTAACTAAAAAAAAAAAAAAAAATCATCCTTTCCTCATTGATTGGTGATGTTACATTTATTATATATATTCAGCTTCCTGCATTTATTTATATAGGCTCTGTTTTTGATTAGTAGAGCTTTAGGGTGTGTCTTGAAATGAGATAGGGTAAGTCCAACTTGTGTACTTTTTTTTAAATTGTAGTTAAGTATACATAATATGATATGGTATGATGTAATGCAATGTAACCTATAATACAATACAACATATATATCATAAAACATTTGTCATTTAAACATTTTTTTACAAGTACAATTCAGTGACATCAATAACATTCCTCATGTACAACCATGAGCTTTGTTTTAAAGGATATTTATTTTCTCTCTTCAGGTTTGACTAATCTTCTCACCTTTCAAACTGGGGACTAAATACAGTAAATGACGATGTTTTACATCTAGAGATTATGTTATTTCTTCTTTTCTACAATGCTTCAACTATGAAGCAAAAATGTCATCAATCCCAAACTACTTTAAATTTGCTCTGAAACAGTTATCTTTATCAATCAATTGATTGGTTAAATAATTGTTAGGATAATTGGTTCATTCAGTTGTTCTAAGATGATCATTGATTACCTTTTAATCACTGCGTTAGGTGAGGCAAATGCAGGTATAATATATAGGTCATTAGACAAGCTACCCACAGATGTTAGGAGTTCACTACTGAATATTATTTGGAAATAGAAAACTCTTTCCATTGTTCTTATAGATATAATTGTCCCACATGTTGACAGTTCATGAGATCAGCCTTTCAGGCTTTGTCCCTTATACGTGAATGACTAGAAATCCTGGGCCAGAATTAGGGTGAAGCAAGTGAGGTGCAGAATTTAAGGAAGTCTAAAACTCAATAATCCTGATAAATAGTAACTTAATGCACTATTTAAAACAATTTAAAATGGATGCAGAAAAATTCATGCTGCACAAATGTAACATTTCTTGCAATTTTCCATGAAATTCTACAATTTTTGCCTTGCTTTCTCAACTAACTTCTTATGTAGAAAACTCATTTTTCTCTATATTTCAACCATTTGGTTAAAAAAAAAAACTTTTTTTTTTTTGTAACCATATAGTAAAAAATAACAACATAATTGAGACATTATTCAGAGGATGCTTGTTAAGCATGGTAATACTAAAGATGAAAGATGATACTATGAGAGAGACTGAGTGTATATTATGCATTCAATAAAAGATGAAATCATGTACAAAATATGAGTCCTGAGATGGGCATGAAATATTATCTTGGAATTGAACATTGGAAAAAATCAATCGTTTTATTTCAATTAGTTGTGGAAGGTTTCCTTCACATGCTTATATTCATAAAGTTTATAAAAAATGGAGAATGATAATTCATGAATAGAATGAGTGTATAAAAAATACAATTAATACATTGCCTAGAAAGAAAGGTGTTAACTATGGGGAGGGTAGGATATACAGAATATTATGGTGTCTAAGTGGATCTAACAAGAGAAATTTATGGCACAGGGTAAAGGTTTTGGTCAGCATGGGGTTACTATAAAGTCAGATAAATAAATAATTCACAGATAACTCACTGTCATGATCATCATCATTGACATAATCATCATTACTGTTATCATCATCACAATACGTAAAAATTTTGAGTGCCTAGTGTGGGAAAGCCCTGGATGGTGCAAATAGTTAATGCATTAGGCTCTTAACTGAAACACTGGAGGCTCAAGTCCACCCAGAGGTGCTTGAAAGAAAGGTCTAGAGATCAATTTAAAAACAAATCAGCCATTGAAACCCTATGGAGCACAGTGCTACCATGACATTCATGGGATCACCAAGAGTTGGAATTCACTCAGTGTCAACTGGTTTTTTAGTGTGAGTAGAAAGGGAGTTGCTAAGCTTCAAAATGCATACAATTCGGTTAGCATTAGTAATTTTACCATTTTTCCATTAAGAAAATTGGAACTGAGAAAAATGCTTTGCCCAAAGTCATGTACCTATTTAAATCAGAGCTGAGGTTGAAAATTAGGAAGTTAACTGTCTCTACACATGACAGGGAAGTGTCTAAAGGAGCCCATTATCATATGTAGGATTGAACTGTTATTATTAGGTGCCATGGGGTGCACTCCAATTCATAGCAACCCTAGGTACAATAGTAAGAAACACTGCCTGGTCCTATACTATCCTCATAATCATTACTATGCTCTAGCCCATTGCTGTAGCCTCTGTGTCAATTCATCTCATTGAGGGTCTTCCTCTCTTTTGCTGACACTTTACCAAGCATGATGTTCTTCTCCAGGGACTGGTCCTTCCTGATAATTTGTCCAAAGTGCATTACAAGAAGTCTCCCATGCTTGCTTCTAAGGAGCATCCTGGCTACACCTCATCCAAGACAGATTTGTTCCTTCTTCTGGCAGTCCACGGTATATTCAATATTCTTCATGAACACAATAATTCAAAGGCATCAATTCTTCTTTGGTATTCCTTATTCATTGTCCAGATTTCATATGCATACGAGATGATTGAAAACATCATGGCTTGGGTGAGGTGCACCTTAGTACTCAAAGTGATGTCTTTGCTTTTTAACACTTTAAAGAGGCCTTTTACAGCAGATTCACCAATATAATTTGTTTGATTTCTTGACTGATGCTTACATGGGGGTTGATTGTGGATCCAAGTAAAATGAAATTCTTAACAACTACAATAATATCTCCATTTATCACGATGTTGCTTCTTGGTCCAGTTGTGAGGTCTTTTGTTTTCTTTATGTTGAGGTGTAATCCATACTGAAGGCTGTAGGCTTTGTCTTCATCAGTATGTGCTTTAAGTCCTCTTTGCTTTCAGCAAGCAAGGTGGTGTCATCTGCACCTCCAATCCTGATGACCCATTCTCACTCATATAGTCCAACTTCTTGGGTTATTTGCTCAGGATACAGATTGAATAAGCATGGTGAAAAGATACAACCCCGAAGCACACCTTTCCTTATTTTTAACCACTCAGTATCCACACGTTCTGTTAGAACAACTGCCTCTTGGTCTATGTACAGGTTCTGCATGAGCACAATTAAGTGTTTTGGAATTCCCATTCTTTGCAATATTATTAATACTTTGCTATGATCCGCATAATTAAAAGCCTTTGCATAGTCAATAAAACACAAGTGACACTTTTCTGGTATTCTCTGCATTCAGGCAAGATCTATCTGACATCAGCAATGATATCCCTCTTTCCATGTCCTCTTCTGAACCCGACTTGAATTGGTGACAGTTCCCTGTGGATGTACTCTTGCAACTGTTTTAAATAATCTTCAGCAAAATTTTACTTGTTTGTCATATTAATGATATTGTTCAATAATATCTGCATTTTTCCATTGGATCACCTTTCTTTTGAATTGGCACAATATGGTCTGTTTCAGTCATTTAGCCAGGGACCTCTCTTCCAATTGTCTTGGCATAGATGAGCAAGCACCTCCAGTGCTGCATCCATTTGTTGAAACATCTCAATTGCGTTTCCATCAATTCCTGAAGCCTTGTTTTTCGCCAGTGCCTTCAGAGAAGCTTGGACTTCTTCCTTCAGTACCATTGGTTTTTGATCATATGTTATCTCCTGAAATGGTTGAACATTGACCAACTCTTTTTGGTACAGTGATTCTGTGTATTCCTTCCATCTTCTTTTGATGTTTCCTGCATCATTCAATATTTTGTTCATAGAGTCCTTCAATATTCCAACTCAAGACTTGAATTTTTTCTTCAGTTCTTTCAGCTTGAGAAATGCCAAATACGTTCTTCCCTTTGGGTTTTCTACTGGTTTAATTAACTTACTATTTTACCAAGCTGTACAATGTACTTCCTCTCTCAACTCCCCAAGCCAGTATTACAGGTCATGAATTTTTCATTTCTTTACATTTCATCCAGCTAATTAAAAGATTGTGAATTGAATAAAGTGAATTGTTTAAGGCCTTGAATTTTTTAAAGTTATATAGATTATTTCCTTATCAGTTGGTTAATATAGCTTGTACTCTGATTTCAGAAATTGCTGATTCTGAATGTGTCCAGATGTTTTCACAAAATCCTCATTAAATGAAAAACTAATTCATTTTAGCGCCCATATCACCCACTTAGATGCAATCAGAAATTCAACCAACTTTGATTGAGTGCCTACTATAGGTCATAGTAGTGTGATAAATGTTACCCACCCACTGCCCTCGAGTCAATTCCAAATCATACCAACCCTATAGCACAAAGTAGAACTGCCCCATAGTGTTTCCAAGGTGGACTCAGACTGCTGACATTTTGGTTAGCAACCTAATGCTTAAACACTGCACCACCAGGGCTCCATGATAAATGTTGGCACATTATATTTAGTTGTGCTTTATAATTGACAGTTGCCTTTTCAATTGTTTTTGAACTTACAGTTTAATTCTTGAAAAAAATAAGCATATATTTTGCAGGTAACTGTTTCATATTGTTTAGGTTAACATTTTGATTAAACACGCTATGCTTTTTTTTCTTCTGTCTTCGCCACTTGTTCAGTTGATATATTTCTGCTGGAGTAAAATGTAGCAGAATTGCTCTACAAACTGAAAGCTTAATAGTCTTAAGATCACATATATATATAGAGAGAGAGAGAGAGAGAGAGTCAATTCCGACAAATAGCAACTCTATGAACAACAGAACAAAACATTGCCCGGTCCTATGCCGTCCTCACAGTCCTTGTTATGCTTGATTCCGTTGTTGCAGCCAATGTGTCGATTCATTTTGTTGAGGGCCTTCTTATTTTTCATTGACACTCTACTTTACCAAGCATAATGTCCTTCTACAGGGAATGATCCCTCCTGACAACATGTCCAAAGCATGTGAGACTTAGTCTCGCCATCTTTGCTTCTAAGGAGCATTCTGGTTGTACTTCTTCCAAGACAGATTTTTTTTCTTTCTTTTGGCAGTCTATGGTATGTTCAATATTCTTCACCAACACCACAATTCAAAGGTATTCTTCTTCAGTCCTCTTTATTCATTGTTCAGTTTTCACATGCATATGAGGCCTCTGAAAACACCATGGCTTGAGTCAGGCGCACCTTAGTCTTCAAGGTGACATCTTTGCTTCTCAACACTTTAAAGAGGGCTTTTGCTGCAGATTTGTCCAATGCAATGTGTGTTTTGTTTCTTGGCTGCTAGTTCCATGGGCATTGATTGTGGATCCAGAAAAATGAAATCCTTGACAACTTCAATCTTTTCACCATTTGTCATGATGTTGCTTATTGGTTCAGTTGTGAGGATTTTGTTTTCTTTATGTTGAGGCATAATCCACACTGAAGGCTGTGGTCTTTGATCTTCATCAGTAAGTGCTTCAAGTCCTCTTCACTTTCAGCAAGCAAAGTTGTGTCATCTGTATAACACAGATTGTTAAAGAGTCTTCCACTAATCCTGATGTCAGGCTCTCCTTCATATAATCCAGCTTCTCGGATTATTTGCTCAGCATACAGGTTGAATAATTATGGTGAAAGGATACAACCCCAAAGCACGCCTTTCCTGACTTCAAACTAATCAGTATCCCCTTGTTCTGTTCAAACAGCTGCCTCTTGATCTATGTACAGGTTCCTCAGGAGCACAATTAAGTATTCCGGAATTCCCATTCTTTGCAATGTTACCCATAATTTGTTATGATCCACACATTCAAATTCCTTTGCATAGTCAATAAAACACAGGTAAACATGTTTCTGGTATTCTCAGCTTTCAGCCAGGATCTATGCGACACCAGAAATGATATTCCTGGTTCCAAGTCTTCTTCTGAATCTGGACTGAATTTCTGGCAATTCTCTGTTGATATATTGCTACAATCATTTTTGAATGATCTTCAGCAATGATTTACTTGCCTGTGATATTAATGATATTGTTCAATAATTTCTGCATTCAGTTGGATCAGCTTTCTTGGGAATAGGCATAAATATGGATCTCTTCCAGTCAGTCGGCCAGGTAGCTTGAATACTGGTGGCATAGCTTCTGGCATCACAGCAACATGTAAGCCCCCACTTTATGACAAACTGACAGACACGTGGGGGACATATATATATATATATAATATATATACACACACACATATATGTATATCTTGTTTTTAGGTTCCCTCAAGTCAGTTCCAACTCATAGCTACCCAAGGTTACAACAGAAAGAAACACTGCCTGGTCCTGTGCCATCCTCACAACCCTTGCTATTCTTGAGTGCATTGTTTCTGCCAATGTGTCAATCTATCTCGTTGATGGTCTTCCCCTCTTTTGCTGACTCTCTACTTTACCAAGCATGATGGCCTTCTCCAGGGACTGATCCCTCCTGATAACATGTCTAAAATACATGAGATGAATTCTCACCATCCTCACTTCTAAGGAGCATTCTCGCTGTATATACATAGAGACAGAGAGATTTATCTCAAGGAAATGGCTCATGTGGTTGTGGAGGCAGGCAGGTCCCAAATTCCACTGGTTAGGTGTTGGCTGGAGGTTTCTTCTGGCTCATGTGGTTGCAGAGGCTGACCAGCCCAAAATAAGCAGGTCAGAAGGCAGGCTAATGGCTCACAGGGCTGTAAAGCTGGCAAAATCCAAAGTTGGCAGGTCAGATAGCAAGCTAATGGTTCAGGTCCCAAGAACTGGAGGTCATATGATGACAAGCCAGAAACAGGATCCAGAGCAAGCAAGCAAGCTTTGCCAAAATGTCCATACATATACTGCATGCAGGCCACACCCCCAGGGAAACTCCCTTTATAACTGATTGCCTCATCACATCAGATCACATCATGGTTGTGATTACATTATGTCACAAAATGGAGAATAATTACATCAGATCACAAAATGGAGGAAATTACATAATACTGAGCATGGCCTAGCCACGCTGACACATAACATTAACTAACACATTAATACACAGTTTTTTTTTTTTAAGATAAATGGAAATAGACCCTTACAAAATAAATAAATAAAACACAAGAATAAAATCAAAGTATGACTGGCTGTTGTTTTTAGATGCCATTGAGTTGGTGAGGACTTATAGTGATCTTATACACAACAGAATGAAACACTGCCTGGTCCTGTGCCATCCTCATAATTGTTGCTATGCTTGATTTAGCCCATTGTTGTAGCCACTGGGTCAATCCATCTCACGGACACAGTAGCTGCAACTGTGTTTATTTTGAGCTTTAGATCTTCATTCTTAAACTTAAGGAAATAAATGGTTTCTTGAGCCCTCCTGTCTGGGAATCCCACATGGACTGTTCTGTTATTAAGTATTGTAATGGCTTCTCTGACCCTGATTGACTTCTGTGTTCCTCTTTTTCCCTTATTCCAGCCTTGGTACTCATCCTGATCCTTTTCCTCTTTATTACTGTCACCTTCAACTTAATACATTGAGGTACCTCCTCCAAAGGATTGGCTCTATCTCCCTGGGTCTATGCAGGACATCCTCTATTTCCCTTCTTTTTTGTTCCTTTTTGCCAATGAAACAAAGTTAACTTGTTAGCTATCATCGAGTAGGCCACCCGACTCATGGTGATTCCTTGTGTTACAGAGTATAACTGCTTCACAGGATTTTCCTGGTTGTAATCTTAATGGAAGCAGGTTGCCAGGCCCTCTCTTCCATGGAGTCGCTGGGTGAGTTTGAACCATCAACCTTTTAGTTAGCAGCAATTGCAAACCACTTGTGCCACCTAGGGTCCTACGAAAGACAAGCAACTAGAATGTCATTTTTCTACATTGCTCCAGGTGTGATCACAATAATATATCTCTTCCTTTTCCAAACTAAATTAAAATCATATCCAATACCAATTTCTCAAATAGGCAAGAGGCTCAGTATCACATCTGCTGGAGTCTGATTGCACCCCAAATATTTTTAACAAATAAATTAATTAATTAAAAAATAAAAAAGTCCACCAAAACCTCTAGAGGTTTGCACTGTTCATTAAGGTCTTGCATCTGACATCTACTCCCAACTTGTGACAGCCTTGGTGCATGTCTTTCTGCTGGGCCAGCATCTACTTTGTCTCACGTTGTCCAGCTGTGCTGTCATGGAAAGCTATTCAGACTTTTCTTGCCCTAAAACTCCACTGTGGCATCCAGCCTAGTGAAGTGTGGGTCTTTTTCCTCAATATAAAAGTAAGTACTGAAGGGCTTTGTTTTTAACTCTAGAAACACAAATGTTAATTCCACTGCTTTTCCTAACAATGAGTCTAATACTTCATTTCTATGGGTCGGTGTCTTCATATTTAAAATTCCTTTTTCTAGGATAAAACCAAAACTCATCACCATTGTGTTGATTCTAGCTCATGGAGACTCCATGTGTTACAGAGTAGAAATACTCCACAGGGTTTTCTTGGCTGTAGGCAGATCCTCAGGCTTTTCTTCCACAGCACCACTGAAAGAAATTTTCCATTTGCAGTCCAGTGCAAACAATTCGTGCTACCCAGGGACCTCTTCCCTAGGATACTCATTGCCATTGATTCGATTTCAACTCACAGTGACTCAGTAGGACAGAGTAGAACTTCCCCATAGGGTTCCCAAGGCTGTAAATCTTTACATATGCAGACTGCCACATCTTTCTCCCTTGGACCAGTTGAAGGGTTTAAACCATTGTCCTTTCTCTTAGAAAGTGAGCACTTTAACCATGGCTCTCCTTTTTCTAGGATAGATACCCCTGATTCCTACAATTTCCCCCTCAAAATATTGCCTTTAGTATCTTTAAAGTGAACAGGCTGAGAAACACATGCACATTTATCCTTTAGTAAAGCATTTCTGTTACTTAAACATACAGAGCCTTTAATTTTTAGATTTTAATTTTCAGCCCAATGAAAATAAATACAGGTTTCAAAAATATAAGTGGAACTTTTCCAAAACTGAAATATTTTCTTGCAAATATCTTGAAATCATAATTTTCACTGTATCACTACTGACTTAAAGAATAGTGTTTAAGTGAATACCCTTTGATGTTAAAAAGATATATATTTAATTACAGTTATCTCAAAAACTATATCAGCAAAGCACAGAGATTAAACCTCTCCTGTAGTCAGTTTCCTAATTCATAAAACTGATATTACAGGATTATACTACCAAATAGTATATTTTATTAATTCTAAATCACACTGTTTTATTACTTCTCATTTAAACTTCACTGAAATCAGGATGCCTTTTCTCATTAATATGAAAAAGAAACATTGTATATTAGTTTTATTGGAAAAATAATGATACATTGGAATTTGATAAAATATGATAAATGAGATAACTTACAAAATATGAGACTCTGTACATGCAATGTAACAGGTGGGTTTTGGAACTGAGACTGTCTGGGATCAAACCACACCCAACTCTGCCATTGACTAGATACATGATTTGGAAATGTTACTTAACCATTTTAGCCCTTTTTTCACATCTTTGAAATGATAGCAATATAAACAATAAATACCACACTTCACTGTGATGAATTGTTTTAGAACTTTCTGACATATAGTCAGGGCTCAAGACAATGTAAGTAGTTCTAGTAAAGTGATGTAAAACATTTCAGTTTCAGGAAGCTGATTTTGTTTTTCTGAAAATAAATTAACTAATAGTCCACAGCCACCTACATCATACTGATATCTTCCTTCAGGAACTTTCCTTTTCTTGACACACAGACAGTGACGCAATCAGAGCATGGCAGTAGTTCTTTGTTTTTGTTTTTTTTTCATACCCTTCACTCAGCCACTTTGGTAGAATTGATTTCGGAAAACCTCAAAATAAGCAAGTTGTCATTCAAAACATTTATATCAGAGAGATACCCTAAACCTTGCCTTCCAGAAAGTGCTGCTTTTCTTTTCCCGTACCTGAGATAGCGTGTCCAGGCACTGCCTTCCCAACCACTTAGAGATTTGAAATCAGGCTCCCATATTGGGATTACTCTTGAATTAAAAGGAACCATGTGAATTCTATACGACTGAAGTGGGGGAGGCCATGACTTTTCACAAACATCCCTAAATCTGTACGCTATCACCAAAAAATATGTCCTACAATAATTTGAAATATAGTTACCTTTTATAATGTGGCTGAAGCATGATTTCGGCCTTTTGGACCTAAAAACCTGCATAGAGTAGAACTTCCCCATACGGTTTCCAAGGAGTGGCTGGTAGATGCAAATTGCACACCTCCTGGTTAGCAGCCAAGCTGTTAACCACTGTGCCACCAGAGCTCCCATTAAGCCTATTGTTGTTGTTAGGTGCCCTTGAATCGGTTCCGACTATTAGCGACCCTATGCACAACAGAACAAAATCCTGCCTGGTACTGAGCCATCCTTACAATTGTTATTATGCTTGAGCTCATTGTTGCAGCCACTGTGTCAATCCACCTCGTTGAGGGTCTTCCTCTTTTCCACTGACCCTGTACTTTGCCAAGCATGATGTCCTTCTCCAAGGACTGATCCCTCCTGACAACATGTCCAAAGTATGTTAACATGCAGTCTCACCATCTAAGGAGCATTCTGGTTGTACTTCTTCTAAGACAGATTTGTTCATTCCTTTGGCAGTCCATGGCATATTCAATATTCTTTGCCAAAATCACAATTCAAAGCCGTCAATTCTTCTTTCGTCTTCCTTACTCATTGTCCAGCTTTCACATGCATATGATGTGATTGAAAGTATCATGGCTTGGGTGAGGCACACCTAAGTCTTCAAGGTGACATCCTTGCTCTTCAACACTTTAAAGAGGCCCGTTGCAGCAGATTTGCCCAATGCAATGAGCCTTTTGATTTCTTGACTGCTGCTTCCATGGCTGTTGATTGTGGATCCAAGTAAAATGAAATCCTTGACAACTTCAATCTTTTCTCCATTTATCATGATGTTGCTCATTGGTCCAATTGTGAGGATTTTGTTTTCTTTATGTTGAGGTGCGATCCACACTGAAGGCTGTGGTCTCTGATCTTCATTACTAAGCACTTCAAGTCCTTTTCACTTTCAGCAGGAAAGGTTGTGTCGTCTACATAAAGCAGGTTGTTAATGTGTCTTCCTCCAATCCTGATGCCCCGTTCTTCTTCATATAGTACAGCTTCTCATATTATTGGCTCAGCATACAGATTGAATTGTTGTTGTTGTTGTTAGGTGCCATCAAGTTGGTTCAGACTCATAGCGACCCTATGCACAACAGAACGAAACACTGCCCTGTCCTGCGCCATCCTTACAATTGTTGTTATGCTTGAGCCCCTTGTTGCAGCCACTGTGTCAATCTACCTTGTTGAGGATCTTCCTCTTTTCCACTGACCCTGTACCCTGCCAAGCATGATGTCTTCTCCAGGGACTCATTCCTCCTGACTATATGTCCAAAGTATGTAAGACGCAGTCTCGCCATCCATGCCTCTAAGGAGCATTCTGGCCACACTTCTTCCAAGACAGATTTGTTCGTTCTTTTGGCAGTCTGTGGTATATTCAACATTCTTCACCAATGCCACAATTCAAAGGCGTCAACTCTTCCTCGGTCTTCCCTATTCATTGTCCAGCTTTCACATGCATATGATGTGATTGAAAATACCTTGGCATGGGTCAGGCGCACCTTAGTCTTCAGGGTGACATCTTTGCACTTCAACACTTTGAAGAGGTCCTTTGCAGCAGATTTGCCCAATGCAATGTGTCTTTTGATTTCTTGACTGCTGCTTCCATGGTTGTTGATTGTGGATCCAAGTAAAATGAAATCTTTGACAACTTCAATCTTTTCTCCGTTTATCATGATGTTGCTCATTGGTCCAGTTGTGAGGATTTTTGTTTTCTTTATGTTGAGGTGCAATCCATACTGAAGACTGTGGTCTTTGATCTTCATTAGTAAGTGCTTCAAGTCCTCTTCACTTTCAGCAAGCAAGGTTGTGCCATTTGCATATGCAGGTTGTTAATGAGTCTTCCTCCAATCCTGATGCCCCGTTCTTCTTCATATAGTCCAGCTTATCGTATTATTTGTTCAGCATACAGATTAAATAGGTATGGTGAAAGAATACAACCCTGACACACACCTTTCCTGACTTTAAACCAATCAGTATCCCCTTGTTCTGTCAGAACAACTGCCTCTTGATCTATGTAAAGGTTTCTCATGAGCACAATTAAGTGTTCTGGAATTCCCATTCTTCACGGTGTTATCCATAGTTTGTTATGATCCACACAGTCAAATGCCTTTGCATAGTCAATAAAACACAGGTAAACATCCTTCTCGTATTCACTGCTTTCAGCCAGGATCCATCTGACATCAGCAATGATATCCCTGGTTCCATGTCCTCCTCTGAAACCGGCCTGAATTTCTGGCAGTTCCCTGTCGATATACTACTGTAGCCGTTTTTGAATGATCTTCTGCAAAATTTTGCTTGCATGTGATATTAATATATTGTTCTATAATTTCCATGTTCGGTTGGATTACCTTTCTTGGGTATAGGCATAAATATGGATGTCTTCCAGTCAGTTGGCCAGGAAGCTGTCTTCATATTTCTTGGCATAGACGAGTGAGTACCTCCAGCACTGCATCTGTTTGTTGAAACATCTCAGTAGATATTCCATCAATTCCTGGAGCCTTGTTTTTCACCAATGCCTTCAAAGCAGCTTGGACTTCTTCCTTCAGTACCATCGGTTCCTGATCATATGCTACCTCTTGAAATGGTTGAACATGGACCAATTCTTTTTGTATAATGACTCTGTGTATTCCTTCCATCTTCTTTTGATGTCTCCTGGGTCATTTAATATTTTCCCCATGGAATCCTTCACTATTGTAACTTGAGGCTTGAATTTTTTCTTCAGTTCTTTCAGCTTGAAAAACACAGAGCTTGTTCTTCTCTTTTGGTTTTCCATCTCCAGCTCTTTGCACATGTCATTATATTTTACTTTGTCTTCTTGAGAGGCCCTTTGAAATCTTCTGTTCAGTTCTTTTACTTCATCAATTCTTCCTTTTGCTTTAGCTGCTCAACGCTCAAGAGCAAGTTTCAGAGTGTCCTCTGACATCCACCTTGGTCTTTTCTTTCTTTCCTGTCTTTTCAGTGACCTCTTGCTTTCTTCATGGATGATGTCCTTGATGTCATTCCACAACTCGTCTGGTCTTCGGTCACTAGTGTTCAGTGTGTCAAATCTATTCTTCAAATGGTCTCCAAATTCAGGTGGGATATACTCAAGGTCATATTTTGGCTCTTGTGGACTTGCTCTGATTTTCCTCAGTTTCAATTTAAGCCTAGCATCTAGGTAAAAAGCTAAAAGCACGTATTAACCTGTTCCAAGTCTACGTGAAATCCTCAAATAAAAATGTGAGGAGCAAGTGTTTGTATATAATTACTCTACCCCATAGAGCCATAAATTGGATTCATTCAATGTCCCTGAATAGGAAAATCCTTACTTTATTGCCTATAACATAAGAAAAAGTTTCAAATACATGTATCCAGCCTGGAGTTCAATGTATATTGTTACTTTAACATTTATTACCAAAAAAAAAAAAAAAAACTGGATCATTTTTAAAACTCATTTAGAGGGACCATTATAACCCTGTTCTCATAGTTCTTTGCCCTCTTGGTTTCAAAGCATTTTTTGGTTAGACTCTGCCAGCCATTCACATGTTCATATTGTAAACCTTACTTATCCTTACCAGTAAATACGCCATCTTCAAAATCTGCTTCAAAAATTTCACCCTTTCCAATCATCACCTTTTCTTCATACTCATTTTTTCTGGTTATCTCTGTGTACAATTTTTAACCAGATGAATATATTCACTGTGCTGTCCTCCTATTCTTATCACTTACCTTTCCTTATACTCTACCTTCAAGTCAATGATCCTATAGATGTCTCCAATTCTTGTGTCTCCTCTTCCTCTGTCTTTCAGGCCTGGACATTATTCCCAACTCTTCAACAAATGGTACTGGTAGAACTTGATTTCCACAAGTAAAATAATTGATTTGGACCTCTACCTTACATCATACACAAAAATGAACTTAAAAATTTATCAACATCCTAAATACAAGACCTAAAATAAGAAACTCTCAGAAGAAAACATAGTGCTAAATATTTCCTTTGCTGTCTAGTTGATTCTGACTCATAATAATTCTATAGGACACAGCTGAACTGCCCTATTGGGCTTCCAAGGCTGTAAATCTTTATGGAGGCAGACTGCCATGACTTTCTCCCAGGGAGCAGCTGGTAAGTTTGAGCCACAAACTTTGCAATAGATTTTTTAGCTACCACACCAAAACACTGAGAAACTAAATAAATAGATAATTTGACTTTATCTATCTATCTATCTATCTATCTATCTATCTATCTATCTATCTATCTATCTATCTATCTATCTATCTATCTATCTATCATCTATCTATCTATATCTATCATCTATCTATCTATCATCTATCATCTCTATATATACAAACCTTTTTTGTATCAAAGAACATTATCAAGAAAGTGACAAGACAGCCTACAGAGTGGGATAATTATACTTGGTATTCAAAACCAGATCAAAATTTAATATTAAGAATATATATATATAAAAAAAAACTCCAACTCAACAACAAAAACACAACAATCCAACCAAAAAATGGGCAAAGGACTTCTATAGCTATTACACCAAAGAAGATACACAAATCATCATAAGCACATGAAAAGGTTTTCAACATATTAAATATGAGGGAAATAAAAATCAAAACCACAATGAGATACCACTTCAACTCACTAGGATGGCTGTTATTAAAACAAACAACAACAACAAAAAAAAAAAAAGAAAATAAAAAGTGTTGAAGAGGATATGGGGAAATTGGAACCCTTGCTTAATTGCTTGTTAGACTGTAAAATGGTGCAGCTACTGTGTGAAACATTTTGCTCTTTTTCCAAAATGTCAAACATACAATTACCATGAGACTCAGCAATTCCACTCCTAGGTATATACCCCCAATACTTCAAAGCAGGGACTTAGGTACTTGTTCACTAATGTTAATTGCAGCAATATTCACTATAGCCAAAAGTGGATCAACAAAAGTTTCTATCAACAAATGAAAAGGTAAGCATTATGGTATACCTATACAGTGGAATATAATTCCACCATGTAATGGAACATTATTCAGCCATACTGAGAAATATATTTCTGATACATGTTACTACATGGACGAACCCTGAAAACATTTTGCTAAGTGAAATAAGTCAGACACAGACGGGCATATATTGTCTGATCTTACTTATATGAAATACCTAGAATATGAAGACCAAAGTAGATTAGTGGTTACTAGAGGCTGAAGGGAGAAGGGATGCACAGTTATTGTTTAATCGGTACTGACTTTCTATTTGAGGTGATGAAAGGTTTTGTAAACAGAAGTTGCACAACACTGTGAGTATAATTGATGTTACTGAATTGTACATTTAAAAATGGTTAAAATGGCAAGTTTTATGCCATATATATATTACCACAATAAACTTTTAAAAAGAGAGAGAGAGAGAACTAAGAGAGATATACAGACAAGGAGCAAGGCAGAGAAAGGCGTAACGACACAGATAATGCCATCTCCCTTTGAAGTTGAGAGTCTGGTGATAGATCAATAGAGTCCCAGGGAACTGTGAGATGACTATCAGCCCCTTAGACAAATCAGGCAGAACTTCACTGTTTCAGGATATCACATTTGGTAATATAATACTGAAACAATCAATGTTTAATACTTACCTCATGTTGTGTGCTTATCACCAAACATAAACATAGATTGTTATGCTGTTCAGCATAGCTTGAAACTGCTACGTGTCTTGGAATTGTCAGTATGTCTTTCATTTTTTTTTCCTGTTTGTTTACCTTTTCAATAACAACTACATGTATTTTAGGCAAGCAAATTCAACCATCCTAGAAAACATATTTTGCTTTATTACAAGGAAGATTACATCAAGGAAAGCAGATTTATTGAACAAATCCACGATATGAATAAACCAATAAGACAGACAAAAATGGAAAATGTGGTACCTATGAATTCCCCTCCCACACCAACATACTTGTCATTTTTCTATTCCAGAAAGAAAATCGCATTTTAATATTTCATTTGCATGTAGTGTGCATTAAATAAAGACACTTTCTGAAAACTGAAAAGCAAAGATTATTTACTTTATACACAAATAATTAACCTGTGGTAACTAATTTTGGGCATCAATGAAATAATAGGTAACAGTTTATATTAGAAATCATGACCACTATCATAATTTAGGACTGTATGCTAAAAATTTTCCTGGGTGCACAGTGGGACATTTTCAAAACTGTGCAGACCTGGGCTATAGCAGTTGAAGATGGGAGGATACGAAGTGACTCATATGAGGAAGCTGGCACAGGTAGACTTAGAGCAGAACTTAGGCCAATTTGCCAAAACTGATCATGAGAAATAATAAGTAAAGCCAAAAAAGAATTAAAGATCAGGTGCTAGCACACCGACAGACATAAAATTGCATGTTCAGCTCAGTGATGGCAAAATATTCTCCTTTAAAATCTGTGACTAGGGCCTGTGGCTTCAGCTGCTCTTAAATGAGGGAAGGTGTCTTAGGCTGGGTTCTCTAGAGAAGCAAAAGCGGTAAAGTGTATAAATACAGAGAGAGAGATTGTAGAGGCTGGAACATCCAAAATCCTTGGATCAGGCTAGAGGCTTCCCTTGATTCATGTAGCTACAGGGGCTGGTGAACTCAAGATCAGCAGATCGTAGAGCAGGGCTCTTGCTCACAGGCTGCAAAGATTTACAAATCCTAAGATTGGCAGGCAAGACCACAAGGCTTCTCCTGATTCACGTAGCTGCTGGGGCTGGTAAAACCAAGATCAGTAGGTTAGAGGGCAGGGCTCTCTCTCGCAGGGTGTGAATATGGAAGAATCCCAAGACCAGCAGATAAGCTGATAGCTCAAGTCCCAAGAACAAAAGGTCAGAAGAATAGGAGGCAGCCACAGGATCCAGAGTGAGCAAAAAGCCAGAATGTCTGCTTATATTTGGATGCAGGACACATCCCCAAGGAAACACCACTTCAACCGATTGGCTACTCACAGCAGATTACATCATGGGAGTGATCTCATATATACACTGAGAATCATGGCCCAGCCAAGCTGAAACACAATCTTAGCCATCACAGAAGGTAAGACCACCATGTCACAACATTATAGAATTCCAGGCACAGCTTTTAATCTATCAGTGCCTTACACAGTTTATTTATAAAATTAAAATGTTATAATCCTTGCATTTTATCAGGTTATGCTCTCAATTTTCTCTCTTTGCATAAATTTTTTTTTTTTTTTTTTGCATGGGTAGTGTTTATTTTGTGGTAGACACACAACATAGGTTTGTGGAATTAGTGTATGACTGAGCATGTATCTGTGATCTTTAATCCATTGAGGCCAGTGGCCCTGCAGTTTCTGGAATATGGTCAGTTTTGGAGTATCTATGATAACCACAGAGTGTGCAGTATCTGAGAAACAGGCCTGTTTCTTACTGCCCTTACCCTAGCCCCCTGTTTATTCAAGGAAACTAAATCTAAAAATCTTACTCCCCTTACCCTAGCCCCTCAGCAGTCATCACTACCCCAGAACTTAGGTTACTAAGAATGGCCACTGCTTCTGGACAACCACAATGTAGAAAGTGCTTACTATCGCACCTCCCTGCTCCTGCTTAATTGAAGCCTCTATGGAGTTTGCTTACTTTCTTGTAAGTTTATCTATTTATTTTTTAATCTTTTAAAAATATTTTACCCAGGATTTTCATTGGTAATTTTTTCTTTTCTTTTTAATTAATATATATATATATATATTAATAGGAGTGAAAGAAAAAAGAGCTTTATTGAGAAATAATACAGCTCGAGCTGGGCAGCACTAAGTAAAAATACAAAGCACTCCATCTTTCAAGTGAAAACCAACAAACAAACCCGTTGCTGTTGAGTAGATTCCAACTCATAGAGATCTTATAGGACACAACAGAACTATCCCATAGGGTTTCCAAGAAGCAGCTAGTGGATTCGAACTGCTGACCTCTTTGGTTAGCAGCCAAACTCTGAAGAGAGGAGTCTATACACATAGAAAACAAAGGAAAGGTAGGGGGTTATTGACTGATTTTAGATAAGGTTAGCTTCAGCTTGAAGTCCTTTAAAATGTAAAAGTTGGCCACTTGGCTAGGAAGGAGTAAATCACTACCTAGGTGAGTGGCATCAGCTGGTTCAGTTAGAAGGGCTTTTCAGGATATGTAATTTATGCAACCTATTGAGGGAAATGATGTTGGCTAGTACAATTTTAATAATTATGTTGTATAGACCAAAGAAGGTTGATATTCTACAATATACTGGTCAGGTTCTACTCTAGAAATATCGTCATGATTGTGAGGTGCTCTAATCAAAACGTCAGAAAAGACAGCCCTAAGGAAATTAGGAATATTTAGCAATATAAAAGAATGAATGAACTCCAAGAGGATATGATAGCCCTGTCAATTTCAAACTTGTGAAGAGCTGATTAATAATAGAACTCAACTTGCATCTGGGCTTTTCTTCTAAATGACATGTCATTTGAACCACTAATAGGATGTGATTTCCAACAAATGTCATTTTTATGACCTGTAACAACATGTGTCTTCTAAAACATACAGAAAATGTACTGGACTGGATAACTATTACTAAAAATGAGCTTTGTCTCAATTGTGACACTATTTACATCTAAGAATGTATTGTATAAATACTTTGACAATGTCAGTGATTTTCTTTTTTGCCTTCTCTTTTTCTCCATATATATATATATATTTGGTCCTACTATTAGTTGCAATTTTGCTATAAAACCTATTGTTGTCAAGTCAATTCTGACTTGAGAAGAACTTCCCCATAGGGGTTCCAAGCCTAATCTTTACAGAAGTAGAATGAGACATCTTTCTCCCACAGAGCAGCTGGTGGGTTCGAACCACTGATCTTTTGGTTAGCAGCTGAGCGATTTAGCCACCAGGGCTCTGAAATAGACTCAGTTTCCTAATTTTAAAATAGAAATGCAAAAAGAAACCTACGTCTACACAAGCAAATTTGAATTGTTTCCATCACAACACTGGCAATAAAGTATCCTAAACGTAATGCAGTATCTGTGGATCACACCTAAGCTGTCTTGATTACAAAACTCAACAACATGCTGTATTCCCTGCCAGCTCGCATCTATTCCTAAAAAACACTTTTTAATGTGCTGTTGTCTACACGCAATCACTTTTTTAAAGCACCCTAAAGTCCACTTTTATAACAAGCTTCAATCTTGAGGTTGTTTCATTGGAACTATAGCCACTGGAAGTAATAAAAGAGAATTAGTGATGTAGACACAGAATGAAAATGCAAAACTCATTTTGTTTGTAAATTGTGCCAAGGTTGGCTGAGGTGGATATTTATAAATGCTCTGTTGGTCTAGGGGTGATGTTAGAAAGAGAACTGCATAGGTACACATTAGAGACAAAACATGTTTGCATTTTTTGGTTATTATCTAGTCATTCTGAGTGTAATCTTAAACACCTTCTCTGACCTCAAGTATGACACCAACATTTTTATGATGCTTTTGAAAAATGTAAATACATTTGTCTGTGTGTTGCAGGGCTGATATTTTGAAACAAGTGCAGATGTCTGTGATTTCATGAGAGATAACTGCTATTGCTGTAATGTAGTAAACAAATACTTAATGCATCTTTCTTATGCATAAGTATTATGGATGTTAAACATTGATCAGATCATGATACATATCCTCTGCCAGGATTCATATTCTTCAGTAATTTCAGGATTTGTTGTAAAAATGAATGATGCTGACATCGTTCACCATTTCAATGGAGAGATAATTTCAACATCTATGCAACCTTGGGAACCCTGGTGGCTCAGTGGTTAAGAGCTCAGCTGCTAACCAAAAGACTGGCAGTTTGAATCCACCACCTGCTCCTTGGAAACCCTATGGGGCAGTTCTACTCTACCCTATAAGGTCACTATAAGTCAAAATCGACTTGTTTGCTTTTCTTTTTTTTAATGAAAGTGTCCTTGATGCTGTGGACATTTTTTTTTTTTTAATTAAAAAAAAAAAGAAAATCCCTATTCATGCACACACACCATATATGAACATGCCTGACAAGTAGTCTGGTAGGAAGCAGTCAAAACAAAACTATACTTTTGATTCCAGCTGTCCCTTAACATTTTTCAAGAGGGGTACTTCTTACTCTGACCCTAGATAAAAACCCTGATAGTCCCAATGATATTTCTGTTCACTGTTGTTAATTGTCCTTAAGTTGGCTCCCACTCATGGTGACCTTATGCATAACAGAATAACACCTTGTTTGGTCCTGAGTCATCTTCACAATCTCATACTCATTGGTATGTTTGAGTTAGTCCTTTGTCGCAGGTGTTGTGTCAATCCATCTCATTCGGAGTTTCCCTCATTTTCAATAGCCCTCTATTTTACCAGACATGATGTCCTTTTCTAGAGACTGGTGTTTCCTAATGACGTGTCCAAAATAAGCAAGTCAAAGTTTCACCACTCTCGTTCCTGTCTAAGGAACATTCTGTCTGCATTTCTTCTAAGACTGACTTGTTTGTTCTTTTGCAGTCCACAGTATATTCAATATTCTTTGCCAACACCACAGTTTGAATGCATCAGTTTATCTTCTGAGTTAGGGAATTATAAGACCCTATAATCCTTTAGGAAACTCTGGTGGCATAGTGGTTAAGTGTTACAGCTGCTAACCAAAGGGTTGGCAGTTGGAATCCACCAGGTGTTCCTTGGAAACTCTATGGGGCAGTTCTACTCTTTCCTATAGGGTCGCTATGAGTTGGAATCGACTTGATGGCACTGGGTTTGGGTTTTTTTTGGTTTATAATCCTTTAAGTCACATAATACGCGTCTAATATAAAAAAGAAAATCAGAAATTTCTAAACAGCAATAATAATCATCCTTTAAAGACAAAACTTTTATTTTCACAACTTGTATTTTCTTTTCATCATTTATTTTCTGTCATTTATGATATGTATATTTGACAATTTGTTATATATCTTTTTTGGTATATAATGAATTTTTTTTAAAAAAAAAAGGGATTATGATTATTGTTTCATAGCCAAAGGGTAAGGTGAGTAATTATTCAGCCCATTTTATGGAACATAAATCCAGGGGACTCTAACCACCAATAGTCATTTCTTTTTCCATGAGAAATAAACCTAAAAACAAAAAAAAAGTTATTTCTCAAGGAAAAAGAAATGACTATTAGTGGTTAGAGTCCCCTGGATTTATGTTCCATAAAATGGGCTGAATAAGTCATAGGCAAATCCTTGTGCACAAGTTTCTTTGTATCATCTGACTCTGCTGCTTTTGTCTCTAATTATGTGAGGAAGGATTGGTGCCAAAGCAGCAACAAAATCTGTAGATTTTGTAAGATCCAGAGACCTGTAGCTTGTCTGACACCAAAACTCTGCCCTTCTCATGTTTTGGAAAACTTCATGTGTGGCAGAGAATCTCTTCTGTTAAGGAGATCAGTAGATAACATCTGCTTCCAGATACAGTTGTATAGGAGCTTCTTACTGTAGCAATACACACACACACACACACACACACACACACAAAATTAAGCCCCTCCTTTTCTTTTCTTTTTCTAATTTGAAATGATAGCGGTGCATCTGATACCTGACTATGACTAGGGAAGATAACACACATTTACTTACTCAGATTAGCAAACTTCTCTAATGCAAGAAAATTGTTGTTTTCTTCTCTATAAAAATGAAAGCCTTTAAAAGAAAAGCAAGCATTATTATGTCACCCAACATCACCTGGTATTATTTACCATTCCCATTTTTTATCTTCTGCTGTGTTTGCTCCATGTTCTGATGCAATGTTTTTGAATATCTGCCTGCAGAGTTTTCCTTCTGCTGTCTTCAACAAATCTCTCTTTCCAGTGAGGTTTTCTTTGGTTATTAATACCCCGTAAGTATTTAACCTGGCATTATGATTTGTTGCAAAGTTAGCCTGAACAGTACTTCATCTCACAGAGTTCTATAGATCACTATTGATTAAATGCGACAGACTAAATTCTCCACATTAGCCTGCACCACATTTTTAATATGCCAATAAAACAAAATTACTCCAAAGAAAACACTTTTGTCAGTGGCTTTAAAGCAGTAAGCAGAACATGAATATCTGAGTACTTTCCTAAGTGACAGTCCAAATACATTTGAGCCAAATTTTGCATCAGAGAAAATCATGACCTTACACAATATTTGTAGAAAGAAAACAAATAAACAAAGCATTAGCTCTCACATCAGGAAACTACTTAATAATGTCAAACATTTCCATAATTATTAAAAATAGCATAGCTGTTTTTGTATGTACTTATTTTTAAATCTTCATTTGACTAAAAGTGCATGCCCTCAAAGTACACTGAAATCTATTTAAAATGATCAAACCAAAAACATCTGTGCTGTTTCAAAATCAAGAAATTACCATGAGAGGTGGCCCTCCAACTGCACTATTTCCTCTTCCCTGTTTTAAATTAAATCCTCAGGGGATGACGAGTGGGGAATATTTTTCCTTCCAAATTTATAACGCCATTCCTTCTTTTGCTGTAATCCGGTACGTGTACTAAACTTAGTCATACAACACATTTAAATTCTAATGTAATGAAATTCTGGGGTTCTAACTAAATGTACGGTTAAGAGCTATAGCTGCTAAACAGAAGGTTGTTAGCTCAAATCCACCAGCCACTCCTCAGAAATCCTATGGGGCAGTTCTACTCTGTCGTATAGGGTCACTATGAGTTGGAATCGACTCAACAGCAACAGGTAACTAAATGAATTACAGTTTAGTTAAATTCTTAATCTTCATTTTAGTTTACATCTGCAGATATTGAACTATTAACTAGCTCTTGACCATCATTGCTTTTTTTTATGTGTCTTTTTCTGGATACCATGACTGTCTTCTACACCTTGACCACATAATTATGATTTTTTTTTTTAATTTATTTTCAGGTTTTGTACTATACTCATCTACACTCATTGCCGTCAAGTCAACTGCAACTCATAGCAACCCTATAGGACAGAGTAGAACTGCCCCATAGGATTTCCAATGCTGTAATCTTCATGGAAGCAGACTGCCACATTGTTCTCCCATGGAGCAGCTGGTGGGTTCAAATTGCTGACCTTTTGGTTAGCAGCTGAGTCTTTAACCACTGTGCCACCAAGACTTCTTAAATTTCATTAATGTCACTCCATTTCTGATCAATATTTACCTTTATACTTATTTCTTTGCAATTCTTTTAAATTCTTTTCCCTCGAAGTGCAACAATCCTTCTTGTTGAATGCGAAATTTTGGTTGCAGCCATTCACCTGATTCAAGAACACAGCGGGTGTCCCCACTGCATGCTGTCCCAGATTGCTCTGACTTTTCTGCTCTCACAGGAGTGGCGGCCAATAGCCTACTCATTTTCTCTGAAATGAACTACCCTTCTCCACCCATATTATATCTATTTATTCAACAAACATGCACTCTGTTCCTATTGTGGCCTACCATTATCTTTGTTTAGAAAATAAAACTTGTCAGCCTTCATTGCAAGTACTTGTTTTTATATCTATCTCTCTCACAGCTATGAGCTCTTTGAGTCAGGAAGCCATGTTTTTCCTTTAACTTTTTCCAGCACCGAGAATACATTCTACAAATGTTATTTGAAAGAATGGTTTAATACACAATGAATTTTTACATGGTGAGTGTAATTTTATCACAAAGCCTATGACAAATATAAGAAGGAAAGAAGTCAGTATCTATGAGGTTATATACAGTATACAATAAGGCTATGTATAAGCTAAAATAATAAAGATCCAGTGGCTGAGAAGCCACATATTTTTATAACTTGAACCTTTCATATGTTCTGCCACCCCAATCCATACCTACTTCATTTTTTTCTGTTTCTAGATTCTAATCACTTTATGGAAGCCTATAATATGCCGTGCAGTCTGTCTACACGTAAGTATAAGCCTATATTTCTCTCTAAAACTTATATCAAAGCCATATATATATTCAGCATAATTCAGTTAAATAACTTGATAATGTAAACAGCATAATTCAGTTACCCAAAATGAGCAAGCTCACACAATTAGTACGGGAGAGCACAAAAATGACCACAAAATCCTCCCACCCATATATACACACCCCTTTCTAATTTGACATTGCCACTCCTCCCATCAAGAACTAGAGTCTAATTCTCTGCCCCTTGAATCTGAGCTTGGCCAGCTGGCTTGCTTCACGCAATGGGACATTAGCAAATGTGACACAAGTAGATCTTGAAAAGCTCTTGTGCATTGCGGCCTGCCGTCTTGCTGCTACTGGGCATCTTGGGATCTCTCATGTAAAGAAGAACCTGGAATAGCTTACTGGATCACAAGAGACAACCTGGAGCCGAGACCAGCCCTCCCATTTGAGCCCATCTAGACCCTTTTTTTTTTTTAGACCCAGCTGCCTGCCCAGCAAACAACGGATGTAAATGAAGCCATCCTGAAACATCCTACCTCCCACAAGCTTAGGTAGAAGAGCTACTTAGCCAAGTCACAGAATTATAAGAAATAAAGATGTTTTGTTGCATTAAGAAACTAAGGTTTCTTATTTCAAGCCATTATCCTAAACAAAGCTAATGAAATCAGATAGTAAGTAGCCAATCCAAGAATGAAGCAAAAGGTAACCATTTTATTTTAATCGGTCTTATTATGTCACTGATTAATTTACTACATTGGTGGAATTTTTCATAAGGCTTTCCTAATGGCATGCTGTTCTGAGCTGGATGTTAAAAGTTGTTATGAACTTTATTCCAAAAGGAGAAATAAACATTTATGAAGAGTGGTGTTTGTAAGTAAAGACCTTTGATGCCAGGCTTTTTCCCTCCCTTTAGAGTTGGGTTTTGACTTTTAAATGCCTTTGGAAAATCTTGGCCTAGATAAGTGCTAAAGGATGTTTATTTTTCTCAGTTACCAAGACTTTTCTTGGTAATGCATTTAAATATTATTCCAATTGTGTGGAAATTCAAAATAAAAGCACTAATGGCAAAGACACTTTTAAAAAAAGCTACTACTTATTGAGAGCTTGCTACACAGTAATCAAGTGCTATGCTGACTTATAATTTTATCTAATTGTTACAAAAATCTTAGAGTATAGGAGTTATTTTCTTCAAGTCACACATAAGGAAATGCAGATTAAGTAACTTACGCAAGGTCATGTCATCAGTGGATGATTTAGCCAGGGTTTGAACCAAAAAAGCCTGTTTAATTCCAAATTCCATGCTTTTAATTCTGATTATATGCGTATTGGTGCCTTTTAAGTTTGAGCCCAAATTTAAATAATTTTTGCTTATAGTGAACTTTCTATGAAATATATTCTGGAAAAAAAAAATAAGCATGCCTTCTTTTTTCTAAAGATACAGGAAAAATTACTTTTGCCCCCTTTTGGTTAGAGATGTTTTAATGACTCCAGCGCAGCCTAATGGCATCATGTCTATGCTCAGGTGTGGCTGTGTTAAGTAAAGTCTCCTCAACATTTAATGTTGAACTGACAAATGTTGTGTCATATATACATTTACGACAATTAAAAAATAGATATATGTATATATATACCAAACCAAACCAAATTAAAAAAAAAAAAAACTGATAGATGAGAACTTAAATGTTGAATTTAAGAGCTACAGCTGCTAAACGAAAGGTTGGCAGTTTGAATCGACCAGGCACTCCTTGGGGCAGTTCTACTCTGTCCTATAGAGTCACTATGAGTCGGAATTGACTCAAAGGCAATGGGTTTGGGTTTTTTTTTTTTTTTTTTGGTTTATATACTTCTTAAGGGGAGGTTACAACTCTGCACATTTAAAATTATCTCTAACAGACAATGGGTAGGGAGAGAAGATTGTTCTCATGATGGCCATAGATTAAAATTCATTTTTAAATAAGTACAAACAACACAACTATGGTTAAAATTAATTTAGTATTTGCTGTTTTAAAATGAATTAAGTTCTAAATACAATAGGTGAAATATATTATCCAATCCTGTAAGACAAATACAGTATTTAAATCTAATCATTTGTCTGTTCTTCTACAAAATCCACCACCAAACTTTTAAATATATAATCTTAGTTTTATCAAAAGCCCAATTTCTTTATTGGGACCATTTTATCCAATTGACTGACTGACCATTGGAACTCCACATAGGCAGAATTTCAAACAATTCATTCAGTGGTTGAGAAAATGATCTTGTGGGTAGTTTTTAAAATCTATCCTTTTAAGAGCATGAGGGAAACTTAAAGATAAGCTACTTCCCCTATTAATTTCATAGATAAAAAATTGAATCCTATTGATATTTAATAATTTGTCCAAGGCTACAAAGTGCAGAAGGAACACGGCGAGGGTAAGAAACTGAAACCCAGCTTAGATTTCACAATTGGTAAAAGTTTTAAGTGTTGCTATAATAAGAGGGTTTTTCTTCTACTGATACTAATTGAAGAATTCTAGTATTTCCAAAATATTAAAAATTTTACATAAACTTTATATCAAATGCTTTTATACAAGAATGTTCTTAACTAAATCTAATTCTTAGTAAAAACTTTCCACTGATTACAACTTATTTTGTTGTTCTTTCACAGTATTTCACTTTTTGAAAGATTGGGCTTTTTGATGAATTGCAGAACATCATTTATTTTTGCAAAAAAGTTATCTAGGCTTGCATCTGCTGAATCAGGACCCCAGGACATTGCAACATCCTTATTTTCCACTCAATGTATTTCCATCTAACAAAGAAGTCAGTCACAGCATGGTTGTTGTTATTGTTAGCTGTCATTGAGCACTAAACATTGTGTCTCAGTCATCTAGTGCCGCTGTAACAGAAATACTACAAGTGGCTGGCTTTAACAGAAAGAAATTTATTCTCTCATGGTCTAATAGGTTACAAGTCCAAATTCAGAGTGTCAGCTCCAGGGGAAGGCTTTCCATCTTTGTCTGCTCTGGAGGAAGGTCCTTGTCCTCAATCTTCCCCTTGTCGAGGACCTTCTCAGGTGCAGGAACCCTGGGTCCAAAGGATGTGCTCTGCTCCTGGTGCTGCTTTCTTGGTGGTATGAGATTCTCAACTCTCTGCTTTCTTCCCTTTTCTTTTTTTCTCGTCCACATCCAGGGAAACTCTCTTTACATTGGATCAGGGAGGTGACCTGAGCACGGGTGGTGTTATAATCCCAACCTAATCCCAACCTAATCCTTTAATGTAAAATTACAATCACAAAATGGAGGACAACCACTCAGTACTGGGAAGCATGGCCTAACCAAGTTGATACACAATTTTTTGGGGGGGACATAATTCAATCCACGACACATTGCTTGGTCCTGGAATGGAAACTTGTTCTCATGCATGAGGGAACCATCACTGTGCCCTAAGTGTGGTGGAGATCTATGATCCATATTTCTCTTTCCAGCTCTGGCAGCTCTTCTCTAGGCATGGCTGCACCTGTGATAACCACCTCTGTTTCCCCATGGAAACTTGCTGCCACTATGACTGACACCCCTAAGTATCAGTGTCGTATTATGAGGGGCAAAAGAATGTCTCTCTCCTCTTGTGGATTACATTCTTTGGGAGAGTTTTCAAAGCATCATGGCTAATGTTGCAATACGTAAGGGAGGTTTTATTTTAGGATGGTGTTCCCCTCATATTTTGTCTACAACCCAAGAAATCTCATAGGCGAAAACTCATCTAAAAGAGGATAACTCAAACAAGCTGAGGTCAGTTATCCTGGACTCAGAGCAGAGGAGCAATTCTGTGAAAAGCACGACACTTTTTATTGTATATACCACCTGTCCAGTCCCTCCGGAAGCTGAGTCAGAGTTAAGGCAATATGATGACAGCTAAGGAATAGAAGCTAGAGGTACCCTGTTCAGTATATACATACCCTCATACTATCTTTTATTTCTTTCTAGATGCTATAATTTAGATTAGGAAAATTAATTAAATACTGTTTTTCTTTAATACAACTGTATATGAATACCCACACATGAACACCCAGACACACACTATACAAGGGATCCTTTTAAATCATGAATTTTAAAAAGAATTTCCTCAGAGAGATGAGAACAGATTTATAACCAGCTGGTGCCAGGCTATATTTGGCATATGGAACCTAGATTTAGTTATAATTTTCAAAGTCCACGAATACCATTCTAACAACAGTATTATGCACGTAAGACAAATGATAGGGGAATTCCTTTGAGCCATCTCCAGGTGATGAGAACAAGGTCAGATGCTGTCACCATACACTGCAGTTCCTGAGGTTTGAGTCCATAACGAGGTTCTCTGAGGTGGTCTGAGCTACCACTCTGACAGAGGAAGCCAGTGGCATTTTGGAAGTCACGATAGTGGAAGGTATTTTTCTGTAATTTTGAATGCTAGTATAGCCACATGGTTTTGTTAAATGAAAATATGTAAAAGATGTTAAGCTCTAAGAACCAGACTGCTAGGGTAGAATGAGGTGCCTGCCTTCCCCTCAGAAACAGACACCGGATATCCTCTGTGCCTTTGTTCTGAAAGGAACCCTCTGTTCATAGTTCAATAATACTGAGTTCCTCTGTGTTAGGATTCTTTATAAATTCATCTCAGGCTCCCTAACTCCTACTTCAGTAGTGGTTACCACAAAGAAAATAGAATTTCTTTTATATTGTGGTGGGGAATTCCTGATGTTTTTATCCTAACTTCTATGAGAACTGCTCATCACTCTTATCTCTGCCTTCTGCCTCCCTCTCAGAAAGTTTGCTCCATTTCCTCCTTATGAATCACAGCTGGGACCACAGCTGACTGGACCAGGGATAGACTTTTGATACCACCAGAGCCAATCGGATTATCTTTCTCAGAAATTTGAATTTGGGACCCAGAGAATTTAGCTGGTTTCTAACTAATGCAATCTACAATAACTTTAAATCTGTGGTTGAACTGGCCATATTTGGCCTTTGTTCATATTTGTTCATATTTGGCCTTAGAACTTGATGTACTTACTTGGCTTCTGTGTAACAGTCCCACCCTAGTTTTCAAACACATCACCTTATTTTGCTTACCTTAGCTTGGGTAGGCTCTGTTCTTTGTAGTCAAATATTTTCTGGAAAGCACTTGGACGTCCAAGCCTCTGTTTAGCTCACATAAGGTTTGAGCATCCAGAGAGTTACTGGCGGATACAGGCTTTCTCCTACTAAATAGATTCTGCTCTTCAGTATTTTGTGTCAGTTTCGTGGAACCTCAAATGTGAAGACAGATGTGTATTCTGGTCCTGGTGTCTCCTCAGGGATTGTATCATGAGAAAAAGAGACTGGTTTTAAACTTTGCACCATTTTGACACCATTCAGGCTTTATGATTTTTCTGAAAGCTCCATTCTTTAAGGCATGCATTTAAATTCAATTGACATCATCTCATCATTACTGATTTTCAAGATTTCTATGAATCCTGCTCATAGAGAATTCCATGTAGATTGAGGTGTTTTGTATAAAAGGCTCATATTCTTTCCCACATGGACATTCACGGTCTGGTTATTAGATATACATACCATCAGGCATCTCAGAAGAAAGGACTGGCAATTTGCTTCTGAAAGGTCACAGGTTAGGGAATACTATGGAGTGCAGTTCTACTCTGCAACACATGGGGTTACCATGAGTTGTGATAGACACAACTTTTTTTTTTTTAACCATCATGAAACCATGGCCTATTATTTTGATCCCTTCTTATTCTTAACTTTGTCATCAGTAGCTACACCTCTCGCTCCTGTTATACAGCTCAGTCCAACAAAGCATTCATATCCTACTTATTTTAGAATTTTTGGAATTACAGCTTCTTTTAGAACATATGTATATGAAATCAGCTAAGCAAAGCTACATATCTCTAAGAGCCTTTTGTGAGTAAAGTTGGATCCATCTTATTACAAAAAGAAATTCAATTATTAACTGTTTGTTATTTAGAATCAGAAAATATACTTTAGAAAAAAATCTTTGGAGGCTCTAGAAGAAGTTATTTAAAAATGTTCTTAGGAGCAAAAGGAAAAAAAATGATGGTGATTCATAATTCAAAGATGGGTGATGCCACTTCCAAATACTCTTTCGTTGTTGTGTGCCCTCAAGCTGATTCCAACTCATAGCAACCCTATACTCTAGTACCATTTATTTCATTGCTTTTCTCTTGAGAGAAAAGGACACCATGGCAACCAGTGTTTTAATGGTTATAAAACAATACCTTAACTTGTTTCATAACTTCTGCCACAGGATTAACTATTTCTGCTTTTTCTCACTTTTCACCATCTTCTACTATTCAGTAACCAAGCCTGTGAAATATTTTAGTGGTCAGAGGAAAAAGATAAACATTATGTAATACATCTTCTTATACCTAAAAAAATTTTTTTGTTGTTGTTATTTGCTGTTGAGTAAATTCTGACTCCACATTAATAACAGAGGTAAAATTCATGTGTGTATTTGTGTGTGTGTGTATGACAGAGAGAAAGAGAGATTTCTTAGCCAATCTAGACCCAACTGTATTGATATGAAAAACTAAATAAGATTAAGTGAGTTCTAAGACCCCCATCTGCCCCTTTGTCCACTTGTGGTGGCTTTCATGTTGCTGTGATACTGAAAGCTTTGCCACCAGTATTTCAAATATCAGTAGGGTTAACCTTGCGGGACAGGTTTCAGCAGAGCTTCCAGTCTAAGACAGACTAGGAAGAAGAGCCTGGTGGTCTACTTTTGAAAAAAAAATAGCTAGTGAAAACCTTATGAATAGCAGCAGAACATTGATATAGTGCCAGAAGATGATACCCTCAGGTTGGAAAAAGATCAAAAGATCACTAGGGAAGAGTTGCGTCCTCAAAGTAAGGTGGCCTTAATTATGTAGACGGATTAAAGCCATCGGGATATCCATTTTTTAATGTGGCATGATTCAAAATGAGAAGAAACAGCTGCAAATATCCATTAACATTTGGAATGTGGAATGTACGAAGTATGTATCTAAGAAAATTGGAAATCGTCAAAAAGGAAATGGAATGAATAAAGATTAATATCCTAGGCTTCAGTGAGCTGAAATGGACTGATATTGGCCATTTGCATCAGACAAGCATGTGGTCTGCTATGCAGGATATGACAAATTGAAGAGGATTAGCGTCGCATTCATCCTCAAAAAGAAAATTTCAAGATCTATCCTGAAGTAAAACACTGTCAGTGATAGGATAATATCCATATGTCTACAAGGAAGACCAGTTAATATGACTATTATTTGAATTTACACACCAACCACTAAGGCCAAAGAGGAAGAAATTAAAGGCTTTTTACCAACTTCTGCAGCATGAAATTGATCAAACATGCAATCAAGAAGCATTGATAATTTCTGGTGATTGGAATGCAAAGGTTGTAAACAAGAATTAGTAGTTGGGAAATATGGACTTGGTGATAGAAATGATGCCAGAGATCTCAAAATAGAATTTTGCAAGACTAATGACTTCATTATGAATACCTTTTTTCAGCAACTTAAACAGCAACTGTACACATGGACTTCACCAGACCGAATACACGAGAATCAAATCAGCTGCCTCTGTGGAAAGAGACAATGGAGAAGCTCAACATTGTCAGTCAGAAAAAGGCCAGGGGCCTGTGCATATGCAAGTTCAACTTAAAGCTGAAGAAAATTAGAGCAAGTCCACACAGCGAAAATACTACCTTGAGTATATTTCACCTGAATTTAGAGATCATCTCAAGAACATTTTTGAGGCATTAAACACTAATGAAGGGTATGGCCAGATGAATTGTGGAATGACATCAAGGATATCATACATGAGAAAAGCAAAAGGTCATTAAAAAGACAGGAAGAAAGAAAAAAACAAAATGAATGTCAGAAGAGGCTCTGAAACTTGCTCTTGAATATAGAGTAGCTAAAGCCAACTGAAGAAATGATGTAAAAGAACTAAACAGATTTCAAAGGGTGGCTCAAGAAGGTCAAGTGAAGTATTATAAAAATTTCTGCAAAGATCTGGTTTAGAAAACCAAAAGGGAAGAGCACACTCTACATTTCTCAAACTGAAAGAGCTGCAGAAAAAAAATCAAGCCTGGTGTTGCACTGCTGAAGGATTCTACAGGAAAATATTAAATGACAAGGGAAGCATCAAAAGAAGATGAAAGGAATACACAGTCACTGTTACAAAAAAAAAAGGTCAATGTTCAATAATTTCAGGAGGTAACATATGATCAAGAACTGATGGTATTGAAGGAAGAAGTCCAAGCTGCACTAAAAGCATTGGTGAAAAACAAGGCCCCAGGAATTGACAGACACAAATTACATGTTCCAACAAACAGAAGCAGTGCTGGAGGTGCCCACTTGCCTGTGCCAAGAAATTAGGAAGACAGCTACCTGGCCAACTGACTGCAAGGGATTCATATTTGTGCCCAATCCAAAGAAAGGTGATCCAAAAGAGTGTGGAAATTATAGAACAATATCATTAATAGCACACACAAGAAAATTTTGCTGAAGATCATCTAGAAGTGGTTGTAGCAGTACATCAACAGTGAACTGCCAGAAATTCAAGCTGGGTTCAGAAGAGGAGGTGAAATGAGGGCTATCATTGTTGATGTCAGGTGGATCTTGCCTGAAAGCAGAGAATACCAGAATGATGTTTACCTGTGTTTTATTTATTGACTATGCAAAGGCATTGGACTGTGTGGATCATAACAAATTATGGATAATATTACAAAGAATGGGAATTCCAGAACAGTTGATCGTGCTCATGAGGAACCTGTACATAGACCAAGAGATAATCATTCGAACACAAGGGGATACTGCAAGGTTTAAATTTAGGAAAGGTGTATGTCAGGGTTGTATCTTTTCACTATACTTATTCAATCAGTATGCTGAGCAAATAATCTGAGATGCTGGACTATATGAAGAAGAACTTGTCATCAGGTTTGAAGGAAGGCTCATTAACAACCTGTGATATGCAGATGATACAACCTTGCTTGCTGAAAATGAAGAGGACTTGAAGCACTTACTGATGAAGATCAAAGACCACAGCTTTCAGACTGGATTACACCTCAGCATAAAGAAAACAAAATCCTCACAACTGGACCAATAAGCAACATCATGATAAACAGAGAAAAGACTGAAGTTGTCAAGTATTTAATTTTAATTGGATCCACAATCAACATCCATGGAAGCAACAGTCAAGAAATCAAAAGAGGCATTGTATTGGGAAAATCTGCTGCAAAAGACTTCTTTCAAGTGTTAGAAAGCAAAGATGTTACTCTGAGGACTGACTTGCTCCTGACCCAAGCCATGATATTTTCAGTCATCTCATATGCGTGCAGAAGCTGGACAATAAATAAGAAAGACTGAAGAAGAATTGATGTCTTTGAATTATGATATTGGTGAAGAATACTGAATATACCATGGACCACTATTAGAACAAACAATTCTGTCTTGGAAGAAGTAGTCAGAATGCTTCTTAGAGGCAAGAATGATGAGACTCCATCTCCTGTACTTTGGACATGTTATCCAGAGGGACCCATCCTTGGAGAAAGACATCATGGTTAGTAAAATGAAGGGTCAGCAAAAAAGAGGAAGACCCCCAACAAGATGGATTGACAGAGTGGCTGCAACAATGGGTTCAAGCACAATAACGATTGTGAGGATGGCACAGGATATGGCAGTGTTTCATTGTGTTGCACATAGGATCTCTGTGATTTGGATCAGATTCAACAACAGCTAACAACAACAACAAGATCCCCTCACTCTAATATTTATGGTTTTCCTTTATATATCAGTGATATACAATATTAGAATACTAAATAGATATGATAGATCTTGTCATTGACCATACCCACACCTCCTTCTTTTAAAGGGATTGTAAATCTTGTCCATTTGCCGTATTTATTGCAATAATTCTAAGAAACACGTATATGTTAGCACCCTTCTGATATTGGGCTTGACCTTGTCACTTGCTTTGGTCAACAGCATTTGCAGAAACCATCCCAGCAGGGGTTTTTCAGAGGTATTGTCTGTTTCTGCTAGTTCTCTTTGTATTTTTAATAGCATATCCCAGGTAGGACTGTTATTTCAGCCTGGGTTTCAGACTAAGGAGACACAGGAAACATGAGCAGAGCCACGAACACCTCACAGAAAACATATAATGTGAACAACAAATACACCTAGGTTATCGTACAGTACCAAAAAAATTGGGGGTTATTTATTACTGCAACAAAACTAACAAAGCCTATAGCTCCCATCCTCTCTCAGAGTAATCTATGACTCAGGCCTGAGACATGTTCTTGAGATACACGAAGAGAAGATGACATGCGAGCATAAGTACAAACTATAAAAAGCCAATTTGTAAATTAGATTATATATTTGATAAAGCACAGCACCAGGAATGTAGTAGGTGATCAAAAGCCACCGCTCCAAAGAAAAATGCATGAGACTTTGAAAACCCAAGGTAGGATCAGCAGATCATCATTTCTTGGATACTAAATCAATCATGTCTGTTGCAAGGGCATGGCAGTTTCAGGAAGCACACCTCCCAGGTCTCCTGTGAGCGTCTCAGAGGAAAGTATACCCATGTGGCCTTAGAGATGGTACATTAACTTCACAGCCGATACCATACAGGGACAGAAAGCATGAGAAATCACAAATGTTTCAAGAATGTACTAGCAGGAAGGATGACTTTAGTCTAGATGAGGAGTTGCTTAGCTTTGGGAAGAATTCCAGGGATGGGAAAATAAAGCTATAATCAGGTTCCCATAAGAGTAGGTGGGATTTGAGCCATTAGAGTAAAACTACTTTTTGAATCCTATTGAAATTCTGTTTTTTTCTTTTGAGCTCATGTGGTCTAGGAACCTGGTTTATAAGCACCCTTGGAAGTAAAGATTTCCAGACCTTTCAGAGTATTCGTGGGTGATAGTTTTTAGTATGGCTGCAGGTGAGGATACAAGGGTATTTTCTCTCTTCTTATCTAACCCTCGTCAATGTAAACCAACAATATGACTGAAGAAATCCACTGAGTTTATTTTGGGTTGTTGTATTAATAAAGATTTTTGTAGTTCTCCAAATCCCATTTCAACCAGATATGCTTTAAGCTCTCTCTATAAGAACTGTAAATATTCGTATGTTGTATTGTGCTGAAACACCCACATTTTCTTGCCTGTTTTATAGGTGGGAATAAAAAATGTACTTTAAGATCAAGGGAAAATGTGTATGTTTGAACATCTTTCTGACAGTTTTAAAAATTAACTTGTCATCTTGTAGTGTTTGCATGGCAGTCATAGACAGAGGCCAGATAAATCTCAAAATAATGTGGTATGACAGGTAAACACTGTGAACCAAACAGGCTCTACCTACATAGATTCTACCGCTAGCATTCATAAGAACAAAACCCATAATAGTTCAAAAGGGAAATAAACACTACTTTTTAGTTATAGCCTTGCCATCCATAACACAGCTGTGGCTTCATTAGCACTGCTTATTATCCTACAGGGTAACTATGAGTTGGAATTTACTCAATGGCAACAGGTTTGGTTTTTGTTTTTGTTATTACCCTACTGAGATAACCACCTAAGACCAAGGTAGTAAGAAGTTGAAGACAGCATTTTTGTTATACAGTCTTTGAAGAAAATGTAAAATAAATATAATTGCTTATTTTCAATGAAATTTTCATTTTCATGACTCAGAAAAACAAATGTATAAAATTGTATCATCTAATACATAAGTATACTATGACATAGAGGGACCTCAGTACCACCAAGAAAGAAGAGTTGGGAGTGGAGTGTGTCTTTGGACCTGGGGTGCCTGTGCTGAGAACCTCCTAGACTCGGGAAGATTGATGCCAAGACATAGAGAGACCTCTAAGGCATGTCGGACCCACACGTGTTGAAAGGAGACAAAAACTTTCCCCCAGAGCCGACAGAGAGAGAAAGCCTCCCCCTAGAGCTGTTGCCTGAATTTGGGCTTCTAGCCTCCTAAACTGTGGGAGAATGAATTTCTGTTTGTTAAAGCCATCCACTTGTGGTATTTCTGTTAAAGCAGCACTAGATAACTAAGACAGAGGTGATCACTGTATCTCTAAATAAATAATCTTTAATTTAGCATTAAAACAATAGACGTCAAACTAAAATAATGTGTTTTCAAAACAAGCATTTAGATATTTCTGAATCACAGAATTTAAACTAAATAATAGCATATAGAGAAAAAAAAAGAAAAGCAGGGGACAAAAATGTGTTTATGTTTTTTTTTTTTAATGTGTGTATGATGATGTCAAAAATCACATGAGGAAATATGCCAAAATTTTAATAAAATTTATTTCTGGTTCATGGGCTTATGTACGGCTTCAATATTATGTATTCTATTGGTGATAATATTTTATAACTGTGTATACCAGGAATCAGAACACAGAATTTATATTTGGATTCAATTTCCTATCAGGACAGTACAACCAAATCTCCCAGAACTAACGTCAAGAACTTGGCACCATAGCAGATTCCCAAAACACTGAAAGTCACTTAGACATGAAACATAACTGGACCTCAAATTTTGGTGATAATATATAGCTATCTTGGCTTTTCAGTTGAATTGTTATCACATAAAAAGCAAATGAAATAATAGGTGTGCCCATCATAATCCTTTTTTTTTTTTTCTGCCATTTTTTCTTGTATTCAAATAACATTTCAAAAAAAATTTGCTTAGTCCCTTCGCTATGAGTCGGAATCGACTTGACGACACTGGGTTTGGTTTTAGTCCGTTCTTTAAGTAGGTTTTCTTTGTGTTACATGCACAAAAAAGAGAAAGGAAAACTATATTTGCTATAACCCACTACCATCGAGTTGATTATGACTCATAGCAAAAGTATATATACATATTATATAGACATCTGTATTTAAGTATATTTGCTAGAATATAATCCTCACTTGTTTTGTTTATTCAAGCAATCAGTGAAGAAATGTCATGAGTTTGGGAGACTTCCATTTATGATTATAATTTAGTAATAATTAAGAAACCGATGATTTTAACATTTATTTAATAAACAAGAAGAACAACTAATACTACTAAAAAATAGTTTCAGTGTGTTAGGGCACAGTGAAGGAAAACAGGATTTGGATCCAATGTGCCTGAGCAAATCACTCTGACATTTAGAATCTGTGTGACGTTTGTGGCATCCTTTCTGACGCCATTATCGTGAATTATAGAAAAAGTTATAAGACTATTCAATGCATAAGGCTGTTAAAAAAAATGGTTAAATCAAGTTGCACACACATAGAGATTAGCAAAGGACCTAGTACATTTGAGTATACAGTATTACTTTCATTTATTCTCTTTTGCGTCTATGCATCACAAGAATAATGTTGACAATTCAGTATAATTGACGTAATGTCCTTTAACTTTTCCACATTAACTTGACTCTAAATTCTTTCAGGGGGAAAAAAAAAGTGAAAGACTTTTAACTCGAATGCTAGGTGTTACTACCTAGTGCACCAGTTGTGCAAATGATTCTTATTCCCGGCAACCCCACGTGTGCCAGAGTAGAACAGTGCATGATGGGGTTTTCAGTGGCTGATTTTTTAAAAATAGATCACCAGGCTTTGCTTCCAAGTGGATTCGGACTTCCAACTTTTTGGTTAGCAGCCAAGTGTGTTAAGAATTTGTACTACCCAGAGGCTCTACCTAAGGCACAATTTCTGTTTATCTAATTCTGTAAGGCCTGCACTTTCATTTTTGTTTTTTAAGTTGCAATTTGTCTTTGAGCTGTTTTATAACTGTTCAAATTGTAGACAACTGCTGGTTGTACAAATGACTACCTATAGTGATACAAACGGACTGTGCCAAATAGAGATGCAAACCATTCAGCCCATTAGAAGCTATTCTCTACTGATAAATTTACTTCAACATTTTTGAATGCCTACATATTTGTCTGCTCTTATGGTTCTCATTCGAAACGGTTTTTAACACCTTACTGGTTCTTGCATTACTTAAGTTAAATATCTTTGTTCATTTTGTATTTGCATGACCGTCATGATTTTACTCAAAAATAGCTTTTAATACACCGTGTAGTTTTAGTAAAAGCTTTGATAAATAAAGAGATCTATTCTTTTAATGCCTGTCTCTCACAGTACTATCCAGCCTGCTAACCAAACTCACTGCCAAAAAATCAATTCTGACTCACAGCAAACCTATAAGACAAAGTAGAACTGCTCCATAGGGTTTCCAAGGAGTGGCTGCTGGATTTGAACTACTGACCTTTTGGTTAGCAGCCAAGCTCTTAACCACTGTGCCACATGCATCTAGCACCTGTGTGGAAATTAAAGCACTGACCTCAAGAGTTTACTAACTTTTGAATTAAAAGGAAATTCATAGGAAGTAAACAAGAAGTAATGTCTTGGGGGAAAAAAAAAATAGTGTGTGATAATGAAGCACTTCTTAAAATAACCAGGTTAAAAATTGTTTTACAGAAAGAGTTAATGCCTTAACATTTAACAGCTAAATTGATGATTCGGGTCATAGGACTTTAGAAAGCAGAGCCAAGAGGATCATGTGCTTTTATTTAAAGGCTCAGTTAAAGGGCCTTCATCCTTATAGAAAGAGATGGAAGGAATTTACTTCAGGAGAAACTGTACAATAATGTCAGAAAACATTTACAGGGAAATAGATTTTTAAAATGTCATTTAAAACAACAAAATAAGAAATTTCAAAGGTAAATCAGCCACAGTTTAGCATAGTTGAGAATTGAAATATATATATATACACATATATAATCTTTGTACCAGAGTTGTCACTGATACAGGAAACTGTTTTAACATCGACACCTATGAATTAATACACTGATTCTTCTATTACAGATGATGGAAAGTTAGAACTTAAGTTATCTAGTAAAATGTGAAATGTTCATAGTCAGCTAGGATTCTTTTGAAAATTAGTTTATTTTTATATCCAAAAGGATGGTTTCACAATGGAATAAGACTAGTAGATCTGGTCTCATGGGAAGCTATCTTTGGGATTTCTTTTGGGTCTAGAGTTAGTCTCAGACTAGAAAACTCCAGGAAGTAGGGGATTGGGAGTTAGGAGATTTTATTTTGATTGCCACTATCTCATGATCCTTAAAGTTTTGCGTGATCCTTTTTACATTACATAAACCTCTACTAAAGAACTTCTTGCACTGTATTTTAAGTATGGATGTGTGCTCTGAATAAATAAACCTTTTTTGAGCATTTACTACTTGCCAGTCACTTTACTAAACAAATCATAGAGAATACCTCTGTCATGGATTGAATTGCGTCCCCCCGAAAAATGTATCAACTTGATTAGGCCATTATTCTCAGTATTGTCTGGTTGTCCTCCATTTTGTGATGGATATAATGTTCCTATCTGTTGTAAATCCTAATCTCTGCCTTTGGTTAATGAGGCAAGATTAGATTATGTTAAAGAGGACTAGGGTGGGATGTAACAACCTTGCTCAGGTCACATCCCTGATCCAATGTAAAGGGGGTTTCCCTAGGGTGTGGCCTTCAACACATTTTATCTTATAAGAGATAAAAGGAAAGGGAAATGAGCAAGGTGGTTGTGAGGGGGGAACCTCACACCACCAAGAAAGCACCGGGAACAGAGCGTGTCCTTTGGACCAGGGGTTCCTGCTTAGAGAAACTCCTAGTCCAAGGGAAGATTGATGACAAGGACCTTCCTCCAGAGCTGACAAAAAAAGAAAGTCTTCCTCTGGAGCTGACAGCCTGAATTTGGACTTCTAGCCTACTAGACTGTGAGAGAATAAACTTCTGTTTGTTAAAACCATCCACTTGTGGCATTTCTGTTACAGCAGCACTAAATGACTAAGACAGAATTTGGTACCGAGATAGTGGGCTGCTGCTCTAACAGATACCTAAAATTTGAAAGTGAATTGATGGAGGACAAGTAGCAGCAGAGAACCATCAGCAGCAAAACTAGGAGACCAGCAACAGACAGTGCTGGAGTTGACCCACGGAGTGATAGGGCTGAGTGCCTGTAAGCAGGAGATTTCCTGGTGGAGTGAGGTGCCTCTGGGCACTTATCAGTGGGGCTACAGAGCTTTGAAACTTTTCCTCCAGCAGGGCAGACACGGGCTGTGAGGCCTGAGGAGCCGAGAGGCCAAGGAACTAGGAAGCAGAAGTTGAAGAAACAAAGAACACAGGAAGCAGAGCTGCCTCAATTTCAAAGGTATTGCCTTGATATGTAGGGTTTCAAAGGGTGGAGCCATGGCTTCTGGTGTTTTTAAGGGTGGAGTTGCTGCTCATATGGACTAGAAGAATGAGGCCACCTAAAGTGAGGGAGCAGAGTTGCTGCCCCAGTGGTCCTGGAAGGCAGAGCTGAAGCCCAAGGCCAAGAGGCCTCCACTCAGAATCCAGAGTGTATGACCAATACCTAGGGTCTGGAGGGCAGAGTCATTGGGTAAATGGTCTCAGAGAACAGGGGATTATTTTCAAAGCCTTGAGGGCTAATGTACTGTGTCCTGCTGACTTGCTTGGTGCCTGTTACCCATTCTTTCCCTCCAGTTTCTCCCATTTGTGATGGAAATGTCTAGCTTGTGCCTGTTCTGCCATTGTACCTTTGGAAGCAGATAACTTGTATTCTAGATTTCACAGATGAAGAGGAATTTTTGGATTTTGGACCTGGAATTACTTTTGCTATGATATGATGGGGTGAATATGTTTTACATGTGCAAAGACATGAATTTTGGGGGGCCAAAGGGTAGAATATTATGGATTGAATTGTGTCCTCCCAAAATATGTGTTAACCTGGTTAGGCCATGATTCTCAGTATGATGTGGTTGTCCTCCATTTTGTGATTGATATAATTTTTGTATGTTTTGTAAATCCTGATCTCTGCCTGAGGTTAATGAGGCAAGATTAGTTTATTTTAAAGAGGATTAGGGTGGGATGTAACACCCTTGCTCAGGTCACATCCCTGATCCAATGTAAAGGGGGTTTCCCTGGGATGTGGCCTGCACCACATTTTATCTTACAAGAGATAAAAAGAAAGAGAAGTGAGCAGAGAAGGGGGAACCTCGTACCATTAAGAAAGCAGCACCGGGAACAGAGCATGTCCTTTGGCTCGGGTTCCTGCACAGAGAAGCTCCTAGCCCGGGGGAAGATCAATGACAAGGACCTTTCTCCAGAGACTACAGAGGCAGAAAGCCTTCACCTAGAGCTGACACCCTGAATTTGGATTTCTAGTCTACTAGACTGTGAGGGAATAAACTTCTGTTAATTAAAGTCATCCACTTGTGATATTTCTGTTACAGTAGCGCTAGATGAGTAAGGCAACCTCTTTTTATATTCACAAAATCCTTATCAAAAATAAAGACAGTTCCTGTCAAGCTGATTCTTACTCATGTGTTTCAGAGTAGAATTATGCCTCACAGGTTTTCAATGGCTGTGATCTTTCAGAAGCAGAGTGCAAGGCATTTACTTCTTATATCCTTATGAGGTAGGTAATATTATTAAATTAATTTTATAAAGAAGATGCCTTAGTCTGGGTTCTCTAGAGAAGCAAAACCAGTAAAATGTATAAATATATACATAGAAAGAGAGATTTTATATCAAGGAAATGGTTCACACAGTTGTAGAGGCTGTAACATCTCAAGTCTGTGGGTCAGGACAGAAGCTTCTCCTGATTCACATAACTGCAGGGGCTGGTGAACTCAAGATCAGCAGGTTGGAGGGCAGGCTATTGCTCACAGGCTGTAAAGACCAACAAATGCAAAAATTAGCAGGTAAAACTTCAAGTAAGCTGCTAGCTCAAGTTCCAAGAACTGGAGGTCAGAGCAACAGGAGCCAGCTGCAGGACCAGAACAAGCAAAAGCCCCCTAGCCCTGCCTGAATGTCTGCCCACCCTCCATGCAGACCACACACCCAAGGAAACTCCCCTTTAACCAACTGGCTACTCACAGCAGATCCCATCATGGGGGTGATCACATATCAGATCTCAACAGGGAAGTGACCACAATATCTCATGACCACCAAAACACTGAGAGTCATGGCCCAGCCAATTTGACACATAATCTTAACCATCACAGGAGGAAATTCAGATTCAGAAATAAAATAACTTGTCCAAGGGGACTGAAATTAAATGACTTGCCTACAGCTTGTAACAGGTGTATCTAGGATTCAAATCATGTTTTTTATGAGTCTGTCCTGTGGGTTCTTAATCACTTTAGGATTTAGCACAGAGCGTGATATTTTATAAGCAGGTGTGAAAATATTTGACTCCTTGCTATTCCAAGATTAAACTGATTTCCAAGGTAAGTGCCCAACTCCTTAGAGCTTTTACCTGTCCCAGGCTGTATTATACATAAAAAATAAAAATTAATACTTGCAGTTAATGTTTTCTCTAGTACATTTCAGAATAAACATAGGCCAAACATTCTGTTTGTGCTTGGGAAGCTACTGTGAATTTGTCCAGGGAAATCTTTCTAGATTTCATAGGGACTCTGTAAGATTATTTAGTTTATTTTTTTGTTCATGCTGCTGTTGTGTGGTTTTTAAATATAGATTTGAGGTCCCGTACCAAAGCAGACTGATCCAGATTAACTGAGCACCTTCTAGAATAGTTCTGCCCCAGGTACTTAAACCAAACACACACCTTCTGCTCAGGTTCATATTTTGCCTAAATTGATGTTTATGGTTTTCTGGGATAAACACAATTTTACCTGATACTTTTGGCTAGTCTGATATTTTTTAGGAAGTTCTGAAGTGACAAAACCATCATATTTCTTGGCCAAACATATTGTACAGTAAGGCTAGTAATTATTTAGGGGTGAAGAAGTCTCTGAGCTTTCTCAGTTTAGATATATACTTACTGCTTTACTCCTGTGGTTAGAAGGATAAGACCTTTACATAAATCACAGAAAACACTTTAAATAGGTGTTAACACAGCGTATTCTCCAATTCTGTGGCGTCTGCATTCATTATATGCAAAACATTAAAAAGGCAATCTTTTTATTCTGAAAATAAAAAGTCAAAGCACTTCCTAATTGAACAGCAACAACTAATATCTTAACAGTGATTGCCATTAAATACATTAACTCAAACTTTCTTTTGGTTTGGAGACAGGAAAAAAATGCAATTGTTAAAATGCATCTAGAATAATTTAATTTCATTTATATCTCTTTAGTTTGGTCAACTTGTGATTTAGACAATATTAGTTTACTCAAGGAAAGGTGATCTACAATGTCATCTGATTTCAAGTGGAGTGTTTATACTGTCAAGTAATTAAATATTCTGAGATTACTTCCTTGAAAAGAGAACCTGACCATCACTGTGGGAACATTGTGGTCTCTGGGGTAAGCTAAGGAAGGAACTTTTCCATACAGATCAATATGTAATTTATTTGGATATTATGCAGCTCTCAGATTTGTGTCCTTTTATCTGAAGAAGGTGAGAGGAGCAGTTATTAGGTAGAATTAAAAAGAAAAATATATTAAAGCCATTTAATCTATTTTTTTTCGAGACTATAAGTATACATAAACTGGATAACTACATGAAAAGCATGAAACCAGTGTTTATTTTATATAATAATTGGATTCAAGTATGTATTATTGCTCATAATTTTTTGTCATTAATTACATCAAATATACATAAGTATATTTTATATATTATATCTTTAACATTCACTTTCTAAAACCAATGAATAAATGGCTTTTTAATGAGAATATTCTTTCATATAAAGAGATATGGGTATGTACTACATAAATATTTAAAGTTTAAATCAATATTTAAAGGGTACAAAAAGGTGTTCTCATATAAGAAACTCTATACGTTGATAATGTTCTTATTAAACTCCAAAATCTGTCTGGAGCACTTATCTTTGAAGTATTTATGTCAAGAAAATTGTCGTAAGCAAGACGTGATATAATGGCAGTCAATAATAGCTTCAGTGGTGAAAAAAATTTCATTCATTCCTCAGACCCAGCAGCACTTACAGAGTAAATAGTCAATATTCACTTATGGTATTAAAACTAATGAATTGCCTTCTTTACAAAGACAGGAATGAAAGTGAAGAATAAGCCACTGCCCTTTCCAAAAGCAAAGGCTTAGAAGGCCAAGAAGGTTGTGGTAAATAATGGCACTCCTAGGCAGAGAAAGAAGACGCCAGTACAACATCCACTACAGTGCCACCTAGGTACTGGAACATGGATAGTCCAGGACCTTGGAAGAAAACCCATAGGAGGAATGGTGTACCACCGGTCATTATCAAGCCCAAGTCATTTGGTCATGGAGTTGGGCACAAAGATCCAGGACAACAAATTCGGGTTCATAATGAACATAAAGGCCAACAAATAGCAGATGGAATAGGTCTTGAAGAAGTTCAGTGGGACTCACCAAGTAACAGTCTGCTCAGGCCTGATGGAGAGACAGTATCATTGGAATGGCCTGCAGCACCACCAAAAACAAACAAAAATCAGGCTTCATAGATCTACTGTGGTTTCATTTTGAAAATACTGAATTCATATCAAAGACAGAAGTGGACACCACTGAAATGGGGATGTGGAGAATGCTGAAATGGCAAATGTCTTGTTACATATATTTCCCACAATTAAAAAAAAGAGAGAGAGAGAAGTGAAAGTAGTTTGCAATAACACAAGAGAAACATCACACTCACACAATTATTTTCTCCTAAAATGAGACAGGCAAATGCATAAAAATATAATTCTTTAGTTGATAGACACATTACATTTCCTCTATATATAATATTGCACTTTATTTTAAATGGCTTGGATGTTTAATGAAAAAGAATTTCATGATTGTTTTTCTGTTTTTACATTCCTGCATGCACACACACACACACATTCACTAGATATTGCTTAGTCTAGTGCCCCAGTTTTTATTATTGATTTTATTTGTGAATATTTTTACTAGAAAATTTAAATATACAAAATTTATTAATAGAATATATTATAAGGCATAGCAGCATAGCTAAGAGAAGAAATGTAGGAAGTAAACATTCTTTTGTCCCTCAGAATTGTATTTTTATTATTTAAGTATTTGTTGATTCCATTTATATATTACCAAAAGTCCAAAACCAAATCCACTGCCATTGAGTTGATTCTGACTTATAACAACCCTATAGGACAGAGTTTCCAACAGAGTAGAACTGCCCCATAGGGTTTCCAAGGCTGTAAATCTTTACAGTAGACTGCCCACTTTATCTTCTCCCATGGAGCAGTTAGTGGTTTCAAATTCCTTACCTTATGGTTAACAGTAGAGCACTTAACCACCGTTCCTCAGGGACTTGCTTGCCACGATATAATTAAACAGCATAAGAAAAGATCACCATCAAATATAGTTGGTAAAAGGAATTTGAGGACAGTTTCACATAAATTATTCTTTTAATAGTATTCACTAAAAACATTTATATTACTAGATGGCATGCCAAAGATCCTTTTACTAAGCTGTCTGTCTCCCAAGAAACTTTCTCCTCACTTTGTTTCTGGTTGACTTTACACATTTAGCAATTCCTGGTTAGGCTTCTTTAAGGTTGAATTCCTCTACTACTTGGACTTTGAAGGCAATAATGTGTCAATACTGGATCCTAGGCCTTCTTCTCTATTCATTCCATATTCTATGTCTAAGGTATCACATGCATGCCAGTTGCTTCAAATAATAACTGAAAAATTTATCGTCTATTCAGTCCTCCCTTCCAAACTCCTGTCTGGTTTTTATAACTATTCCACATTTCTATATGTTAATTTCAAGGGCACATCAAGCTTAAAAATGCTAAAACTTAAATCACAATCTTCCCATCCTCTTTCTGTATTCCCTGACTCAGAGATGATACTATCCACCTTCTCTTAGCAATCTCCATGTCTTAGGTTGGGTTATCTAGGGAAGCAAAACCAGTGAAGTGAGTTTATATATAGAGAGAGAGATTGAGAGAGAGAGAGAGAGAGATTTATATGAAGGAAATAGCTCATGCAATTGTAGAGGCTGGAAAGTCCCAAGTCCGTGGTCAGGCTGGTGGCTTCTGACTCACATAGCTGCAGGGGCTGACAAACCCGAGGTCATTAGGTAAGCTGCTAGCTGAAGTCCCAAGAAATGGAGGTCAGATAAACAGGAGCCAGGTGCTGGATCCAGAGCAAGCAAAAGCCCACTAGCTTAGGCAGAAAGTTCACATAAATTGAAATGCAGGCCACACCCCCAAGGAAACTCCCTTTCAACTGATTGGCTGCTCATAGCAGGTCTCATCATGGAAGTGATTACATTATGTCAAATCTCATTATGGAGGTGATTACATCATTACATAGCTGCCAAACTACCTCATAACTGCCAAGCCACTTAGAATCATGGCCCAGCCAAGTTGACACACAAACTTAACCATGACTGTCCACACCTTGTCAATTTAGCACCTGTACAAATCTGCCTAAATCATATACAGTCTCTAAATAAAGACAATTATGAAGTTATACTTGAACACACATACAACTGAAAATACAATAACTCTGTTGACATCCTATATTTTATAAGTGAAAAAAAGAAAACAAAAATATTTGCTGCATACATACAAGAAAGAAATATAACAATCACAGTCCTAATTTCTGCAACTGGTCACAAGCTGGTATTTAGAACCACCTTCTTCCACCATCTGTTTCATATTTCCTTTACCCTCAGCAATCACCTCAGCTGGTTGTGGTTCTTTGCCTCGTAGAGTGACCAAAATCTTCATTCCTAAACAGTCTGGCCCATTAGTAGTCATGTTGAAATTGGTTTTCTGTAGTTTTCCATTGACTTTAATCACAGAATTTTGGTAGTTCAAAGAGATTTCCTAATGTATCTCCTGTATTCCAGACATACTCTTCTTTGCCTCCATTAAGTAATATCAATCTGATTTCCTCTTGATAATCAGGATCAATCACACTAGCCAATACAGTAACTCCCTTCTTTGCCTGTTGATCCAGGGGAATGTAGAACCCAAAATGGCTGGGAGTCATTCTTAACTTTGCTTCAATGAAATCAGTGTTGTGTCTGCTAGTGGGAGCATCCCTCCCTTTGGAACTAAGACCTGTAGACCTGCAGAGTATAGAGTCATGGGACAGGAAGCAAAAGTTTTGCAAGTGGGTCACTGGGGGTAATAGTGAATGATGCTGCTCGCATTTCTACCCCTTGATTTCTGGGCCCATGTATCCTGGTTATGGGAGAAACAGCACCATATATTGGACGTTGGTTTAGAGCATATACAGCCTCCAGAGAACATTCCCCTAACCCAGCAAGATATTGCCACCTAGCTGGTGCCATAATTTTGTCTTTAAAAGGCCATTCCATTGTTCTATCAAGCCAGCTGCTTCAGGATGATGGGGAACATGGTAAGACCAGTGAGCATGGCTCAATTGCCATACTTCATTTGCTTTGAAGTGAGTCCCTTGATCTGAGGTGATGCTGTGTGGGATACCATGACAGTGGATAAGGCATTCTGCATCCAGGGATGGTAGTTTTGGCAGAAGCATTGCTTGCAGGGAAGGCAATCCTTATCCCCAGTAAGTGTCTATTCCAGTAACAACAAAACACTGTCCTTTCCATAATGGAAGCAGCCCAATTAATCAACCTGCCACCAGGTTGCTGGCTGATCACCTCAAGGAATGGTGTTATATCAGGGACTCAGTGTTGGTCTCTGTAGCTGGCAAATTGGACACTCAGCAGCGGCTTTAGCCAAGTTGGCCTTGGTGAAGGGAAATCCATTTTGCTGAACCTATGCATAACTTCCATCCCTACCACCATGGCCACTTTGTTCATGAGCCCATTGGGCTATGACAGGAGTGACTGGGGAAGGAGGATGACTGGTTTCCACAAAATGTGTCATCATATCCATTTGATTGTTAAAATCCTCCTCTGTCAAGGTCATCCTTTTGTGAGCATTCACATGAGATACAAACATCTTCACTTCTTTGGCCTGTTCAAGAGGTCTATCCACATACTTTTTCCCCATATCTTCTTGTCACCAATTTTCCTATAATATTCCTTTCAAGCCCCTGACCCTGTAGTAAAACCATTGGCCACAGCCCATGAATCAGTATGCAATCACACATGTGACCATTTCTCCTTCTAAGCAAAGTGAACAACCACCTGCACTGCTTGACATTCTGCCCATTGGGAGGATTTCCCTTCACCACTGTCCTTTAGGGAAGTCCCAGAAAGGGGCTGTAGTGCTGCAGCTGTCCACTTTTGAGTGGTGCCTGAATATCACACAGAACCATCTGTAAACCAGGCATGGATTGTCTCTTCCTCAGTCAACTGATCATAAGGAACTTCCCATGAGGCCACAGGTGAAGACTGGGAGAGGGCAGATAATGTGTAAGAAGTGGAGACCTTGGGCATTTGGGCCACTTCCTCATGCAATTTACTTGTGCCTTCAGGTCCTGCTCGGGTTCCATCTGGTATATACGGCTTCCATTTAATGATGGAGTGTTGCTGTATACATCTGACTTTATGACTCTGTAAGTCAGATAACACCTAGTTCATGATGGGCAGCTCAGACCACATGGTGACTTGGTGGCCCATGGGTAAGTGATCAGTCTCTACTAAGGCCCAGGAACAAGGCAAAAGAGAGTAGTAGTCTCTACAATCCCTCCATGAATGCAGTATTGCCTTAGTTTACTATTTTCCTAGGTAGGAGCAGTTCTACTGACTTTCTCTTGCCTTTTCCTACCATAATAGCCCTTAGTCCACTTGTCAGGGATCATATGTGGGGGTTTTGCCACCTGCTGAGTATATCTATTCCAACTATGTATTCTGGAACTGGGGAAGTCACTATAGGATGGGTTCGGGAACCCACTGTGAGATGGACATAAGTTAAGATTCCATTAGTAACACAACCTCCATACCTCCACACTTGGACTGTCTCTGGCCACAGTAACATTTTCGGTCTCCTGGAATTAGTTGCAGTGCAGAGTCTGTATCCAATAACTCTCAAAAATTCTGATTATTTTATTTTCCCCAATGAATAGTCACACTAGTAAACGGCCATAGATTCCTTTGGAGAAGGTTTGAGGAAAAATTAACTGTATAATTTTTTGACACTGTAGTGGAGTCCTTCCTCAAGGGGACCCAGCCTCCCCTTCATTCAAGGTGTTGTGGGTCTGTAAACTCGCTCAAGTCTGGGAATTGACTAAGGGGCCATGACTCTCTATTCTGGCAATTCGAGTTAGATTACTGTTCACTTGACCCAGAATTCCTCTTGTACGTATCAAGTAAATATTTAGCAGATTTTCTATCTATTTCATTCCTATGGGCACCATTACTAAGACAGCACCATAATTTCATATGAGACATACTATTCTGAATGCTGCTTTGACTCTTCTGTCCATATTCAAAGGACATCCTCTGCTCCTGGCACTGCTTTCTTGGTGGTATGAGGTCCCCCCTCTTTGTTTGGTTCCCTTTCCTTTTATCTTTTGTAAGATAAAAGGTGGTGCAGGTCACACCCCAGGGAAACTCCTTTTACATTGGATGAGAGACAGGACCTTAGTAGGGGTGTTACAATACCACCACAATCCTCTAATGTTGTGTCATTAACCACAGGCAGAGGTCACAATTTATGACACATAGAAAAATTACTATCACAAAATGGAAGACAACTACACAATACTGGGAATCATGGCCTAAGCAAGTTGACGTATATTTTTGGGGGGCACAATTCAATTCATGACATTCTACCCTTTGGCCTCCCAAAATGCATGTCCTTGCCCCATGTAAAACACACTCACCCCATCATATCATAGGAAAAGTCTTAAATCAACTCTAAGTCCAAAACCCAAAATTTCCTCTTCATCTGTGAAATCTAGAATACAAGTTATCTGCTTCCACAGTACAACAATAGAACAGGCACAAGCTAGACATTTCCATTACAAATGGGAGAAATTGAAGAGAAAGAACAGATAACAGGCACCAAGCAAGTCAGAACACAGTACATTAGCCCTCAAGGCTTTGAAAATAATCCTCTGTTCTCTGAGACCATTTACCCAATAACTCTGCCCTCCAGACTCTAGGTATTGGCCATACACTCTGGATTCTGAGTGGAGGCCCCCAGGCTCTGGGCTTCAGCTCCACCTTCCAGGCCTACAGGGACAGGAATTCTGCTCTCCCCTCTTTAGACGACTCCATTCACCGAGTCCATCTGACTGGTGACTCCACCCTTAGAAACACCAGAGGCCATGGCTCCACCCTTTAAAACCCTAGAGTTGAGACCATACCTTCTGAGACTGAGGCAACTCTGCTTCCTGTGTTCTTTGTCTCTTCAGCTTGTGCTTCCTGGTTCCTTGGCCTCTCAAACCCTTGGGCCTCACACCTGCATCTGTCCTACTGGGGAAAGTCCTCCAAAGCTCTGTAGCTCCACCCATGACAAGTGCATGGAGGCACCCCACTCTGAGAGCAAACTTCAGCTGGAAGGTGCTCAGCTTTCTTGCTCCATGAGTCGGCAAACCTAACTCCATGGATAAGTGCCTGGATACACTCCACTCTTCCAAGAAGCCTCCTGTGCTCAGGCACTCAGCCCTCTCACACCGTGATTCAGTTCCAGTGTTGTCTGGTGCTGGTCTCCTTTTTCTGCTGCTGCCAGATTCACTGTTGCTGCTGGTCCTCTGCTGCTGTTTCTCACCATCTGTGCCTTCTCAGTGTTAACAGTTCTCCTCACTTTTTTCTGAGCCTTCTATGCAGTCAGTTTCAAAACTGCTTCCACATTTTAGGTATCTGTTAGAGCAGCATCCCACTCTCTCAATACCAAGTTCACCTAGCCACTTTGGGTTCCTCATGCAACTGGATCAACAGGCAAAGAAGGGAGTTACCATACTGGCTGGTGTGATTGATCATAATTACCAAGAAGAAATTGGATGATATTACATAATGGAGGTAAAGAAGAGTATGTTTGGAATGCAGGAGATCCCTTAGGATGTCTCTTAGTACTACCATGCCCTGTGATTAAAGTCAATGAAAAACTACAGCAACCCAATTCCGACATGACTACTAATGGCCCAGATCCTTCAGGAATGAAGGTTTGGTTACCCCACCAGGCAAAGAACCACAACCAGCTGAGGTGTTTGCTGAGGGCAAAGGGAATACAGAATGAGTGGTAGAAGAAGGTAGTTCTAAATAACATTTATGGCCACAAGACCATGGAAGTGAGGAACGTAATTGTTATGAGTATTTCTGCTTTGTTTGTGTGCATCCAATATTTCTGTTTTCCTCACTTGTAAAATATAAGATGTAAATGGCGTTAATGCATTCTTCACAGCCTGTGAGCAAAATTTCTGATCTCCGACCTACCAATCTTGGGTCCACCAGCCCCTGTGGCTACATAAATCAGGAGAAGACCTATCCAGACCCATGGGATTGGGACGTTACAGGCTCTACAACTGTGTGAGCTGTTTTCTTGATACGAATCTCTCTCTCTATCTATATATGTATATATTTATATGCTTTAATGGTTTTGCTTGTCTAGAGAACGCAGTTGTATCATGTTAGGTGCAAGTATGACTTTTTAATTGTACTTATTCAGGGATTATGTATGGTTTGGGGAGAGGCATACAGGCGCCAAGTTGATAAAGAGTGGACTGTGATGGTAAGATTGTGTGTCACCTCGGCTGGGCCATGATTCTCAGTGTTTTGGCAGGTGTATAACACTATGATCACTTCCCTGATGAAATCTGTTATGTGATCACCCCCAAGATGGAATCTGCTGAGTAGTAATGACAGGGGTGTGGCCTGTGGTGGCTCACTGCCTGCCATGGATTGAATTCTGTCCCTCAAAAAATGTGTGTATCAATTTGGCTGGGCCATGGTTCCCAGTATTCTGTGGATTTCCTCCATTTTGTGATTACAATTTTATGTTAAAGAGGATTAGGGTGGGATTGTAACACCCTTACTAAGGTCACATTCTTATCCAATGTAAAGGGAGAGTCCCTGGGGTGTGGCCTGCACCACCTTTTATCTCTAAAGGAATAAAAAGGAAAGGGAAATGAGAAGAGAGAAGAGACCTCATACCACTAAGAAAGCAGTGCTGGGAACAGAGTGCATGATCCAAGACGTAGGGTTTTCAATCGTCTCATACGCATGCGAAAGCTGGATGATGACTGAATAAGGAAGGCCGAAGAAGAGTTGTCAAATTTGAACTGTGGTGTTGGCAAAGAATGTTGAATATACCATGGACTGCCCAAAGAAAAAACAAATCTGCCTTGGAAGAAGTACACACAGGATGTTCCTTAGAAGCAAGGATGGGAGAAAACATCTCACATACTTTGGACAGGTTATCAGGAGGGATCAGTTTCTGGAGAAGGATATCGTGCTTGGTTGACCGTCAGTGAAAAAGAGGAAGACCCTCAATGAGATGGATTGACACAGTGACTGCAACAAGGGGCTCAAGCATAACAATTGTGAGGACAGCGCAGAACAGGGCAGTGTTTTGTTCTGTTATACATAGGGTTCCTATGTGTTGGAACTGACTAGACAGCATCTAACAACAACAGTATATATATATACATGCTTCACTGGTTTTACTTCTCTAGAGAATCCAGCCTAATACCTTTTGGTACTGAGAGTGGTTCTAGAAAAAACAAAATCGTAAGGATGAAGTTTCTAAATTTGTTCTTAAGTATGGTTAGTCTCAAAGATGTTGATGATTTTATGCCGAGTAGTTTTTTTTAGTAAAGAGAGCACTGCTAATCTATGGTATGAGGTGGCAATAGAAATACACAAAATACCACCAGCAATAGATCAGGTATTGGTGAGAGGTGAGGCTCTGCATGATTGCATGTTTGATACTTGTCTTAGACTCACATACCTTACTCTTCAAGGTGGCATCTTTGCTTTCTAGCTTAAGAGGTCTTTTGCAGCAGATAAGCCCAATGCAATGTGTCTTTTGATTTCTTGACTGCTGCTTCCTTGGGTGTTGACTGCTAATCCAAGTGAAATGAAATCTTTGGCAACTTCAATCTTTTCTCTGTTTATCACAGTGTTTCTTATTGGTCCAGTTGTGAGGATATTTGTTTCCTTTATGTTGATTTTTGTTTTCTTTATGTTGATTTTTGTTTTCTTTATATATGGAGAGAGAGAGATTTATATCAAAGACATGACTCACACAGTTGTAGAGGCTGCCGAGTTCCAAGTCCATGGGTCAGGCTGGAGGCTTCTTGGAACTTACCTAGCTGCAAGGGTGGACAAACCCCAGATCCACAGGTAAGATGGCAGACTACTGGCTCACAGGCTGCAGAGGTTGACAAATTCCAAGATCAGCAGGTAAGATACTACCTCAAGTCCCAGGAACTGGAGGTAAGATGAACATTCAACCATTTCAGGAAGTATATGATCAGGAACTGATGGTACTGAAGGAAGAAGTCCAAGATGCACTGAAGGCATTGGCAAAAAACAAGACCCCAGAAATTGACGGAATATCAATTGAGAAGTTTCGACAAACAGATGTAGTCCTGGAAGTGCTCACTCATCTATGACTAGACATTTGGAAGATGGCTATCTGGCCAACACACTGGAAGAGACTCATATTTATGCCTATTTCCAAGAAAGGTGATCCATCTGAATGAGGAAATTATTGAACAATATCATTAATATCAAAAGCAAGTAAAATTTTTCTGAAGATCATTCAAAACTGGCTGCAGTATTACATCAACAGGAAACTGCCAGAATCTCAAGCCAGATTCAGAAGAGGATACAGGACCAGAGATGCCATAGATAATGTCAGATGGATCTAGGCTGAAAGCAGAGAAATCCAGAAAGATTTCTATTTGTGTTTTATTGACCATGCAAAGGCATTTGACTGTATGAATCATAAAATCATGGATAACATTGCAAAGAATGGGAATTCTAGAACTATTAATTGTGCTTTTGAGGAACCTGTACATAGATCAAGAGGCATTTGTGCAAACATAACAAGAGGATAGTGTGTAGTTTAAAGTTTGGAAAGGTGTGCATCAGGGTTGTATCCTTACGCCATGCTTATTCAATGTGTATGCTGAACATATAATCCGAGAAGCTGGACTATATGAAGAAGAATGGGGCATCAAGTTTGGGGGAAGACTCATTAACAATCTGTGTTATGCAGATGACAGAGCCTTGCTCATTGAAAGTGAAGAAAACTTGAAGCACTGACTGAAGGAGATCGAAGACCACAGCTTTCAGTATGGATTACACCTCAACATAAAGAAAACAAAAATCATCACAATTCGACCAATGAGCAACATCATGATAAATAGAGAAAAAACTGAAGTCGTCAAGGATTTCATTGTACTTGTATCTACAATCAATACCCATGGAAGCACCGGTCAAGAAATCAAAAGATGCATTGCATTAGACAAATCTGCTGCAAAAGACCTCTTTAAAGTGTTAAAAAGCAAAGATGTCACGTTGAAGACTAAGGTGTGACTGACCCAAGCTGTGGTGTTTTCAATTACCTTATATGCAAGTGAAAACTGGGTGATTGATAAAGAAGACTGCAGAATAATTGAAGTCTTTGAGTTACAGTGTTGGCTATGAATATTGAATATACCATGGACTGCCAAAAGAACGAATAAATCTGTCTCGGAAGAAGTATAACTAGAATGCTCCTTAGAAGGAAGGATGCCAAGACTGTGTCTTTCATACTTTGTACATGTTGTCAGGAGGGATCAGTCTCTGGAGAAGGACATCATGCTTGGCAAAGTACAGGGTCAGTGGAAAAGAGGAAGACCCTCAACGAGGTGGGTTGACACAGTGGCTGCAACAATGAGCTCAAGCATAACAATGGTTGTAAGGATGGCTCAGGACCAGGCAGTGTTTCGTTCTGCTGTGCATATGGTCACTGTGAGTTGGAACTGACTTGATGGCACCTAAAAACAACAACAACATAGGGTCACTATGAGTCAGAACAACTGGATGGTTCCTAACAACAACAACCTTACACAGCATCATCTTGCACTACACTTCCTGTGGCTCCCAGTGCTCCAGCCACACAGGATTTTCATTGCATATGTATCTCTTTTTATCTCTATTAGAAGGCAATGCACCTTCTGGGCTGTCTTCCTGGACTATTACAATTCAGTCCTCCTGTTAACTAGTAAATTCCTAGAAATCCTTCAGTTGGAGACCAACTGTCACATTTATTTCACAGGAAAGACTTTCCTGAATAATCTTCTACGTTTTAAACCCACTTCTAGTATGTCAGGTTCTCCTGTGCACTCATAAAATATTTATATTCAGAGGCATTTATTTAAGTTGTAATTTTACATTTTTTTCTTGGTTTATTGGCTCAATGTCTGTCTCCTATTCATTTAAGCTGTATAAGGGCAGAAACCTTGTCTATTTTAACTCATAATTGTAAATTTGCTGCAGGACAGTGTTTCACATGCAGGAAAATATTTGATAAATGATAAAAAAAATAGATGCTGAAAAAGCATTTCGTGTTCAATATATATTATTTGCTGCAATTAAAAATATATATTCTTAACATATATACTTAAAATATTGTATCAATAGCTGTCATGTTTCTAGAGTTCATATTAGGATTATTTCCATTAAAATCAGGAATACAAAAAGAGGTCCATATCATTACTATTATTTAACATTGTTTCAGATATGCTAGACTATGCAATTAGAAAAGAAAATGAAATCATAGGGGTAAATATTAAAAATACAGGGACTGTATCCCTTGTATACGGTAGGATTAGATGTCTTAAAAATCTAATAGAATCAATTGGAAATTATTTGAATTAAGAATATTTTCTATGCTATATGAAAAAAATTTAATTTACAAAGATCAACAGATTTCTTACATAACAGTTGTAAATGTTAGAAATAATTGAAAAATGTCACGCAAATGCACATCCAGAACCTAAAACTGAGCTTAAAAAATAAAAGCAAGACCTACAACAGGAAAACCTTAAAACCTTAAAAATTTGTTAAACTACATAAAGTTTTTAATTAATAAAAACTAATTTATTCATGGAGAGAAATACCCAATTTTTAAAAATTATTTTTAAAATAATATATAAATTGAAGACATTTAAGTTGAGCGCTGGGGAAAACAGCCTGACCAGATGTAGAAATTCATTGCAATATTTTAGTAACTAAAAAATGTGATGTTACTTTAGGAGTTGACTGATAATAGACAAAATATGAATACCTCACAAGCAAAATAGTTAACTAAAATGAAAATATAAAAAAATAAGTAAATAAATAATAAAAATAAATATCACAGACCCATATAGGAAAACAGAGAATATGAAAATGAAAAGTTACAAATATGCCTTAGAAAAAATATTAGCCCTCATTAATAATCATGCAAATAAAAATTAAAAAATAACTAGCTGCACGTAGTACAGATTTTTTTTAACATAGTTGGAAAATTTTAAAGAATGAATCATTTTTCTGTGGACTAACATATGAGAAAAGGGCAGCCTAATGATAGTGAGAATAGAAACTGCCTTTTGGGCATGCAGCTTCAAAATGTGTGTCAAAATTTATAAGGTACATAGCTCTTGACAGATATTCTATTTCTAGAAATTCATCTGGAGGAGATAATTGGACGAGTGCACCAATATACACTTGCAAGAAATTTTATTGAAAGATTGTTTAAAACAAAAAGAGTAGAGAATGAAAAAGAAATAAAGGAATAATAAAATATACTATTAAGGTAATACATACATTGGAATACCATGTATTCCTTAAATATGATGAAATACACTGAGACATTATATTTCTTGCTATAAGGTGACGTCCCTGTGAATGAAATGAAAAAAAGCTGGTTACACAATAGCATGTGTAGTCTCTCTCTGTATGTAAAATCCCATTGTCTTCAAGTAGATTCCTACTCGTAGAGACTCTATAGGACAGAGTAGAGCTGCCCCATAGGGTTTCTAAGGAGCAGAAGGTGGATTCGAACTGCTGTCTTTTTGGTTAGCAGCCTGAGCTCTTAACTGCTGCACCACCAGGGCTCCACATATGTATAAATGTGTGTGTATATATATATTCCATATGAATAAAATAATTCAGAGTTTTTGCTTGTTTTCCCGAATCATGTGATTAGTTTACCAAATTTACATTTGTAGTGTATATTTTTGATTGTTCAACTTTCGTAAGCCATTTGCTCACACGAAGTTCTCATTCAGGGGACCTGGTCCATGTTGGGAGGATTGCCTCAAGAGGTAGGCAATCATTCTCCAAGTATGTGAAAGTGAGCACAAGCCTGCATGGATGCTCATTTAGAGATAAATGCCATATACAGTTAGGCCACATGTGTTGAAAACTTAATCAGTCCTTCCAAATCTGAGTCCCAAAGTGAAGGTCACCAGGGCAGGTAGCATAAATTACAGCATTAATTTGCAAAGCAGTCAGTTTGCACATGGCCACTTAGCGGAGAAGGCTCCATGATGGGTAGCACCAGGTTTGCTTATTTAATGACAGTCACTGGCTCTCAGGAGCAGTGCTAAATAGGCTAGAGAACTCATTCATAGTGTTATATCTGGGTCATTCTATTTCCAATGTTTTAAATTCTTCTTTGTATTTCAATATACGTTTTTAAAGTTCATAAAAGAAGAGGCATCCTTTCTGGATCAACACATTAAAAGTATTTTCATTTTAATATATTTTTGATGATATGGATATCCAACATAAAGTCTGAAAATAGAGAAAAAAGAAATCACCTAAATGGGGTTCATAAGCCAAAATGGCCTTAGGGTTGATGCACTTTCGTGTATGAAGATGTGCATAAGATATGACAAAACTTCTTGACTAATAAAAGACGTTATTCACCATCTTAAAATAACTTTTGAATCATTCTAAAGAGAAATTTGCAGTAAGACATATTAACTTCTGAGCATTTTCCACAGGGAGATCAAAGAGCTGTGAAAGCTTTCTGACAGATGTATGCCTTTCATCTAAAATGTTTTGTTCAACTCAAGTGCTAGCAAAACGAATATTCCTGAGTTTAGAATGCTTTATAATTATCACTGTGAATGAGAAATACATCCACAGAAATTTAAACATCAGAATCATTCTAATTTTAAATAAATGTGTATTAACGAATTTAGTATATAAAAAAATTTTTTTTTGAATTTAGTATAAGGGTGATGAAATAAGTAACATCTTCTAATTTGTTACTGTGAATGTTTACAAGTGCTTTTCATAGCCAAAATCAATTTACAGGATCACTGATTGGAATCTTCCATAAACTTCATTAAATCATTGCTTTTAAGTTAGAATGGAAGAGAGAGAAAAAAAAAAGTTATAAATTTGGAACGGAAGTGGTCATCCTTATAAAATATTATTTCAATATGTGTCCTTTGCAAATTTGTGTGTTTCCATTATTTATCCTGTCTCAAAAAGGGATGGCCCCTGGACTCAAAATTCAAACTCTTCCCTATATGACTTTGAAATTATATTTATCCCTATCCTTTTTGAACCCTTCTTCTCTAACATATTTCATATCTTAACTATTAAAAAAATAATAATTTTTTTTACAACAATACTGTTCTGAGGTTCTCACTCTTCATTTCCTAACTTTCAGACTTCACTGACAAGTCTTTGTATACTTACTCTCAATAATTATATATATATATTTTGCTTATCAGTCTAATAGTTATTTGTTAAAGTCACTGATAAATTTTCTGTAATTATCCTTCTTAATAAATCTACATTATCTGACTTTCTTAGCGCTAGCTGTTAAATCCCCCCTACATAGTTTCATGTAGGCATGCCAGAGCAGCACAATATAAGGGTTAGCGTTCAGTTTCTAGAAATCCCCAGTTACACCTCATAAAACTATTTAAATTTGGTTGTATTACTTTAATTTTCCTAGTCTCTTTAAAGTATCTCTAAAATATAGGTATCACCTCAAGTTTCTGTCATGATTAAATAATAAAATGCATGAAAAGTCCCTGGGGCAGGGATTAGCTGTGAATGTTCTATGTTATATATGTTGCTTTTATTCTTATTACCATAGTAGCCCCTTCTTTGTTTTCCTGGACGGTTTCGCTCCTTCCACCTGTTTCTACTTTTAAGACTTCTATCAAGGTTTATTCCCTGGTTTCTTTTTCTATGTACTCTCTCATTCTGCAAGTTCCAATTTTAAGAAATACAATACCAAATGTGTATTTCTATTATTTGGTTTGCCATTGATACTCCAGGTCTAAATTTCTGATTGCAAAACACTTTCACTGTAGGACTAAATTTTCTTCATAGAGACTGTCAGGTTAGGTTTACATACCTGTCCAATGCCCCTTGGAAATATCAACCTTGTGTAATTGATTCAGCTACGACTTGTCTAATTACAAAGTCAACTCTTCTAATATATAGATATATATTTTTCAAATGCCCATTGCATCACTAGGAACACAGAAATACCTGGGTAATTGTGACACTGTGATTTCCTGCTGAGGTATACAGAGCTGTTTTTGCATAATTTTTGTTGGCTAAGGAGATCAATTAATAACCTTCTCTGGATGATAATTACATATCTAAAATATGGTTGTATGCTTTAGATTTAGATTAGATTAAGGTAAAGTAGGTTTACCTTAAAAAAAAAAAAACCCATTACTTTTTTTTTAAGGTGAACCTACTTCAGAGAACTTCAGAGCACATCTTCTCCGCGATGACATTTCCAATTACCTTAATGGATTTAGAACAAGAGCTTTACACCATTTAAATAAAAATAAATTATGAAGTTTGAAAACAGTGGCTATCAATAAAATTCGATTTATTTTAATTAATTATCAATTTAATGGGCAAGTGGGTAAATACATCAAAATGAGTAAAGGGTTATCATGAACAGTATGATAATTGACCATGTTATTCAATCATTTTCAGCAAGGCAGACCAAGGTTTAAGATATCAGAATCAATCTCGTCACTCTCCCTTCCTCTCCCTCCACCCTCCTCTCCCCCTCCTTTTCTCCATTTCCATAGATACATCAATAGATACATACACACATACACAGGTACACAGACATGCACACTCTTACAAATACATATGAACACATACATACTACCCATTGTTGTCAATTTCTACTCATAGCCACCCTATAAGACAGGGTGGACTACCCCCTAGGCTTTCCAAGGCTCTAGATCTTTAAGGAAACAGACTGGTGAGTTGAACTGCCCAACATTTGGTTAGCAGCAGAGCGCTTAATCACTGCCATTAGGGTTCCTACACTTACACTAGAAAAAAAAATAGTTGGATTTTCTGCACGTAAATAAATAACAGACTATCTGCTGCAAAAGAGAATCCCCAGAGTGGGAACACAGTTCATAAACTTTTGATGGGGAGGAGAGAAAGTGGTGAAATATAAAGACATCTACAGGCTGGGACATTGGTACTAACATGTCATTAATCACGGAGTATTTGCGGGCATACAAGGCACTTGATAGCTACAGGATAAAGGTACTCTGTCATTGCAGAGAAATAAAAGCATCTTTTTTTTTCTAGCTTCAAGTTTACTGTAATGACTGAGGCAAGTACCACTAAGCCCTGACCAACCTCATACTTTCAAGTTAAGGTAGCAGAGAGAAGTGGATTTATCTCAGTTTGCAGTTTTTCATAAACGTTTTCTCAGAAGCTGGATTGGCAAAAACATTTATTGTGTGTGTGTGTGTGTGTGTGTGTGTGTGTGTGTGTGTGTTTTAAGGATTTTGTTGTTTCAGACAGTAAAATAGGAGTAATGTATAGGACAAAAAAAAATTAAGGGTTTTGCTTTATATGATTCCGGCCTCTTGTTTCATTTTATTGCCAGAATCATTGAGAGGGATCCATGGCCTAGAAATCTGTAATATTGTACTAAAAAACATCTGTTGCCATCAAGTCAATTCTGACTTATAGCGACCTTATAGGACAGAGTAAAACTTCTTCATAGGGCTTCCAGGGAGCGGCTGGTAGATTTGAACTGATGACCTTTAATTAGCAGCCAAGCTCTTAACGACTGTACCACCAGGGCTCCTAAAATATGTACTAGCCATTCCTATATGTGCAGAGGAGTTATAAGAAATATAAGGCACTAATCCAAACTCAAGACATCTCAAGTATCATCAAAGGAACAACTCTTATGTAAATAAAGAGCTAAGTAATATCCTCAAGATGTTTACTTGGTACTATATGATGGCTAAGCCTTAAATGGTCAATTGAGGTGAAGTGAGTGGTTTTTTATTCTAGTCCCAAAACAATGTTTCTGCTTGGCTGAGCATTGCTGTTGAGTGCCATGGAGTCGATTTTCAACTCATAGCAAGCCCATACATATACACGTACGTGTGTATATTTCTGTCGTAACTAAAAACAAGGACAATAATCCTTCTTCAGATTAAGTTTTATTTTACCTATTTTTTTCCATAACACATCCACTGACAGTGTCACTGAAGGTGCTTATCATTCCAGAATCTAGTACTGAGTTTCCCACCCTGCTCAGACCCTATGTCTTGTCCTTAATCCCCTGTCAAAGTTTGGGTTCCTGAAGAAGCAGAGCCTGAATTGAGTTCAGTGATAAACTTTTGGTCAAGAGGTGCCCTTGGGATCTATTCTTATGAAAGGAGGCTGACAAAAACACCATTGGAGAGAAGAAGTTGAGCTATGACGCAGTTCAAATTACAGCATTGGCTTACCCCATGGGGAACTTTGGAGCTAAATAGTGATTCAGAGTTGATCCACATTGGGCTGAGATGTCCAGGCCTTTACATCCTCCCCTTGACAATCATTGGATGTTGGCTACCCAAAAAAGTGATGTGGCATTGGGCAATGCTGGTCTCCATAAAGGGTCTGATGGCTAAAGGCCTATCAACACTCCCAGTGGCCAGTGGAACAAATCTTTCATTAAAAGGGCATCTCACTGGCACAACACAGTGTCCATGACTGCCGCAAATTAGACCCTGTGGGTAATCACCATCTCTGAACTTGGTTATATCTGTGGAATTGTTTTTTTCACTTATTTCTAATTTCTGGATTACTTCTCCTAATTTACTGACAACCCAGCCATACCTCCCAAAATAGAGCATTTTCAGTTGTACCAGCTTTTTCATGTGTTCTGTATTGAGATGATTTTAGCAAAATATCTGGCCAGCCATATCACTGGGAAAAAATACAATAACAACATATTCTTCATGAGACAGCTTTGGTAAATATATAATGGATCATATTGTTAGTACCTTATAAAACTAAAATTAGCTAAAACATTTAACGCAGCATTATTTTTATAAAATCTAATTAGATTTATTAATTAATATCTTTCAACCAACATGTATGAACCATTATAGCTGCATTTATGAAAAAGATGACCTTCTAAGTGTAAAAAGTATTGAAAATAAAATTATCATTAAGGTACAATATTTCAATATAAAACAAATAACCAGAATATGTATTTTATTTTCTATAATTTCTGTGTGAAAACATGAAAATAAGAAAGAATGTATTTAAATAATTATAATATTGTTGTTTCCCCTATATGTCTGTCAGTTTGTAGTACTGTGGGAGCTTGTGTGTTGCTGTGATGCTGGAAGCTATGACACAGGTATTCAAATATCACTAGTATTCGAAGACCAGCAGGGTCACCTATGGCAGACAAGTTTCAGCTGAGCTTCCAGACTAAGACTAGGAAGAAGGACCTGGCAGTCTACTTCTGAAAAGCATTAGCCAGTGCAAGCCTTATGAATAGCAGCAGAACATTGCCTGATCTAGTGCTTAGCACCCTAGGTTGGAAGGCACTCAAAAGATGACCGGGAAAGAGCTGCCTCCTCAAAGTAGAGGTGACCTTAATGACATGGATGGATTAAAGCTTTCCGGAACTTCGTTTGCTGATGTGGCATGACTCAAAATGAGAAGAAACAGCTGCAAACATCCATTAACAATTGGAACCTAGAATGTATGAAGTATGAATCTAGGAGAATTGGAAATCATTGAAAATGAAATGGAATGCATAAACATCAATATCCTACTCATTAGTGAGCTGAAAGGGACTGGTATTGGCCATTTTGCATCAAACAATCATATGGTCTACTATGCTGGGAATGACAACTTGAAGAGGAATGGCATCGCATCCATCATCAAAAAGAACATTTCAAGATCTATCCTGAAGTACAATGCTGTCAGTGATAGGATAATATCCATACACCTCCAAGGAAGACAAGTTAATACAACTACTATTCAAATTTACACACCAACCACTAAGGCTGAAGATGAAGAAACTGAAAATTTTTACCAACTTCTGCAGTCAGAAATTGATGAAACATGCAATCAGGATGCATTGATAATTACCGGTGATTGGAATGCAAAAGTTGGAGACAAAGAAGGGTCGGTAGTTGAAAAATATGGACCTGGTGATAGAAATGATGTCAGAGATCGCATGATAGAGTTTTGGAAGACTAATGACTTCTTCACTGCAAATACTTTTTTTCAAAAACATAAATGGTGACTCTACACATAGACCTCACCGGATGGAATACACAGGAATCAAATCAATTATATCTGCGGAAAAAGACAATGGAAAAACTCAATATCATCAGTCGGAACAAGGCCAGGGTCCGACTATGGAACAGATCATCAATTGATCCTATGCAAGCTCAAGCTGAAACTAAAGAAAATTAGAACAAGTTCATGAGAACCAAAGTACAAACTTGAGTATATCCCACCCGAATTTAGAGTTCATATTAAAAATAGACTTGAGGCATTGAACACTAATGTCCAAAGACCAGATGAGTTGTGGAATGACATCAAGGACATCAGACATAAAGAAAGCAAAAAGCCATTAAAAAGAAGGAAAGAAAGAAAAGACCAAAATGGATGTCAGAAGAGGCTCTGAAACTTGCTCTTGAACATCGAGTAGCTAAAGTGGAAGGAAGAAATGATGAAATAGAAGAGCTAAACAGAAGATTTCAAAGGGAGGCTCAAGAAGACAAAGTTTTGTAATGACATGTGCAAAGACATTGAGATAGAAAACCAAAAGGGAAGCACACGTTCAGCATTTCTCAAGCTGAAAGAACTGAACAAAAAATTCAAGCCTCATGTTGCAATACTGAAAGATTCTATCAGGGAAAATATTAAACGATGCAGGAAGCATCAAGAGAAGATAGAAGAAATACGGAGTCATTATACCAAAAAAAAAAAAAATGGTCAACATTCAACCATTTTAGGAGGTACCACATGACCAGAAACCAATGGTACTTAAGGAAGAAGTCCAAGCTGAACTGAAGGCATTGGCGAAAAACAAGGCTCCAGAATTGATGGAATATTAACTGAGATGTTTCAACAAAGGGATACAGCTCTAGAAGTGCTCACTTGCCTATACCAATAAATTTGGAAGAGAGCTACCTGATGAACTGACCAAAAGAGATCCATATTTATGCGTATTCCCAAGACAGGTGATCCAATCAAATGTGGAAATTATCAAACAATACCATTAATATCACAAGCAAGTAAAGTTTTGCTGAAGATCATTCAAAAGTGACTGCAACAGTACATCAACAGGAAACTGCCAGAAATTCAAGATGGATCCAGAAGGGGTTGTGGAAACAGGGGTATCATTGCTGATGTCAGATGGATCCTGACTGAAAGTGAAGAATACCAGAAAGATGTTTAACTGTGTTTTACTTACTATGCAAAGGCATTCAACCCAGTGAATCATAACAAATTATGGATAACATTGTGAAGAATGGAAATTTCCAGGACACTTAATTGTGCTCATGAGGAACCTGTACGTGGACCAAGATGCAGTTGTTCAAACAGAGCAAGGGGATACTGTGTGGTTTAAAGTCAGGAAAAGTGTGCATCAGGGTTGTATCCTTTCACCATATTTATTCATTCTGCATGCTGTACAAATAATTAGAGAAGCTGGACTGTATGAAGAAGAATGTGGCATAAGGATTGCAGGAAGTCTCATTAACAACCTGAGTTATACAGACGACACAGCCTTACTTACTGAAAGTGAAGAGGACTTGAAGCACTTACGATGAAGTATGGATACACCTTCAGTATGGATTACACCTCAACATAAAGAAAACAAAAATCCTCACAATAAGCAACATCATGATAAGCAAAGTTTGACATTGTCAAGGATTTCTTTTACTTGGACCCACAATCAACACCCATAGAAGCAGCAGTCAAGAAATCGAAAGACACATTACATTGGGCAAATCTGCTGCAAAAGACCTCTTTAAAGTGTTACAAAGCAAAGATGTTACCTTGAAGGCTAAAGTGCACCTGACCCAAGCCATGTTGTTTTCAATCTCCTCATATGCATTCGAAAGCTGGACAATAAATAAGTAAGACTGAAGAAGAATTGACGCCTTTGAATTGTGGTGTTGGCAAATATTGAATGATACCATGGACTGCCAAAAGAATAAACACATCTGATTTGGATGAAGTACAACCAGAATGTTCCTTGGAAGGATGGGAAGATTACATCTCATATACTTTGGACATGTTATCAGGAGAGATCAGTTCTCTGAGAAGGACTTCACATTTGGTAAAGCAGAGGGTCAATGAAAAAGAAGACCCTTAACGAGATGGATTGATACAGTGGCTTCAAGGATAGGCTCAAGCATAACAAGGAGTGTGAGGATGTCGCAGGATTCATTCTATTGTATATATATGGTTGCTGTGAGTTGGAACTGACTCCAGGGCACCTAACAACAAGTGTGTGGGGAGGGTATCTTTGTTAGACAAAGTGTTTAAAACAAAATATGCATGTGTATGTTATAATATTTAGGAGTACTTAATTTTATTTTTAAAATACTTAAGAAGTGTTTGTTAGCTGTAAAGCAGAAAAAAAAGGACATTTTTAAAATTCTTTTGTAACATTTAGTGAAAGGTAGCTACATTTGTCAATGTTATCTTAAACAGGTCTGTTAAAATTTACTAAATTTATAAATAATGAAATAAATTTACAAGCTTCAAGAAAATTACGGTTTTGAATTTATATTTTTGCAAAACAGTATCAGAAATGACTTCAAAATGGGTTTATTGTTTAGCCTTTTTTTTTTTAATTTTTATTTTTATATGGTATGTTGCGCCAAAGCTACCCTCAAAGAACTGAGGGTCTCGCATTGACAAGTTCCTTTTACATAGCTTATCAAAAGGTCAGTACATTTTAATGTGTAATTAATAAATGAAAGTTCAAATCAATACAAGATTTTTAGAAAAAATATTTGAATAGTGGATAGCTTTTCTTTTGAAATCCGACAACATATGATTTTTTTACTGGCTTAATACGTTTGTGGAGTATGTCATATTTTTAGGCTTTTTTTTTTCTTGAGAGATGGTGCACATATCAAATGATCTCACTGCTCTAATGAAAATAAGGTGCCAAGTCTGTTGGTGTAAATTAAAATTAACATATATTATCACAAGACGTTCTAGGAAAAACAAAAGAGCATATAGAAGGTAGCATCTCTTCCCTATGAAAAATCTAAGAAGGAAACGAGGCCTTTAAAATAAGCTCATTTTAAACTGTTGTTTCACTGACTTATAATCACTATCCCTATGACAGGGCTTGGGGTTATATAGTTTGGAGAATGGTATGTGAAAAAAAGTAAAATGTGTGAAAATTTTTTTAAGGGCAAACAGGTCATTTGATTAAAGGGATATAATTTATGCAGTGCAAACCACAGCATGAGGAAGAGATCAGTGTTTAATTAGAAGGATTAGGATGATTATATTTTTGTATGTTTAAATTATTCTAAAAATAATTTGTTCATATGACCAGTGTGTACCAAGATAATACGAAATTTCATTCACGTTGTCAACTTGCAGTATTTTTTTTTTTCCTTTTCGTAACAGGAAAAAAAAATTCATTTTAATTCAAAATCAATTCAGTTTCTGCAGTGTGACAAAATAGCTTTGCTAGAAATGTAGGTATGTTTTGTGTGGATGAATGGGATACTGGGAAGTTGAATCGTTTTAGTTTGAGCTGCTCCTGAGCTTTAGTCTATCTCTTCAGCTTCCTAGAGCATTGGAAGATCCTTCTGCTAGTTTTACCTCATCAAGGAGCTTCTAATGTCAGTGACTTTCTGGAAATAGACTCAGAATAATACCACAGAGCATCTCCCATGATGAGCAATTCACTTCGAGGTATACAGAATATTTCCCCTCAAGCAAAAGGAAATTTTCTTGACTACAGCTGCCATTTCTTAAAAGAATATATCCACTATTTTGTATGTTGAATTCCATTTTAAAGAAGAATTGTAGTCAACACGTCTTCGACTTGTCTCTCTATAAAAATTCTGGACTATGAAAGCACAGTTTAAATTGGGAAATTTAAATGTGGATTTTAAAGATTTCTCATACTTTTTTTTTCCTTGTGCATTATTTAATGGACAGGTACTTGATACTAAAATTAAAGCCAAATCAGGGTGAGAGACTTTAGGCAAAGTTAAAATGTTTGACTTTATGAAATGCTTTTTTTAACCTAAGGAATCTAATACACATGCATTCAGCCACAAACATGCAGACACATTTATTTTATCTTAAAAAATTTATGCAAACATTTTGTGTGCGTGTGCATGTGTGAATATACACGTGTGTGTGTATATATATAAACACCCTCCCTGGTGGTGTACTGATTAAGAGCCACAGCTGCTAAACAAAAAGGCCAGCAGTTTCGAATCCACCAGGCACCAGGCACTCCTTGGAAACCCTATGGGGCAGTTTCTACTCTGTCCTATAGGGTCACTATGAGTCAGAATCGAATCGATGGCAACATGTTTTTTTTGTTGTTGTTACATATATATATGTATATATACATACACACACACTAGTTGTGTGCCGTCAAGTCAATTCTGATTCAGAGTGACGCTATATGTATACACACAAACAGACACACATGTACATACATACACACATATATGCATATAAACTAAGATATTCAGAGGATGTGGGATTTGCCACAAAATATTTTCTGTTTGATATAAAGAACTAAATGCTAACGAAAATTTTAATTTTTTTCTTTTTAATGGCAATCAAAACTACCAGGGTTTTGTTGAGAAATGGGGGCGGTATGGGACATGAAGAGGCCTTGGCTATAGAAAACAATGGTAAAAACAGACACATACTCTGTTCTCTGAAGATCCCTTTGCCTTCAGGTATAAACCAAATGGATTCCATATCTTGTCCATAACAACAACAAAAAAATCAAACTTTTTGCCATGGAGTTGATTGTGACTCATAGCAACTCTATAGGACATAGTAGAATTGTCCATAGGGTTTCCAAGGATTGACTGGTGGGTTTGAACTGCTGACCTTTTCATTAGCAGCCAAAGTCTTAACCACTGTGTCATCAGGGCTCCTACCTTGATCAAAGGGCTTTTTAAAAATTCTTTTATTCTTTCCTCTGAAATGACAATCATCTTTGGTCATTGGACACTGACTTAAAATTTTCATCACTGTCTTCAATTGTCTATCTATAGATAAAAAAAAAAGCTGACAAAACCTTAAAGCATTTATCAGTAGAGGTAATAACTTCCAAAGCTTTTCTGGTAACTCTTGTCTACTTACTAGACTTGAATCCTCTTCAACCTAAGCATGTGTTATTTAGACAAGTCTTCATTGTCCAGGTCCACCCTGATAATGTCACCTGTCCTAGCTCATGCTTGGTTGCTTATGGACTGACAGTGATAAATATTAGGGTGATTTTGTATAGGTGAGTGTACTAAACAAAGCCATCAAATTTTTATTTAAAACTTGCAAATTGCTAAGATAGATAGTTTGCATATTTAATACCAATTGATGCTATTATTGCTTTATTCTATTTCACATTTATTATTTATTAAAATTTGTAATTTGTTTAAATTTTGGTTTTGCAAAATTGGATTTGTGGGTTTTAAATTTATAAGTATGGATATCAACAATTTAAGTGATATAAGGTCAAAAGTACACATTTATTACTCTTCTAAATAAAGACCAAACATGCTTTAAGAAAAATCCCCAAATGATTGAAAATCAAATTATAATCAAAAACTAAACAAAAATCAAGACAATAACCTTCATTTGATATAAAACTTCAATCCCAAATTGATAGAAAAGACATTTTAGGCATGAGAGCATATGATATATTTGTGTGTATATATATCATTTATTGATGCTCTGGTGGCACAGTGGTTAAAAGCTATGTCCTTTAGGGTCACTATAAGTCAGAATCAACTCAACTGCAGTGGTTTGGGTTTTTTTTTTTAACAAATAAGACAAACGTAAAATTAGAAAACAAAACATTTAACACAACTGGGACTTTAAAAAGCTGAATTACTTAAGGAATATGTTTCCTATATCTTTTAACTACAGTTTTGTTTTTTTTTTAAACTGGTTAAAAAAAATTTTTTTTTATTGGCTATGTATTATCTTTTTTATGTATTATCTTTATGACAAGCTAAGGAAATAACACTGATAGTGACTTCATTAAGTTTTTTTTTTAATAATTTTTGTTGAGCTTTAAGTGAACGTTTACAAACCAAGTCAGTCTGTCACATATAAGCTTATATACACCTTATTCCATACTCCCACTTGCTCTCCCCCTAATGAGTCAGCCGCTCCCTCCTTCCAGTCTCTCCTTTCCTGACAATTTTGCCAGTTTCTAACTCTGTCTACCCTCCCATCTCCCCTCCAGACAGGAGATGCCAACACAGTCTCAAGTGTCCACCTGATACAAGTAGCTCACTCTTCATCAGCATCTCTCTCCAACCCATTGTCCAGTCCCTTCCATGTCTGATGAGTTGTCTTTGGGAATGGTTCCTGTCCTGGGCCAACAGAAGGTTTGGGGACCATGACTGCCGGGATTTCTCTAGTCTCAGTCAGACCATTAAGTCTGGTCTTTTTATGAGAATTTGGGGTCTGCATCCCACTGATCTCCTGCTCCCTCAGGGGTTCTCCGTTGTGCTCCCTGTCAGGGCAGTCATCGGTTGTGGCTGGGCAACATCTAGTTCTTCTGGTCTCAGGATGATGTAAATCTCTGGTTCATGTGGCCCTTTCTGTCTCTTGGGCTCATAGTGATTGTGTGACCTTGGTGCTCTTCATTCTCCTTTGATCCAGGTGGGTTGAGACCAATTGATGCATCTTAGATGGCTGCTTGTTAGCATTTAAGACCCCAGATGCCACATTTCAAAGTGGGATGCAGAATGTTTTCATAATAGAATTATTATGCCAATTGACTTAGAAGTCCCCTTAAGCCATAGTCCCCAAGCCCCCGCCCTTGCTCTGCTGACCTTTGAAGCATTCAGTTTATCTCGGAAAACTTCTTTGCTTTTGGTCCAGTCCAAAGGAGCTGACCTTCCGTGTATTGAATATTGTCCTTCCCTTCACCTAAAGTAGTTCTTAGCTACTAACTAATCAGTAAATAACCCTCTCCCACCCTCCCTCCCTCCCCCCGTCGTAACCACAAAAGTATGTGTTCTTCTCAGTTTATACTATTTCTCAAGATCTTATAATAGTGGTCTTATACAATATTTGTCCTTTTGCCTCTGACTAATTTCACTCAGCATAATACCTTCCAGGTTCCTCCATGTTATGAAATATTTCACAGATTCATCACTGTTCTTTACCGATGCGTAGTATTCCATTGTGTGAATATACCACAATTTATTTACCCATTCATCCATTGATGGACACCTTGGTTGCTTCCAGCTTTTTGCTATTGTAAACGGGTGTGCATATATCTGTTCGTGTAAAGGCTCTTATTTCTCTAGGGTATATTCCAAGGAGTGGGATTTCTGGGTTGTATGGTAGTTCCATTTCTAACTTTTCAAGAAAACGCCAGATAGATTTCCAAAGTGGTTGTACCATTTTACATTCCCACCAGGAGTGTATAAGAGTGCCAATCTCTCCGCAGCTTCTCCAACATTTATTATTTTGTGTTTTTTGGATTAATGCCAGCCTTGTTGGAGTGAGATGGAATCATAGTTTTAATTTGCATTTCTCTAATGGCTAATGATGGAGAGCATTTTCTCATGTATCTGTTAGCTGCCTGAATATCTTCTTTAGTGATGTGCGTGTTCATATCCTTTGCCCACTTCTTGATTGGGTTGTTTGTCTTTTTGTGGTTGAGTTTTAACAGAATCATATAGATTTCAGAGATCAGGCGCCGGTCGGAGATGTCATAGCTGAAAATTCTTTCCCAGTCTGTAGGTGGTCTTTTTACTCTTTTGGTGAAGTCTTTAGATGAGCATAGGTGTTTGATTTTTAGGAGCTCCCAGTTATCGGGTTTCTCTTCATCATTTTTGGTAATGTTTTGTATTCTGTTTATGCCTTGTATTAGGGCTCCTAGGGTTGTCCCTATTTTTTCTTCCATGATCTTTATCGTTTTAGTCTTTATGTTTAAGTCTTTGATCCACTTGGAGTTAGTTTTTGTGCTTGGTGTGAGGTATGGGTCCTATTTCATTTTTTTGCAAATGGATATCCAGTTATGCCAGCACCATTTGTTAAAAAGGCTATCTTTTCCCCAATTAACACTGGACCTTTGTCAAATATCAGCTGCTCATATGTGGATGGATTTATATCTGGGTTCTCAATTCTGTTCCATTGGTCTATGTGCCTGTTGTACCAGTGCCAGGCTGTTTTGACTACTGTGGCTGTATAATAGGTTCTAAAATCAGGTAGAGTGAGGCCTCCCACTTTCTTCTTCTTTTTCAATAATGCTTTACTTATCCGGGGCTTCTTTCCCTTCCACATGAAGTTGGTGATTTGTTTCTCCATCACATTAAAAAATGTCATTGGAATTTGGATCTGAAGTGCATTGTATGTATAGATGGCTTTTGGTAGAATAGACCTTTTTACTATGTTAAGTCTTCCTATCCATAAGCAAGGTATGTTTTTCCACTTAAGTAAGTCCTTTTTAGTTTCTTGCAGTAGTACTTTGTAGTTTTCTTTGTGTAGGTCTTTTACATCTTTGGTAAGATTTATTCCTAAGTATTTTATCTTCTTGGGGGCTACTGTGAATGGTATTGATTTGGTGATTTCCTCTTCGATGTTCTTTTTGTTGATGTAGAGGAATCCAAGTGATTTTTGTATGTTTCTCTTATAACCTGAGACTCTGCCAAACTCTTCTATTAGTTTCAGTAGTTTTCTGAAGGATTCCTTAGGGTTTTCTGTGTATAAGATCATGTCATCTGCAGATGGAGATGATTTTACTTCCTCCTTGCCAATCCGGATGCCCTTTATTTCTTTGTCTAGCCTAATTGCTCTGGCTAGGACCTCTAGCACAATGTTGAATAAGAACGGTGATAAAGGGCATCCTTGTCTGGTTCCCGTTCTCAAGGGAAAAGCTTTCAGGCTCTCTCCATTTAGAGTGATGTTGTTTGTTGGCTTTGTATAGATGCCCTTTATTATGTTGAGGAAATTTACTTTAATTCCTATTTTGCTGAGAGTTTTTATCATGAATGGGTGTTGGATTTTGTCAAATGCCTTTTCTGCATCAATTGATAAGATCATGTGGTTTTTGACTTTTCTTTTATTTATATGGTGGATTACATTAATTGTTTTTCTAATATTAAACCAGCCTTGCATGAAGAAGAAAAAGAAAAAAAGGCATACCTGGTATAAATCCCACTTGGTCATTGGTGGATTATTTTTTTGATATGTTGTTGAATTCTATTGGCTAGAATTTTGTTGAGGATTTTTGCATCTATGTTCATGAGGGATATAGGTCTATAATTTTCTTTTTTTGTGATGTCTTTACCTGGTTTTGGTATCAGGGATATGGTGGCTTCATAGAATGTGTTAAGTAGTATTCCGTCATTTTCTATGCTTTCAAATACCTTCGGTAGTAGTGGTGTTAACTCTTCTTTGAAAGTTTGGTAGAACTCTGCAGTGAAGCCGTCCGGGCCAGGGCTTTTTTTTGTTGGGAGTTTTTTGATTACCGTTTCAATCTCTTTTTTTGTTATGGGTCTATTTAGTTGTTCTACTTCTGATTGTGTTAGTTTAGGTAGGTAGTGTTTTTCTAGGAATACATTCATTTCTTCTAGGTTTGCAAATTTGTTAGAGTACAATTTTTCGTAATAATCTGATATGATTCTTTTAATTTCAGTTGGGTCTGTTGTGATATGGCCCATCTTGTTTCTTATTTGGGTTATTTGTTTCCTTTCCTGTATTTCTTTAGTCAGTCTGGCCAATGGTTTATCAATTCCGTTAATTTTTTCAAAGAACCAGCTTTTGGCTTTGTTAATTCTTTCAATTGTTTTTCTGTTCTTTAATTCATTTAGTTCAGCAGTAATTTTTATTTATTTGTTTTCTTCTGGTGCCTGATGGATTCTTTTGTTGCTCGCTTTCTATTTGTTCAAGTTTTAGGGACAGTTCTCTGATTTTGACTCTTTCTTCTTTTTGTATGTGTGCATTTATTGGTATAAATTGACCTCTGAGCACTGCTTTTGCTGTGTCCCAGAGGTTTTGGTAGGAAGTGTTTTCATTCTCGTTGCATTCTATGAATTTCTTTATTCCATCCTTAATGTCTTCTCTAACCCAGTCTTTTTTCAGCAGGGTATTGTTCAGTTTCCAAGTATTTGATTTCTTTTCCCTAATTTTTCTGTTATTGACTTCCACTTTTATGGCCTTGTGGTCTGAGAAGATGCCTTGTAATATTTCGATGTTTTGGATTCTGCAAAGGTTTGTTTTATGACCTAATATTTGGTCTATTCTAGAGAATGTTCCATGTATGCTAGAAAAAAAAAGTATATTTTGCAGCTGTTGGGTGGAGTGTTCTGCATAAGTCTAGGAGGTCTAGTTGGTTGATTCTTGTAAGTAGGTCTTCCGTGTCTCTATTGAGCTTCTTACTGGATGTCCTGTCCTTCTCCGAAAGTGGTGTGTGTTGAAGTCTCCTACTATAATTGTGGAGGTGTCTATCTCACTTTTCAGTTCTGTTAAAATTTGATTTATGTATCTTGCAGCCCTGTCATTGGGTGCAGAAATATTTAATATGGTTATGTCTTCCTGATCAATTGTCCCTTTTATCATTATATAGTGTCCTTCTTTATCCTTTGTGGTGGATTTAACTTTAAAGTATATTTTGTCAGAAGTTAATATTGCTGCTCCTCTTCTTTTTTGCTTATTGTTTGCTTGATATATTTTTTTCCATCCTTTGAGTTTTAGTTTGTTTGTGTCTCTAAGCCTAAGGTGTGTCTCTTGTAGGCAGCATATAGATGGATCGTGTTCCTTTATCCAGTCCGTGACTCTCTGTCTCTTTATTGGTGCATTTAGTCCATTTACATTCAGCGTAATTATAGATAAATAAGTTTTTAGTGCTGTCATTTTGATGCCTTTTCATGTGTGTTGTTGGCCATTTCATTTTTCCACATACTTTTTTGTGCTGAGACTTTTTCTTAGTAAATTGTGCGATCCTCATTTTCATAATGTTTGACTTTTTGTTAGTTGAGTCGTTACGTTTTTCTTGGCTTTTATCTTGAGTTATGGAGTTGATATTCCTTTTTGTGCTTACCTTATTATTTACCCCTATTTTTCTAAGTAAAAACCTAACTTGTATCGTTCTATATCACTTTGTATCACTCTCCATCTGGCAGTTCAGTGCCTCCTGTATTTAGTCCCTCTTTTTGATTATTGTGATCTTTTACCTGTTGACTTCCCTGATTCCCTGTTATGTGTATTATTTTATTTATTTATTTATTAGAATTAATCTTAATTTGTTTGTTTTTGTGCTTTCCCGATTTGAGTTGATATCAGGACGTTCTGTTTTGTGACCTTGTATTGTGCTGGTACCTGATATTATTGGTCACCTGACCAAACAATCTCCTTTAGCATTTCTTGTAGCTTTGGTTTGGTTTTTGCAAATTCTCTAAACTTGTGTTTATCTGTAAATATCTTAATTTCGCCTTCATATTTCAGAGAGAGTTTTGTTGGATATATGATCCTTGGTTGGCAGTTTTTCTCCTTCAGTGCTCTCTATATGTCGTCCCATTCCCTTCTTGCCTGCATGGTTTCTGCTGAGTAGTCTGAACTTATTCTTATTGATTCTCCCTTGAAGGAAACCTTTCTTTTCTCCCTGGCTGCTTTTAAAATTTTCTGTTTATCTTTGGTTTTGGCAAGTTTGATGATAATATGTCTTGGTGTTTTTGTTTTTGGATCAATCTTAAATGGAGTTCGATGAGCATCTTGGATAGATATCCTTTCGTCTTTCATGAAGTCAGGGAAGTTTTGTGTCAGGAGTTCTTCAACTATTTTCTCTGTGTTTTCTGTCCCCCCTCCCTGTTCTGGGACTCCAATCACACGCAAGTTATCCTTCTTGATAGAGTCCCACATGATTCTTAGGGTTTCTTCATTTTTTTAAATTCTTTTATCTGATTTTTTTTCAGCTATGTTGGTGTTGGTTCCCTGGTCCTCCAGATGTCCCAATCTACATTCTAATTGCTCGAGTCTGCTCCTCTGACTTCCTATTGTGTTGTCTAATTCTGTAATTTTATTGTTAGTCTTTTGGATTTCTACATGCTGTCTCTCTATGGATTCTTGCAACTTATTAATTTTTCCACTATGTTCTTGAATAATCTTTTTGAGTTCTTCAACAGTTTTATCAGTGTGTTCCTTGCCTTTTTCTGCAGTTTGCCTTATTTCATTTGTGATGTCTTGAAGCATTCTGTAAATTAGTTTTTTATATTGTGTATCTGATAATTTCAGGATTGTATCTTCATCTGGGAAAGATTTTGATTCTTTTGTTTGGGGGGTTGGAGAAGCTGTCATGGTCTGCTTCTTTATGTGGTTTGATATGGACTGCTGTCTCGGAGCTATCACTGGGAAACTAGTTTTTCCAGAAAATCCACTAAAAAAAAATGCAGTCAGATCCCTATCGGAGTTCTCCCTCTGGCTCAGGCTATTCGGATGTTATTGGAGCCGCCTGGGGAGGGTGGGGGAGGGATCAGAGAGCTAGGAGAGTAGCACCTCAGAATATAGCCAGAGTTGCTTGTCTTACTTGGAATGACTATTATATCTGAGATTTCCGCGGGGAGCGTCGCCTATATGTACTGGCTGTGTAGAGATTGCCCCCGGGGGGTCTGGTCCGCTGGCGTCACGGTCAGATCCTCCGCTGTCAGCCCCACCCCCAAGGTTAAGGCTCCCCTACTGGGACGGTGCACTCCTGACTCCAAAATCAGTCGCTGCCTCCCGGGGACTCCCCATCCCGCCAGCCGCATCGCGCGCCGCCCCCGCGAACCGGGTGGGCTCTCCCCCCGGGGTCAGCTCAGGAGAGTGGGGCAGCTCCCCACGCCTGTGCCGGGGCTGCGCGTCCTGGCTGGGACGCCGCTCTCCCTGCTCCAAGACCAGCCACTGTCTCCCGGGGACTTCTCCCACCGGCTGCGTCGCCACGCCGCCCGCGCGAACCGGCTGGGACCGCCCCGGGGTCAATTCAGGGGGATGGAGCTGCACCCCGCGCTCACGCCCCGCCCACTCCTGCCAAAATCCCGGCGGGACGGCTCCCTGGCTGGGACGCCGCTCTCCCCACTCCAAGACCTGTCACTGCCTTCCGGGGACTTCTCCCACCAGCTGCACCGCCGAGCCGCGAACCGGGTGGGCACCGCCCGCGTGAACGCCTGGCCCCCCCCCGGGGTCAATTCAGGGGAATGTAGCTGGTCCCTGCGCTCGCGCCACGACCACTCCCCGTCAAAATCCCGGTGGGACGGCTCCCCAGCTGGGACCCTGCTCTCCCCGCTCCAAGACCTGTCACTGCCTCCCGGGGACTTCTCCCACCGGCTGCGCCGCCACGCCACCCACGGGAACTGGCTGGGCTCCCTCCCGGGATGAGTTCGGGGGCTAGGGCTGGGCCCTTTTCTGAGCCATCTGCCCCCCTGGGTTCTGCCCCAAATCGGGCTCCGAAGGTCACCTGACTGGTACTCTGACTCCTGGCTCTGAAAACAATCGCTGTCTCCCCGTATTTGTTCGTTCTCTGTCTCTAAATCTGTGTTTGTTGTTCAGAGTTCGTAGATTGTTATGTATGTGATCGATTCACTTGTTTTTCTGAGTCTTTGTTGCAAGAGGGATCCGCGGTAGCGTCCACCTAGTCCGCCATCTTGGCCCCACCTCTGGTGATTTTCTTTTTGGATCAGTCTTAAATGGGGTTCGATGAGCATCTTGGATAGATATCCTTTCATCTTTCATGATGTCAGGGAAGTTTTCTGCCAGCATATCTTCAACTATTCTCTCTGTATTTTCTGTTATCCCTCCCTGTTCTGGGACTCCAATCACATTCTTCTTGATAGAGTCCCACATGATTCTTAGGATTTCTTCATTTTTTTAAATTCTTTTATCTGATTTTTTTTTGGCTATATTGGTTTCAATTCCCTGGTCCTCCAGATCCCCCATCCTGCATTCCAATTGCTCGAGTCTGCTCCTCTGACTTCCTATTGAGTTGTCTAATTCTGTAATTTTACTGTTAATCTTTTGGATTTCTGAATGCTGTCTCTCTATGGATTCTTGCACCTTATTAATTTTTCCACTATGTTCTTGAATAATCTTTTTGAGTTCGTCAACTGCTTTATCAGTGTGTTCCTTGGCTTTTTCTGCAGTTTGCCTTATTTCATTTCTGAGGTCATCCCTGATGTCTTGAAGCATTCTGTAAATTAGTTTTTTATATTCAGTATCTGGCAGTTCCAGGATTGTATCTTCATTTGGGAAAGATTTTGATTCTTTAGTTGGGGAGTTGTAGAAGCAATCATGGTCTGCTTCTTTATGTGGTTTGGTATCAACTGCTGTCTCCCAGCCATCTCTAAGATATTGTAGTGATTTATTCTATATTTGCTCACTGAGTCTTATCTTGTTTTGTTTTCTTTCAATATACGTAGATGGGCTACTAGAATGCGCTCTCTTGATTGTTGTAGCTCTTGAATCACTTATGTCTTATTACCAGCTGGTGTAGGCTGTTACCAGATATATAAGCCTAAGAGTTCGTTCACTATTCTGGAGTGGAATCTGATTTTGGGTCATCAAGTGTGTGGTGCAGACTGTCACCTATCCACCTAGAGAAGTAGTGGTGATGGTTGTGTGCACCAGATTCTAGTAGCAGCAGGGGTTCACACTCCAGGGGGGGCAAGATGCTAACAGGCTTCCCCCAAGTGCCAGTGAGGTAGGTGTGTCTCTATTCCTAAAGTACTTTGGTGGGTGGGCTCTGCAGCTGTATCTTAGGACCCCAATGCAAGTACCTCTACAGATTGGTAGGTGTCTCCCTCCTTAGACCACTAAGGCAGGAGGCGAGGTGGCCTGGGGGGAGCTTCAGCCTTCAGTTCCCTGTTGTGGGTCAGTGAGGGCTCTGTTCAATATGCAGAGATATCAGAGCTGGGAAACTTGTCTTCCCAGTAATCTGCTAAAACAATTACATTCAGATCCCTATCAGAAATGCCTTTGCATTATAATAGCCACCTTGTTCCCTGTAGGTATGAAAGCCCAAGACTGTGGATCACATATGTTTGGCTGGAGCTGGTTCTGTGTTTTTAGTCCAATTACGGAAGGATTTATGGTCCCTGGGTTTTTTGTAGCTGCTTCTCTCAGGCCAGGAGAATGGGTTAGGAAAAGACCAAAAAAAGGAAAGAAAGAAAAACCACAGTGCACTTCACTCTCTGGCTCAGGAAATTCCAATGTTAATGAAGCTGCCTGGGAAGGGGAGGGGAAGGTTCAGATAAATAGGAGAGAGTAGCACCCCGGAATATAGACAAAATTACTTATCTTGCTTGGGATGACTGTTTTATCTGATTCCCAAGGGGCGCGTCGACTGTGAGCACTAGCTGGGTACAGATTGCCCCGGAGGGTCAGGCCCGTGTCCTGTGCTTGCACTGTCTCAGAAGCCATGGTCAGTGTCTCCGCTCCCAGTCCAAAGCCCAGCGCCAATATTCCCCGGCTGGGACGCCACACTATAGGCTCCAAAACCAGTCTCTGCCTCCTGGTGACTCCTCCTCCTGTCAGCCACGTCGCTGCGCTGCCTGCGTGCGCTGGCTGGGCTTCCCCCGAGGTCACTTCTGGGGGCTAGGGCTGCATCCGGTGTTTGCGCCGTCTCAGAGTGCCGTGCTCAGCTCCCCTGTGCCCAGTCCAAAGCCCGGCACCAAGGTTTCCTGACTGGGACTCTGGCTCCAGGCTCCGAAAACAGTTGCTGCTTCCCAATGGTTGTTTGTTCTCAGTCTCTGTCACTCAGGTCTACTCTTTAGATCTGTGTTTGATGGTCAGGGTTCATAGATTGTCATTTATGTGATCGATTCACTTGTTTTTCCGAGTCTTTGTTGCAAGAGGGATCCGAGGTAGCTTCTACCTAGTCAGCCACCTTGGCCCCACCTCTGGGTATCCATTTAGTTTTTGAGAACAGTCAGTAAGGCATCATATGTTTACCTGTTTACCTTTATTCAACAAATATTGTCATAGTTTAAGGAGTAAACACTACAAGTCTTGGGAATACAGATGCTCCCAGTCTAATAGAAAGTGAGGAGAACAAATAAATGCTACAGTGCAAAAATACTATAATCACTGCTGTATATAAAGCAAGAAGGTGGCAGAAAAGGAGGAATCAATTTCATTAGTGAGAATCAAAGAAAAAATAATAGATATTATGTTTCGGGTGAATTGTGAAAGTGGGAATAAGCCAGATAAAGCAGAGATAGCGTATAGTAGGATGTGACAAACCACTGAAGCAGCAGGATGTGTTCCAGAAATAACAAATAAGCTAATCTGCCAAAAGTGAGGTGACAAAACAGGGAAGTTGATAGGTGATGAAGCTTGATGAAACGCAAGTGCCAAATCAAGTATATAGTCTTGTTTACTCTACAAAGAGGAGGGTATTTATTATATATGCAATTGGAAGTCATTAAATATTTTTCAAACAAGGAAATAAGGATTGCATTTGAGTTTTATTCTTATCAAACTGGAAACACACTGGAGGATAGATGTGAACACTGTGTATGAATTTAGCCAGATATTTGACAGGAGATGTTACAAAGAAAGAGCAAAAGTGTCAGAAGGAAAAGGAGAAAAGTACGGCAGTTATTTAAGAAGTAAAATCAACAGGGGTCCTTAAATAAATGGACGCAGAGACTAAGAGAAAGAGAGAAAAAAAGCACCTTGTTAAACACACCTGTATATCTCTGCTTCTTCTGAAATACGAGTAAAAAGTGGGGAAAAAGAATAAGAATGCACAATGGCAAAGAGAACAGGAAGGCAATGTGTCAACAAAATTCTAGAAAATGAGAAGTGATGGGCAAATTGTAAGCAAGTTAGCAGAGCAGAGAAAGCTGAATTCTATGTAACAACAGGGAGAAAGCAAGTAATTTTGTTTGAAGAATTCCAGAAAGACTCGGAAACTAAAACTACCAGCTGCTTCTGAGGAAAAAAGTATATTGTGAGACTGTAAACAGAAGGATTGGTTAAAAGACTGTGCAATTGACACTGGAAATCATCCTCCAGCTTGTGCGACCAGGTAATTTCCCCTCCATAGAAGCCTGGAGAGTGACTGTCCACAGAAATTTTATCTGATAGCATTTGGACTTACAGAAACAAGGTGGAGTCAGAGTTGAGAAATTCTGAACTGAAATTAGTTGAGTCAATTGAAACCTGTGCATATTGATCGATAAGACATTTATCTTTTTTTCCAAATCCAGTCCCAAAAAATATTCTAACAGGCTTATAGCCTCTAAGGAGGAAATTGGACTAAAACACAACAAAAACAATAAAGAACTAGGACAAATTTGTAGAAAAATATATAGCAATATTAAAAAGCCCTGGCTTTAAGTAAAAATGCTCACAATAGTGTATGCATTTTATACACACACACACACACACACCCCACACACACACACACAAATTTGGGTGAAATGTTCAAAAGACTTCATTGCTGTTGAGTCAATTATGACTTATACCGACCCTATAGGACAGACAGAGTAGAACTGCCCCATAGAATTTCTAAGGAGTGTCCGGTGGATTCAAACTGCCAATCTTATTTTGGTTATCAGCCGTAGCTCTTAATCACTACACCACCAGGGCTTCCATTCCAAAGACTAGTAGCTGATATCACAGTAGGAATGGATTTTTTCACTTTCAAGAATGCATGATATGGAAGTCATAGTTTCAGCTTAGATATAAAGTATCATTAAAGAAACACAGGAGATGTGAACGGTTAAAAATGCCATGACTTCTCAGAACTGAAAGACAGCAGTATTTGTACTTCTGAGATGGTAGAGAAAAGTAGTTAAAACACAGGAAACCAAAGAGAGATGACACATTTATGTAATAGGAATCCTTATCATTTTTTTGTAATTTATGTTGAGCCCTGTTCATTCATGCTTCAAAGACTATACAATGCAGTTCACAAATGATCGTAAGACTCTCTTGCTCATGGTAGACTTACACAGCATTCAGAAATATTACTCATACTATTAGCAACTCAATTTTAAACCAGCCAGTAGGATGAATTCCTGTAGAGGAAACAGCAGTGATGTAGTCTACCTTTCGTAAATTAATGTTTATATGCTTTGCCCTTTCTTATAATTTCCTCTCTTGGTAGTCATAGATTAAGTGTAAATGAAAAGGCATGTCGTTAAGCCAAAATAATTTCCAAAATTAAATGTGTATAAGTCACATGGTATAATCATAATGTAATTTTTAAAAGTATTTTATTTAGTTGTGTTTACTAGCGCAAATACTAATTTAAATGTTTGCTACAGACCAGATTTAGTCCTTACTCTCAGAACAAAAGAATTATACAGTTGACCAAACATATTCACAAACAATGACTCAGAGCAACACTAAGGACAGAGTAGAACTGTCCTATGGGGTTTCCAAGGAGCTCCTGGTGGATTCAAACTGCCACTCTTTTGGTTAGCAGCTATAGCTCTTAGCCATTATGCCACCAGGATTTTCCAAATAATGATAGGATGGAATTATTCCATTAACTCCATTAAACCAACCTTCGTTTTTTTTTTCACTTCATTATTTTCTACAAATTACACCAAATAAATTCCTATCATATTCACCTTGGCATTATGAAAGCAACTCTTCAATTAGTCATTAATACAAAAAAAAAAAAAAAAAAAAAAAAAAACCTACGCTGTGAGTATAAGAGAAGCCCTGGTTGCATAGTTAAAGTGCTTAGCTGTTAACCAAAAGGTGGGTAGTTTGAATCCACCAGCTCCACTGCACGAGAAAGATGTGGCAGTCTGCTTCCTTAAAAATTACAGCCTTGAGGGGGGGCCAAGATGGCGGACTAGGTAGACACTACCTTGGATCCCTCTTGCAACAAAGACTCGGAAAAACAAGTGAATCGATCACGTACATAACAATCTACAAACCTGAACAACAAACACAGATTTAGAGACGGAAAACGAACAAATACAAGGAAACAGCGATTGTTTTCAGAGCCTGGAGCCAGAGTCCCGGTCAGGTAACCTTTGGTACCTGATTTAGGGCAGAGCCCAGGGGAGCTGACTGCGCAAACAAGGGGCCCAGCCCTACCCCCCTGAACTCACCCCGGAAGGGGGCCCAGCCAGTTGGCCCAGGCGGCGTGGCGACGCAGCTGGTGGGAGAAGTCCCCTGGAGGCAGTGACTGGTCTTGGAGCTGGGAGAGCAGCGTTCCAGCCGGGGAATCGTGCCACTGGGATTTTGACTGGGAGCTGTCATGGCACAAACACGGGAAGCTGCTCCACTCCCCTGAACTAACCCCAGGAGAGGGCCCAGCCGGTTCGTGGTGGCAGCGCGGCGACGCGGCTGGTGGGACAAGAAGTCGCCGGGAGGCAGCAACTGATTTTGGAGCCGGGAGTAAAACGTCCCAGCAGGGGAACCTTGACGCTAGGATTTGGATTGGCAGTGGGTGGCTTCAGAGGGCCAGACCCCCGGGGGCAATCTCCACACAGCCAGCACACATAGGTGACACGCCCCACGGGAATCTCAGATATAATAGTCACTCCAAGAAAGACAAGCAACTCTGGCTATATTCTGAGGTGCTACTCTCCTATCTCGCTGATCCCTCCCCCACCCTCCCCACACGGCTTCATTAATGTCCGAACTGCCTGAGCCAGAGGGAGAATGGCTCCGGATCCACGGCGGCTTTGCTTCCCCCCCCTTTTTTTTTCTCTTGGTCTTTTCCTAACCCACTCTTTCGGCCTGAGAGAAGGAACCAAAAAAAAAAAAAAAAAAAAAACCCAGGGACCAAATATCCACCTCTAATTGGACTAAAAACACAGAACCAGCTATAGCCAAGCATATATGATCCAAATCTCAGACTTTCATCCTTACAGGGAATAAGGTGGCAGTTATAATCCAAAGGCAATTCTGATAGGGATCTGACTGCATTTTTTTTAGTGGATTTTCTGGAAAAACTAGTTTCCCAATGATGGCTCGGAGACAGCAGTCCATATCAAACCACATAAAGAAGCAGACCATGACAATTCTCCAACCCCCCAAACAAAGGAATCAAAATCTTTCCCAGATGAAGATACAATCCTGGAATTATCAGACACAGAATATAAAAAACTAATTTACAGAATGCTTCAAGACACCAGAAACGAAATAAGGCAAACTGCAGAAAAAGGCAAGGAACACACTGATAAAAGTGTTGAAGAACTCAAAAAGATTATTCAAGAACATAGTGGAAAAATCAATAAGTTGCAAGAATCCATAGAGAGACAGCATGTAGAAATCCAAAAGATTAACAATAAAATTACAGAGTTAAACAACGCAATAGGAAGTCAGAGGAGCAGACTTGAGCAATTAGAACGCAGACTGGGACATCTGGAGGACCGGGGAATTAACACCAACATAGCTGAAAAAAAATCAGATAAAAGAATTTTAAAAAATGAAGAAACCCTAAGAATCATGTGGGACTCTATCAAGAAGGATAACTTGCGTGTGATTGGAGTCCCAGAACAGGGAGGGGGGACAGAAAACACAGAGAAAATAGTTGAAGAACTCCTGACAAAAAACTTCCCTGACATCATGAAAGACGAAAGGATATCTATCCAAGATGCTCATCGAACCCCATTTAAGATTGATCCAAAAAGAAAAACACCAAGACATATTATCATCAAACTTGCCAAAACCAAACAGAAAGAGAAAATTTTAAAAGCAGCCAGGGAGAAAAGAAAGGTTTCCTTCAAGGGAGAATCAATAAGAATAAGTTCAGACTACTCAGCAGAAACCATGCAGGCAAGAAGGGAATGGGATGACATATACAGAGCACTGAAGGAGAAGAACTGCCAGCCAAGGATCATATATCCAACAAAACTCTCTCTGAAATATGAAGGCGAAATTAAGATATTTACAGATAAACACATTTTAGAGAATTTGCAAAAACCAAACCAAAGCTACAAGAAATACTAAAGGATATTGTTTGGTCAGAAAATCAATAATATCAGATACCAGCACAACACAAGGTCACAGAACAGAACATCCTGATATCAACTCAAATAGGGAAATCACAAAAACAAATTAAGATTAATTAAAAAAAAAAATACACATAACAGGGAATCATGGAAGTCAATAGGTAAAAGATCACAATAATCAAAAAGAGGGACAAAACACAGGAGGCATAGAACTGCCATATGGAGAGTGATACAAGGCGATATAGAACAATACAAGTTAGGTTTTCACTTAGAAAAATAGGGGTAAATAATAAGGTAACCACAAAGAGATATAACAACTCCATAACTCAAGATAAAAGCCAAGAAACATGTAACGACTCAACAAACATAAAGTCAAGCACTACAAAAATGAGGATCTCACAATTTACTAAGAAAAATGTCTCAGCACAAAAAAGTAAGTGGAAAAATGAAATGGTCAACAACACACATAAAAAGGCATCAAAATGACAACACTAAACACTTATTTATCTATAATTACGCTGAATGTAAATGGACTAAATGCACCAATAAAGAGACAGAGAGTCTTGGACTGGATAAAGAAACAGGATCCGTCTATATGCTGCCTACAACAGACACACCTTAGACTTAGAGACACAAACAAACTAAAACTCAAAGGATGGAAAAAAATATATCAAGGAAACAATAAGCAAAAAAGAAGAGGAGTAACAATATTAATTTCTGACAAAATAGACTTTAGACTTAAATCCACCACAAAGGATAAAGAAGGACACTACATAATGATAAAAGGGACAATTGATCAGAAAGACATGACCATATTAAATATTTATGCACCCAATGACAGGGCTGCAAGATACATAAATCAAATTTTAACAGAATTGAAAAGTGAGATAGACACCTCCACAATTATAGTAGGAGACTTCAACACACCACTTTCGGCGAAGGACAGAACATCCAGTAAGAAGCTCAATAGAGACACAGAAGACCTACTTACAACAATCAACCAACTTGACCTCATTGACTTATACAGAACTCTCCACCCAACTGCTGCAAAATATACTTTTTTTTCTAGCGCACATGGAACATTCTCTAGAATAGACCACATATTAGGTCATAAAACAAACCTTTGCAGAATCCAAAACATCGAAATGTTACAAAGCATCTTCTCAGACCTCAAGGCAATAAAACTAGAAATCAGTAACAGAAAAACTAGGGAAAAGAAATCAAATACTTGGAACTGAACAATAAAAATCCCCCTGAAAAAAGACTGGGTTATAGAAGATATCAAGGAGGGAATAAGAAAATTCATAGAATGCAACAAGAATGAAAATACTTCCTATCAAAACCTCTGGGACACAGCAAAAGCAGTGCTCAGAGGCCAATTTATAGCGATAAATGCACACATACAAAAAGAAGAAAGAGCCAAAAGTAGAGAACTGTCCCTACAACTTGAACAAATAGAAAGTGAGCAACAAAAGAATCCATCAGGCACCAGAAGAAAACAAATAATAAAAATTAGAGCTGAACTAAATGAATTAGAGAACAGAAAAACAATTGAAAGAATTAACAAAGCCAAAAGCTGGTTCTTTGAAAAAATTAACAAAATTGATAGACCATTGGCTAGACTGACTAAAGAAATACAGGAAAGGAAATAAATAACCCGAATAAGAAACGAGAAGGACCACATCACAACAGAACCAACTGAAATTAAAAGAATCATATCAGATTATTACGAAAAATTGTACTCTAACAAATTTGCAAACCTAGAAGAAATGGATGAATTCTTGGAAAAACACTACCTACCTAAACTAACACATTCAGAAGTAGAACAACTAAATAGACCCATAACAAAAAAAGAGGTTGAAACGGTAATCAAAAAACTTCCAACAAAAAAAAAGCCCTGGCCCAGACGGCTTCACTGCAGAGTTCTACCAAACTTTCAAAGAAGAGTTAACACCACTACTACCGAAGGTATTTGAAAGCATAGAAAATGACGGAATACTACCCAACTCATTCTATGAAGCTACCATCTCCCTGATACCAAAACCAGGTAAAGACATTACAAAAAAAGAAAATTTTAGACCTATATCCCTCATGAAAATAGATGCAAAAATCCTCAACAAAATTCTAGCCAATAGAATTCAACAACATATCAAAAAAATAATCCACCACGACCAAGTGGGATTTATACCAGGTATGCAAGGCTGGTTTAATATTAGAAAAACCATTAATGTAATCCACCATATAAATAAAACAAAAGACAAAAACCACATGATCTTATCAATTGATGCAGAAAAGGCATTTGACAAAGTCCAACACCCATTCATGATAAAAACTCTCAGCAAACTAGGAATAGAAGGAAAATTCCTCAACATAATAAAGGGCATTTATGCAAAGCCATCAGCCAATATCACTCTAAATGGAGAGAACCTGGAAGCATTTCCCTTGAGAACGGGAACCAGACAAGGATGCCCTTTATCACCACTCTTATTCAACATCGTACTTGAAGTCCTAGCCAGGGCAATTAGGCAAGACAAAGAAATAAAAGGCATCCGGACTGGCAAGGAGGAAGTAAAATCATATCCATTTGCAGATGACATGATCTTATACACAGAAAACCCTAGGGAATCCTCCAGAAAACTACTGAAACTAATAGAAGAGTTTGGCAGAGTCTCAGGTTATAAGAGAAACATACAAAAATCACTTGGATTCCTCTACATCAACAAAAAGAACACCGAAGAGGAAATAACCAAATCAATACCATTCACAGTAGCCCCCATGAAGATAAAATACTTAGGAATAAATCTTACCAAGGATGTAAAAGACCTATACAAAGAAAACTACAAAGCTCTACTACAAGAAATTAAAAAGGACATACTTAAGTAGAAAAACATATCTTGCTCATGGGTAGGAAGACTTAACATAGTAAAAATGTCTATTCTACCAAAAGCCATCTATACATATAACGCACTTCAGATCCAAATTCCAATGACATTTTTTTAGGTGATAGAGAAACAAATCACCAATTTCATATGGAAGGGAAAGAAGCCTCGGATAAGCAAAGCATTACTGAAAAAGAAGAAGAAAGTGGGAGGCCTCACTCTACCTGATTTCAGAAGCTATTATACAGCCACAGTAGTCAAAACAGCCTGGTACTGGTACAACAACAGGCACATAGACCAATGGAACAGAATTGAGAACCCAGATATAAATCCATCCACGTATTAGCAGCTGATATTTGACAAAGGCCCAGTGTCAGTTAATTGGGGAAAAGATAGTCTTTTTAACAAATGGTGCTGGCATAACTGGATATCCATTTGCAAAAAAATGAAACAGGACCCATACCTCACACCATGTACAAAAACTAACTCCAAGTGGATCGAAGACCTAAACATAAAGACTAAAACGATAAAGATCATGGAAGAAAAAATAGGGACAACCCTAGGAGCCCTAATACAGGGCATAAACAGAATACAAAGCATTACCAAAAATGATGAAGAGAAACCAGATAACTGGGAGCTCCTAAAAATCAAACATCTATGCTCATCTAAAGACTTCACAAAAAGAGTAAAAAGACCACCTACAGACTGGGAAAGAATTTTCAGCTATGACATCTCAGACCAGCGCCTGATCTCTAAAATCTACATGATTCTGTCAAAACTCAACCACAAAAAGACAAACAACCCAATCAAGAAGTGGGCAAAGGATATGAACACACACTTCACTAAAGAAGATATTCAGGCAGCCAACAGATACATGAGAAAATGCTCCCGATCATTAGCCATTAGAGAAATGCAAATTAAAACTACGATGAGATTCCATCTCACTGCAACAAGGCTGGCATTAATCCAAAAAACACAAAATAATAAATGTTGGAGAGGCTGCGGAGAGATTGTAACTCTCATACACTGCTGGTGGGAATGTAAAATGGTACAACCACTTTGGAAATCCATCTGGCATTATCTTAAACAGTTAGAAATAGAACTACCATACAACCCAGAAATCCCACTCCTTGGAATATACCCTAGAGAAACAAGAGCCTTCACACAAACAGATATATGCACACCCATGTTTATTGCAGCTCTGTTCACAATAGCAAAAAGCTGGAAGCAACCAAGGTGTCCATCAACAGATGAATGGGTAAATAAATTGTGGTATATTCACACAATGGAATACTACGCATTGATAAAGAACAGTGACGAATCTGTGAAACATTTCATAACATGGAGGAACCTGGAAGGCATTATGCTGAGCGAAATTAGTCAGAGGCAAAAGGACAAATAGTGTATAAGACCATAAGATCTTGAGAAATAGTAAAAACTGAGAAGAACACATACTTTTGTGGTTACGAAGCCGGGAGGGAGGGAGGGAGGGAGAGGGTATTTTATTGGTTAATTAGTAGATAAGAACTGCTTTAGGTGAAGGGAAGGACAACACTCAATACATGGAAGGTCAGCTCAACTGGACTGGACCAAAAGCAAAGAAGTTTCCGGGATAAACCGAATGCTTCAAAGGTCAGCGGAGCAAGGGCGGGGGTTTGGGGACCATGGTTTAAGGGGACTTCTAAGTCAATTGGCAAAATAATTCTATTATGAAAACATTCTGCATCCCACTTTGAAATGTGGCGTCTGGGGTCCTAAATGCTAACAAGCGGCCATCTAAGATGCATCAATTGGTCTCAACCCACCTGGATCAAAGGAGAATGAAGAACACCAAGGTCACATGACAACTAAGAGCCCAAGAGACAGAAAGGGCCACATGAACCAGAGACCTACATCATCCTGAGACCAGAAGAACTAGTTGGTGCCCGGCCACAATCGATGACTGCCCTGACAGGGAGCACGACAGAGAACCCCTGAGGGAGCAGGAGATCAGTGGGATGCAGACCCCAAATTCTCATAAAAAGACCATACTTAATGGTCTGACTGAGACTAGAGGAATCCCGGCGGCCATGGTCCCCAAACCTTCTGTTGGCACAGGACAGGAACCATCCCCGAAGACAATTCATCAGACACGAAAGGGACTGGACAGTGGGTGGGAGAGAGATGCTGATGAAGAGTGAGCTAATAATATCAGGTGGACACTTGAGACTGTGTTGGCATCTCCTGTCTGGCGGGGGGATGGGAGGATAGAGAGAGTGGGAAGCTGGCAAAATTGTCACGAAAGGAGAGACTGGAAGGGTTGACTCATTAGGGGGAGAGCAAGTGGGAGTACGGAGTAAGATGTATGTATACTTATATGTGACAGACTGACTCGAATTGTAAACGTTCACTTGAAGCTCATTAAAAGTTAATAAAAAAAAAAATTACAGCCTTGGAAACCCTATGGGGCAGTTCCACTCTCTCCTATAGGGTCGCTATGAGTCAGAATCAACTTGACTGCAGTGGGTTTTTTTGTTTGGGGTAGGTATAAATTAACTCTCACAGGGTTTACATATAAAAATGTGATTTTACTCATTTTTAAAATTGAAAGCTAAGAGGCACTTTCTTGAATAAATAGATAACCCGAATGGTCTTAAATCTACTTTAAATACTTACTTTTTAGCTAAAAAATTTTCATCAAGAAAAACTCCAATAACAGCTGGCTTCAAAGGAGAATTTCCAAACAATTAAGAAATTAATATCAAGTTTACACATATACTCCAGAAGTTAAAAAAAAAGGACGAAACACTTCTGAATGTGTTTTAGCAGGCAAGCTAGCATGTCTATTATATCAAAACAGACAAATTTGAAAAGAAATTTATTTATCAATATATTCTGTAAACCTAGATGTAAATATATAATAAAATATTCATATATAAAATTGAGCTATATATAAAATGATAACCTTTTACTATATAAAACTGGAAAAAAAAACCCATTAAGTGGTGAACCAAATCTAGTATAGTAAAAAAATACACACCAATAACATGAAAAGTTGCTTCACCAAATAAACAGAAAAAAAAAATTTGGTACTGCAAATAGATGGCAAAAACAGCATTTGATAAAATTCAACACTCATTAATAAAAAATTCTACCAAAGTAGGAATAAAAGATGATTTCATAGAGCAGATAAAGAGCACATACAAAATCCCTAATGTCAACATTGTATTTAATAATAAAATACTGAATTCTATCCCCCTAAATTGGAAACTAGGTAAGAATGACCACTTTCACCTTTCCAGTAACATGATACTAGAGGTTTTAGTAAATGCAATAAAATAAAAAATGCAATAGGGCACAGAAAACAAATAAGACAGTCATGAAGGAAATGTGGTATTAGTTAAAAAATAGATATGTATAACAGAATAGACAAACACCAATATAATCAGCTCATCTTTGACAAAGGGGCAAAGGCAAATCAATGGATACAGAATAGTCTTTTCAACAAATGATGCTGGAACGACTGGATATCTGCAAGTAAAAAACAAGATATTGTTAAGAAAATAAAAACACGAATCAAGACACAAAGCAAAAGAAGCCCTGGCATTGCAACTGTTAAGTACTTCGCTAATACCCTAAAGTTTGGCAGTGCAAACTCACCCAGAAGTTCCACAGGAGAAAGACCTGGCAACCTGCTACTGTGAAGATTATAGCAAACAAAACCCTACGGAGCAGTTCTACTCTGTTACAGGGGTTCACTAGGAATAGGAATCAATTTGATGGCATCAACAACAGACTCAAAGCTTACATCTTTCACAAAGTTTAACTCAAAATGGGTCATATAGCTAAGTATAAAATGCAAAACTCTTCAATTTCTAAATGAAAACAGAGGAGGAAATCTAGATGATCTTAGGTTTGGCGATGACTTTTTAGATACAGTACCAAAGCCTGATCCATAAAAGGAAAAATTGATAAGTTGGATTTTATTAAAATTAAAAACTTCTTATCTGTGAAAGACATTATTAAGAGAATGAAAAGACAAGCCACAGACTGTGAGGAGATATTTGCAAAACACCTCTCTAATAAAAGACATGTATCCAAAATATAAAAAATGACCTATAAATTCAACAATAAGAAAAGAAACAACCGAATCATAAAATGGACAAGAAACCTGAACAGACACCTCACTATAGAAGACGTAAAGATGACAATAAAGCCTTACTAAATTTTTCCCATTTTACATTTGAGGAAATTGAGACCTGGAGAAGTAGATCTTTAAAAAAATAACCTAATAGCAATGATTGGGTGAAGAATCAAACCTAAGGTTTACTCTACGCCACACCAAGCTACCTCCTAAAAAAAAAAAAAAAAAAACTTACAAAAAAAGAAAACAGTAAGTTAAATGCTTTACTGATGGCACCAAAAGAAAGTATGATGAGAGAATCTAAACAAGATAATGTCTTTATAGGCCAAAAGAGCAATAGTCAAAATCATCTTTATAGCTCACATTTATTAAATATATACCATATATAAGTCACTATTCTAAGTACTTCCCACAGATAATGTATTAACTCATATACTTTTAAAAACAACTTTATGAGATAGATTATAGAGATAGAGATAGACACAGAGATATAAAAACAAACTGAAGCCAGGATCAGGCAACCAAAAAGGGAACTCTGCATTGAGGAATGGAATTTTAGATGACTTTGAAAAGGAAGATAGAAATTGGATTAGTAGAAAGAATGGAATGGATTCAGCATGTTAGATGGTAGACTAAGTTGAAAAGATAAATGGGAAGAAGAGATTGAGCTGGCTAAAAAGGGAACACCCAAACCAAGCTAGCCGCCTTCGAGTCAATTCTGACTAGTAGCAACCCTATAGGACAGAGTAGAACTGCCTCATAGAGTTTCCAAGGAGCAGCTGATGGAATCGAACTGCGGACCTTTGGTCAGGGTAAATATATTAACTTAATTGTAGAAATCTCATAATAAAACAATTTTTAAAAATGCCTTTTTTTGGTGCTAAACACTTTCAAATAGCACTGCATTTTATTTTCTTTATGTAAGTAATAAAAAACATAATAAGTGCTAGATAATCTTTTAAAATATTTATTATTTACTCCTTTGAACACTTATTGTCACCATTTTATAAATGAAGAAATTGGGGAACAGATCATTGAACTATGAAGTGACGGAATTTGTGTTTAGATTTAGGCAGTCCAATAAGTTATCTCTGTCCCATATTAAATATGACTATTTCCATTATTACTATTATTTGTGTTAAACACACAAAAGGAAATAGAAATGTTTTAAACAGAATTTAATCAAGTTTCTTTTGTATTTGCACTTGTAATGTAGCCTGAAACATTTTATCCTATATTCTAAGTTGCATAGAATGATTGACTAAATATAATTTAATCGATAATTAAAAATAAAAGTGGAAAACATGTAACAGTGATATTTTGAATTGTATAAATTTCTACATAACTATTTCTTCTTTTGGGGTACAATAATCTCTTGTTCCCAATGTTGTCCTTAGGTGCCATTCAGTCAGTTCTGAATTACAGCAACCCTATGTACAACAATACAAAACACTGCCTGGTCCTGTGCCATCCTCACAACCATTGTTATGCTTGAGCCCATTGTTGCAGTCTTTGTGTCAATCCACCTCACCGAGGGTCTTCCTGCTTTTCACTGACCCTCTACTTTACCAAGCATGATGTCCTTCTCCTGATAACATGCACAATGTATGTGAGATGTAGTCCCACCATCCTTGCTTCTAAGGAGCATTCTGGCTGGACTTCTTCCAAGACAAATTTGTTCATTCTTTTAGCAGTCCATGGTATATTCAATATTCTTCACAAACACCAAATTACAAAGGCGTCAATTCTTCTTCAGGCTGCCTTACTCATTGTCCAGCTTTCGCATGCATATGACGTGACTGAAAACACCATAGTTTGGTTCAGGCACAGACATCTTGGTCCTTAAAGTGATACATGTTTTTTGTAACACTTTAAAGAGGTCTTTGGTAGCAGATTTGTCCAATCTGATAATATATAGTTTGATTTCTTGACCTGATGCTTCCATGGGTGTTGATTGTGGATCCAAGTAAAATGAAAACCTTGACAACTTCAATATTTTCTCCATTTCTATGATGTTGCTTATTGGTTCAGTTGTGAGGATTTTATGTTGAGGTGTAATACATACTGAAGGCTGTGGTCTTTGATCTTCATCAGTAAGTTCTTCAAGTCCTCTTCACTTTCAGCAAGCAAGGGTGTGTCATCTGCATAACACAAGTTGTTAATGAGTCTTCCTCCAATCCTGATGCCATGTTCTTCTTCATGTAGTCCACCTTCTTGGATTATTTGTTCAGCGTACAAATTGAATAGGTATGGTGAAAGGATACAACCCTGACACACTTTAAATCACGACATATCCTTTTATTCTGTTCAATTTTGACTGCCTCTTGGTCTATGTACAGGTTCCTCATGAGCACAATTAAGTGTTCTCGAATTCCCATTCTTTGCAATGTTATCCGTAATTTGCTATGATCCACACAGTCAAATGCCTTTGCATAATCAATAAAACACAGATATTGTTTCCAATAAATACATGAAAATCTTGCAAACTTCAACCTAAACATAGGTAAATACTTCAACATAATTGAGGAATGGATTTTTTAATTCTTGGGAAATCAAGATTTCTGAGTTCCACGGAGTTTGAAGTGACCCACCCAAGCTATTGCCATGAGAAGGTCTTTGAACTTTGAACAATGAGAAAACAGGTTTTCTAGAAGTCACCGTTAATTCAAATAATAATGTAGTTTTGAGCATTGTGCTCTTTTAAAGGAATTATCTATGTTCAGTTTCAACAGAAACTCTGAAGGTCATACTAGAGCTACGTTTAGAGTAAATCAGTAATTAGTTTAATTGTTCTTCAAGAGAATGTGTATGGAATCCTTTCTGACCACAAATTGTTTTAATAGTGATAAACTGGAGTAAAAGAACCTATAAAAGATTTTTCTTCTTGGGAACATTTTGACTCGTTTTTCTGGGGGTAGTCAAAATGTCACCCCAATTTGCAAAATGTATATTAAATATAGTTCAATCAATTTCTATTATTGGTTTAATATGATTTTTGTTTTAACATATATAAGTTGCTTTTCAAATGTTTTAAAATTAAGACAAAAAGAAGAATCTGCATCAACGTATTTCCAATAATGAATGACAGAGAATTTCAGTAGACCAAGAGTTATTATTTAGTTATCCAAGGAGTTCCACACACCTCTGCCTCCACACTATAAATGATAAAGGCTGCATTAATACTGGCTCAGGAGATTTGACACAGAAACTAAAATTGTTTATTTCTTGCTTCAGAACTAAACCCATTTCCTGCAAAAAATTCTAGTATTACCCAAACCAGCTTACCTCCAAAACATCTGAAAAATTTGCTTAAAATATAGATTCAACAACCACACATAGAAATTATGGCTCATTTGACCTTAGGATCGGGTGAAAGAATGGTATTTTTAACAATTTTTGCAGGTTATAGTGATGACATTTTCCATTCTCACTCAAAAAACACAGGTTTATTGTTGTTTTAAAATGTAATTGTTTTTATGCAAGGTTATTTTCAGAAGCTCTACATTGAATTAATGAAGGAAAGAAGGACTAAGCAGGGATTACAGAGAACAGAATTCTTTTTTATCAGTATGTGTCACTTTTGGGGTTTGGGGAGGGGAGAACACATGAATTAAGTTCTTGATTTTTCCTTGGAATTGGAATATCAGAGACTGAAAATCTTTCTACTAACTATTCTATTTACTACTTTTATATATTACGATACAACATACTATGGGCAAAATGTTGAATGATGCAGGAAGCATCAAAAAAAGATGGAAGGAATACACTGAGTCACTGTACCAAAAAGAATTGGTTGACATTCAACCAATTTCAGGAGGTAGCATATGATAATGAACCAATGGTGTTGAAGGAAGAAGTCAAAGTTGCACTGAGGGCACTGGCAAAAAACAAGGCTCCAGCAACTGAAAGAATACCAACTGAGATGTTTCAACAAACAGATGCAATGCTAGAAGCACTCACTCATCTATGCCAAGAAATTTGGAAGACAGCTGCCTAGGCAACCAACTGGAAGAGATGCATATCTGTACCCATTCCAAAGACAGGCGATCTGACAGAATGCAGAAATCATCAAACAATTTCATTAATGTCAACAAACTCATTGCTTTTGAGTAAATTCCAACTCATAGTGACCCTATAGGACAGAGTGGAACTGCCCCATAGGGCTTCCAAGGAGTTGCTGGTGGATTCGACCTGCCAATCTTTTGATTAGTAGCCAAGCTTTTAACCACTACTCCAATATCACACACAAGTAAAATTTTGCTGAAGATAATTAAAAAATGTTTGCAGCAGTGCATCAACAAGGAACTGCCAATAGTTCAAGTTGGGTTCAGAAGAGGACTTGGAGCTCGAGATATCATTGCTGATGTCAGCTGGATCTTGGCTGAAAACAGAGAACACAAAAAAAAGATGTTTACCTGTGTTTTATTGATTATGCAAAGGCATTTGACTGTATGGATCATAACAAATTATGGATAACATTGCAAAGAATGGGAATTCCAAAACACTTAGTTGTGCTCGTGTGGAGCTTGTACATAAATAAGAGGAAGTCCTGTGAACAGAATAAGGGGATACTGAGTGGTTTAAAATCAGGAAAAGTGTGCATCAGGGTTGTATCCTTTCAATATACTTATTCAATTTGTATGCTGAGCAGATAATCTGAGAAGCCGGACTATGCGAAGAACTTGGCATTAGGATTGGAGGAAGATTCACTAATAACCTGCAAGATGAAGATGACACAACCTTGGTCGCTGAAAGTGAAGAGGACTTCAAGGACTTACTGATGAAGATCAAACGCAACTAGATCAACAAGCAACATCATGATAACAAAACCAAAAAAAAAAAACAAAAAAACTATGCCTTGAAATCAATTCTGACTCATGGCAATCCTATCTATAGGACAAAGGACAACTATCCATGAAGTTTCCAAGGCTGTAAATCTTTACAGGAGCAGACTGCCACATCTTTTTCCTGCTGAGTGGCTGGTGAATTCAAACCTCCAACCTCTTGGTTATCATCCAAGCACTTAACCACTGCACCACCAAGGCTCCTTAACATCATGATAAACAGAGGAAATATTGAAGGTGTCAAGGGTTTCATTTTCCTTGGATCTATAATCAATGCCTATGGAAGCAGTAGTCAAGAAATCAAATGACACATTACATTGCGTAAATCTGCTGCAAAAGACCTCTTTAAAGTGTTAAAAAGCAAAGATGTCACCTTGAGGACTAAGGTACACCTGACCCAAGTCATGGTATTTTCAATTGCCTCATATGCATGCAAAAGCTGGACAATAAGTAAGGAAGACCAAAGAAGAATTGGTGCCCTTGAATTACGGTGTTGGTGAAGAATATTGAATATTTCATGGATTGCCAGAAGGAGGAACAAATCTCTCTTGGCAGAAGTCCAGCCAGAATGCTCCTTAGAAGTAAGGATGGAGAGACTTCATCTCATGTACTTCGGACATGTTATCAAGAGAGACCGGTTTCTGGAGAAAAACATCATGGTTGGTAAAGTCTAGAGGGTCATTGAAAAACAGGAAGATCCTCAATGAGATGGATTGACACAGTGGCTTCAACAATGGCAAAGCAACTATTGTGAGGATGGGACATGACTGGGCAATATTTCGCTCATGGGATCACTATGATTCAAAACCCACTGGAATACACCTAACAACAACAATATGTATTAGCTGAATGTTCCTTCTGCTTCAAATTTGGTGAACAATATGGTAAATTCAGACAGTATGTTTTGATAATTGTTATATTCCATATTTTGTTGACTAAACTTTTTGTTTTACTAAACTTACAGCAAAAACAGCAGTATCACCTTGCTTTAACAGCACATCTTTAAGAAGCGAAAATTACCAGCTAAGTGTATAAATGCTTTTCTTTTTTAATTAAAAAAAGCTTATTTTAATGAGAAACCATTAATAAAATATATTCTCACATCTATTTGAATCCTTCTAAAAAAATATAACTAACTTTCTAAATGTTGGATGCTAAAAATGGCAATACAATGTTGAACTTTAAAGGAAAAGAGAGATACTTAAATCATCAGTTAAATACATTTTTATGTGTCCGTTAGTTCAGTTCTAGTAGCAGAAAGAAAGGTATGTTATACTATGTAGGGATTAACTAGGTCAGGAAAGCCTTAGGTAATGCTGTGACATTTATATTAAGTTTGGGGAGATATTTGAAATTTGTGCACATGGACAAAAAGGGGAGATACTCCAGGCAGAAAGAGGAATATATACTTTTTAAAACAAATATCATTTTAAGTCAATAACAGAAATTGATTGAAGCTTATTTAATATATGATTTGGAAATTGGGATAACATTTCAGCTAGGGAGTGAAAAATGTTACAAGTTGAGAAATTTTCCAAAAATTCTTTTTCCCCATCTTTTTGACATTGCAGTTTTGAAACAAAACTGATAAAACAATTTGCAGTCAGGAAGGATTTCATACAACATTGTCTTGAAGACTAATTAAAATAATTACTGATTTACCCTAAAACATAGCTCTAGTCTCACCTTTGAGTCTCTTTCTCAGAACTGACTGCAGGTAGATAATTCTTCAAAACAGCCCAATGTCTAAGGTAAAATGTTGCTCAACAAGCTGCTTACTAGGCTACTGTTTGACTTATTTTCTTGTCTATGAGACCAGACTCCTCAAGGATCAAAGTTAAAAAGGACATCTAAAGGCAATGGCCTGAGTGGGTCACCCCAACTTCACAGACCCCAGAAATCTGGATTCTAACAGTTTTAAAAAATGTTTCTCTCTATACACACACACACAAACACACACACATATATAGAGAGAGAGAGAGAGCTCTTAGCTGCTGTCAAGTCAATTCCAACTCATGGTGACTGCTCTGTAGGGTTTTCAACGCTGTGAGCTTTCAGGAGCCCCTGGATAGTTTTGAACTCTCAGCCTTTCAATTAGTAGTCCAGTACTTAAGCACTTGCACCACCCAGGGATGATGCACTCTCTCTCTCTCTACCTATCTATGTATCTATCTATCTACATATATAGACAGCACCATCTCAATGCTACAAACAGCTATTTCACAGTAAAAACATTGGAGAACCACATTTATATATACATATACCCAAGCCAGTGCCATCGAGTCGATACATATAAATCAAAATTCTTACAAACTACCATATTTTTACGCAAATAACATACATGCCTTCTGTGTTTGTTTGCCAACCATGCCCTCCTCCTGTGAGGTATTTTTGTAAGCAGTGTTATGCTAATATTTTTTATAGCCATATGTATCTTGTGCGGGGAGGGTGCAGTTGGCAAACGAATATTAAAATACAGTATTTGACAGAAATAACTTGGTAATTTTCTACATTAAATGAGCCAGCTGCCTTATTAGTTTACTATTATGTATGCTCTTAAAAGATTTGCTGTTTCTAATATCTGGTGATCTAGGAACTAGATAGCCAAACACACTCAAACCCATTTATTCTCCTTTCTCCTGTTATAATTGATAGTTACTGAAAGCCTTGTTCATGAATGCTAATTTACATATTTTGTGACACTTATTTTGCCTGTTGAGATTACTTCTATTTTCTAGCTGTCAGGCATGTTAAGAAACTTCAAACAATTGGGAAAGTTAAATTAGCTGTTATTGGTTAACCCTGGCCTTTTTCTTTTCGGAGCTGATAATACTTTGGGTAGTGTAGGAATGGGAGTAAAATGCAAACACATGAGTTATTTAGAGAATTATTATGTTATTTATTTAACGTCTTTAGAAATTTGTTGAATAAAATATCCATGCAAGAGTATGAAGACATTGTTACATATGAAAAGTAAGAGAAGGATGAAAGTTGGACAAATATCTCAAGAATAATTAATAAGGAAAAGTTTATTTATCAGCTAAGGTTATTCATTAATGACAGCTAGACAAAGAAAAAATAGTTTGTTAAGTCTACTCCTTCATGAAATGTCACCCGTAATTATCCAGTAAATGTATTAAAATCAAGAAATATATGACAGGAGTGTTTATTTTCCTTGAAATATGTATGGTCTACTATATTAAAAAAAATTGTGTGGCTTTAGAAACAGAGAAGTAAAACTGAGGAATTGCATAGAATATGAGGATGGTTTTGACTGCCCTAGGCTATAATAATGAGATTCCTGCCTAGTTCATCGAAAAGAGAGGCTATAAAGGATATCTTGGCCACATAAATGTATTTCTTAATAACTTATGACTTGAGATACCCTTTAAAGACTTATGTGTATCAGTTTTGCCATTTTGGAAGAGTCTGAGTAATTCCTTGAGGGTATCTCATTTCTTTTAACATTTTTATGTACCCAGCATACCTGAAACAGTACACTCAACTGAACAACTAGCACTTAGTATAAATAAAAATATAGCAAAAATCTTAGAAGAAATTGATATTTTTAGTAATATCTGCAGGTATTTTCAGTTGTCATGACTGGGAGATTAATGATCTCAATTTTCAGGAAAGCCCCCCAACACAAAAGAATTATCTAGCGCAAGATGTCAATAAAAATTTATGAGAAAAGTGAAAAGAAACTAAGATATCAAAAACCAATTTCAACTCATAGTGACCCTCTAGGAAAGAGTAGAGCTGTCCCATACAATTTCCAAGGAGTGGCTATTGGATTCAAACTGCTGAATTTTTGGTTAGCAGTGGAGCTCTTAACCACTGTGCCACCAGGGCCCCATCTAAGATACATCAAGATCTGATTTCTTTCAAATAGAGGCTTACAAAAGGTGTCCTGCTGATGTTTTAGTGATTATCTGGCCAGGAAAAAGAAAAAATGACAGTACGCCAAAACTACATAACAAAATAGTATATAGATATCTCAGGGCAGGGTTTGAATTGACTACCCAGTGGAAGTTAGGACCTAGGAAACTATTGAGAAGCATCATCTCAATGCTTCTGACAAGTTCACAGGAAAAAAAAATTTTTTTGGACAATGGTATTTTGAGGATTGGACACCTTTATTAAATGGTGGTAGAAACTTTGGAACTATGTGAAGGGGCAAACTGGGAAGATGAGTATAAATTATTCCAATAATACTTCAGTGAGTTTTATCAAAAGTTGAGACTCAGATATTGACTGTGCTTTCAGGGAACATGGTTTTCAAACATATGAAATGAGGAAGCTAATGAAGCTGAGAAATGATAATGCAAACTAGACAAGAGACAAGCAATTGTAGGAACACAGCCTTGGCAAGATGTTGGACTAACCCCTGGAAGGAAGATTAACCCCTGAATCATATTTTTATAACCAGGAGTTCACAAACATCAAGGGGACCATGAATAGAATTTAGAAGTTTGTGAACTTGAGTGGGACAATTTTGCACGTTATTTTCACTAAATTCTAACTAAAATGTAATATTTCTTTCAATTATGAATGTGTTACTGTTGTTGTTAGGTGCCATAAAGTCAGTTCCATCTCATAGCAACCCTATGTACAACAGAACAAAACACTGCCAAGTCCTGCTCCATCCTCACAATCGTTATGTTACAGCCACTGTGTCAATCCCTCTCATTGAGGGTCTTGCTCTTTTTTGCTGACCCTCTATGAATATAGGCAACAAATAATATTCATATTACCAGTGTCATGGATTATTAACAATAGACTTTACACATATTTTACATCACATTAAAATTGTTTCAATATTTTTAACTATTATTTATGTTTTTTTAAAACACTTTTTAAAAAATTATGGCAGCTTTTACACCCATGGCTCCATATTGATATATGATAGACTAATAAACAGAACTATATTATAATTTTAATATGTTGATAACTCTATACTAATAAGATCTATTTCCTTTTTTTAATTATTTTTTCCTCTTAAAACAGTTATTCTGAGAAAGGATCCACAAGCTTGGCTTCAACAGACTGCGTATTGGTTCCTTACCACAGAGAAGAATAAGAAACACTTCCCTAGATGCAATTACCCTACTAAAGACAGTGAAGACCAGCAAGATATGTTCGTGTAATTGATGTGTCTGACAGATTCAGAATGGATAGATTTCATATCTCCTATTATATTACCTTTCTAGGCAAATTTGGGAGAAATATGTTGGAATGATATATGTGTAAGCCTGTAAAAATAGAGAAATTAAGGATACATGAATGTCCAATGTTTGGAATGATGAACAGATACAGAGGTCAGAGAGTCCCCAAAGGAGTGTGCAGAACAAGCAATCAAAGGTTTAATGAAGCTGATAAAAGTTTAGGGACTTCAGAAAAGCAGGCATGATAGGATAAAATTGTAGCTTCATTTGGAAAGCAAATGTGTGCAAATTGTAAATTCATGAATTATGGCAGTCAGATTTCCCAATGTCAAGAAGAAATAACACTCAGTAGTAAATAAAGGCTGTTGTTGTTAGGTGTCCAGTTGGTTCCAACTCATAGTGATTCTACGTATAACAGAATGAGACACTGAGCAGTCCTCCTCCATCCTCACAATGGTTGCTATGCTTGAGCCAATTGTTGCAGCCACTATGTCAATCCATCTTGTTGAGGGTCTTGCTCTTTTTCTCTGCTCCTCTACTTTACCAAGCATGATGTCCTTTTCCAAGGACTGGTCCCTCTTGATAACATCTCCAAAGTATTTGAGAAGAAGTTTTGCTGTCCACACTTACAGGAGCATTCTGGCTGGACTGCTTCCAAGACAGATTTGTTAGTTCTTCTGGCGGTCCATAGTGTATTCAATATTCTTTGCCAACACCATAATTCAAAGGGATCGATTCTTGGGTCTTTCCTATTCATTTTCCAGCCTTTGCATTCATGTGAAGTGATTGAAAATACCATGCCTTGGTCCAGGCACATCTTTATTCTCAAAGTGACACCTTTGATTTTCAACACTTTAAAGAGGTCTTTTGCAGCAGATTTGTTCATGCAACATATCGTTCGATTTCTTGACGGCTTTCATGGACATTGATTGTGGATCCAAGTAAAATGAAATCCTTGACAAATTCAATATTTTCTCCATATATCATGATGTTTATTGGTCCAGTTGTGAAGATTTTTGTTTTCTTTATGTTGAAGTGTAATCTATACTGAAGGCTGTAGTTTTTGATCTTCATCAGTAAGTACTTCAAGTCCTGACTACAAAGCAAAGCAAAATTGTATCATCTGCATATTGCAGGTTATTAGAGTCTTCTTCCAATCCTGATGCCACATTCTTCTTCACATAGTCCAGCTTCTTGAATTATTTGCTAAGCGTACAGATTGAATAAGTATGGTGAAAGGATACAGCCCTGATGCACACATTTCCTGATTTTAAACCATGCAGTATCCCTTTTTTCTGCTCAAATGATTGCCTCTTGTTGTAGGTAGAGGTTCCTCATGAGCACAAGTAAGTGTTCTGGAATTCCCATTCTTTTCAACGTTATCCATAATTAGTTATGATCCACACAGTTGAATGCCTTTTCATATTCAATACAGCACTGGTAAGCATATTTTTTGTATTCTCTGCTTTCAGCCAAAATCCATCTGACATCATCAACGATATCCTTCATTCCAAGTCCTCTTATGAATCTGGCTTGAATTTCCAGCACTTCACTGTTGATGCACTGCTGCAACAGTTTTTTAATTATCTTCAGAAAAATTTTACTTGTGTGTGATATTTATGATATTGTTCAATAATTTCCACCTTTCCTTGGAATGGGCACAAATATGTATCTCTTCCAGCCAGTTGGCCAAGTAGCTGTCTTCCAAATTTCTTGGAGTAGATGAGTGAGTGCTTCCAGCATTGCATCCATTTGTTTAAACATCTCAATAGGTATTCTGCCAGTTACTGAAGGCTTGTTTTTCATCAATGCCTTTCATGTAGCTTGGACTTCTTCCTCAGTACCATCAATTCTTGACCATATGATACATTCCAAAATGATTGAACATTTACTCGTTCTTTTTGGTATAGTGACTCTGTGTATTCCTTCCATCTTCTTTTGATGCTTCCTATGTTGTTTAATATTTTGCCCATAGAAACCTTCAATATTTCAACTCAAGACTTGAATTTGTTCTTCAGTTCTTTCAGCAAATTTCAGAGTCTCTTTGGACATCCACTTGTTGTTTTCTTTCTTTTCTGTCTTTTTAAATGACCTTTTGCTTTCTTCACGTAGGATGTTCTTGATGTTCAATGCATCAAATTTATTTTATCTATGGTCTCTAAATTCAGGTCCGATATACTCTGTTGTATTTGGCTCTCCTAAACTTGTTTAAATTTTCTCAGTTTCAGTGTGAACTTGAGTATGAGCAATTGATGTTGTATTCTGAAGTCATCTCCTGGCCTTGTTCTGACGGATGTTACTGAGCTCTTCCATCTTCTCTTTCGGCAGATATAGTTGTTTTGATTCCTGTGCATTCTATCCAGCAAGGTTCATATGTATAGTCGCAGCTTGAAAAAAAAGGTATTTGCAATGAATAATTAGTTGGTCTTGCAAAATTCTATCATGCAATCTTCAGCATCATCAAGGCCATATTTACCAACTACTGAAAGCTTTATTCCATCCATGTCACTAAGGTTGACTCTACTTTGAGTAGGCAGCCCTTCTCTGGTTGTATTTTGAGTGCCTTCCAAAGTCAGTGGCTCATTTTCCAGCACTATATCAGACAATGCTCTGCTGCTATTCATAAGGTTTTCACTGACTAATTTTTTCAGAAGTAGGGTGCCAGGTCCTTCTTCCTTATCTGTCTTAGTCTGGAAGCTCTGCTGAAACCTGTCCACCATGGGTAACCCTGCTGGTATTTGAAATACCAGTGGCACAGCTTCCAGCATCAGAGCAACACGTGAACCACCATAGTGGGACAAATTGGCAGATGAGTGGTTGAAGTAAAGGCTATGGGGTTGGTTAAAGCTTACAGTGACTAGGAGAATACCTGATTAGTGAAGTATAACAATCAGAAGAATGGGAAGTCTCAAGATTAGAAATGCCCACCCTCTTGGTACTGGAAATTCATCAAGTTCAAGGTAGACAGACTGTACTACAGAGCATGGCTGAAAATGAAGGTGCGAGGCAGGGCCAACATGGTGGAGTAGTCAGGAGATTTCCATGGTCCCTCTTACAACAAAAACCCCAAGAAACAAATGAATTGACTATACACGACAATCTAGGAGCCCTGAACATCAAAGGGAAAGTTGAGGAATCAGGCTGAGTGATGGGGGAAGGGAGAGACAGTTCAGAAGCAGCAAGGAGTTGCCAGAACTGACCCTGAGGGAATCAGCACCCCACAGGCCGGTGCTGGTGCTGAGTGTGGTGAGGCAAGCAGTGGCATTCAGGAGGTATTTTCCACATTGGGAGAGACAGAGTGGCGAAGAGTCAACTCATGCCTCCAGAATCAGTGAAAAGGAGTGCTCAGTCAGCAAAAGATACACACATGCATCTAACCTACTGTGTGGATTGAAAAACACTCCTTTGGGAAAAACCTCCTTCTGATTTACCTGCCCCCTTCCCACTCTGCATTGGGTCCAAACTGGCTTCAGAGAATTGCGGCATCCTCTGGTCTGAAAGTAGGACCCATCATGCTCCCTGAGCCATTCTCCAGGCCTTGGAGAAGGAACAAATTAACAAACAGGAAAAAATAATCTGCAAGGTCTCCTATGCCAGGAACTCAGGGCAGAAACAGCTCCTTTGCTAGGCACAGGCATAAGGGGCCCATGGATTTTGAATGCCTTTCATGAATTCCCTGATATCATGAAAGCTGAGAAGATATCTATCTAAGATGCTTATCAAACCCCACACAAGGTAAATCCCAAAAGAAAGTCATCAAGACATAATCAAACTTGCCAAAACCAAAGATAAAGAGAGAATTTTAAGAGTGGCTAGGGATAAACAAAAAGTCATCCACAAGGAAGAATCAATAAATAAGACTAAGCTTTGACTTCTCAGCAGAAACCATGCAGACAAAAAAGCAATGGGATAACATATATAAAGGCTTGAAGGGAAAAAATTGCCAACCAAGAATTATATATCCAGCAAAACTGTCTCTCAAATATGATGGTGAAATTAGGACATTTCCAGATAAAGAGAAGTTTAAGGAATTTGCAAAAACCAAACCAAAATTATAAGAAATGCTAAAGCAGTCCTCTGGTTAGAAAATCAGTAACATCAGATAACAACCCAAGACTAGAATACAGGACAGAACAACCAGATATCAACACAGATAGGCAAATCACAAAAATAAATCAAAGCTAAAGCACTTAAAATAGATAAACAGAGACATCCTTATGGAAAATATGACCACATTAAAGCCAAAAACAGGGACTAAAAAATGTAGTCATAGACCTTTCATATGGAGAGGAAGTCAAGGTGATATAAATACATGATTGGTTTAAACTTGGAAAAATAGAGGTAAATGTTAAGGTAACCACAAAGGAAACTAACAATCCTACACATCAAAATAAAAAACAAGAAAAACATAAAGACTCAGCAAATACAAAATCAACAACAATCAAAAAGACAAAAAGAAAATACATAAAGAAAAATAATTCAGCACAGAAAATTAAGTGGATCAAAGAAACTGTCAACAACACACACACACAAAATATATCAAAATGACAGCAATAAACTCACACCTATCAATAATTATGCTGAATATAAACGGATTAAATACACCAGTAAAGACACAAAGAGTGGTAGGATGGAAAAAGACATGATCTGTCTATATGTTGCATAAAAGAGACACACCTTAGACTTAAAGACACAAACTAAAACTCAAAAGATAAAAGAAAATATATCAATCAAACAACAATCGAAAAGGAGCAAAAGTGGCAATATTAATTTCTGGCAAAATAAGCTTTAAAGTAAAATACACCACAAAGGGTAAGGATGGACACTATAAAAAGATTAAGGGGTCAATACACCAGGAGGGCATAAGCATATTAAATATTTATGCACCCAATGACAGGGCTCCAAAATACATTAAAAAAACTCTAACAGTATTGAAAAGAGAGATAGACAGCTCCACAATAACAGCAGGAGAATTCAACACACTACTTTCAGTGAAGGACAGAACATCCAGAAAGAACCTCAATAAAGACATGGAAAATCTAAATGCCACAATCAACCAACTTAACCCCGTATATGGAACACTGCACCCAACAGGAGCCAAGTATGCTTTCTTTTCCAAGGCACTTGGAACATTCTCCACAAGATAACCACATATTAGTCCATAAAGCAAGCCTTAACAGAATCCAAAACATTGAAATATTACAAAGCATCTTTTCTGACCATAAAGCCATAAAAGTAGAAATCAATAACACAAAAAACAAGAAAAAAATAATCAAACAAATGGAAACTGAACAACATCTGGCTCAAAAACTACTAGGTCAAAAAAGAAATTAAGGATGGACTAAAGAAATTCACAGAATCAAATAAGAATGAAAACACATCGTACCAGAACCTTTGGGAAACAGCAAAAGCAGTGCTCAGAGGTCATTTTATAGCAATAAATATTGTTATTGTTGTTGCTAGGTGCTGTCGAGTCAGTTCCGACTCATAGCGACCCTATGTACAACAGAATGAAACACTGCCCTGTCCTGCACCATCCTTACAATCATCGTTATGCTTGAGCTCATTGTTGCAGCCACTTGTAAATCCACCTCATTGAGGGTCTTCCTCTTTTCTGCTGACCCTGTGCTTTGCCAACCATGATGTCCTTCTCCAGGGACTGATCCCTCTTGACAACATGTCCAAAGTATGTAAGAGGCAGTCTCGCCATCCTTGCTTCTAAGGAGCATTCTGGTTGTACTTCTTCTAAGACAGATTTATTCATTCTTTTGGCAGTCCATGGTATATTCAATATTCTTCACCAACACCACAATTCAAAGGTGTCAATTCTTTGGTCTTTCTTATTCACTGTCCAGCTTTCACATGTATGTGATTGAAAATACCGTGGCTTGGGTCAGGCACACCTTAGTCAACGGGGTGACACCTTTGCCCTTCAACACTTTAAACAGGTCCTTTGCAACAGATTTACTCAATGCAATGCCTCTTTTGATTTCTTGACTGCTGCTTCCATGGCTGTTGATTGTGGACCCAAGTAAAATGAAATCATTGACAACTTCAATCTTTTTTCCGTTTATCATGATGTTGCTCATTGGTCCAGTTGTGAGGATTTTTGTTTTCTTTATGTTGAGGTGTAATCCATACTGAAGGCTGTGGTCTTTGATCTTCATTAGTAAGTGAGGCAATAAATGTACATATCCAAAAAGAAGAAAGGTCCAAAATCAAAGCATTAAGCCTAAAACTTGAACAAAAAGAAAGAGAGCAGCAAAAGAAGCCCTTGGGCACCAGAAGAAAGCAAATGATAAAAATTAGAGCAGAATTCAATGAAATAGAGAATAAAAAAATAATTGAAAGAGTTAACAAAACCAAAAGCTGGTTCTTTGAAAAGGACAACAATGTTGATAAACCACTAGCCAAACTGACAAAAGGAAAACAGGAGAGGAAGCAAATAACCCAAATGAGAAATGGGATGGGAGATATCACCACAGAACCAATTGAAATTAAAGAATCATAACAGAATACCATGAAAAATTGTAGTCTAGCAATCTGAAAACCTAGAGGAAATGAACAAATTTCTAGAAACTTGCTACCTACCTAAATTAACACAATCAGAGGGTAGAACAAATAAATAAACCTGTAACGAAAGAAGAGATTGAAGAGGAAATTTTAAAAATCTCAACAAAAAACAAGCCCTAGCCCTGATGGCTTCATTGGAGAATTCTACCAAACTTTCTGAGAAGAGCTAACATCACTACTGCTAAAGCTATTTCAGAGCATAGAAAAGGATGGAATACTCCCAAACTCATTCTATAAAGGCAGCATAACCCTGATACCAAAACCAGGTAAGGGCACCACAAAAAAAAGAAAATTGCAGACCAATATCCCTCATGAAATTAGACACAAAAATCTTCAACAAAATTCTAGCCAGTAGAATTCAATGTCATATCAAAAATATTAATAATAGCAATTGACCATGACCAAGTGGAATTCATACCAGATAGTTTTTTTACGCAGGGATGGTTCAACATTAGAAAAACAATCAATGTAATCCATCACATAAATTAAAAAAAAAAGACAAGAACCACATGATCTTATCAATTGATGCAGAAAAGGCATTTGACAAAGTCCAACACCCATTCATGATAAAAACTCTCAGCAAAATAAGAATAGAAGGGAAATTCTTCAACATCATAAAGGTCATTTATATAAAGTCAACAGCCAAAAGTATACTAAATAGAGAGTGTCTGAAAGCATTTGGCTTGAGAACAGGAACCAGACAAGGATGCCCTTTATCACCACTCTTATTCAACATTGTGCTGGATATCCCAGTCTGAGTAATTAGGCTAGAAAAAGATTTAAAGGGCATCCAAATTTGTAAGGAAGATGTAAAACTATCTCTATTTGCAGATGATATGATCTTATACACAGAAAACCCTAAAAAATCCACCAGAAAACTACTGGAACTAATAGAAGATTTTGGCAAAGTATCAGGATACAAGATAAACATACAAAAATCAGTTAGATTCCTCTACACCAACAAAGAGAACTTCGAAGAGGAAATCACTAAATCAATACCATTTACAATAACTCCCAAGAAGATAAAATACTTAGGAATAAATCTAATTGGAGACATAAAAGACCTATACAAAGAAAGTTACAAGACACTACTGTGAAAAAAAAAAAAAATACTGCAAGAAACCAAAAAAGAGCTATGCAGTGGAAAAACATACCTTGCTCATGGATAGGAAGACTTAACACTGTGAAAATGTTTATTCTACCCAAAGCAATCTATAGATACAATGCAATCCCAATCCAAATTCCAATGGCATTTTTTAAAGAGTTGGAGAAACAAATCCCCAACTTCGTATGGAAAGAGAAGAGGCCCTGGATAATTAAAGCATTACTGAGGACAAAGAACAAAGTGAAAGTTTGACACCACCTGATTTTAGAATTTAGTACATTGCCACAGTATTCAAAACAATCTCATACTGGTACAACAACAGATACATAGACCAACGGAACAGAATTGAGAATTTAGACATAAATTCATTCACCTATGAGCAGCTGATATTTGACAAAGGCCAAAGTCCATTAAATGGTGAAATGACAGTCTTTTTAGTAAATGGTCCTGGCATAACTGGATATTCATCTGTAAAAAAATGAAACAAGACCCATACCTCACACCATGCACAAAAACCAACTCAAAATGGATCAAAGACCTAATTGTAAAATCTGAAATGATGAAGATCATGGAAGAAAAAATAGGGACAATGCTAGGAGCCCTAATACAAGGCATAAACAGAATACAAAACATTACTAACAATCCATAAACACCAGAAGAGAAACTAGATAAGTGAGAGCTGCCAAAAGTCAAACACTTATGCTCATCAAAAGACTTCACCAAGAGAGTAAAAAGACAATCTACAGACTGGGAAAGAATTTTTGGCTACAACAAATCCACTCAGCATCTAATCTCTAAAACCTACAAGATGCTGCAAAACCTCAACAACAAAAAGCTAAATAATTGAAAATGGGCAAAGGATATGAACAGGCACTTCATCAAAGAAGACATTAGGTGGCTAACAGATACATGAGGAAATGCTCAAGATCATTAGCCATTAGAGAAATGCAAATCAAAACTACAATGTGATACCATCTCACCCCAACAACGCTAGCATTAATCCAAAAAACACAAAATAATAAATTCTGGAAAGGTTGTGGAGAGACTGGAACACTTATTTATACACTGATGGTGGGGGTACAAAATGGTACAACCACTTTGGAAATCAATTTGATACTTCCTTAAAAAGCTATAAATAGAAGTACCATATGATCCAGCAATTCCACTTCTTGGAATATATCCTAGACAAACAAGAGCCCTCACAGGAATAGATACATGCACACACATGTTCATTGTAGCACAGTTCACAACAGCAAAAAGAGGGAAACAAGCAAGGTGCACATCAACTAATGAAGAGAGAAACAAATTATGGTATATTCACACAATGGAATACTATGCAATGATAAAGAATAATGGTAAATCTGAGAAATATCTCATAACATGGATGAATCTGGAAGGCATTATGCTGAGTGAAAGTAGTCAGCCGCAACAGGAAACATATCGTATGAGACCATTATTACAAGAACTCAAGAAAATCTTTAAGCTCAGAAGAAAACATGCTTTGATGATTCCCAGGTGGAGAGGGAGGTACAGGGGTATTCACTAAGATAGTAGACAAAAATTATTTTAAGTGAAGGTAAAGGCAACACACAACACAGGGGAAGTCAGCACAACTGGACTTAACCAAAAGCTAAGAAGTTTCCTGAATACAACCAAACACTTCCAGGGACAGAGTAGCAGGGTTAGGGGTCTGGGGACCACGGTTTCAGGGGACATATAGGTCAGTTGGCATAATAAAGTTTTTAAAGAAAATGTTCTGCACCCTACTTCAGTGAGTGGCATCTTGGGCCTTGAAAGCTAGCAAGAGGCCATCTAAGATGCATCAATTTGTTCCACCCAACTTGGAGCAAAGGATAATGAATGACACCAAAGACATAAGGAAAATATGAGCCCAAGAGAAAGAGCAGGCCGCATAAACCAGAGACTCCATCAGCCTGAGACTGGAAGAACTAGATGGTGCTGGGTTACCATCAATGACCGGCCTGAACAGGAATAAAATGGAGAGTCCGTGATGGAGTGGGAGAAAAGTAGGGTGTAGAATTCAAATCCTAGTAAAAAGACCAGACTTGATGGTCTGACTGAGACTGAAGGGACCCCAGAAGACAGGGCCCCTATGCTCTCTCTTAGCCCAGAACTAAAACCATTTCCGAAGCCAGCTCTTCAAAGATCTGACTGAATTATAAGACATAAAATGATACTGGTGAAGAGTGTGCTTCTTGGCTCAAGTAGATATATGAGACCAAATGGTCAGTTCTTGTCTGAAAGTGGGATGAGAAAGCAGAAGGGGACCGGAGCTGGTTGAACAGACATAGGAAATGCAGGGTGGAGAGGAGGAATGTGTTGTCACATTGTAGGGAGAGCAACGAGGGTCACAAAACAATGTATGTATACGTTTTTATACAAGAAACTGACTTGAATTGTAACTTAAAGCACAATAAAAAAAATAAACAGAAAGAAAATGAAGGTACATATGAGTTGATTTTTAATACTTGGTTTCAATTTAACAGAGTGGTACAAATCTTTCTGAGAAAGAAGGCTTGGGAGGTTGAGCTGTTACAAGGAACACACAAGAAAATCCACTTCCTAGAAGTGAAGCACTGACTGCATTTGTGAGAGTCTTACTAATTTAATAGATGTGACAGATCTGAACAATTAAGTGTGATCATGGATTTGGCCAATTAAATAACAAGACTGGCAATTGATAGAAGTCAGGAAACACACATTGCTTGTGTGAACATGTCAGTTAAAACTTACTGGATGCCAGAATAAGTTACAGATAAATATAAAACCACAGATGCTGGATGTAGGCTATTTTAGACTGTGGGTCAGCCTTAACACGAGCATCTCCCAGGAGGTCTCCCTCTAATTTGCAAATAATGTCTGATAACTTCAGAAGTAGTAATAACTGTGCATAAGCTCATTGCAAAATTGACAGCAAGAACTTTCTGTAGGGTTGACGCTCCACCCTGGCTTTTAAAAAAGCTATATTGGACTTAGAGTATTAGAATAGAGACTAAATAAAGTCTCAACCCCAGTTGCCCCTACGTTAGCCATAAGCCCAGAGATATAAGCAAAGTTTTAACTTCGGTAAAGTTCCTTATCATCTTAGATATGATTTTTGTCATAACATATTGTACAACCATGATATCGTACTTTTGTTTGAGGAATAAATTTCAAGCAAATTCCCCCAGATACTTACAAATTAGTGCCAATATTCTATATTATTTGTATTGTCATTTTTTTTTCCTCTAAACACTTTAGAGGAACCAAAGTCTGAAGGAAGTGCCAGAGCATACCTCAAAAATATTTTCAACAAAGGCGATCGCATTTAAATAAAAGTAGCCTGCCAAGATAACCACCTTGAAGTCCCAGTGTTATATACACTGGAATGTGTATGACTTGGTACATTTGACATTATCAGTCATTTACACACTCACCTCGCATGGTTTGCCAGACTGTAAATGAAAGTGAATAGAGGGAGTGTGGGATTTAAAATCAGATACATAGGGAGTGATTGATATCTATGGAGAGGAATAGCTCTTAGAAATATTAACACTTTATCATGATCTCTGAATGATTATTCTCACCTAAGAATAATTGGGGAACCAGAACATAAATCTAAGTCTTTCAAATGTAATTTTTATGACTTTTTCATTGCTTTCCGTTTCAACGTAGCAATCTTCTGTGGTAGATCCAACTTTAAGTCAAGGTTTAAAGATTGATCTGATAAGGTATAATGAAGATCCCTGCTGCTATTGCAATTATTTAAACAGGAATTTAATTAGAAAGCTTTCATGATAATGTACTGAGAAAATATCTCATGAAATGGCTTGCTAATGACTGGACCTCAGATAGTATTTTTTTTCTCTCACACAGTAAACACTGTATGTAAAAGGATTTGTAAATAGAGAAAAAAAACTTCATTAGTACTATTCTACCTTGTTTTGTTCGTTAAATTTGGGATTCACAAATCTAGCTAAAAAAATGATCAAGGATGATTTGGGAATCTCAATCTCTCTCTCACTCTCATGTATATATATATATCCTGGTTCATTTATTTGAGGAAGAAGTCAGAATATCTCTTTTCATCTTAACTGGCTTTCTTATTTCTTTCTTGTTATTTTATATTTTTCAAGAGGAGTGGCTGGTGAAGTCCCTTTAGAGTTTATAAGGCAGGAGGAGAAAAATTTTCTCATGTCCAAAAAAGCCTTGAATTTCAATCAGTAATGTGGTTTTGAATTTCCAATCCATCCCCCATTTGTTTTCCCTCTCCCCTGTGCTGTCAACTCTTCATGTCATCCATCCGCAAAATGTGAAAATCCACAAAGTACATTGTTTTGAGAAAAGTGATAAGGGCACATCGATAGAAAACACAATTCTCTAATTCCCAAAGGAGATCTCATTTGGATATAAAGTATAAGCTATAGAATAAGGTAATAAAGAAGCTAATAATTGATATGCCATGTAATTAATTATAATTAATTTATGTGCCAAATAAATAACTGCTTCCAACCAGAGTTATGTTCCACTTTTGAGTGGCTTTCTGCTGTTTTCCCTTTCAATTTATTGGACACTTCATTTAATGATTAACATATTGTCAGAAACATAAAGGCAAAATACAAGAGTTATTCCATTTAACTTCAACCAGAACTATACCAGAAGGCTTAAATAAGAACTTTATCATACTGCTATATTGCAATTTAATTGAAATCTTACTGGAAATGTGGGTGAATTAAAGCTTGAATAAGTCTAAATGAATTTTACAGGTAAAACTTCAAACATAAAATACATAGAAAATTTTAAAAATTCACGTTAACTTTTTTTTTTTTTTTACTATCTTTGGATTCTTTCTGCAAGATTCACTTTGCAATCATTTCCCACAGTTTCCTGAGATGCCACTACTAGTTGGGACACATAAGAAACTGATGAAAAATCTTAAAAGAAAAAGCTGGGGAATGAGATATTTACAGAGTTTGAAAATCTTTGACATATTCATGGGAATCTTGAAGGCTATGCAGAGCTGTGTATATGCCCAGGGAATATATGAGAAGGTCCTAATCTCTCACTTTTAGCTGAACTTGGGGCTCTTTATAAGCAGGAGATGAAGGCTAAGCCACAGATATAAATTACCTGCTGGAGCACTGAAAACAAATCCAAACACATAAACCAAATCTCTGAATAAAGGGTGGAAGACTTATTGGTACAAATCATTTAAGGAACTCTGTCTAATGATTAGCTGACCACTCAGCTAAACTAAGCAGAAATTTCAGTGGTTGTACACAACAAAGAACGTAGACTTCACACAAGTAGTTCACGAAATTCACTGAACAAAAAGAAAGAACAAAAACATCAACAATAATACAAAACAGCAACAACAAACCTGGGAAGATGGGAATATGATTTCCAAAATACCACATTATATTATTTAAATGTCATTTTTTTTCCACCAAATTTTTAGACATGCAAATAAAAAGAAAACTCTGGCATATACATAGCAAGAATAAAAGCAGTGAATAAAATTATCCCTGAGCAAGTCCAAAGGTGTGCTTTAATAGAAAAAAAAGCTTTAAATCAGCTATTATAATATGTTCAAAGAACTAAAGGAAATTAAATCTAAAGATAAAAAAGTATGAGAATGATGCCTCACCAAATAGAAAATATAAAGAGACAGAAATTTATTAAAAAAAAAAAAAAAACACTCTGAAGTTGAAAAGTATAATAACTGAAATGAAAAAAATTCAGTAGAGGGGCTCAAGAGCAGATTTGAACTGGCAAAAGAAAAAAAAATCAACAAACTTGATAACAGATAGGTCAATTAAGATTATTCAGTATGAGAACAAAAAGAATAAAAAATTAGGAAAACCAAACAGAGCAGCAGAGAACTATGGAATATGGCAAGCATGCAAACATATGCATAACGGGAGTCCCAGAAAGAGAGCAGAGAGAATAGCAGAAAAAATATATTTAAAGAAATAATGGGTGACTACTCCCCAAATTTGATTTTAAAAAATTATGTATCAAAAAAACTCAACAAATTACAAATAGGATGAACCCAGAAATCTATGCCTAGACTCATCATTTTGAAACAGTGAGAATCCAGTGAAAAGAAAAAGTCTTGGACGTGACAAGAGAAAAGCAACTCATCACATACAAGAGATCCTCAATAAGAGTAAAAACCACCTTCTCATCAGAAACTATGAAGACCAGAAAGCAGGAGATGACATATTCAAAGTGCTGAAAGAAAGATATCTATATCCAGCAATACTATCCTACACAAAAGGAGGGTGTCTTAGTCATCTAGTGCTGCCATAACAGAAATACCACAAGAGGATGGCTTTAACAAAGAGAAATGTATTTTCTCACAGTCTAGCAGGTTACAAGTCCAAATTAAGGGCATCGGCTCCAAGGGAAGACTTTCTCTGTCTGTCTTCTCATCAATGTTCCCCCCTGGACAAGGAGCTTCTTCACACAGGGACCCCAGGTCTAAAGAACGTGCTCTGCTCCTGGTGCTTCTTTATTGGTGGTATGAGGTCCCCAGCTCTCTGCTTGCTTCCTTTTCCATTTATCTCATGAGAGATAAAAGGTGGTGCAGGCCACACTCCAAGGAAACTCCCTTTACCTTGGATCAGAGAGGTGACCTGAGTGAGGGTAACATAAAATTACAATCACAAAATCGAGGACAACCATACAATGCTGGGAATCATGGCCTAACCAAGTTGATACACACATTTTTGGGGGTACGTTATTCAATCCATGACAGAGGGCTTTAGACATTTGTTGTTATTGGGTGCCGTCCATTTGATACTACTCATAGAAAACCTACGTGACAGAGTAGAACTGTCCCATAGGGGTTTCTTGGCTGTAACCTTTATTGAAGGAGATCACCAGGTCTTTCTCCCACAGGTCCAATGGGTGGATTTGAACCCCCAACCTTTTGGCTAGCAGCTGAGCATTTAACATTTGCGTGACTGGGGTTCCTTACAAAAACTGAGAGAAATAGTTACCAGGTCTCTCCTACAAGAAGTACTAAAAGGAGTCCTTCTGGCTGAAATAGAATGACAGTGGATGGTGAACTGAATCCATATGAAGAAATAAGAAACATTAGTATATTTAACTACAGAAGTAAATATAAAAGACGTTGTATAAATGTATTTTTGTTTCTAACTCTGCTTTTATCCAATCAAAACAGAAGCTCTATAAAGCAACAATTGTAAAATTGTGTTAAGGGGCTCAGGTAATTTTTATGACAATAATAGTACAAGGGCAGAGGTAAGTAATGGAGCTATATTGAAGTAAATATTTTATATACTATTTAAATTGTATTAACTGAACTAGATTATATTAAATTGATATGTTAATTGTAATTGCCAGGGCAATCACTAAGATAACAGAAAATCACGAAGAAAAAAGAAAAACTATATATATATAAAAAAAAAATATATATATATATACACATATATATAATAAAAATAACAGCAAGATAACCAAAATGTTATATTTGAAAATATATTTTCTAACAAAAGGCAGAATGTTGGAATAGAGGAACAAAACAGACTAAAAGTAAAATGAAAGAAGTAAATCTAAATTTACCAGTGATAGTACAAAACAAAAATAAAGTCAACATTTTAATCAGAAGGAAGAGATTGGTAAAAAGGTTTTAAAAATAATCTAAATATATGTTGTCTATAATACACTGAAAGGAGCTCTGGTGGCACAATGGTTAAGAGCTCAGCTGCTAACTGAAAAGTCTGCGGTTTGAACTCACCAGTTGTTCCATGGAAGAAAGATGTGGCAATCTGTAAAGATTACAGCCTGGGAACAGTTCTATCTTGTCCTGTAGGGTCGCTATGAGTTGGAATCGACTCGATAACAATGGGTTTGGTTTTTGGTATAAAACACACATTGGATTAAAAGGACAAATAAATTAAAAGTAAAAACATGGAAATGACACCAAAGGGAACTATTACAAAAATATCAGTAGACTATAAAACAGGAAAAAAAAGAGTGACTAGAGGCTTATTCCTGAACTCTCAATTCTATTCCATTGGCCTATGTTTATCCTCTTTCCAGTACACACTGGCTTGGTTCCTGTTCCTTAGTGATGAGTTTTGAAATTGTGACGTATGAGTCCTCAAACATTGCTTTTTTGTTTGTTTGCTTTTTCAAAATTATTTTGTCTAATTTGGATCCCTTAAATTTCCATATGAGTTTTAGGATCAGCTTGTCAATTTTGTTAAGAAACGAATTTGAGATTTTAAAAGGGATTGTGTTGAATCAGCATATCAATTTCGGATGATTTTTCGATTCATTTAGGACTTCATTGCTGATTTCAAAGGTGTAATCAAGAACTACCCAATTAAACACAATCATTTTGCCATATTTAAGAAAGTAAGAAAAAGGTCTTTAGGCAAGATAAAGAAATTGTCAATTTTGATGATGCTCTGATTTGCCTGTGATGAAATAGTCCAACCTTGATTTTATTACAGAAATATATTTAGGCTGATCATAAATTAGAAATAAATAAGCATCTTATAAGACATTTTTTTAAAGACTAAATTATTTGTACTTCAAAATACCAAATTACGGACTTTAAAATTTATTAACTTGCTCACCTGTGGCTACTAATAGCTACTGTTTTAACATTTGAAATGTAATCAGGACAAGGGAATATATTTATCAAAATGTAGTGGAACAGATTATCTTGTTTCTGTTTTTTCTATAGGCATACAGCTCATTCCACTCATAGGGTGTGTGAGGTGCATTAGTGTGTATACAAATGTGTCAGTCCTCACATAGTTTGCAGCTCAATTTTAATCACTTCCAATGTAAGGTTTTTGTTTACCAGTCTTTAGAAATTAATCACTGTCATTGCATTGTTAAGAGAAAAAATAATGAGACATTGATGAAGTGGCTACAATTTGTGCAGAGTGCATAAAAATTAGATTATGCAGAAGCAGACCAAAAGCTTAAATATATTACTGCAGTAAGCTCTTTTCTGGTTGCCAATTGAAAAGTGTTTAAGGAGGAAATAGACATCTCTTTGCAAATACAAAACAGGAAAAAGACTTCTACAGTTATGCTTAAAGAGAAATCTTCACGTGCATAATAGATACCCTGTTACCTATTTCAGGAAAAATTGGTAAGGTAATAAATAGTATGGTCATTCAGATTTCTGTAGTGTGACTTACTCTTTATTATTAAGGGTATATCTCTTCTAATTAATTTGGCAGAAGTATGTTAAGAATCCAGATAGATGAAACATTTCTTTGCGCTCATAGAAAACAAATGCGCAGAAGCAAATTAGTGCTAAAAGAGTTACATTTAAAATAGAAACACTCAGTAGATTTACTTGTATACCATTCCCTGTAATAGCTTCTCATAATAGGTAACTTGTGTGTGTGTGTGCACATGTGCACACGCTAACTGTACCACTCTGCACATATATCTCGTCTAACCTTCATCACAATTCAGTAAGGTAGGTTCTCTTACCATGCCTAATTTTACCCGTGAGTGGATTGGGCATCACAGAAAATAACCAACTTGTCCGAGGTGACAGAGCCATAGTAGAGGAAGTGTGATATGAATCCAGGAATGCAACTTTAAGTCCCTCACCCTGGATCACAGTCACCGGGGGAAAGATACATTTGAGATGTAATATTTTTTCATGGCATTCATTTATACTTTTATTAATTTATTATGCATTTATTGAGCATCAACCATATGCCCTATAATAAACTGGGCCCTGGAAATGCAAAAACAAGAAGTTTGCAATCTAGTAAAACCCATTGCCATCCAGTTGATTCCAGTTCATAGTGACCCCAAAGGACAGAGGAGAATTGCCCCTTAAAGTTTCCAAGGTTGTAATCTTTACAGAAGCAGACTGCCACATCTTTCCCCTGCAGAAGGGCTAGTGGGTTCAAACGGCTAACGTTTCAGTTAGCAGATGAGCACCTAACCACTGTCCCACCAGAGATCCTCTGTGATCTGGTAGGGAGGGTATATATGTCAGTCAAAAATCACAATCCTTTCCTAATTGTAATTAGAAGTCTGAGAAGGGTGATGACTCATGTTTACATGGTGAAACTAGCCTTTTTTACAGGGTAGCAGCAGAGTCCGAGATTCTGGCACAGACTGTAGCTTTTGGACATGGAGGTTAGCTGGAAGTGGATAAGGTTGGGTGTGACTGCTGCCCATGCTGCAGGGATAGTGTGGGAAACCAAGGAGCATTCAAACCACCGTGTACAAACAAGAATGGAATCCAGGGTAGACGATCAGATACAGGAAACAAGGAAGACAGAGCAAGGTTGAGTCCAACTCAAGAACATCCTAACATCTAAATATCTGCACTGGGTGGAAAAGTGCCAGCTGTAAACTCTATTGTGAGAGATTTTCAAGCTCAAACCAGCTTGAGCATTAATTAATATCATCAGCTTATTGTGTTTCCTTTCCTTTGTAAATGATCATATTCCCTCGCAGCTCACCCCATCTTGTAATACTGCTCTCGTGAAACCAAAGAAAAAACCAAACCTGTTGTCATTGAGTCAATTCTAACTCATAGCAACCCCATAGGACAGAGTAGAACTGCCCCATAGAGTTTTCAAGGAGCACCTGGTGGATTCAAACTGCCAACCGCTTGGTTAGCAGCTATAGCTCTTAACCACTACACGACCAGGGTTTCCTGTATCTTTATACTTTTTGTTATTTTATGTAACTTCTAAATACATAAAAAAAAAAAATGCACATGAAATTGTTCCTGTTGTTGTGAGGTGACCCCGTGTTCAACAGAATCAAACACTACCTCGTCCTGTGCCATCTTCACAATCCTTGCTGTGCTTGAGCCCATTGTTGCAGCCACTGTGTGAATCCATCTCATTGAGGGTTTTCTTCTTTTTCTCTGACCCTCTACCAAGCATGATGTCCTCCAGGGACTGATCCCTTCTGATAATATGTCCAAAGTATGTGAGAAGTCTCACCATCCTCCCTTCTAAGGAACTTTCTGGCTGTACTTCTTCCAAGACAGATTTGTTCATTTTTCTGACAGTCCATAGTATACTCAATATTCTTCACCAACACCATAACTCAAAGGAGTCAATTCTTCGGTCTTCCTCATTCCTTGTCCAAATATCGAGTGTATATGAGCAATTCAAAATACCATGGGAAGGTGCACCTTAGTCCTCAAAGTGACACCTTGGCTTTTGAACGCTTTAAAGAGGTCTTTTGCAGCAGATGTGCCCAATGCAATATGCCATTTGATTTCTTGACTGCTGCTTCCATGGGCATTGATTGTAGAATGAAACCCTTGAGAACTTCAATCTTTTCTCTGTTTATCAAGATGTTACTTATTGGTCCAGTTGTGATGATTTTTTTTTTTTTAAGAAGAAGTTCAACCCATACTGAAGGCTGTCTTTGATCTTCATCAGTAAGTGCTTCAAGTCGTCTTCACTTTGGCAAGAAAGTTTGTGTCATCTGTGTAACGCAAGTTATTAATGAGTCTTTCTCCAATCCTGACGCCCTGTTCTTCTACCTATAGTTCAGCTTCTTGGATTATTTGCTCAGCATACAGATTGAATATGTATAGTAAAAGGACACAACTCTGACGCATACCTTTCCTGACATTAAACCATGCAATATCCCCTAGTTCTGTTTGAACAACTGATCTTGAAGTTACTTCATTGTAAATCAAAAATAGCAAATCAATGAAAAATTTGCGTATAATGAATGCAAACTTACATTTAAGTTTATAGAACTATTTAAGGAAATTCAATTAGCTTCAGTAGATTATAAATATCTGCCCTATATCTGTAATATTCCTAAGAATTTACAGATATTTTCTCAGCCACTGATGAATCTTCACAACACTCTAATGTGGAAGGTCAATGTCAGTAGAGGAAGTAGGATTGTTTATTATCTTAACCAGGTAAGTCTCACTTTAATTCTGGGTCTAATGCTAAATAGTCTGAGTAACACTGGAGAATGAATTTAACTTCTGTTTTATAATTTCTTCATTTGCCGATGAGAAAAAAATACTTGTTCTTGATGAAAATATCACATGAGACAATTCATAAAAATTTGTGCCTAATACAGTGCCTGGCACATTTCAGATATTTATAAATAACTTTATATAGAATAAACAAATGAGGAAACCAAGTCTCAGCAAGTTTAACTACTTTCCTCAATTCTTGATGTATCTGTTGTCAATCTAAATTTATCTAATTTCCTTTATTATTATTTAGCTTTTTTTCCCATCATAAGAAAAATGAAAATCATTTATTATTTTCAAACAAATAATAATTTCACAAAATAAACTTTAAGGCAAGTAACTCAAACTAAGCCTGTCTTGGCCATTTTGGGTTAACAATAATCTTGTAGAATTTTTTTAGAGAGATTGCTTAACAAATATTGGATAAATGATAAATGAATGCATTACTTACTTTGAGTAAGTATATAGAGTTTTTAGCACCTTTTCATTGAGAATCTTATAGCAAGGACCAGATACATGTCTCTTTATAATTAATCACTTGAAATTATGTACAGTAAAATGCAGTACCCAAATTCACACTGAATAAAATTAGAAAGTAATTCTTTATCATAGTCAGTTTTTGCATAGCATATAGTCAATCATAATTGCAATGAAAGGTACTGCCTTTTATGTCCTTTTAAATAACTTACTAGTTTTCTCACAACATCATTGCCTCTTCCAGGAAGATTCAGAGTTCATGGCAACTATGCATAATTTCGCCCTTCAAACTGAACACATGAAGTGCAGCATTTAAATTGGTAGTACACGCATCATTTTTCATGGCTGCTTTAGGATTAAATCTCTCCACATGGTGCTTCAAGAAATATTGCCAGCTCTACTTCAAGGTTATAAGGCAGACACTGGGAGATTAGAATTTTGCATGGGTGGCTGAAAAATAGGTAAAAATGTGACATTTTTAGCTGGCGGTATATTTGGGCTTTTCTGAAACAGATAAAGAGACTCTGCCATGACTTTACTAATGCAGACTAGGAAAAAATCTGCCTGTTGGCAGAAAGAAGTCAAAGTTTTGAGATGAAATCCCCACTCATTGTTTTGAGATGAAAAACAGTTTTATTGTGTAGGTATAGACTAGGGTTAATTTTACATCACCAGCATTATGTAGTAATTCTCCAACAACATTATTGAACTGGTAGAACTCCAAGAACACATAGAAAAAACATAGAAACACAGCCTTTAACAAAACTCCTACATCCCAGGGCAAATGGAACTCACCTGACCACCTGTAATAACTTTTGATAGCTGCCATAACAAATTAACAGTCAGTAAGTGACTTTTTAAGTTTTTTTTTTTTAAGTGGCCTAAAACAACAGAAATTTATTTTTTCACAGCTCTGGAGGCTGGAAGTCCCATATTAAGATGTGGGCAGGCCCATGCCCCCGCAGAAAAGTCCAAAGAAGAATCTTTCATTTTTCTCCAGCTTCTGGTGGTTGCAGGCAATGCTAAGTGTCTCTTGTCTTCAGCTGCATCAGTCTAATCTTTGTCTCCATTGACACATAATCTTTTTCCCTGTGTCTCTGTGTAACCAAATCTTTCTTTCCTTATAAGGACGTCAGTCACAGAATTTAAGTTCCACCCTAATCCAGTGTGACTTCATCTTAACTTGATTACATCTGCAAAGGCCTTACTTCCAAATAAGATCACATTTGCAGGTACCAGGGATTAGGACAATCACATCTTTTTAGGAACATAATCCAACCCACAAACCATCTGTGTGTGTGCGTGTGTGCATGTATGCACAAGTGTATATGCACACACATGCACAAATCATCCCTCATGGCCTCAGAATAAAATGTAACAACTGTATCATGCAGAGGAGAATAAAATACAATATGTGAGACAATTAGCACTCCAGAAAGCTTAAGTAATAGAACAATTTCAAAAACATTATAAAATAGTGTTTAAAATCATGAAATAAGCCAAATTAAAAAAAAGAAAGAAAGAAAGAACAGGAATATGAAAAAGCACACTGTGCTGGATTACATAAATGGCCAAAAACGCATTCTATTTCAGTATGTGTGACTTAACAATGTGACCATGAAGCTCGCTTCATTAAGCGGTGGAGCCTGTTTCCTCACATCTCCAGTTTGGGTTAGTTGTATACCTTGTTTTGATCTACAAATGTGGCAGAAGTGATGTTGTACCAGTTCCAAGCCAAAGCCTCCAGAGATCTTGTATATATTTCTGTTCTTGAACTTGAGACTCTCACACTGAAATGTGAAAAGGCCTGGGCTAGCATGCTTCATAAGAAGACATCACATAGTCCCCCTAGACTGGCCAGGAGGTCAAATCATTATCTGATTTTGTGCCCAGCAGAGAGCAGAAAAAACCACTTACCTGAGCACAGCCCAAATTTCCAGCTCAAGAAATTATAAACTAAATACTTGGCTGTTGTTTTAAACCACTAACTTGGGGATGGTTTATTTTATGGCAAAAACTAACTCATACTTAGGCAAAGTTGAAATGCAAACAAGTACAGATTATTCCAAAAAAAAAAAAAAAAACCTAAAATCGAGATCAGTTAAATCTAAAACTAATGTATCAAAGGATAAACAAGATATGTTTGGCTTCAGAAGCTAGCGACCAACCTCTCCAATGAATAGAACTAAACCCATAACATGATACTTCTGTTTCAAATAAATCAGGTTCTATCTTCTTTGTGTCAAAGAGGGACTTTCCAAAATCTGAAGGTAGATGCTTACTAACCTAATTGAACTAGGGTATACATGAGTCAGGTTGAGGTGATTGGTCAGATCTCTAAAGAGAAGGCCAAGAAACACAGCTGGTGTCAAGATTGACATATGTTGCTGCTGGTGGTGGTCCAGTATCATTCACACAGGTTAGTGCTCTTTAGCAGATTGTCACCAGTGTCCCTATAAGCCATGCATGAGAAAAATGCTAAAATATGCTGGTTAAAAATCTATTTGTCTTCCTTCAAATAAAAATATTTAGAAGAAAAGGGCTTGGATGGAAGTGCAGATCTTTGAAGAAACAATGTTTCAATGAGTCAGTCATTTAGCAAGAGGTGCTAAAGGGAACCAAAGCTCCCTGTCAAATATTAGACTTACTAATGTTTCAAGGTGATTGTTGGTTATTTATAAGGGAAAGCCAATTTGAATGACAGCAGAATTTTCATCTGAAACCATGGAGGCCAGAAAGAAGTGGCATAACATTTAAAAGTTCTGAAAAAGAATTATCAACCTTGTGTTCTATACGTGGTGAAATTATCCTTCAAGAATGAAGGGGAAAAAGGACATTCTCAGGGAAGTAAAAACTAAGAGAATTAGACACTAGCAGAACTACCTCGAGGAACAACTAAAGGAAATTCTCCAAACAGAAAGGAGATGATTACAGAAGAAGGCTTGATACTCCACAAAGGAAAGAAGAACAAAGAATGGACAAAAATTGGGGAAAATGCAATACACATCTACTCATCCATAAGATTTTTAAATCATATTGAATGATTGGAAAAAAAAATTAAAACACCGTCTGATGTGGTGCTCAAGGAAACTGAACTTAAAAAGTGGGGATGATAAAAAGATCTATATGAAGTAATATTTCTACATTTTACTTGAAGTGGTAAAACATGATGACAGTAAAGCTATACAAAGTGATACACTAAAAAAGTCTGAGTAAATCAATATAGAACCCTAAAAAATGTTCAGGTAACTTAGAGGAAGGCAAGAAAGGAGAGACAGAAGAATGAGAAAGAGGGAAACAGACAAAAAAGAAATAATAATATGACAACCTTAAGTCCTAAGATAAAAAAATAAACAAACAAAAATCTTAAATGTGAATGTTCTAAAAACTCTAATTCAAATATAGATGTTGGCAGAGTGGATTTTAAAACAAAACAAAATAACAAAAACAAGGTCCAAATGTATTCTATCTAAGAGAAACACCCTTCGAATACAGTATGTTGAAAGTAAAAGGGAAGGAAAAAGACACACCATAAAAAAATTATTAGTGGAAAAAAATTGTGTCTACATTAACATATCATAAAGGAGAATTCAGAGCAAGTACAATTACTGTAGATAAAGAGGGATATTACATAATAATAAAAGGATTAATCCACGAGGAAATTGTAGAAATCCTAAATGCATGCACACCAAACAAAGAAGCCTGAAAATACATGAAACAAAACTGATAGAGCTGAAAGGGAAAAATAGACAAATCCACAATTATAGTTGAATTTCACACCTACCTCTCAGCAACTCATAGAAATGCTAGACAGAAAATCACCAAGGATTTAGAAGACCTCAGCAACACCATCAACCAACAAAACCTAATAAAACATTTATAAATCATACCATCCAGCAACAGCAGAATACATTTTTTTCATTTAATTGCTCGTAGAATATTCACCAAGATAGCTGGTATCTTGGGCCATAAAACAAACTGGCAAATTTAGAAGAATTGAAAACATACAAAGAATGTTCTTTGACCATAATAGAATCCAGCTAGTAATCAAACAGAAACACAACAGGAAAATCTCTATACATGTTTAAATTATGTAACAAAAAATACACACAACAGAATGAAAGCATAATCACAACATATTACAACTCATGGGGTGCAACTGAAACAATGCTGAGAGGTAAATTTATGACACTAAATGCCTATATTAGGAATAAGAAAGATCTCAAATTAGCATAGGTTACTAACTCAAGAAACAGAAACACAAAAAGCAAAATAAACCCAAAGCAAGTAGAAGAAAATAATAAAGCTAGAAACAAAAGTAAATGAAATTGAAAATAAAAAGAGCAACAAAAAGTCAATTAATCAAAATACTTCTAAAAAATCAATGTTCTTTTAAAAAATCAATAAAATTGATAAATCTCTAGCAACTCTAACAAAAATAAAAAAAGTAAAGGACCAAAACACCAATATGACTAATGAAACAGGAGATATCCCTACAGATCCAGTGCCATTAAAAAGGTAATAAGTGAATACCATGAACAATTTTATGCTCATATATTCAGTAACTTAGGGCACATGAGCCAATCCCCTGAAAACCACAAACTACCAAAGTTCAACCAATATTAGATAGACAACCTGAATAGCCTAAAACCACTAAAGAAATTAAATTTTTAATATAAAGCTTTAAAATAAAAATCTCCAGTCTCATATTGCTTCAATGGAGCATTCTAGCAAACATTCAAACAAGAATTACCACAAATTCTACACATTATCTTCTAGATATATATCTTCTAGAATATAGAATAAGAGAATATAGACTATAGATATATATCTTCTAGAATATAGAATAAGAGAATATAGAATATAGATATATATCTTCTACAATAAAATAAGAAAAATAGAATAGAATAAGAGAGAACACATTCAAACTTATTTTAAGAGGTTAGTACTAACCTGAGTTTAAAAAAAAAAATGACATTATAACAAAATAAAACTCAAAAGAAAGATCTCTCATGAGCTATTTCCCAATAAAATCCCAGGTCAAGATGACTTTGTAGTTGAATTCTAACCATATACAAGGAATGATTAATTCATATTATACACGAGTTCAATAAAAAAATTAAAAATTCCAGCTAATCTTAAAAAGTTTGTGTAACTATTGAAAAAATAGATAAGTAGAATACAAAACAGAGAGAGAGAGAGAGGAATTACAGGTTCATTTCAATTATCTACTTGGTTATAAAAAATCTAAGTAAAACATTAGCTAATACAATATATATAATATATATATTATATTAAATAATAATTCACCACTGTAAATTAGTATTTATCACACAAATTAAGTTATTCAATAATGATAAATCAATATAATTCAACATATTCATAGTTTAAGAGTGACATCATATGATCATATCAATTAATGTAGAAATATTTCATATGGTTCAATTCCTATTAACCACTTTTAAAAATCTCTTAGCAAACAAAAAGTAGAAGAAAAATTAAGTTGTTTTAAAAAGTACTCTTTTGATAAACTTTAGATGCAGTTTCTCTATGAGTAAAAAGTGAGAAAGATAAATATCACCACTGATTGCTATCATATACTGGAGATCTTGATAGTGCTGTAAACCAGAAAACACCAAACTTTTTCATCAAGGGCCAGATAGCAAATATTTTACCCTTTGTGTGCCAAGAGTAAAAAGTGAGAATATTATGTAAATATGTATGCAACATAACCATTTAAGAGTGCAAAAATATTCTTTCTTCTGAGGCCATTAAAGAAAAAAAAATGTGTATGGCTTTCTATGAATCTCTTATGGGTCATAGTTCACCAACACCTGCTCTAAAAGAAGAAAAGGGGAAAGATCAGTTACCAGTTAAAGCAGTGGAAGGGAAGAATCAAAACTTTCATGTTTTGCAGCTGATACCATCATTTACATAGACAATCTGAGGAATTATAAGGAAACCTCCATAATTTGTATTAAGATCGATTTGAAAGAGTCTCCATCGACATTCACCAAATAGATAATATTATAATTAAAAAAAATACTATTCACAATACCAGCAAAACTAGAAAGTATGAAAGAATTAACTTCATCAAGAATTCACAAAAATCTTCAAAATTTTATTATGAACCCAGAAGAGAATGTCAATGGATGAAGTGGCAATTCATGCTCTTGGATAAGAAAATTGAATTTTAAAAATTCTTTCTAGGGGCCAGGGCCAAGATGGTGGAGTAGTCAGACGCTTCTGGCGATTCCTCTTACAAAAAAGGCCTGAAAAAAACAAATGAAACAATCATATTTATGACAAGCTAGGAGCCCTGAACATCAAAGGCAAAGTTAGAGAGCGGGCAGAGCGGCAGGAGGAGGGAGAGAGGGTTCAGAAGCAGAGAGGAGTTGCTGGACCTGGACTGCTGGAAATCCTCAGGCACCATTCCTGGGAGTGACTGCTGCGGGCTGGTGGTAGCGTTCAGTTGAAATTTCCTCAGGGAGAAACAGCCACTGCATAGCCTACTCACATCTCTGGAACCAGAGAAGAACAGTGCTCTCAGCAAAAGCTAAGTACTTGTGTATATTTTACCACACTCCCTGCCCCCAAGCTGACTTCAGTGGCTGTCGATTTCCCTGGGCCTGTGATAGGTCCTGCTGAGCACTCTGAGCCATTCTCCTGCCCTTGGAGAAGGAATAAATTCACAGCTGGGGGAAAAGATTATCTTCCAGCTCCACTAATCTGGGGAGCTCAAGATAGAAGCAGCTGCTGTGGACTTTGAATACCTTTCCCCTTTGCATGGACCTGTGTGGGCCTATTTCAGCAGAATAGGCCCTTGTTGGCAGAGTGCAACTATTTCAGCTCTGCGGTGGAGAGGAGGGTGTTTAATGTTTGACACCACTTTGTCTATTAAACAGGGTCCTCACCTACCCACATCAGGGGCCTAAGAAGTGGTGGCTCCACTCACATCACCCAGCCACCCATAACAGGGATCCAAGAATAACTGGTACCTTCCAGTCCTTCCAACCAAAATCACTGGGTGCCCATGGTCCATCTGCAGAACACACCCACCTGTGCACTCTAGGGAACAGGGATGTGCTTTCCTCAGAGAAACTCGGGGGACAGTTGTCAGCCCCCTGCCTTGTTGAAAACATGACCCCCTGCTGCAACCAGATACCTGTACGTACACCAATCACCTCTGCCCCTCTAAGACTGTAGGACAGAGCCTGTATGACACACTTGATGACCAGCTACCTGGACACCTGAGCTGAATCCATACAAGAAAAGTGAATGGACTCCTAGGCTCATATACTTGATGACAGCTCTAGCCATTTGGTAACAGGACATTAGAGCTTCAAAGGTGAAAATGATCAAGTTAGCTCACTCAAGCAACCTATGTGGGCATATCAAAACAAAACAAAAGAAGAAGCTAGGATATAGCAAGCAAACATAAAATAAACTAATACAATAATTATAGATGACTCAGAGATAACAGTCAATATCAAATCACATAAAGAAGCAGACCATGATTGCTTCAACAAACTCTCAAAACAAAGAATCAAGGGATCTTGTGGATGAAGGTGCCCCCCTGGAATTACCAGATGCAGAATACAAAAGATTAATATACAGAACTTTTCAAGACATCAGGAACGAGATCAGGAAGGAGATCAGGCAATATGCAGAACAAGCCAAGGAACACACAGATAAAGCAGTTGAAGAAATTAAAAAGGTTATTCAAGAACATAATGGAAAATTTAATAGCTGCAAGAATCCATAGAGAGGCAGCAATCAGAAATTCAGAAGATTAACAATAAAATTACAGAGTTAGACAACTCAATAGAAAGTCAGAGGAGCAGAATTCTGTAAGTGGAAGCCAGAATTAGTGAGATTGAAGATAAAACACTTGGCACCAATATATTTGAAGAAAAATCAGATAAAAGAATTAAAAAAAAAAAAAATGAAGAAACCCTAAGAATCATGTGGGATTCTACTCAGAGAAATAACCTATGAGTGACTGGAATGCCAGACGAGGAGGGATAACAGAAAATACAGAGAGAATTGTTGAGGATTTGTTGGCAGAAACCTTCCCTGATATTCTGAAAGATGAGAAGATATCTATCCAAGATTCTCATCGAACTCCACATAAGGCAGATTTTAAAAAGAAAGTCACCAAGACATATTCCATCTCACTCCAAAAAGGCTGGTATTAATCCAAAAAACACAAAATAATAAATGTTGGAGGGGTTGTGGAGAGACTGGAATACTTATACACTGCTGGTGGGAATGTCACATTGTACAACCACTTTGGAAGTGGATTTGGTGCCTCCTTAAAAAGCTTGAAATAGAAGTACCATACGATCCAGCAATCCCAGTCCTTGGAATATATCCTAGAGAAGTAAGAGCCTTTACATGAACAGATATATGCACACCCATGTTCATTGCAGCACTGTTTACAATAGCAAAAAGATCAAAGAAACCAAGGTGCCCATCAACAGGTGAATGGATAAATTATGTTATATTCACACAATGGAATAATATGCATTGATAAAGAACAATGATGAACCTGTGAAACATTTCATAACATGGAGGAATCTGGAAGGCATTATGCTGAGTGAAATTAATCAGTTGCGAAAGGACAAATATTGTATTAGACCACTATTTGAAGTACTCAAGGAATAGTTTAAACAGAGAAGAAAATATTCTTTGATGGTTACAAGAGTGGGGAGGTAGGGAGGGAGAGGGGTATTCACTAATTAGATAGTAGACAAGAACTATTTTAGGTGAAGGGAAAGACAACACACAAAAGAGGTCAGCACGACTGGACTAAACTAAAAGCAAAGAAGTTTCCTGAATAAGCTTCGAAGGCCAGCATAGCAGTGGCAGGAGTTTGGGGACCATGGTTTCAGGGGGCATCTAAGTCAACTGGCATAATAAAATCTATTAAGAGAACATTCTGCATCCCACTTTGGAGAATGGCATCGGCAGCCGTAAGCACTAGCACATGGCCATCTAAGATGCATCAGTTGGTCTCATCCCACCTGGAGCAAAGGAGGATGGAGAACACCAAAGATACAAGATAAGGCCCGAGAGACAGAAAGGGCCACAGAAACCAGAGACTACATCAGCCTTAGACCAGAAGAACTAGATGGTGCCCAGCTATGACCAATGACTGCCCTGACAGGGAACAAAACAGAGAACCCCTGAGGGAGCAGGAGAGCAGTGAGATGCAGACCTTAAATTCTCGTAAAAAGACCAGACTTAATAGTCCAACTGAGACTTGAAGGACCCCAGATGTCATGGTCCCCAGACCTCTGTTAGTCCAAGAAAGGAACCATTCCCAAAGCCAACTCTTCAGACAGGGATTGGACTAGGCTATGGGATAGAAAATGATACTGGCAAGGAGTGAGCTCCTTGAATCAAGTAACACATGAGACATTGTGGGCATCTCCTGTCTGAATGGGAGATGAGAGGGCAGAGGTGGTCAGAAGCTGGCCAAATGGACAAGAAAACAGAGTGGAAAGAAGGAGTGTGCTGTCTTATTAGGGGTAGAGCAACTAGGAGTATATAGCAAGGTGTATATAAATTTTTGTATGAGAGACTGACTTGATTTATAAACTGACACTTAAAGCACAATAAAAAATTTTAAAAATTCTTCATATATCAGTCTATTAGTAAAAACATCCATTGATTTTTTTAAGAAATGCAATAACCTTACTCTAAAATTTACTCTAAAATTTATATAGAGGCATAAACTTCCATTGAAATTAAGTAAAACACAACATAGACGGATAAAGAAGGGAGACAAGCCCTACTAAATAAAAAGGCACTCCAAAACAGTAATAGTGTGGAATTGGTGCAAGTTCATATAATAAATCAGTGCCATGGAGAGGTCCGAGAAAGACTCATTTATGTATGGCAAATTATTACATGATAAATGTGGCACCATAAATCAATTAGGAAAGAATAGATTCTTCATTGCATAATCTCAAGAAAAGAGACTCTCATGAAGTAAAACAAAACTATCGATACCCAATCTCATATGTAAGGCTAGACAGTAAATACATTAAAAAAAAAAAGAGTAAAAGTTAAAACTATAAAGTTAATAGAAAAAAATGTAGAAGAATACCTCTGCATGTATAATAGGATCTGAATGGACTTATTAAATAAAACCTCAGAATCAAAAATTGTAAAGAAAAATATGTTGGGTTTCATTATAAGAATAAGAATTTCTGCTCAATGTTAGATACGATGAACAAAGTTCATGACTAAAACTTGACAAAATCAGAGAAGCCATTTGTAAAATTTAAAATTGACAAAATAAAATCCGTACAAATCATCCAGAAAAACAACCCTATTCAAAAATAGGAAGACATTTGACAATTGACAGTAAACAAATAAGTTAGTGTGAATAAGTGCTAAATCTTATTGTCAATTAGCATATAACTCAATAATTTTGCTACTGTGACACAGACATTGCTTGATACATATACCGTATTTTTATGCAAATAACACACACTTTCCGCATTTGTCTGCCATCCACTTCTTTCTCCTCCACCCAGGGAGGTATTTTTGTAAGTGCTTTTGTAACAATTTATTTTTTACTTGTTTCTGTGAAAAAAAGATTAGTATAGCAAGCTTAAGAAAATCCCTTGGGGAGGGTGGAGGGCATGAAGGGCAAACAAATGTAGAAGGTGCGTGTTATTTGCATAAAAATATGGCACTCTCACTTTCTATATTTCTTTTTTTCTCCCTTGAATGCATACAGATCTTCACGCTGTTGATTTGAGAGTACTTGCTTTGACTAATTATATCATGATGTATATTGAAATAATGCCTTTGCATTCTAGTTCCTTAATATGTAGTGTAGATGAACTCATGAAATGAGATTAAGAAAGTACCTTATTTTCATAGGCAGCTCCTTAAAAACCATCCATAATAGGGATTATTTCCATAGAAGAGCAACGTCAGTATATTGTGCTGACGTTTACTAGCCACAATTCCAGATAGGAATCTTCTGTTATTGTCTCACATAATATTTGGTGTTTTTTGTTTTCTATGCAGTGATTATAATCTTCTGACACTTTGAAAATAATAAAGCCCTATCCAAATATATGATAAAGATTGAAATCCCTGCCCAAATACACAATAAGGATGTGTTTCTGTCCAAGTATAAAACCTCAAATGAACTGTATAATGAATGGCCTTATTTTCCCTTACACTGCAGGAAGCAAGCAGCCTCAAGCTCATTTGATGAAAGGGTTCTCAGGGCACTTCATTTACATTGTGTTCCTCCACACAGGCTAAGTATTCAGTGACTTTTGTTTTCGGGTGACTGTTTTGCATCTTCAGGAATACATTAGAAAATCAGAGTAGTTATTTAAGAAGTCTTTGGAGGGTAAACAGCTTTCCTTTAATCTGATAAATTTAACAACTAAAAAAAATAATGCTCATATAATCTATTAGAGGAAAGACTGTGATACAAGGGAATTGAGTTTTCCTTCTGATGGATGGGATTGGTGAGAATGCTGCCTTTGCATTCCTGTTAGGATGACAACCCACTGATCTTCTGTAACATTCCACTGGCAGCCTTCCTCCTAATTCTATCAAGTGGCGGACAACAGCAAATAAATACAGAGGTACAGATTCTGCCATATGGAGCTTTTTTTTTTTTTATTGGTTTATTAAATTAGCCTCCTCTAAATGTATAATCAATTCCAATTTTTATTTAAGTGTGCATTCATTTAAACCTCCCTTATACTTATTCATGTATGTGTGAGTCTGTCAGGGTTGGGTATTTTGTACTTACAGGACAACTTCATTAAAAATGATGACAGCAGTATTTTAGCTGACTGTAGGTATTTTTATTCTTAGTATATAGGCCAGTTTTTTGACTTGTGAAGTTGGTTTCAAAAGGCTTGCAACAAAATGGCTTTGACAAGATGTCACTCTGTGAAATGTGGGTGACAAGATGGATCTCAGTGAATAGTCCAAAGAAAGATGACGTAAATTAATTTCAGAATAACAACTTGATTCTGCTGATAGAGGGAAAAGAACATTGATTGTAACAGGACCATCAAGGATAGTCCTGAGGGTTTTATGAATACAGAAATAACCATTGGAGGAGAATTTAAGATTTCAGTTTTCACAGAATAGTTGAAGTAATGAGGAGGAGAGCTTCAGAAAAATACTGGCGGAAATGTTTGCTCAGCTTAGGACCAGAGAGTTTGAATTCTCTTATGAAACTCTCAGTCTCCTGAGAGATGAAAAAGAAGTTGGAGCTCTCTGAGATTGTCAGCATAGCTTCCTTCAGATGTGGTAACAGGAGTGTTCCACTTTTTAACTATTCATTACATTGTATACATATGAAGTGTGTGCTTTTCTGTATGTATGCTACATTTCACAATTTTTTAAATGCATGTATTTCCAGCTTCCCCTCAGGCATCAGTCCAGGAGTGAGGCTTCCTTCAAGTTCTTCTGCTTCTTGTCTAACTACTGAATCTCTAACCTAACAAAATTAAAAGAATCCATTTCAAGAATAGTTTTGTTCACCCCTCCAGAAGAAACAGAAAACAAACAAGGGGTATGTTAACTGACTGCTTTCCATGCACATCGAGTTTTAACATCCTTTTGAAGGGCTGCTTTTTTGAATAAGATTTCCCTGGATTCTTAGAGGTGAGATTAAGCCATTAAATATATTTATTGCCTTGAGATAACTTCATAGAAGAAATAGAGAAAGTTAAGCACAACTTTTCAGAATGTTGTTCAACATGGCTTCTTATTATAGAATTCTCTTCACAGAAATGTCTTAACCAAAATGAGCGCATGATCTATATATTTCACTTCTGTGGTGGTAGTCTATATTAGAGGTTAAAAGGTCAATTAAAAAATTAAAAGCACTTACTAGGTTCAAGTCACTGGGTTAGGTGCCCAATGAGGGACACTTAAAAAATGATTCTTTAGGGATTCAAGTTAGCTTTGGGGTTAAAACCATGGAGATTAAAATCGAGCAGATAGTGGTTCACAATCCTGATTTAAGAATTCAACTTGTGTGACCATGAGCAAATTATTTGTCTTTTCTAACAATAGCTTAATAATAATGATAGTTGCATGAAAGCCAGTCTCCTAAATGTTTTAGATGTATAAGCTCATTTAACGCTCACAAAATTGCAAATAGATAGGTGCTATATGTGGTTCATCATATCATCATCATAGCGACCCTATAGGACAGAGTAGAACTGCCCCATATGGTTTCCAAGTAGCATCTGATGGATTCGAGCTGCTGACCTTTTGGATAGCAGCCATAGCTCTTAACCAGTGTGCTACCAGGGTTCCCATATAGCAACCCTATATGAGTCAGAATTGACTCAATGGCAACAGGTTTGGCTTTTTTTCATATGCTATTAGGAAACCCTGGTGGCATAGTGGTTAAGAGCTAAGCCTGCTAACTAAAAGGTTGGCAGCACGAATCCACCAGGCGCTCCTTATAAACTCTATGGGGCAGTTCTACTCTGTCCTATAGAGTCGCTATGAGTTAGAATCGACTCCATGGCAACTTTTTTTTTTTAAATATGATTATCATCCCCAATATTTTTATGAGCTAAAGAGTTTTTTCATTTACAGGTTGTAAGTAGAAGAGCTCAAATTTTAACCCAGGAAGCCAAACCCTAAAGTTTGTGCCTTTAATTACTACATTACACTGTCCTCCTACTTTCATCTTCCTCATTTGAAAACCAGGTATCATGGTATTGACATAACTAGGTTTTTTTAAGAATTAAAAGAACCACTGGAAAGTATATACTGTATGTATAGTTATTACTTTTAAAATTAACATTATTAGTATATTTTAATAACAGTAGATTACAACCAGTTTATATCCAATATCTCAAAGGGCTTCCTTTCCTAGAAAGGCCAAAGAATTACTCTAAGATAATCACTCCGTGACTAAGGCAAGGCCAGAATTTAGGTCATTTGATATGCCAGTTTATTTTAAAGAACTTTTTTTTTTATTCCCAAGATTTATGCTTGATCTTCAATAAGGACAGAGTTCCCATTCGCAGCCTTTTATATATATATATATATATATATATATATATATATATAAATGATCATTACTTGAATAGCTAGCGAGCTTTAAGGCTGAGAGTGATTTCTTATTGTCTCATGTACTCCTGGAAAAAAAAATGTTTTAGATAGTCTAAATATAGAAACACTGCGAAAGGAACAACAGCGATGCATCTGTGAAGAGATTATTTACCTACTAGACAGCAAAACCTTTCCCACAGACAAAACACGTCCTAGATGAATTGACTAGCCATGCCCGTAACAACACTCAGCATCACGAGCCAGCAGCTCATAGGCTGTCTTCTCGAACTGCTTCACATCTTTGTCCTTGAGTGATTCAGTGTCATTTTTTTTCTGTGTGTGTGTGTATACGTGTGTGTGTGTGAATACATGAGGTAGTTGGGGGACGGGTGTGGAAGGCAGGTTGGAGAAAAGGAAAGGAAGAGCTAAGGAAAAGTGTGTCTCTTTCCTGCTAAGTGGAGATGATGCACTCCAGGAAATCAAAGGAGTTATTATTAAAAACTACAAGACAAGCAATTCTGATAACAAGCAGCTGTGTAAATGTTTAATGCTTTTTTCGTTGCTATGCAGGGTAGCTCAGCCTCTGCTTGGAGCTGACTTGGGGGAGGGTGCCCCAGATTCCCTGCCTTTGTTCTAAATCTGCAGCTTGCAGAGCTCTCTTGGGCTGGGGACATTAAGCTGAACAGAGAGTTTATTATTAAAAAAAAAAAAAAGCTCCTATCCTGAAGGGGAGCATCACGTCCACGGTAGTAGGGGAGAGGCATCTCCGTGAAATAAAGGTCCGCCAGACGCTTCCGCAAAATAGCTCCCGAGAGAAAGCAAGTGCCGGCCTGAACTGAGGCCAGAATCCTGCTTTGGTGAAACTCAAGTCTTGACTCTTTTTGCATCTTCAATTTAACAATCCCCCCCCTCCCCGCCCCCGGGTAGTTTTGCAACTGTGTGTTTTTTTTTTTTTTTCTGTAATGGTCTCAAGGGCTTATTTTCCTGCCTTATTCAGAAGTTGTCAATGTTGAATATTACCTGAGCCCTGTGCTCCAGGGAAAGGATGGTTAAAATAGCCCTCTACCGTTTTGTGTTCTGGGAAACACATTATTGCAAGGAAACACCGCCATTCCTATATGACTTAGGGATGCCCCGTAGTTTACATATGGCAAGGCTAGACACACGCCCTTCAAATTTCCATTCCTTGCTTCAAAAAAGATGAACTGAAGTCCTTGTCCCCACTAACCAATCAGAACAAAGGGCTTGTTAAATGACTTGAATACATTTTAGTTAAGCTGTTCTCCAACCTTCCCATATCCCTCCACCCCTTAAAAAAAAACCTCATTGCCTTGGAGTCCATTGCCACTCGTAATAACCCTATCGAACAGAGTACAACTGTCCCATAGGGTTTCCGAGGCTGTAATCTTTACAGAAACAGATTGCCACCTCTTTCTCCCACGGAGCAGCTGGTGGATTCAAACTTCTGCCCTTTCAGTTAGCAGCCCAGCACTTAACCACAGGGCCACAAGGATTCCTCCTTTCCCTAGACGCCTCAATTAAACCCACACTCAGCCTGAGCCAGCATACAACTCCTCCTTAACAGCTCCTCCGGAGAACCAAGTGAGCTCAGGGAAAGAAATTCCCTGATCGACTGTTAGGTCACATTCCTGCTCATCTCACTCTCCTACATCTGGTTCTTTCTAGCCTTCTTTACTCCTCCTTCTAAAAGAAGACCCTCAGTGGTGCAAACAGTTAATGTGCTTGGCTGCTAACAGGGTGCAGGTTTAAGTCTACCCAGAAGCACTTTGGAAGAAAGGCCTGGTGATCTACTTCTGAAAGATCAGCACAGTTCTACTCTGACACACAAGGGGTCTCCATGAGTGCGAATCAACTCATGGCAACAGGTTTTAAAATAGAAAAGCCCCATTCTACCTAACAGAAGTTTACAGCTCTCATGGTGGCAGTGTTCTCTCTATTGCAATAGTCCTCCTCTCCTTACTCCAACAACTCTCTCAAATAAAGTCTCACTTAACCTAAGTATAGATTTTTTTTTTAGTTTGACACTTTGCAAATTTAATCGTTTCATTGAAATTTAGAATCATAGAATGCCAGAGCTTGAAGAGGCCTTACATTGAATGTAGTCTCAGGTTTTTCATAGTTTAATACACATATTGCTGTTGGTGTTAGGTGCTGTCAAGTCAGTTCCAACTCATGGCGAGCCTGTGTACAACAAAACGAAACACTGCCCGGTCCTGTGCCATAGCCACAATCGTTGTTGTGCTTGAGCCCATTGTTGCAGCCACTGTGTCAATCTGTCTCATTGAGGGGTGTCTTAATCCTCTAGTGCTCCCTTGGGTTTTTTTCCCATAACAGAAATACCACAAGTGGACGGCTTTAACAAACAAAAATTTATTTTCTCACAGTCTAGTAGGTTACGAGTCTAAATTCAGGGCATTGTCTCCAGGGGAAGGCTTTCTTTCTGTGTCAGCTCTGAAGGAAGGTCATTGTCTTCAATCTTCACCTAGTCTAGGGGCTTCTCAGGCTGAGGGACCCCGGGGCCCAAAGGACATGGTCTGCTCCTGGTGCTGCTTTCTTGGTGGTATGAGGTCCCAAACTCTCTGCTTGCTTCCTTTTTGTTTTTATCTCTTTAGAGATAAAAGGCGGTGCAGGCCACACCCCAGGGAAACTCCCTTTACATTGGATCAGGGGTGTGACCTGGGTAAGGGTGGTGTTACAATCCCACCCTAATCCTTTTGACATAAAATTACAATCACAAAATGTAGGACAACCACAGAATACCGGGAATCATGGCCTAACCAAGTTGATTCACACATTTTTGGGGGAACATAATTCAATCCATGACAAAAGTGTTCCTCTTTTTCATTGACCCTGTACTTTACCAAGCATGATATCTTTCTCCAGAGACTGATCCCTCCTGACAACATGTCTGAAGTATGTAAGACATAGTCTCGCCATCCTTGCTTCTAAGGAGCATTCTGGTTGTACTTCCGAGACAGATTTGTTCGTTCTTTTGGCAGTCCATGGTATATTCAATATTCTTTGCCAACACCACAATTCAAAGGCATCGATTCTTCATCTGTCTTCTGTATTCTTTGTCCAGCTTTCACACGCATATGATGTGATTGAAAATACCATGGCTTGGGTTAGGCGCACGTTAGTCTTCAATGCGACATCTCTGCCTTTCAAGACTTTCAAGAGGGCTTTCCCAGCAGATTTGCCCAAGGCAATGTATCTTTTGATTTCTTGACTGCTGCTTCCATGAGTGTTGATTGTGGATCCCAGTATAATGAAATTCTTGACAACATCAGTCTTTCCTACATTTATCATGATGTTGCTTATTGGTCCAGTTGTGAGGATTTTTGTTTTCTTTATGTTGACGTGTAATCCTTACTGAAGGCTATGGTCTTTGATCTTCATCAGTAAGTGCTTCAAGTCCTCTTCACTTTCAGCAAGCAAGGTTGTGTCATCTGCATAACACAAGTTGTTAATGAGACTTCCACCAATCCTGAAGCCCAGTTCTTCTTCATATAGCCCAGGTCCTCAGACTATCTGTTCAGCATACAGATTGAATAGGTATGGTGAAAGGATACAACCCTGACACACACCTTTCCTGACTTTAAATCAAGCAGTATACCCTTGTTCTGTCTGAACGACTGTGTCTCAATTTATGTACAGGTTAAGTGTTCTGGAATTCCCATTCTTCACAATGCTATCCATAATTTGCTATGATCCACAAAGTTGAGTGCCTTTTCATAGTCAATAAAACACAAGTGAACATTTTTCTGGTATTGTCTGCTTTCAGCCAAGATCCATCTGACATCAGCAATGATATCCGTAGTTCCATGTCCTTTTCTGAATCCATCCTGAATTTCTGGCAGTTCCCTGTTGATATACTGCTGCAGCTGTTTTTGAATGATCTTCAGCAAAATTTTACTTGCATGTGATATTAATGATATTGTTTTATAATTTCAGTGTTCAGTTGGATCACCTTTCTTGGGAATAGGCATAAATATTGATCTCTTCCAGTTGGTTGACCAGGTCGGTGTCTTCCAAATTTCTTGCATAGTTGAGTGAGCACTTCCAGCCCTGCGTCGTTTGGTGAAACATATCAATTGATATTCCGTCAATTCCTGGAGCCTAATTTTTCTTAATATACATAAGAACTATGTATAACATTGGAATTAGAGTTCAGATCAACTTGACCTCTCCAAATAATGATATGCAACGTATCTTGTGGTTCACGTTAGGTGCCGTTGGATTGATTCCAACACGTTACAACCTTATGTACAACAGAAAGAAGCACTGTCCAGTCCTGCAGTATCCTCACAATCATTGTTATGCTTGAGCCCACTGTTGCAGTCATTTTGTCAATCCATCTCCCTGAGGGTCTTCCTATTTTTCTCTGACCCTCTGATTTACCAAGCATGATGTCCTTCTCCAGGGATTGGTCCCTTCTAACAATATGTCCAAAGTACATCACACCAAGTCTTTCCATCCTTGCTTCTGGCTGTACTTATTCTGAGACAGATGTGTTCATTTTTCTAGCAGTCCATGGTATATTCAATATTCTTTGTGGACACTGTAATTTAAAGGCATCAGTTCTTCTTTAGTCTTCCTTATTCATTTTCCAGCTTTTGTATGCATACGGAGCCATTGAAAATACCATGGCTTGGGTCAGTGCACCTTAGCCCTCAAAGTGACATCTTTGCTTTTTAACACTTTAAAAAGGTCTTTTGCAGCATATTTGTTCCATGCAATATGTTCTTTGATTTCTTGACTACTCCTTCCATGGGCATTGATTGTGGATCCAAGTACAATGAAATCCTTGATAACTCCAAACTTTTCTCCATTTATCAAGATAATGCTTATTGTCCCAGTTGTGAAGATTTTTGTTTTCTTTATTTTGAGGTGTAATCCATACTGAAGGCTATAGTCTTTGATCTTCATCAGTAAGTGCCTCATGTCCTCTTCACTTTCAGCAAGCAAGGTTGTATTATCTGCATATCATAGGTTGTTATTAAGTCTTCGATCCTGATGCTTCAGTCTTTATATAGTACAGCTTCTCAGATTATTTGCTCAGCATACAGATTGACTAAGCATGGTGAAAGGATACAACCCTGATGCACACTTTTCCTGATTTTAAACCACCAAGTATCCTCTTGTTCTCTTTGAAGGACTGCCTCTTGGTCTATGTACAGTTCCTTATGAGCACAATTAAGTGTTTGGTAATTTCCACTCTTTGAAATGTTATTCATAATTTGCTATGATCCACAAAGTCAAATGCCTTTGCATAGTCAGTAAAACACAGGTAAACCTCTTTCTGGTATTCTCTGCTTTCAGTCAGAATCCATCTGACATCAGCTCTGATATCCCTGGTTCCATGACCTCTTCTAAATCAAGCTTGAATTTCTGGCAGTTCCCTGCAGCCACTTTAATATGATCTTCAGCAAAATTTTACTTGTGTGTGATATTAATGATACTGTTTGATAATTTCCGCATTCAGTTGGATCACCTTTCTTGGGAACAGGCATAAACATGGATGTCTTCTAGTCGGTTGGCCAAGAACTGTCTTCCAAATTTCTTGGCATAGATGTGTGAGTGCTTTAAGCACTGCATCTGTTTCTTGAAACATCTCAGTTGGTATTACACCAATTCCTGGATCCTTGTTTTTCACCAGTGCCTTCAGTACCATCAGTTCCTGATCATATGTTACCTCCTCAAATTGTTGAGCATCGACCAGTTCTTTTTGATATAGTGAGTCTTCGTATTCGTTCCATCTTCCTTTGATCCTTCATGCATGGTTTAATATTTCACACATAGAACCCTTCCATATTACAACTCAAGGCCTGAATTTTCTTTCAGTGTTTTCAGCTTCAGAAATGCTAATTGTTTCTTCTCTTTTGGTTTTTTGTCTCTAGTTCTTTGCACATGTCATTACAATACTTTGTCTTCTTGAGCTGCTCTTTGAAATCTTCTGTTCAGCTCTTATTACTTCATCATTTCTTCCTTTTGCTTTAGCTACTGTACATTCAAGAGCAAGTTTCAGAGTCTCTTCTGACATCCATTTTGGTTTTTGTCTTTCTTTTCTGTCTTTTTAATGACCTCTTGCTTTCTTTATGTATGACATCCTTGATGTTATGCCACAACTCGTCTGGAATTCTCTAATTAGTGTTCAACACATCAAATCTGTTCTTTACATGGTCTATATATCCAGGTGGGATATACTCAAGGTCAGACTTTGGCTTTCGCGGATTTGCTCTAATTTTCTTTACTTACAACTTGAACTTGCATATGAGCAATTGATGGTCTGTTCCGCAGTTGGCCTCTGGTCTTGTTCTGATTGATGGTATGAGCTTTTCCATCGTCTCTTTCCACAGATGTAGTTGATTTGATTCCTGTGTATACCAGCTGGCAAGTTCCATGTGTATAGTCACTGTTTATGTGTTGAAAAAAGATATTTGCAATGCAGAAGTCATTGGTCTTGCAAAATTCTGTCATGCAATCTCCAGCATCATTTCTATTTCCAAGGCCATATTTTCCAACTACAGATCCTTCTTATTTTCCAACTTTTGAATTCCAATCACCAGTAATTATCAATGCGTCCTGATTGCATGTTCGATCAATTTCAGACTCCAGAAGCTGATAAAAATCTTCAATTTCATCTTTGGCCTTAGTGGTTGGTGTGTAAATTTGAATAATAGTCATATTAACTGGTCTTCCTTGTAGGTGTATGGATATTATCCTATCACTGACAGCATTGTACTTTAGGATAAATCTCAAAATGTTCTTTTTGAGGATGAATGCAATGCCATTACTCTTCAAGTTGTCATTCACAGTATACTAGACCATATGATTGCCCCATTCAAAATGGCCAATGCCATTTCAACTCACTATTGCCTAGGGTATTGATCTTTGTGTATTCCATTTCATTTTTTATGATTTCCAATTTTCCTAGATTCATACTTTGTACATTCAATGTTCCAATTTTTAATGAATGTTTGCAGCTGTTTCTTCTCATTTGGAGTTGTGCCATATCAGCAAACGAAGGTTCCAAAAGCTTGACTCCATCTATGTCATTAAGGTCGACTCTACTTTGAGGAGGCAGCTCTTCCCCAGTCGTCTTTTGAGTTCCTTCTAACCTAGGAGGCTCATCTTCTGTCACCATATCAGACAATGTTCCACTGCTATTCATAAGGTTTTCACTGGCTAACTCTTTTCAGAAGTAGACTGCCAGGTCTTCTTCCTAGTCTGTCTTCCTCTGGAAGCTCAGTTGAAACTTGTCTGCCAGATACCTGCTGGTATCTGAATACTGGTGGCAGAGCTTCCAGCATCACAGCAACACATAAGCCCCCACAGTATGACAGACTGATAGACACATGGGCTTTCAGCTCACTAGTGCCTAGGATATCAAAGTTTATGCATTTCATTTCATTTTTGACAATTTCTAATTTTTTTAGATTCATACTTCGTATTACTCCACGTTCTGATTATTAATGAATGTTTGTAGCTGTTTCTTCTCATTTTGAGTTGTGCCACATCAGTTAATGAAGGTCCCAAAGCTTGACTCAATTCATGTCATTAAGGCTGACTCTACTTTGAGGAGGCAGCTCTTCCCCAGTCGTCTTTTGAGTGCATTCCAACCTGAGGGGCTCATCTTCTGGCACTATATCAGACAGTGTTCCACTGCTATTCACAAGGTTTTCACTGGCTAAATTCTTTTCAAAAGTAGACCACTGGATCCTGTCCTAGTCTGGACGCTCAGTTGAAACCTGTCCACCATGAGTGACCCTGCTGGTATTTGAATTATCTGTGGCATAGTTTACGCATCACAGCAGCAATGCAAACCTGCATAGTAAGACAAACTGACAGACATGTGGGGGATATCTAGGACATATATATTAGGCAATAAAAATGATTTAAATTGATTGTCCAAGATTGTTCAAGACTGGGAGATATTCTTTCTCAAATTTGCTTGAAAAATGAAAGTTACATGACTTACCTAAGGATATGTTAACTGATCAGTGAGCTGAACACGGGGCATAACTCTGATTCACAACTCACGGTGCCCTATTACAAAATACTGCCTACTGTGTAACAGGCATAACACAAAACTTTATCATTTCAAAAAGAACCCTTTTTTTTCCCCCATTGGAAGCATAAATAATAGATCTATATGACAGGTATTTTCTTGGAGTCTATGAAACAATGGAGAGGCCTCTGGACATGTGGTACATTGGCAGTAATTATTAAGTGCTAATTAGTAGCATTACACATTGAATACTACAGTAGATTCTCTTCAAAATGATTATCAAATATATTATTAAGCCATGACTTAAATTCCTGGTGAAACATTTTATTTCCTCTACTAAGGAAAGTATGTAGCATTGCACTAAGGGTTACTGTTCTGTTCAATTAGTTTTAAAACAATCTATTACTTGTAATGTATTAGGAAACACATAATATAGAAAGCAAAACTGCTTTAAAAGAAAAAAATATGTCTGCTTTTAATACAGAAATAAGGTTCTGTCCTTTCTTTATTGAAGAACCAAAGTGATAAATCCCTAGGGTCCAATTAAATGCAGATAATAACATCAAAAGACAGAGGGCACTCTGGTAGAGTGAAATAAGGAAGAAAATTGCTATTTTAACAAACTGAAAATTTTTTTCTCAATTTTTTTTCATAGTGCAAGTCTTTTATTTTCTTGACTGATTTTACCTATTTTCCATTTATCTTTGCTAATTTTTAAAAAAACATCAGAATGTGATACACTGATGGCCTCAGTTTTCCAAACTAGATATAGAAATTTTTAAAGGAATTGTTTTGCAAATTTGCACTGGACAATCATTCATTTGGCAGTTGCTATCACTGTTCAGGAAACCTTGGTGATGTAGTGGTTAAGAGCTACAGCTGCTAAGCAAAAGGTCAGCAACTCAAATCCACCAGGTGCTCCTTGGAAACTCTACGGGGTAGTTCTACTCCATCCTATAGGGTCGCTATAAGTTGGAATCGACTCAGAGGCAATGGGTTTTTCGGGCCACTGTTCACAATGTTAAGGACAAAGGAGTAACATAAGAACAATGAATGAACACATGTTAAATGAATTAACAGCATTTTAGGGAACAAATCTTTTCTTTCTGGAAGCTAAATATTTCATAATTCTATTGTAATGCTCATGTGGAAATCAAATAGAAAAAAATGCAAATATTAGATGTATTTTTTCTAATATCACTTTGCAACATGTATGTGAATATGAAGCCACCTCTGAGAGTTGACTAAAGGAAGATCCTGTTCTTTACTAGAAGTCAGCTTACTTTGTAAGTAACCAGTATGTAGGGGTACTTTTATGAAACTATCCATGCATAAAATTTTAAAGCACTGCTGTATCACATCCTTATAAATTGTAAGTTGACTATGCTGCTTCTGTTGTTACTTGGGTCTATGTTTTGTCTGTTATTATGGAGCGTAAGTTTTCCTTTATTTTAGTTTTAAAATACTGTCCCTTTTTTCAATTTCCTTCTTGGGTACTTGTGAACAAATACATGTATGTATAACCAAATATCTAATGAAATGTCAAGTTTAAATTAGCTATTTGTTGGCTGATTCTGGGAGTTATATAAAAAGAATGTGTTTTGGGCAGGGTTATCAGCATAAAAATGTTTAAGGTGAAATTTGAAAAGCATTAAGGAAAAATAATAACTTTCAAGTCTTCGATCTGCCATTCAGATACATATAACTTGAGGCTAAAGGAAGGATAGGAAAACAGCAAGAGGAGAAAAGGAGAACCATTTCCAGATGAAAAGAATGTGCAGGTAGCATTTCTAAGCAGTTCACTAACAGCAGAAATAAGAAGATACACGTGTTCTAAGATTATGCTCTATGTAATCATAGTCATTGAAAAGATTCAGTATTACATGCATATTATGGTATTACGAGTGATTCCATTTTTAGCTCCTGCTCTTTATGTGTAACTGAAGCGAATTGCTGATATTTTCATATTAATGGAATTTCATCTCAGTTATAATTTTTCAGCACTATTTAAATGCTAAATAAGGAGGTATTATAATCAACCTGCTCATTTAGATGGGAGTTTCAAACCACTAATGGTATCTGATCTGTTCTTCTTTGCCACTGTAGAAAGAAATCTTGAAAAAACTCAAAGGTTGAGGATTTTGACTTAAGCTTTTTGTCCAGTTCTGACAAATATTGCTTGTGAGAGCTTGGGCATATCCTTTTCTCTCCTAGAGCTATAGCTCCTTCATCTACAAAAAGAGAATTTATCATTTTATAGAAAATTGAAGAGGATAGTCTGTGAGTGCTCAGTAGATATGAGTTTGTTTATAGAAAAGCCTATTCTCTGCTGCATCATAGGCATTGTCTCCCATTAAAGTACCCCAAAATTGTGACAACTTATGTCATGAAACTATACGTGCTACCTATTTTTAAAATCTACAACCAAAGATTGCAATATAATTTTCTATACCTAAAAGATGTTTCCTTTAGTGTTGTCTGGCATCTCTAATCAACCACTTTCCTTCTACTTATGGTTCTTAAATTCTCTATTTAAAGAATTAGTGGGACTGGAATTTTAGCAGATGGTTCAGCTTGAGTTTCATTTAAGTTTGAGGTTTTTTAGTTCATTGGCAGAATAAAATGTATAAATGTTCCAAATTTAGACACAATAATCTAAATGAGGAAAGAAAGTGATATGATTGGAGTGATTCTAAGAAGCAATTATAAAATACATTAAGCATTAAGAATGTTTTCTAATTGTCAGACTTTGTAAGTAAAATCAATAAACTAATGGGAGTATAAAACATAAAAAAGCTTACAAGTTCCCTGACTTATGAAAAAGCCAGATGCCAATGTGTGAAGGTTTTCTCTGTTATCATGTCATAGTCTACGACCAGCACCTGAGAGAAGGATAAAGCACTAAGTTGATTTGGACTCTGCTTTAATAAAAAACCCATTGCTGCCGAGTCGATTTCAACTACAGTGACCCTACAGAACATAGTATAACTGTCCCATAGGGTTTCCAAGGAGCAGCTGGTGGATTTGAACGGCCTGCTTTTTAGTTAACAGCCAAGCTCTTAACCACTGTGCCACCAGAGCTCCTCTGCTTCAATAGTAAAGTTATATTTAAGAAGCAAAATGGTAAATTTTCAATACATGTAAACACAGATTATATAGATAAATAAATGATAGGTAGATAGATAGATGTATGTTGTTAAGTGCATTCAAGTCAGCTCCTCACTCGTAAGGATCCCAAGTACAATAGAATGAGGAATACTCCCTGGTCCTGTGCCATCCCCATGATCAGTTGCAGAGTGGACCATTGCGATCCACTGGATTTTCATTGGTTGATTTTTGAAATTAGATCAAAAGTAGATTTTCTTCTTAGTATATCTTAGTCTGGAAACTCTGCTGAAACCTGTTCAGCATCACAGTGACTTGCAAGCCTCCACTGACGGGTGATGGGTGGTGGCTGTGCATGGTTTGCATTGGCTAGGAATCAAGTCCAGGTCTCTTCATGGAAGGCAAGAATTCTACCATTGAACTACCACTGACCTCACCTCCCAGCTAGGTAGGGGGCAGATAGATAGTAGGTGATTGATGGAGAGAAAGAGATATTATACTCTTAGATTGACCCTATCATCCATCTTAAATATATATTATGAGAACATATTTGAAAAATTTTTTGTCTGAAAGTTGAAAATGGATTTTTATTTGTAGTACTGCTTTCCTTCCCACTGAGCCTATATATATATATTTATATATATATATATGTTTAATATATATACATATATATGTAATCTTTAATTATATTTTCTGCAAGTGTGCTTTCCTAGGGCCAAAGCAACCTAGTGTGGGCATAAGAACATCATATGCCTCCTAATCAACCACTTTTTTTTCTGTGACCGGATCTGTTAATCATGTCCTTTTAGCCTGGAGACCGCCATCTCTTCCCTGTCTGAGGCTGGGTTCTCTAGAGAAGCAAAACCAGTAACACATATAAATATATATAGAGAGAGATTAATATCAGGAAAATGGCTCACACGATTGTAGAAGCTGGAATGTCCCAAGTCTGTCGATCAGGATAGAGGCTTCTCTTGATTCACGTAGTCACAGGGGCTGGCGAAGCCAAGATCGGCAGGTTAGAGAACAAGACTTGTTCACAGGCTGTGAAGATACATGAATCCCAAGATTGGCAGGTAAGACCACAAGGCTTCTCCTGATTTACATAGCTGCAGGGGCTGGTGAACCCAAGATCAGCAGGTGAGAGAGCAGGGCTCTTGCTCACAGGCTGTGAAGATGGACAAATCCCAAGATCAGCAGATAAGCTGCTAGCTCAGGTCCCAAGAACTGGAGGTCAGATGAACAGGAGGTAGCTGGAGGATCCCAAGGGGGCAAAAGCCAGAATGTCCACTTATATTCAGATGCAGACCACACACCCAATGAAACTCCCTTTCAACTGATTGGCTACTCACGGAAGATCCTATCAAGGGGGTGATCACATATAAACACTGAGAATCATGGCTCAGCCAAGTTGACACGAAATCCCAATCATTGCATTTCCTATCTTTGACTGTGAACTCAGAGTGACTGTTGGCTCTCAGCTACCTGCAGTATATTAACACATTACACTGTCACTCCTACAATCACTCCACCCTCAACTTTCTATGAGGAGAAGACTGTACCAAATGGAGGAAATTGATGTGATAGAAATGGTTTCAGAGGGCAATCCAAGAAAACATTTGAGCCGCAGGCCAGGGGAGAACCTTCCACAGTCACTGGAAACAACCTAGGCAGAGGAATGCTGCTTTTCCCCAGAAGCATGACTCAGTTAATGTCATCATTGCTGAACTTTAACAAACCCATCTAACACACATAGGACATTTGAAGGATCAAAGCATTATGTATAAAGTCTTGCCTTTACAAAAAAAACGAGAGTAGTTTATCTTATCAATAAAAACAGTTTCAAATAATCTAAGAATGCATATTCAGAATACATGTGTCTGTGGGTAACAGGTAAGCTCTTTCTTATATGTAGTATAATTATTTCTTTTTGGATTTCACCTTTGGGAATATTTGTCTCTGAGTTTAGAAAATTGTGAGTTTCTGGATTACTTATGTCTTCTATTTATTTTCACTTTTCAAAAATGCATCATTTCTCACTATCTTATCATATCTTGCCTTTAGGTGTTTATTATAGCAGTAAACTAGACAAAGAGTTAAGGCCTGTATTATGACAATCATCTTATAAGTGGACTTGGTTTTTATGATTAAAGAACATTTCTGAGGAAGAAGTAATGGATTTATTGATGCACTAGTTAGACAAAATTGGGTCTTAGCTGTATGACATGATAGATTAATTGGATGCTAACACTATTAGACAAGGTATGAAATAACAGATAATAAGTATATTTTGCAAGAAGCAACCACCACTTGTCTGTCAATTTGTCCTACTGTATTGGCTTGCCTGTTGCTGTAAGCTAGGCACCAGTGTTTCAAATAACAGCAGGTTCACTCATGGTGGAGAGGTTTCAGCGGAGCTTCCAGACTAAGAGACTGGGAAGGAGGACATGGTAGTCTACTTCTGAAAAAATTGTCCAGTGAAAACCTTATGAATAGCAGCAGAACACTGTCTGATATAGTACCAGAAGACAAGCTCCACAGGTTGGAAGGCACTAAAAATATGACTGGTGAAGAGCTGCCTCCTCAAAGTAGAGTCAACCTTAATGGCATAGATAGAGTAAGCTTTCAAGACCTTCATTTCCTGATGTGGCATGACTCAAAATGAGAAGAAACAGCTACAAACATCCATTAATAATCAGAATACAGAGTGTACAAAGTATGAATCTAGGAAACTTGGAAGTTGTCAAAAATGAAATGGAACACATAAAGATCAATATCCTAGGCACTAGTGAGCTGAATTAGAATGGTATTGCCATTTTGAATGGGACAATCATATGGCTTTCCATGCTGGGAATGACAAATTGAAGAGGAATGGCTTCACATTCACTGTCAAAAAGAATATTTCAAGTTCTATCCCAAAGTATAACACTGTCACTGATACAATAATATCCATATATTTACAACAAAGACCAGTTAATATGACAATTATTAAAATTTATGTACCAAGCACTGATACCAAAGATAAAGAAATTAAAGATTTTTACCAACTTCTGCCATCTGAAATTGATCAAACATGCAATCAAGATGCACTGACAATTACTGATGATTGGAATGCAACAGTTGGAAACAAAGAAGAAGGATCTGTGGTTGGATAATATAGTCTTGGTGATAGAAATGATGCTGGAGATATTATGATAGAATTTTGCAAGATCAATAACTTATTCATTACAAATACCTCTTTCCACCAACATAAACAGTGACTAATCATGTGGACCTCACTGGATGGAATACATAGGAATCATATAGACTACTTCCGTGGAAAGAAATGATGGAGAAGTTCAACAACAGCAGTCAGAACAAGGCCAGGGTTTGACTGCAGAACAGGCCATAAATTGCTCATTTCATGTTCAAGTTGAAGATGAAGAAAATTAAAACAAGTCCATGAGAGCCACAATACGACCTATGTCTCACCTGAATTTAAAGTTCATCTCAAGAATAGATTTAACGCATTGAACAGTAATGACCAAAGACCAGAAGAATTGTGGAATGACATCAAGCACATCATATATGAAGTAAGCAAAAGGTCATTGAAAGACAGAAAAGATGAAAATGGATGTCAGAAGAGACTCTGAAACGTGCTTTTGAACATAGAGTAGCTAAAGTGAGTGTAAGAAATGATGAAGTAAAAAAGCTGAAGAGAAGATTTCAAAGGTCATCTTGAGAAGACAAAGTAAAGTATTATAATGAAATTTGTAAAAACATGGATTTAGAAAACTGAAAGGGAAGAACATGCTCAGCATTTCTCAAGCTGAAAAACTGATGAAAGCATGAAGCCCCTAGTTGCTATACTGAAGGACTCCATGGACAAAATATTGAACGACTCAGGAAGCATCAAAAGAAGATGGAAGGAATACACAGTCACTGTACCAAAAAAAAAAAAAAAAAAGTCAATGTTCAACTATGGCAGGAGGTAGCATATGATCAACAATTGATGGTATTGAAGGAAGAAGGTCAGGTTGCACTGAAGACATTGGTGGAAAAAAAAAATACTAAACCCCTTGCCGTCAAGTCAATTCTGACTGATAGCAACCCTACAGGACAGAGTAAAACTGCCCCATAGGGTTTCCAAGGAGCATCTGGTGGATTCAAACTGCCAACCTTTTGGTTAGCAGCCAAGCTCTTAACCACTGCGTGACCAGGGTTCTGGTGAAAAACAAGACTCCAGGAATTGATGTTATACCATACCAATTGAGATGTTTCAACAAATGAATGTGTCACTGGAATTGCTCACTCATCTGTGCCAAGAAATTTGGAAGACAGCTAAATGACCAACTGGCTTAAAGAGATGCATATTTGTGCCCATTCCAAAGAAAGGTGATCCAGCAGAATGTGGAAATTATTGAACAATGTCATTAGTATCACATGCAAGTAAGTTTTGCTGAAGATAATTCAAAAATGGTTGCAGCAGTGCATTGACAGGGAACTGCCAGAAATTCAAGCCTGATTCAGAAGAGGCTATGGAATGACGGATATCATTGCTGATGTCAGATGGATTTTGGCTGAGAGAAAATACCAGAAAGATGTTTACCTGTGTTTTATTCACTATGCAAAGGTATTTGACTCTGTGAATCATAACAAACTATGGATAACATTGCAAAAAATGGAAATTCCAGAATACTCAATTTTGCTTATGAGGAACCTGTACATGACCAAGAGGCAGTCTTTCGAACAGAAGTAGGGAATACAGTGTGGTTTAAAATCAGGAAATGTGTGTGTCAGTGTTGTATCCTTTCACAATACTTACTCAGTATCTATGTTGATCAAGTAATCTGAGAAGCTGGACTACTGAAGAGGAACACAGCATCAGGATTGGAGGAAGACTCATTAACACCCTGCTACATGCAGATGACACAGCCTTGCTTGGTGAAATCAAAGTGGACTTGAAACACTGATGTAGATCAAAGACTACAGTCTTCAGCATGGATTACACTTCAACAAAAAGAAAACTAAAATTCTCACACCTGGCCCAATGAACGAAATAATGATAAACAGAGAAAATATTGCAGTCATCAAGTATTTCATTTTACTTAGATCTACAATCAATGCCCATGGAAGCAGCAGTCAAGAAATAGGATAACGCATTTCATTGAGCAAATCTGCTGCAAAAGACCTCTTTATGGTGTTAAAAAGGAAGGATGTCATTTTAAGGACTAAGGTGCACCTGATCCAAGCCATGATGTTTTCAATCTTATCATTTACATACAAGAGCTATATCCATGCCTTTGAATTATGGTGTTGTGAAGAATACTGAATATACCATGGACTGCCAAAAGAATGAATAAATCTGTCTTGGACAAAATAGAGCCAGAACGCTCTTTGGAAGCAAGGATGGCAAGACCAAGTCTTATGTAGTTTAGACATGTTATCAAAAGGGATCAGTCCTTGGAGAAGAACATCATGCTTGGTAAAGTAGAGACTCTAGGAAAACTGTCATCAAGATGGATTGACAAGTGGTTGCAACAACGGGCTCAGGCATAGCAACAATTATAAGGATGGCACAGGATGGGGCAGTGTTTTGTCCTGTTATACATAGGGTCGCTATGAGTCAGAACCAACTTGATGGCATCTAACAACAACAAGAAGCAAAGAAAGGCAGTAAATTAGATTCAACATTTGCTAAATTTTAGATGACATTTTGCATTTATGATAATAGTGAAAAATTTACTATCTATTTTATGCATTAATGATGTATGTCTGGCAGCAATGAACGCCAAGCTGTGAGGCAAGAGTAACAAAGGCTTTAATGGCTAAGGTTATGTGTGAACTCGGTGGGGCCATGATTCTCAGTGGTTTGGCAGTTATGTAACGTTGTAATTTGACAGTTATGTAATGATGTAACTTGGCAGTTACGTACTGATATGGTCATCCTTCATTTTGTGATCTTATGTGGTCATCCTCTTCTTTTGCATAATATTGATTTCACATAATAACCTGGTCTTTGGAGCCTAACCATGCCTGTAAGTGAGGAGAGGATGCATTTAATTTGGGCCATATGTGGGAAAATTCTATTCAGTGACTGAGGGTGACAATTTGAGCTCTAAGTTACTAAACACCCTCCAGCAAAGATCACTGCCAGTAAAATCTGTCAGAAGTCTGTTCTGCTTGTACGTACTAGGAAGATGACAATCACTTATTTTGGGGGAATAAAATGTACTGTGCCTTTACTCCACCAAAAAATTCAAGGTACGTTGGGTGAAATATTTCTGAATATATATTTTGATTAGGACAAGGAACACACTAAATACAGTGTAGTATGAAGGAATGAGTACAATATTGCAATTTATATACATTGTTGTGCAACATTTTAGTTGTATTACCTTAGATATGATACAGAGAATGGTTAACTTCTCTGAGTCACTCTTTACTCCTATACAAGATACCAGGTAACACATTAGGGTTTGTGGATAATTTTTAAATGGATGATGCAAGTAAACTACTTAGCTCACAACAGGTGCCACAGTAGATACTTTATAAAATCCAATGCTTGCTGTGTCATGCAAGAGCAACTGGACAGATTTCCGTCATTTATGTTTGAGAATGGTATGATTTAAAATGCATTTTATATGGCATCCTCAACATCCATTTTAGTAGGCTGTTGGAGTGGGGAGTACAATTCAGAGGAAATGGCAATCTCCTACCTGAACCACTAAAATCAAGATGCTTTTCTATATGTGGTTGGCATAGTTGTCAATGCAGAAAATGCATAATACATATTAAAACACTGGGAACCAAAAAATCAACAGTTGTGTCAAAATCGCCACTACAAAGGTCACAAGGACATCTCACCTAAATTCTAGGCTTTAGAAAAATTGGCAAGGATGACTTGTTGTTGTTGTTAGGTGCCGTCGAGTCTATTCCGACTCATAGGGACCCCATACACAACAGAACCAAACACTGCCCGGTCCTGCACCATCCTTATAATCACTGTTATGCTCGAGCCCATTGTTGTAGCCACTGCGTTAATCCATCTCATTGAGGGTCTTCCTCTTTTCCACTGACCCTGCAGTTTACCAAGCATAATGTCCTTTTCCGGGGACTGATCCCTCCCGACAACATGTCCCAAGTATGTAGTACACAGTCTCACCATCCTTGCTTCTAAGGAGCATTCTGAACATATATATATATCTGAGGATACTTAAATTCATAAGGAAGATTTGTTTAGATGCAATGACATAAGCATTCTTTTTGTATTTAAGTCACTCTTTCATAGACATAAAAGGCCTTAAAAAATTATTTTCAGACAATTGCTTATTGTACTAATTTATATGGAAGTAGCTTGGCAGAATTAATGCATTTCTTAAGGCGATAATCTTAGTGTGAGAGAATGATTTAAGACAACACTGGAAAAATCAGGCTTAAAGAGTAATAAACATCATTGTTTTATTGCTGTCAAACTAATGAAGATGTGCCTAACTCCCCGTCAGTTTGAGTGGTTCCAATGAACAAGAACACCCTCATTTTCCGCATTTGTGATCCAAGCCATTTATCTCCCTTCATGAACTAAGGCTGTTGAAATAGGCTTATGATTGAGAATCTCTTAGAGGAAATGTCCTGAATTCTAGGCCTAATGAAAGACCTACAAAATTTAACTGCTTACTGTTTCTTGAATCAAATCTATTCCAACGTTCATTCATTCATTTCTTACTTCTGGGGCATATCTGATATTATGTATCCTAAGATTCTGCCAGAAATTTCTCTTTTCCACATATTCCTCATAACTGGAGAGTTATATTAGAAGATTACAATCATCACCTATGCATTGAAAAAATATCTTCTCAAGTCATTGTGATTGACAAATGCAATTGTAAGCATGATCCTATTTCTTACGCTGGGCAGAATATACTTAGAAATCTTGATTGATAACATTGCCCAGTTTTTGAACGGTGATATATAATGTTGTTATTATTTTTGTTAGGTGCCATCAGGTCAGTTTCAACTCATAATAACCCTATGTACAACAGAACGAAACACTACCTGGTCCTGCGCCATCCTCACAATCGCTGCTATGTTTAAGCCCGCTATTGTAGCCACTGTGTCAGTCCATCTCAATAAGCACCTTCCTCTTTCACTGACCCTCTACTTTACCAAGCATGATGTCTTCCTCCAGGGACTGATCTCTCCCGATAACATGTACAAAGTAGATGAGATGATATATAATAGATTTCAATAAATGCATTAGTTATATATCTTTATTTAATCAAATATGCCACTGAAAAAGTGTTCTTGACTTAGATTAAATATATAAAAATATTGCATTATTGTAATAGATAAAAATACACAATAAAGAACACTTTACAACAGAGTAGCCATAAAACTAGGCCCTACCTCTAACAATTTAAAATCTTTGAGCCTTAGCCTCTGTAAGACTAGAGTTCTTTTTTAATTATAACAGTTTGTGATGTGCCTGTGTGTATTGTAAGCATGAGTGAACTCTTGATTAATATTAACAATGAACTATACCATTCATCATAAATAAGATTGACATGAATTCTTCATATAAAAAAAAGGTGGGGGGCATGAAAGAAAATGAAAACACAGCCAGATAAATTTATCAACAATAGCATTCATGAAGTAATAACTGGGCACTACATTTATGACAGGCTGTCTTCCTTAGAAGCAATGATAAAAAAAATCATAAATATATATATATTTAAAAAATAAATCTTTGCTTTAATACAGCCACATATTCTTTTTTCAAGGACATAATAGACTTACACTTAATTTCTTTATTCCTATACTAAAGATATCAATATATTTGTTTCAAGTGAGCTTAGGAATTAATGACATCCAATAAAGGCACAATAATTAAATTGGTAACAGTATGTTATTGTCTGCTGCATTGAGCATGTAATACGGATTCTTCTTTCAAAATAATAGCTTCGTTCTTCTCTGATATCAAGAAATTATTATTTTATTCACAGCTAACTACCAATTGACAGAATTTATTGCAAAGAGAGAGCAAAATTAAAGAACAAACAAAAACAGTATTTCCTCCAGTAAATTTGTAATCTGGATAACATTGCAACTATTAATTATTATAGCTTGCAAAGAATGGGGCAAAGTGGTTAATCTCTTCTTTGTCCTCCTCCTGCTTCTCCTCGTTCTTCTTCTCTTCTTGTTATTTTATAAAAGTAACAAATACACATGGTATAAAAAATTCAACTCTTGCAGTTGTAAAAATGTAGAGAAAGATAAGTAAAATCCCCTGCTCTCTTTCTCCCATGTAACAAAGTGCAATCCTTAGATCTGAGCAAAGGAGTCCAATTCCCCGGGTCCTGCACTTTAGTGATCGTACAAATTACAAACACACACAAAAACACATTTATGAAAAAACACATGGAAGCTTCTGAGCCCAGAGATACAGCATTTAATGACCTGGAACCCTAGCCAACTATCCTAGAAAACTTTATCCGTGTCCCTTATATTATGTTCAAGAAGTACAAAGTGATTTGGTGCAAATACCACACATGACTGTGATTTGGGTACTAACAAAGTTGGAGATAATGGCTTCTTTGAATTATGGGGAGGACTTGAGAGTTGGGAGGGCACTGAGATAAGAGAACTGACGAGTTTATTTACTTGTCAAATACTTCCCCTCAGATAGCATGAATGAAATAGATTATTGCATAAAGTGTCATTTCCCAGGGCTGCCATCCTTTTCCTACCTCTTTCTCATATCATCGGGTGGTTTCAGATGCACTTGTCATTTAGGACAATATTATCAACTGTTGCCAGTAATAGGTAACTGCAATTTTAAATAGTTCATAGCACTCTTGGATTTGCATTACAAAAGTCGATATGTGACAAGTGTGATGCGTAAAAAAATGTTACGTTTTGTCTTACCCTATGGATCTAGATACTGTTTGAGGAAATAGTGGAAAATTGTGATACATATTTGATACAAAAATAGAAAATTATATATATATATTAAAATAGTTTAAAATTATCTGGGATAATAATAAGTTAACTTATTGGACCATATCTTAGTTCGCATTTCCTAGAAGTGTCCTCAAAGGGGAATTCTTGTTTAAGTGATATATTGAGAGCCATTCTCCAGAGAAGGGGTAAGAGGCAAATAGGACATGGCAGGAGTCTTAGTAGCACAGTTCGAACCACAGAGTTATTGCAACCTTGTGGCAAGGGAATGACCTTTTCGTCTGCTGGGGGTGGTAGGGTAGGGAAGGGAGAGTGTCTACTCAGTCAAGACAACAATCATTTGGTCGAGGGCAATTCACCAGAGAAAGGGACATGTGTGAACTGTTCCCAGAGTGAGTACAATGGGCACAAAAGAAGTTCTTAGGGAAGCCCCATTAGCATTCATGAAAGATTCCATTATAATGTTCTAATATGATTTGTAAATTACATTTCAGTTTCTAAGTATTGCTTTAAAAGTGTAATTGAAAATACCAGTTGTTACACCTCAGCAGAATGGAATTTTTCCAAGTTAAAATTAATTATTTAAAAAAAAAATATTGAGAACTACGATGACACAAGAAAGGTTGCTTAATTTGGCATTACTTGCAGTTAAGCACTAGTTGTATTAAAATCTTGATTAAAAATAACAACTAGTGATTTTGCTCAAGCAATTGGTGGAAAGGAATTTTAGGAAATATATATTCTGAAGACATTTTTAAAAATTGAGCTTCTAAGATTGTAAATATGTTAATATAGTTGTTGATTCCTTGTTCAACAGCTACTTTTGACCATGTACAACCCTTCTGAACAATTATAAAAGGGGGAAAATCATAATAGCCTAGGCCACTTCCACCACTGAACAACTTACCCAGAGCATCAGGGGAATGTGATTTCCTCAAAGAAGAAATTCAATCAAAGTGAAATTACTGAAGCATGTATCTTCCTTTGTTCCCTCTTTTAATCACACGAGCTCTTGCCTAATACTTTCCAAGGGGTTTTATTATATCTCTGCTACAATACAGAACTATAATTAGCACTTAATACTGCTTTAAGTAGTCTTGGTGGTGCAATGCTTAAAGCACTCAGCTGCTATCTGAAAGGTTGGAGCTTCCAACCCACCAGCCACTCCTGGGAGAAAGATGTGGCAGTCTGTTTCCCTAAAGATTACAGCCTTGGAAACACTATGGAGCAGGTCTACTCTGTCCTATGGGATTGCTCTGAGTTGGAAGCCACTCAATGCCAACGAGTTTGGTTTGGGTTTGTTTTATTTGGCATGTATTTTAGCAGCGGTGCTGTACATTTGGGTTATCGCCTCTACTCTGTTCTTCAGAAATGTATCTACCAATGGTGTCTAATAACCCTTGCCCCTTCAGATATCAGTTCATTTATGTGTTTATTGCTCTTTGTATATAATTAACATCTCACTGAGATTTTTTAAAAGGGAATGTAAGTGTACACAGTTATCTATTTTAAGCCTTAAATCTGATGCCTGATAACTTTTTGTTATAGAACCTATATTTTTAAAATACATCCAAAACTTACACATGTCTATGTGTTGTAGTTATAGGAAATGTTTGACTCATGAATTATGTCTGGTTTCAAAGTTTGAAAACTTCCCTTGATCTCCTTTCCTTGTGAGATCTACCAAATACATAACAGCTCTTACTCCCACCTTTGGCATAATGGCTCCTGTCCCAGTTCTTTTTCCTACTGTAACTGTTAGAAAGTTATAGTAGTATGTCTTCTCTACTTGTATTTGTGTGTGTGTGTGTGACGAGTTCTCTGGCCTAGCATTCTGTTTTATTCATTTATTTCATCTTTCATTTCCGTGGTAAGCAATATATGCTACCTCAAGCAGTCTTTTAACGGTTTCCATCTTTTCTTCTCTTTTTCACTGACACCCTTGTGATTGAAATATTATCATTCTCCTCCAGGCCACGCAAGAGCAGGCACAGTTCTCATTCATCTCGAAACTCCAATAATCAAAGCTCTTTACCTGCTCATATCTTTCTGTTAAAGGTAAGATTTGTCTCTTGTGAGAAATTTCCGCTTTGTTTCAAGTTTTCAGATAGATGCTGAAGTGTATGCTACATTTAAGAATGAGCTGGCTTCCAAATGATGAGCACACCCTTCAGATTATAACAGGTGAAAAGCAGGTCAGCATAAAAAAAAAAAAAAATAGTAGATCTAGTTGGCCTCTCCATGAAGAGAGAGGATAAAAACCTGTAATTGAATTTTTCAAAATATCTTTAATAGAAATGTTTTTAAGCCAAGACTAAATGACTATAAGAGGAGAATGAGTGGCCTCTGGACTCAATCTATTTATCAAGATGTTTTACCCCTAGACCTTCAAGGGAGGTCCAAGTTGTAGTGCTATTACCTACATGGGTTCTTACTTCTCTAAATCATTTTCATAACAAGTGTCCCTTCTGAACTTGTTTGCACATACAGAGCTAGAGAAATCACAGACAGACAATCTCGTGTACACTGGGGATCATCTGACATTTTGAATGTGTGCTAGGGTCAGTTCATTTGACAAAGTAGTATCAACAAGCCACTTTGAAACAAGCTGCCAATAGGATGAATAGACTCTAATGTGAGATTAATTTCATTAGAGTCTATTCTTCCTGTTGGTGGGATCTTCCAATGTTTATGGCTTTTTTTACCCTTCTTTTCTGAGGAAGCTGTTGTAATTTAATTAGTATCCCTCCTAAGACTTAAAATGTTTTGAAAAAGGCTCAACCTCCTAGCAAAGATAAGCCAAGACTCCCTTGGAAGTAAGGATGTGAAAAATAAAGTTTTATATTTCTTCTTTGCCACCAAGTTAAAGCCTTTTTTTTAAAAAAAAAATTTTTGTTACAACTTATAATTGATCTTTTTCAGAGTGATTACCTTTTAAGGTATTCTCCAGTGAAATAACAAGCTGTATGATTATTGTCTGCAGCATTGGATTTTCTTAAAGATAAACAAGGTTGAAATGAACATTCTAGCAGATGAAAAATGGTGATCAGCTATGTCACAGAAATTCAATACACTGACATTTTTATGGAAAGACTACTCCCCATTCAAGAACTTTTACTAGTAAATGCATCTCTATTCTGCTGAGTGAGGCAGAAACACTATTGGATAGAAAGAGTGGAGGCTTATAGCAAAACCCTCTTTCATTCACACTGACAGGGTGATTGTGGGAAATGACTGCTAATAATTTATTGTGGAGTGCTTTGATGTGAAATTAATTGCTTCACTTAACAGACTGAGAATCCTTCTGATCAGATTTCACTAGCTCTCTTTACAAAAGGTAGAGGCTCATTCAAAAGGTCAGAATAATTTAAGAGTCTAAAAAAAGAGTGCACAAACACACACACACTTACATACATTAGTGGTCCAGAGAGCTGTGCTATGGGCACAAGGGAATTGTTGAAATTTGAAACATGATTCCCAGAAAGTACACAGGGTTTTATGTATTTAACAAATGATCAATTTAATTAAAGTATCATTGTCTATGTTACAATGTTATAAAGGTAACTATATACTTTCGTAGAATTTATATGACATGTAGCTTCAGAAATTTCTGTCAGTATATATTTACATTAAAAAAATGTATTTTTTTTCATAGTAGGCTTAAATTTATACTTATAGTAATAAAATAAGTAATGTTTTAACTGCCCCCACTGTCCATAGCCATTGCACACATTATATCTCTTGGTTCCCAGATCCTTATTTCCTTGAGGTAGCTCATATACTTCCTGGAGTTGCCATTGCAGAGATCTCTGATCTTTCTATCTTATGAAATTAACTTTTCTCTCCTCTCCCCTCCCTCCCCTCCATTTCCCTCCCCTATCCTCCTCTCCCCTCTTCTTTCCCCTCTCTTATTTTTCTTCTCCTCCCCTTCCCTTCCCTCTCCTTCTTTCTTCTCTTTTTTCTCTTCTTTCTTTTTCTAATTAAAATATCACATATTTGTTAGTCTAATACTGCTGTTAGTTTTGGTGTTTCTGATTTATGGTTTCTTTTTTCCTTGTTTTGTGACTTCTTAGAAAAAGTCAATTCATATTTTTTAGAGGACAGTTTCTGTGAAAATACATTAAAGCTTTTGTCAAAAGTAAGTTTTCCAGAAAATATTTAAATCAGCTAATTCTTGGTATTTGCCAATATTGGTATTCTTGATTCTACTTTGAACGAAGTTTTTGGCTTGAGGTGTTCTTGAGGTGTTTGTAACACCAAAGTGTGTTTTCATATAAAGCCTATAAATTCTTAAAAGAAATTCTTCTAAATATTCATGTATATATACATACATATGTGTGCGTATATATATGTATACACACACAACACGCACACATATGCACACGCATATATATGTGGCAATTTATTTTAAATTTATTCTCAAATGAAGGCATAGTCCTTTAGGGTCTCCAACTTCTGCAGATATTCTTCTATTAGACTTCCTGCCTTTTGTGGAATTTAGGCTTTATTTTCTTGTCTTCCTTGATCCTTATGTGTAAAAAATTAAAGTTCACTGGAGTCAAGACAAATATCTTAAAGGTAAAAAAAAAAAAAAAAATGATTTCAGTTCTCTGATTAACTGTCTAGATTCTTTATTTCAGTTTTTGATGTTAGGATTTCTAATTATCTCTCCAGGACATATACATATAGAATTTGTTATTGTTGTTGTTTTACTATTTTTAGTTGTTTTCACTGAGAACATTTGTAAAACTATCTAGTTTTCTGGGAACAGACTATTCAATGTAATCTGATGTCTATCTTTGATGAAAATAGGTATTTCATGAAAGTCAGTCTCCTGTGTCAACTATGTTTAATGTTCACTAACATCATAATGAAGTAAGTTTGCATAGCATTTCAAATTTTTATTTGGCAGTTTCTAGTAAAATTAAAAATTGTATACAATATATCAGCAAGTATACTTCTATGCATATACTGTTTTGCATGTGTACATAGAAGACTTACGTCCCTGGGTGGTACAAATGGTTTGCACTCAGCTGCTAACCTAAAGGTTGGAGGTTCAAACCCACCAGCAGCGCCATGGAAGAAATTCCTGGAGAACTGTTTCCATAAAGATTATAGCCAAGAAAACTCTATGAAACAATTTTAATCTGTAACATATGGGGTCACTGTTAGTCAAAATCAACTCAATGGCAACAAGTTCTTTTTTTGTTTGTTTTGTTTTTAATAGAAGTTCACTGTGACAATATTTGAGCTACTTAACACTGTTGTTTTTGTTAGGTGCCATTGAGTCAGTTTGGACTCATAGCGAACCTATATACAACAGAATGGAACACTGCCAGGTCCTGCACCACCTTCACAATCGCTATGCTTGAGCCCATTTTGTAGCCACTGTGTCAATTCATCTAATTAAAGGTCTTCTGCTTTTCCACTGACCTACTTAAGCAAGCATCATGTCCTTCTCCAGGGACTGATCCCTCGTGACACCATGTTCAAAGTACATGAGATGAAGTCACACCATCCTTACTTCTAAGGAACATTCTGGCTGTACTTCTTCCAAGATATATTTGTCTGTTCTTCTGGGAGTCCATAGTATAGTCAGTATTGTTCACCAACACCATAGTTCAAATGCATTAATTTTTCTTCGGTCTTCCTTATTCATTGTCCAGCCTTCACATGCATATGAGGTGATTGAAAATACCATGGCTTGGGTCAGGGGCACCTTAGTCTTCAAAGTGACATCTTTGCTTTTTAATACTTTAAAGCAGTTTTTGCAACAAATTTGCCTATTGTAATACATGGTTTGATTTCTTGACTGCTGCTTCCATGGACACTTATAAATAAATAATACTTAGTACCAGAAAAACTAAGTATTTATTGTAGAAAAATAGAAAAAAGTTAACAGGAATGAACTAGAACTATATAAATCAACATAGTTATATTTAAAAAATATAGGTTAAAAAAAAGCAAACTGGATACTTCCAGCCAACATGGTGCTATAGACAGAAGCTCCATCCTGTCCCTCCACAGCAAAGATCCAAAAACTAAGTAAAACAAAGACAAACGTCACTCCTGGAACCCAAAGTGTCAAATGAAGAGATAAAGAACTCAGCCAAGTACCAAACAGAATAAGACACTGACGGAGAGTGAGGAGAGCTACATGCAGAGGTTCCCTATCAGCTAATGCAGCGTGGATCTGCCATCTTGGGCTCCTGTTGGAGATTGGCAGACAGGGAGCATGGGAAAGCAGCTTCACGGTAACCATCGATACACATGTTCCCACCCTCTATCATCTCCTTGGTGCTCTACCTCCTCGGCTCCTGGCTGGCAGCGGTGGCTCCCCTAGCTGGGAAGTGCAGCATCCATGCTGCTTGGATTCACTCCACCCACATCGGAGATCTGCAGACAAAGAATACAGGAAAGCAGCTTCGCGAAGCTCCTTGCAGGAGACAGAGTACCCAGAAACTAGCAGTTTATGAGTTCTTAAACCCCACCCTTCTTCCCCCACCCCACCTCAGCCTCCTCTGCTTTCTGCTGTCTGCAGTCTCTTGGCCAGGAGGCAACCCCGGGCTGCTTGGATTCACCCTGCCCACATTGTTCGGCTCCCTGAGTGCTATTTGTTGCTGTTGTTGCTTTATTCTGTTGCTTCTGGTTTCTTCCGTGCCTCCCACCACCTCCTTCCCATTTCTCTGGAGCACTTGGCTCTGTGTGTCATCTTTGCTTCTTCTTGAAAGGCTGTGAAGTGCTACTCAACTGAAGAACCACCTCCCTGGCCTGAGACTCCACACTGGTGGGATCCCTGGGGCTTTTTTCTTTTCTTTTCTTTTCTTTTCTTTTTTGTTGTTCTGTTCTATTTGTTTGTTCTCATTTTCTTTTCATGGCTTGGTAGCCTCTCCTAGCCCGGCTGCACTGAAGGGCTTACGAACCACTTCCCTGGTCAGTCGGATTCCTGGAGGCATTTCTTTTTTCTTTCAATTTTTTCCTTTGTGTCTTTCTACATGTCTCAGTTCTCATCTATCTATACTTACCTTCTTTTCCAGTCTCCTGAATACCTGGCATTGTGTAACATCTATACCACCTCTAGCCAGGGTATCCTGTGCAGCCTGGAAGTCACCCCTCAGTCTTTGCAGCTGCATGGGTAGGACCCCTGGGGGCTTTTCTTCTCTTTTTTCCAAATTTTTATCTAGTTACTTTTTTTCATTTTTTTTTCCATTTCTTCTTTTCTCATCTCTCCACTCCAACAGCAAGCTCACTTAGCACCTTTTTTTTTTTTTTTTTGGTTTGTTTCTTTTTGGCTCCTGTTTCTCTCTCTGGTCTCTCCTCTTTCCCATACCCATATTATCTCCACACTTTACAACCTCCCCCCTCCTTCCTGCCTACCTGCACCACGCACTAAATATCACACCCCCAAGCAGTGCAGACACAGCCGACGAGAAACTGCCCAGCACTGATTCCCTGCCCACCCTGTTGGCCCTAGAATATGCCACAAAAAACCTATCCCAGCCTCTCCCCTTCAGTTGGACCTATGCTGCTGCACTATAGATAAGCAACTGGACCTGCTCATTGGACAAGGAGGTAAAAACACTATGATCACAGATGAGCAAACAATAAAGAATGTACAGCCTGCCTGCTCATACATAACCAAATAAAACAAAACAAAACAAAAAAAACAGGACAAAACAAACAGATCTACAATCAATAAAAGAAGAAAATGACTACCAAATGTCCTGAAAACAGCAGACGATAATAATAAAAAAAAAAAGTGCCAGGATGGTTCCACTAGGTGTCTAAAATAACACATGAGATAACTTTCCAGTAGAAGAAAAGGTGCTAGAACTACCTGACAGGGAATTCAAATCTCTAATATTCAGAGCTATCCAAGAGTTGAAGCAAAAAGCAGACAAAAATGAGGAAAAAATATACAAATTCATGGACAAGGCAGACAAATTCATGGAAAATACTGACAAAAAATTGAAGAATTCAGGAAATAATACAGGAATAAAATGCCAAAATAAATTCACAACTAGAAATAATACAAAAACAACAAGAAATCCAAAAAATAAGCAAGATTTTAGAAATGGACCGTGTCATAGAAGGGCTGAGGAGCAGGTTTGAAATGATGGAAGACTGGATCAGTGATGTGGAAGACAAACACTTTGATACAACTTTGTTTGAGAAAAATTAGAAAAAGGAGCAAAGGAAAATGAAGAAACCCTGAGAATTATGTGGGATACAATCAAAAGCAAAAATTTACGAGTTTTTGGAGTTCCAGTAAAGGGAGAGAAAATAGAAAACACAGAGAGGATCATTGAAGAATTGCTGAGAGAAAACTTCCCTAATATTATGAAAGATGAAAAGCTGACTATCCCAAAAGTTCGATGAACCCCATTAGAATAGACCCCAAAGAAAATCAACAAGGCATATCATAATCACACTCACTAAACCAAAGACAAAGAAAAAACACTGCAAGCAGCTCGAGAAAAACAAAAAGTCACATATAGAGGCGAAAAAATAAGACCAAACTCTGATTATTTGTCAGAAAGCAAGCAGGCAAGAAGGCAATGAGATGACATATATAAAACCTTGAAAGAAAAAAAAAATTGCCAATCAAGAATAATATATCCTACAAAACTTTGTTCTAATATGATAGTGAAATTAGGACATTTCCAGATGAATAGAAATTAAGGGAATATGTGAAAACCAAACCAAATTTACAAGAATTATTAAAGGGAGTCCTTCGGTCTGAGAACAAACATCAGAACACAGCCTGAATCTAGGATGCAAGATTGTACCAGCCAGGTACCAACCTAGAAAATGAACTCTCAAGGACTCTCCAAAACCAAAAGAAATTCAATAGGGAACCAGAGAGATTAATCTGTAAATGACAACAACGTCAGAATAATAAAAGAGGGAATAAACGGTATAGGTATAGAACTTTCTAATGGAGAGGAATGCAAGGCGATACCAAGTAGTAATAAAAAAAGAAAACAAAATTTTTTTTTAACTGGTTCAAATCTAAGAAGATAAGAGTAAATTTCAAGGTAACCACAAAGAAAGTTTAACAAACCTACTCCTCAAAATAAAGAAGAAAAACATAAAATCTCAATAAAAACAAAATCTACAAGAACAAAAGATGAAAAAGAAATCCACAAACAAATGGAATTCAGCACAGGAGAGTAAAAGAAACAAAGGAAACATCAGCAGCACACACGCACAAAAATGACAGCAATAATCTCATGCTTCTCAATAATTACACTGAACGTAAATGGCCTACATGCACCCATAAAGAGACACAGAGTGACGGAATGGATTAAAAAAACAGAATCCATTAATATGCTATCTACAGGAAACACACCTTAGAAACAAAGACATACATTTATTAAAAATCAAAAGATGGAAAAAATATGTCAAGCAAATAGCTCTCAAAAAGAGCAGGAGTGGCAATGTTAATCTCAGATAAAATAAAGTTTAAAACAAAATGCACCATAAAAGACAAAGAAGGACACTATATAACGATTAAAGGGACCATCCATCACGAAGACTTAACCATAATAAACATCTACGCACTCAATGACAGGGCTCCAAAATACATAAAACAAACTCTAACAACATTGAAAAGAGAAATTGACAGTTCCACTATAACAGTTGGAGGCTTCAACACACCACTGTTGGTAAAGGACAGAATATCTAGAAAGAAACTCAACAAAGGTACAGAAGAGCTAAAGGGCACAATCAGAGAACTTGACCACATACACATATATATAAAACACTTTACCCAACAGCCGCAAAGTACACATTCTTTTCCAACACACATGGAACATTCTCCAGAAAAGACCACATCATAGGCTGCAGAGTAACCCTTAAAAAAATCCAAAACATTGAAACAATACAAAGTATCTTCTCTGACCACAATGCCATCAAAGTAGAAATTACCACCTGGAAGAGAAAAAAAAATCAGTTACAAGAAACTGAATAACAGCCTGCTTAAAAACCACTGGGTAATAGAAGAAATTAGAGAGGCGATCAAAAAATTCCTAGAATCAAATGAAAATGAAAACACATCATACAAAAACCTTTGGGACACAGCAAAGGCAGCCTTCAGAGATCAATTTATAGCAATAGACGCACACATCAAAAAAGAAGAAAGGGATAAATCAAAATATTAGCTACACAACTTGAACAAATAGAAAGAGAACAGCAAAAGAAGCCCATAGCCACCAGAAGAAAGGAAATAATAAAGATCAGAGCAGAAATAAATGAAACAGAGAAAAGAAAAACAATGGGAAAAATCAACAAAACCAAAAGTTGGTTCCTGTAAAGGATCAGCAAAATTGACAAACCACTGGCCAAACTGACAAAAGAAAAACATGAGAGGAGGCAAATAATCCAAATAAGAAACGACATGGGGGACATTACAACAGAGCCAACAGAAATAAAAAGGATAGTAAAAGAGTATTATGAAAAACTATACTACAACAAATTTGAAAACCTAGGGGAAATGGACAAATTACTAGAAATGCACTACCTACAAAATTAATACAAAATGATGTTAAGAATCTGAACAGACCCATAACAAGAGAAGAGACAGAAAAAGGCAGTAAAAAAAACTTCCAGCAAAAGAAAAAAAAAAAAAAAAAAGCCCTCATCCAGATGGCTTCACTGGAGAATTCTACCAAACATTCAGAGAAGAGCTTATGTCAGTACTAATCAAACTATTTCAGAACATAGAAAAGGAACAGATACTTCTGAATCCATTGGACAAAGCCAGCATAACCCTGATACCAAAACCAGGCAAAGACTCCATAAAATAAGAAAATTACAGACCAGTATCTCTCATGAATATACATGCAAAAATTCTCAAGAAAATTCTAGCCAATAGAATTAACATCATATCAAAAAATAATAATAATAATAATAATAATAATACACCACTACCAAGCAGCATTCATATCAGGTATGCAAGGATGTTTCAACATTAGAAAATCAATAAATGTAATCCACCACATAAAGAAAAGGAAAGAAAAGAATCACATGATCATCTCAGTTGAAACAGAAAAGGCATTCCACAAATCCAACACCCATTCCTGATTAAAACTTTCGATAAAATAGGTATAGAATAGAAATTTCTCAACATAATAAAGGGTGTAATGCCATTGGGCCAACATCATTCTTAATGGAAAGAGGTTGAAAATATTCCCCTTGGGAACAGGAACAAGACAAGGATGAGCTTTATCACCACTCCTATTTAACATTGTGCTGGAAGTCCTTGCTAGAGCAATAAGGCAAGAAAAAGAAATAAAGGACATCCAAATTAGAAACGAAGATATTAAATTGTCCCTATTTGTGGATGATATTTTTTTTTTTTTTTTATGATACTGTATGTAGAAAACCCAAAAGACTCCACAAAAAACTACTAGAACTAATATAAAGATTCAGCAGAGAAGCATGATACAAGATAAACATACAAAAATTGGTTGGATTCCTATACACCGATAGAGAGAATGATGAAAAGGAAACCAGGAAAACAATACCATTTACAATAAATTACAATAGCCTCTAAAAAAATTAAATACTTAGGAATAAATCTGACCAGGGATGTAAAAGTCCTGTACAAAGAAAACTGCAAAGCACTACTGCAAGAAACCAAAAGAGATCTACACAAATCGAAAAATACACCATGCTCAAGGATAGGTAGATTTAACATTGTGAAAATGTCAATTCTACCCAAAGCAATTTACAGATATAAAGCAATCCCAATCCAAATATGAACAACATTCTTTAAAGACAGATAAACTTATCATTAACTTTATATGGAAAGGGAATAGGCCCTGGATAAGTAAAGCACTATTGAAGTAGAATAAAGTAGGGGGACTCCCATTACCTGACCTCAGAACCGACTATACAGCTATGGTAGTCAAAACAGCTTGGTAGTGGTACAATGACAGATACATTGACCAGTGGTACAGAATTGAGAACCCAGATGCAAACCCATCCACCTATTGTCACCTGATCTTCGACAAGGGCCCAAAGCCCATCAAATGGGGAAAAGACAGTCTTTTTAACGAATGGTGCTGCAAGACTGGATGTCCCTCTGCAAAAAAATTAAACAGGACCTATACCTCACATCATATGCAAAAACTAATTCAAAATGGATCAAAGACCTAAATATAAAGCCAAAAACAAGGAAGTTCATAGAAGAAAAAATAGGATCAACACTAGAGGCCCTAATACACAGCATTAACAGGATACGAATCACAACCTACAACACACAAGCTCCAGAGTATAAGCTAGATAACTGTGATCTTCTAAAAATTAAACACTCATGCTCATCAAAAGACTTCACCAAAAGATTGAAAAGAGTACCTACAGACAAGGAAAAAAAATTTGGCTATTACAAATCAGACAAAGGCCTAATCTCTAAAATCCATAAGAAAATCCAACACCTCTACAACAAAAAGACAAATAATCCAATTAAAAAATGGGCAAAGGAAATGAGCCGACACTTCACCAAAAAAGACATTCAAGCAGCCAACAGACACATGAAGAAATGCTCACGATCACTAGCCATTAGAGGAATGCAAATCAAAACCACAATGAGATACCTTCACACCCTGGCATTACTGGCACTAATCAAAAGAAAACAGGAAATAATAAACATTGGAGAGACTGTGGGGAGATCGGAACTCTTATGCACCGCTGGTGGGAATGAAAATGAGAAAACCATTTTGGAAAACGATAAGGCTCTTCCTTAGAAAGCTAGAAATAGAAATACCATATCATTCAGCAATCCCACTCCTAGGAATATATCCTAGAGAAATAAGAGTCATCACACAAAGAGACATATCACACCCATGTTGGCTGAAGCATTGTTCACAATAACAAAAAGACGGAAACAAGCTAGATGCCCATCAACAAATGAATGTATAAACAAACTGTGGTACATACACACGATGGGGTATTATGCAACGCTAAATAGCAACGATGAATCTGTGAGGCATCTCATAACATGGAGGAATCTGGAGGACATTATGCTGAGTGAAATAAGTCAGTCACAAAAGGGCAAATACTGTATGAGACTACTACTGTAAAAACTCATGTAAAGGAGGAGTGGGGATGGAAAAATACTAAATAGACGATAGATAAGCCTTAACTTTGGTGAAGGGTAACACAGTACACAATACTGGGGAAGCCAGCAGAACATGTAAAAGGCAAGGTCATGAAAGCTCCATAGATACATCCAAACTCCCTGAGAGACCAATTTGCTGGGCTGAGGGCTGTGGGGACCGTGGTCTGGGGGAACATCCAGCTCAATTGGCATAGCATAGTTCATAAAGAAAATGTTCTCCATTCTACTGTGGTGAATAGCATCTGGGGTCTTAAAAGCCTTTGAATGGCTGGCCATCTAGGATACTCCACTGGTCTCACCTCTTTGGGACCAAGGAATAATTAAAAAAAAAAAAAAAACTAAAGATACAAGGGAAAGATTAGTCCAAAGGATTAATGGACCACATCTACCATGGTCTCCACTAGACTGAGTCCAGTACAGCTAGATGGTGCCCAGCTACCACCACTGACTGCTCTGACAGGAATCACAATAGAGGGTCCCAGACAGAGCTGGAGAAAACGTAGAACAAAATTCTAACTCAAAAAGAAAGATCAGACTTGCTGGCCTGACAGAGATTGGAGAAACCGTTAGAGTATGGCCTCTGGACACCCTATCAGCTCAGTAATGAAGTCACTCCTGAGGTTCACCCTTTAGCCAAAGATTGGACAGGCCCGTAAAAAAAAAAAAAAAAACAAGGCTAAAGGGGCACACCAGCCCTGGGAGAAGGACTAGAAGGCAGGAGGGGACAGGAATGCTGGTAATAGGGAACCCAGGGTTGAGTAGGGAGAGTGTTGACATGTCATGGGGTTGTTAAACAATGTCATAAAACAATGTGTACTAACTGTTAAATAAGAAACTAGTTCTGTAAACTTTCACCTAAAGTACAATAAAAAAAAATTTTTTAAAAAGCAAATTGGAGCATAACACATGCTGTATAATTCCACTTATATTTTTTAAACATAGAAAAGTATATCATATATTGTTTGCAGATACAATTAGGTATGTGAAAATGTAATTTTAAAGTATATTTGGTGAAATGAGATACATAGCAACCTCAAGCCACTTCAGAGAAAGGTGTTTGGGAATGAGAAGGGGACGTTGATGGGGAGAAGGAATGTACATATTCATTGATTTAAAATGTAAATAGTTATTAACTTTTCAATTGTTTATTATGAAATAATTTTAAAATGTTTTATATCTTTACTTTGCCATAAAGAAAAAAAAAATGCCTTTAACCTCAAGGTAAATAAAAGTAGACTTAAATAGCATTCACAAAAGTTATGGTAAGGTGAGAAGCAGTGCCAGAGCATTGAATAATGATTACAGAATTATAAACTATTAACTAAAATATATCAATTTACATTAGTATAACATGTACTAATTCTTTACATGGAGCCCTGGTGGCAAGGTGGTTAAGACCTGAGGCTGCTAACAAAAACCTCGGCAGCCTGAATCCACCAGCCGCTCCTTGGGGACCCTGTGGGGGCAGTTCTACTCTGTCCTATAGGATCGCTATGAGTCAGAATCAGCTCAACGGCACACAACAAAAACAATTCTTCACATATTAGAAAAACCATATGAATATCCCCATTTAGTAAATGCTTTAAAGAAACTCATGTTACATTACACAGAATTCTTTTTTAATCAGGTAAACTTAATTTTCGAAGACAGTGAAATTTCTTAACTACCTTAAAACAACCTTTGAACAAGGTCTTTCAATGTATGTTTTGTGTCATGGCTTCTACTGTTGTTAGGTGCCGTCGATTTGTTCCGACTCATACTGACCCTATGCACAAAAGAATGAAACACTGCCTGGTCCTGCACCATCCTCACAATCATTGCTATGTTTGAGCCTATTTTTACAGCCACCGTGTCAATCCATGTTGTTGAGGGTCTTTCTCTTTCTCACTGACCCTTTTCCTTACCAAGCGTGATATCTTCTGCGGATAACATGTCTAAAGGACATGAGGTGAAGTCTCTCCAGCCTCTCTTCCAAAGAGCACCCTGGCTGTACTTCTTCCAAGACAGACTTGTTCGTTCTTCTGGCAGTTCAAGGTATATTCTTTGCCAACACCACAATTTAATCAATTCTTCTTTTGTGTTCCTTATTCACTGTCCAATTTTTGCATGCATATGAGGAGATTGAAAATGAATCATATTATTGATACTTTATTATTCTTTCCTCATTACAAGGAAAACATGTTTTAAAAGGCGTGTAATTTATATATTTTTTGGAAATTGGCAGTAGAAGTTTTGATTTCATAAACATATCCAATTTTTTACAGCGTTTATGTGATAATTAGATTTCAGACTTGACCTTACAATTTCAAGAAAATTTTTTTTTATACTCATTGTACTCGCAATTTGTTTATCCACGACTTTTTTTAATATGAGATGCCTGCCAGAAATGCAAAGTACAAAGAAGAGCTCTTAACAAGTCTGCAGTTTGCATTCCTTTTGTTTAAAACTTTGTTCTATTTTCAAAATGATTTATTTCCATATTTTCATATTCCCATTTGAAAAAAGCAGGGGTCAAAGACTCATATTTTCTACAGTTAAGTCATGTCTTCATGCCAGGGGTGATGCTGTTACCCACTCAGGTTTTTAATAAAATAAATATTATTTCAACACTCTGAAAACTGTTAAGGTGACACTCTTGGCTCTATGTTACAGTTACTCTCCAAATTGAAATTTCCATTTAATGGTGACAGTAATTATGGCCAAACAAAATGCATGTAGGCAAAGGAGTTACAGTAAAGTTACAATCATTAAAATAATTTTTTCAGCGGAAAATAATATTCTAGAACCCTGTTCGTGGTACTATGGGCAAAGGTAGTTGCCAAATTCTTCTTTGTGTTATTGAAAAATGCCCCCCCAAAAGAAAAATGTTCTAATGAGACAGTAACGATTTTCTAAGTAATTCAGAACAATGCTCTGTTTGTAATGCCTTGAAAGGAGTAAAAGATGCCATCAACATCAAGTTTGAGACCTCTGGCTTGAATGCTACTGTCTGTAGACTAACCACCAAAATGATAGCAATGGATAGTATTACTTCCAAACTAACAAGAGGAAAAAAATAGAATAATTAAAATAATCAATCCAAAAGAATACAAGAAAGGAGAAGAAAAGAACCATAAAAGAGAATAAACAACAACAAAAAATTATCAGAGGGTAAATTTAAAAGCCAAATATATCACTAATTATTTTATGAATCCCATAACCATAATGCCAAACAAAAAGAATCAAAAGTTGTGTTGTATTATTCCATTCATATCAAAAGTTGTGTTGTATTATTCCATTCATATTCAAATCAACAATAGTCACATCTAAATCAGCATTTAGGGATGTTTACTTAGGCATTATCAAAAGGTTCTCCAGAGAAGCAGACCCAATGAGAAGTATACATCCATAAATAAGTAAAATATATATGTGTCAGAATCAACTCAATGGCAATGGGTTTGGTTTGGTATATATACGTATATATGTACGTGTGTGTGTGTATATATATACATATATTTAGAGAAAGAGATAGAGAGATTTTAAGGAATTGGCTCATTTTATGGTGCGAAGTTGGCAGTTTCAAAATCTGTAGTTCAGGTGATAGGCTAAAGAAAGATTCCTGTAGTATTTACTATGTCCCAAATTCATAGATCAAGTGAAGGGAAGGGAAAAGATATTCTAGAAAAATATCTATTTATAGTCTGGAGGCAGACTATAAAAAAAACCCTAAGATAAATTCCATTTTTCCTCTAAGTCTTTCAACTGATGGGATGAGGCTCACTCACCTTATGGAGGGTAATTTCCTTTTCTTAAAAGCCAACTAATGTAATTACATGTAACCACTTCATAGCAGAGCCTAGACTAGTGTTTAACTATAAACTGGGAACCATAGCTAAGCCAAAACAACATATAATATTAACCATCACAGATAGTATAACTATTAAAAAGCAAGACAGGAATCACTTCCTGAAGTAGTGAGGGAGTAAGAAAGTGATTACCATAAATGTCAGCATGGTGATTACCTTGAGTAGGGAGGGAAGAATTTATTATTTGGAAGAGACATATGAAAGGCATTTGAATTACTGGCTATATTTTATTTCTTTACCTATGTAACAGTTACAGAGGAATTAGTTTTCTAATAACTCATTAATCTTTATATTTATAATGTATGTAATTCTTTGTTGATTATATTTCACAATAAAAAAATTCTTCTTTTAAAATAAATTAAAAGATGGAGGTGGAACAAGATGGCAAAGTGAGCAGATGCTCCCATTCACTCCCCCAGCAACTAACCCACTAAACAATGAATAAAAACAAGCCCAGACTGAGATCTCAGAATTCTGAATGGCAGTTGAGATATTCAGAGTCAGGGTGTGTCCAAAAATGAGAGAAAGGAAGAGCAGGGACAGCACAGAAGCCAGGAGGACCTACGTACTATCATTGGGAACACTCACTTATTGCAATCATTTTGAGACAGGGCTGGGCAACACCCCAAACAGGGAACACAGAAAGGGAGCAAATATGAAGAAGATTTAGCCCAATTGTTTTATGGTGGTGCAAATTGGCCGTGGGACTTCAAGGGCCACAAAATTGGGTGGGGGCGAAGGGAGACCGTGGAGCTGTGAGAGAGTGCCTTTGAATCTCACTGAGGCCCAAAACAGATAGGCACTAGGACTGGGAGGAGCTGCAAGAGCAGCAGGCTGAGGGGAACACTTCAGACTGATGGGTGACAAGAGGTAAATGGCTGGCTCCCTGCACACAGCAGAACCTCATGACACAGCCTGTGCAGGGGTGTCCATGAGGGAAAGACACAGAGAGTCCTCACCCTCACTACAGGAAAGTTGAGCCCCACCACTTAGATAAGCATCTGTGATCAGCTAAACCTGCCTTCTGTGCATGCGTTTTGAATTCCAGAGATCAAGCATCCAGAACTCCTGAATTAGCACTGAAAAAAAACTAAGAATAAGAGCGCCCCTAGTGGGTCTCAGGAGAAGATACCAAGCCCCCTGCCACTGGGCCATTTGTGACTCATAGTGACCATGTGGGGAAGATTGGAGCTGTCCTCTGGGGTTCCCAGGGCTATGAGTCTTTGCAGAGGTGGGCTGTTGCATCTTCTCTCACAGAATGGCTGGTGGGTTCAGGTTCTGGCCTTTCGGTTGACAGCCAGGTGCTTGGCCACTGTGCCACCAGGGCACCCACAAAAAACAGAATACAAAATTAAAAGTAAAATAATAATAATAAATCACAAAATGACCCTATGTCTTTACCTATGTAACAGTTACATAGGAATTAATTGAGTTCAACAAAAACTAGCAAAACACACAAAAATCACAGGACAAAAAAGGAACAAACTAAAGTAAAATATGAAGATGAGGAAATTTCTCCTATGGAGGCCAGACTAATACCAAGAATAGATAATTTTTAGACATGGTGCTAAATATATTTTAAAAAAGCAAAAATCACAGAGAAAAGAAACTAGCAGAGATCAAGAAACAAATGGAGTAACAAAATGTGAAACTCAACAAGAAAATTGAAAACATAAGAAAAAAAGAGAGAGAGAAAGAGAGAACTGCTGGACCTGAAGAATAAAGCAACTGAATTAGAAAAAGCAAGAGAAACACTCAAAAACGGAATTGAACAGACAGACGACAGAACAAATAAACTAAAAGGGAAAACAACTGAATTTATTGTCTCAAGAGAAACAAAAGCAAATAACAAAGAAAAGCAAACAAACCTAAAAGGAAATATGAGGTTCAATTAAGAAATTTAACATTAGAATTATTGGAATCCCAGAGCAACATGACAACAATAAAAGCATAAAACAATTTTCCAAGAGATAATCAGAGAGAATTTCCCAGACCTGAAGAAAGAACCATGCCTGAAAATACAGGAAGCTACATAAACCTTAATCAGAAAAGACACAAAAAGATCAACTCTGTGCCATAACCTAACAAAATTCTTGAAAACCAAAGACAAGGAGAAAATTTTGAAAGCGGCAAGAGAAAAACACAATATAACATACCAAGGGCCTTTCATAAGAATCAGTGCAGATTTCTCCCTGGAAAAAAAAAAAAAAAAAAACTTTAGAGTCCTGAATGAAAACAACTGACAACCAAGAATTCTTTATCCAACAAAGTTATCATTCAAAAATGAGGGGGAAATCAAGACAATCCCAAACAAACAGAAGCTCTGGGAATTTTCCACTACTTGGGCTTTTTTTCTGGGCAGCTTTCCAAGTATTACCCAAGGGAGTATTTCAAATGGAAAGCCAAGAGCATTAAATAAATACTGGGTCAAATACACAGGGGAAAAAAAAATAGTAAATCAATAAAAAAATAAGAGATATATAGAGACATATCTCCAAAAAAATGCAACAACACTGGCAATCATAAGGCATTTTCAGGGAATAAACTCAGTGATTAAATCTACAAATAATACAAGAAGTATGTAAGAAATAAGAACAAAGTAAACTTACTGAATATAGGTTGTATATTGATGTCAATGGACGTGCCAACAGAAATGTGGGAGGGAGAAACATATCAGGAAAAGATTTATTATGTTATGGTTATATACTAGCTGTTGTTCAGATGTTACACTTTGTTGTAATGTAATACATCTGGTAACCACTAAGAAATCACCAAGAAAAAAGTCAGAAGGAAAGAGGAAACCAAAAACGCCCATCACAAGAAAGCAGCCAAATACAAACAAAAACAGAAAAATCAGAATAAAAAAATAAAGAAGATATGAAACATTCAAAAAACAAATAGCAAACTGAGTGAGCTAAACACTTTGTTTTCAGTAATAACCTTAAATGTAAATGGTCTAAATGCCTAAATGCCCCATGAAAATGGCAGAGAATGGCAGGATGGTTTAAAAAAAAAAAAAGATCTAGCTTTTTGCTGCCTACAAGAAACATACCTTAAACATAAGGACACAAACAGACTGAAAATAAAAGGGTGGAGAAAAATATTCCATGCAACCCGTAAACAAAAAAGAGCAGGGTGGCCATACTGATATCAGATAAAATAGAAGATTTAAAATAAAAAATCTACTATAAGAGTTAAAGAAGGACATTACATAATAATAAAAGGTCAATCCAGCAAGAAGACATAATAGTTACAAATATATACACGTATCAGCAATGCTCCTTGGAACCTCTGTCGGGCAATTCTATAGGGTTGCTATGAGTCGGAATTGACTCAACAGCAATGGGTTATCAGCAATGCACCAAAATACACGAAACAAATACTGACTAATATGGAAGGAGAAATAGACAACTCTACAATAATAGTAGGGGATTGAACATACCACTTTCAGTTATAGATCACTAAGGACTTAAATAAAACCATAAGCCAATTTGACCTAATGGACGCATAGAAAACATTCCACCCAGCATCAGAACAATACATACTCTTCTCCAGTGCATGTGGATCATATTCCAGAATAGACCATATGCCAGAACACAAAACAAGTCTTGGCAAATTTAAAAAGATTGAAATCATGAAGAAAAGCATCTTCTCTGACCTTACCAGTATGAAGTAGAAATCACCAGGAAAAATAAGAAAAATAAATAAATACATGGAAACTAATAATACACTACTAAAAAACTATTGGGTGATAGAAGACATAAAGAGCGAAACTAAAAAAAAATTCCTAGAATCAAATGAAAATGAAAACACAACATACCAAAAATTTGGGGACATAGCAAAAGTAGAGGAAAATTCATAGCAATAAATGCATGCACTTTAAAAAAGAAAGATCCAAAATCATTAACTTAAACTGACAACTTGAACAAATAGAAAAGGAAGAGCAAAGGAAGCCAAAATCTACCAGAAAAAGGAAATAATAAATATCAGGGCCAAAATAAATTAAATAGAAAACAATAGAAAGAATCAACAAAATGAGAAGTTAGTTCTTTGAAAGGATCAATAAAATAGACAAACCACTGGCTGGATTGACAAAAGAAAAAAAAAAAAATCAGAAAAGGCAGATAACCAAATTGAAGAAATGATATTGGTCTCATTACAACTGATCCAACCGACATAAAAAAGATCATAAATGATTACTATGAAAAATTGCACTCCAACAAATTTGAAAACCTATAGGAAATGGACAAATTCCTAGAAACACACCACCAATTCAAACTAACACAAACATATGTATAAAATTTAAACAGACCTATTTCAAAAGAAGAGATTGGTGATGTTACCAGAAAGGAAGAAGTAAAACCATCTCTATTTGCAGATGACATGATTTTATACTTAGAAGATTCTAAAGATTCCACAAAAAAACTTCTAGAACTAATAGAAGAATTTAGCAATGTTGCAGGGTACAAGATCAACACACAAAACTCAGTTGGGTTCTCTACACTAACAAAGATTGCTTTGAAGAAAAAATTGAGAAAACAATACCGTTTGAAATAGCCCCCAAATCAATAAAATACTTAAGAATTAACCTAAGGACATAAAAGACCTATACAATGGAAATTATAAAATGCTACTATTAATAGACACTAAAAGAGACCTCCAAAAATGGAAAGATATTCCATGCTCATGATTTGGAAGATTTAATATAGTGAAAAAGTCGATTCTACCTAAAGCAATCTACAGATAAATGCAATCTTGATACAAATCACAACAACATTCTTTACTGAAATGAAAAAATACTAATGATCAGATTCATATGGAAAGGGAAGAAACCCCAGATAGCCAAAGCAACATAGAAGAAAAAGAACAAAGCAGGAAGCCTCACACTCCCTGATATTAAAACATAAGCTTGGTTGCTAACCAAAAGGTCAGCAGTTTGAATCCACCAGCCGCTTCTTGGAGACCCTATGGGGCAGTTCTACTCTGCCATATAAGGTCACTATGAGTCAGAATTGACTCGATGGCAATTTTTTTTTTTTAACTCTACTTTTATCCTTTTCTTCAAGAGCTGTCAGTCTTTTAAACCCTTCTTATCCACTTTTGCCCCATACTCTCCCTCTCTAAACTCGATCTGGTTCCTAGTATCTGACTTTTTTTAAAGATCCTCTAGAAATAATATTACTATGCTTGCATAATTTGAGGAGTTTTAATTGCTGTTGTTGTTAGGTGTCGTCAAGTTGGTTCCAGTTAATAGCGACCCTATGTACAACACAAGGAAATGCTGCCTGGTCTTGTGCCATCCTCACAATCATTGCTATGCTTGAGCCCATTGTTGCAGCCACTGTGTCCATCCATCTCATGGAGGATCTTCCTCTTTTTCGCTGATCCTCTACTTTACCAAGCATGATGTTCTTCTCCAGGGACTAGTCCCTCCTAATAACATGTCCATAATACGTGAGATGAAGTCTCACCATCCTCACTTCCAAGGAGCACTCTGGCTGTACCTTGTCCAAGACAGATTTGTTCACTCTTCGGGCAGTCCATGGTATATTCAATATTTTTCGCCCACATCAAAATTCAAAGGCATTAATCCTTCTTTGATCTTCCTTGTTCATTGTCCAGTTTTCAAATGCATATGAAACAAACAAAAAAGCCCTTTGACAATAGCTTGATTCCGACTCATAGTGAACCTACAGGACAGAGTAGAACTGCCCCATAGAATTTCCAAGGAGAGACTGGTAGATTTGAACCACCAACCTTTTGGTTAGCCGCCAAGCTCTTAACTACTGCACCACCATGGCTTGGGTCAGGTACGCCTTAGTCCTCAAAGTGACATCTTTGCTTTTTAACACTTTAAAAGGGTGGTTTGCAGTAGATTTGCCCAATGGAATATGTCATTTGATATGTTGACTGCTGCTTCCATTGCAGAAGTAGTAAAATAATTATTTATAAAGTGTCTGAAAGGTATTGTAAACCATAAGTTTAAAAAATCTTACACTTATCACTTATAAATTAGGAGAGAAAGGTAGAGCAAGGCTGATATTTATCTTTGCTTTTGATAGCGCACTTTCATTAATTTGAATTTCACCAATTCACACTTCACAATAATTCACTTAGGGCATGTGCTAAACTGTAACAAAATGGCCTGAGATTTGGCTTATCTATAATGAAGGGGTTTGGTAGGAAAATTAATACTTGCCCAGAGAATATTGAACTGATTGAAGAGAAGATAAGGGTTGTTTTCAGGTGTCTGTGTACTCTAGAAATAATTTACATACAATCAATTGATGGGCTAATTTCAACTCATTCTTATCTATTCATTGAAGCTAGACAGCTTTAGAATTCTTGTGCTTTGTTGGTATAATTCCAATTACAGTACAAAATGGAAAGTATTTAAATGTGTTTCATTAAAAAATTGTACAATTTAGACTTTTCACTAAGTGAGGCTAATCCAGATTGTTGACCTGGTTAATGAGTTTTCTTTATTTATGACTATAAACTTTATGTTCTCTGATATATTAAATAATGGCAAAACCATGATCTAGGTTATAGTTTTTATTCTCAGGGCTAATTGCTTTCTTAATTAAGAATTTCTGCCTTGGTTATAACTTTAATTATTCAATGAATATATATTAGCATCTCCAGAAGTAAATAGAAATTTAACAAATTTTTATTTTACTCTTTGAGAGCCTATCAAATCATAGATTCATTATCATCCAAGCTGAGATTTTTTGGTTAAGCATTTAAAGTAATCTAAGAAAAAGAGCAGATATTAGTACAAGTCAACTCATGGGTTTGAAGTTGTACTTGGCAGGCTATTGATGCAGGAAGCTGTTAGGAGGCACCCAAAGAGAAACACAATTAATCAACACAACAATGATTTACATGTTCATTGCAGACTTCTGGAGGCCCAGTAGAAATTACACACATTATTCAGGAACTATCATGAAAAATTATGATAGAGAGGCAAGAGAGAACTCTGGGCTCAAGTTATAACACTGTCACTTAAGAATTGTGTGGCTCTTGCAAGTTAACATCATGGAGCTTCTATTTTGTTTTCTGCAAAAATGCAGAATATAATACCTACTTTCCCCAATCCCATCAGGTTTTTGTGAGGACTGAATGTGTTTTGAGAACTGCAAGTCTCTCCGTAAATACAAGGTGTCATTTAGTGTAAGAAATAGCCTGCTAGGTGACTAATTTGACCTAGAAAAATTCTGGGTTCGGTGGTTTTAAACAAGTTAAGAAAGATCAGTTTTTCCCACACTAGCTGAGAGCTCCCTGTCCCTGCACCAGCTGAAAACCTGTCAGATAGGAAATTCTCACCACGAGTGCTAGAGAAAAGCATGATAGAATGGCACCGAAAATAGCAGAGCCAGAGGCAACAGTATGATTGTATTAATTGCCCGCCTGCAGGACCCTAAAAATGTATGGCAGCACTGCAGAGACAAGTGTTAATATTTAAGGCTCCCAAGAACAAGTGTTTCCCATCATCGAGATATAAGAGTTTATATATCATGTCACTGTAAAATTAACTTTGATTTTATCCCTCAGTTTATGCACTCTGCAGCTTAAAGTAGGTTTATTTGGTTCCTTTTGCTCTAAACCAAGTTGATTGCCTAATCCTCAACTAGAAGCAACAATGGTTTGTTCTTTTTATGCTTTTTCAGTAGAAGCTAGGAAAGATTCAGGATTGGCACTAAGATAAATTATATATATAAAAAAATTACCAATAGAATAAAGAACACAGGTATCACATGGGTTATAAGTTATTCTGACCGACCAATGCAAAAGCTGCAAACAATTTGTACAGAAATATTCTAGGAAGGCATCACTCTCCAAACTTCGGGATAAAGTTTTCAGGGGAAGTTGCTCATGCAAGCGGTGTAGGTCAAGAAAATAGCTCATCTGAGAGCTGCAGTTGGCCATAGGAATGTAAAACGTAAATTAAATAAGCTTCCACTAAATTGGTATGCATCTAATGTAGGGAATAGGGAGTTGTTTCTTATCTTTTAGAATCTTCACTAGATTTAGGTTTCTGAGAAAATTTAACCCAATAGAAAGAGTATAGAGGTTGAGTCAGAGGATAAAAATCCCCATTTCTATTCTACTAGTAACTAGATATTAGTTAAAGATAATTAAATTAAGTCATTAGCATTAAATAGTCAGAACCTACTAGATGCTAAATAAATGCTAAATAGCACTCATTAAATCTGAGGTATAAATATTGCGTTGTATTATTTGTATTTTAGATTATTATTTTTTTCCATTTAATTTGGTACAATTGCTTTATTTTTATGCTGGTTGTGCTTCTCATTTTTTTTATTGGCCCATGCCCAGAAAGAACATAGAGATATCCTGTCTGACAACGATTTCCTGGGCCAGCTTCTCTTCTTTTGCCCTTGACTTTCTTCTGTCAGTCTTTCGTTTCTCATTTCTGCCCTCCACATTAGAACATGCTGGACAGGCTTCTTCCTGGATCAGTGCTGGCCTTCTGAGGGAGCTGCCATTTTCTTTGACTAGAACTTGTTAAACCTCTGTGATTTAAGAATATGCTTCCTGGCTCATCTGCCCAGAGTTCAGCAAATGTATTTCCACTAGCCTTGTTATTTCTGCTCCTAATTGCTAACAGGAAGAAAAAAAAAGAAAGAAAACACCAAAATCTAGGCAATAGAAATTGCAGAAGGTGTTATTCTCTAAGAGGACTGCCTGTGTTATTAGCAGAAAGATTAAATATCCTTTATTAGGGCTTCACTATAAGAGACTGATTTAAGAAATTATCATTACACACAATGAGAATCAATGTCTTGAGATGAGTACTGTTTGGGAGAGTTTTCTCATCACTTAGAAAGCTCTTCTCCCTCTAAGGTTGAGTTTGGTTAGGTTTGACTCTTGGCTCTAACACAAACTATGGCTTTGGGCATATTACTCTAATTCTGTGTTCCTCACTTTCCTCTTCTGTGAAAAAGAATGAAAATATTAGCTATATCACAGAGTTGCAGTGAAGACTAAATGAGCTATTGATTGCAAAGCATTTAGAACAGTGTTTGACATGGTAAACCTATTATACCTTAACCATTATAGTTACTGTTATTGTCTTTCACAACATATCATCTCACTTAAAAGGAACTGCATGATTTCTTGGAGGAACCACTTGCTATTTAACTCTCTCATACCCACTATATATATTCTTCTTGAATGCTTCATATATATATATATATATATTGCTGTTGAGTCAATTCTGACTAATAGCAACTCTATCGGACAGAGAAGAACTGCTCCATAGATTTTCCAAGGAGTGCCTGGTGAGTTTGAACTGCTAACCTCTTGGCTAGCAGCCATAGCACTTAACTACTATGCCACCAGGGTTTCTACTCTCTTTCATCTATCTATATGTATGTATGTATGAAGCATTCTCTCTTTCACATACACACACACACACACACATATATATATAGAAGAGAGAGAGACAGAATCTTCAATTCACACATGGAGAGTAATATTCTCCTAAATACTTTGGTCAGCTGCCTCAGTTTTCTCAATGTATTTGGTAATTGGATGAATTGAAGTGGACTGAACAGAGACAAAGTATAGACACAAGTCAAAGAGTACTGGGTAATATACTACATGAACAAGTACACCTAATGATGCCAAAACCTTTCATTTTCTCAATAATTCTAGAAACACTGATTCTCATCTCCTATAATCTTAGTCACCATATGTTACTAAAGTTTTTTTGTGTGGGGCTGCCCTGTAGTCCTTGTATGAATTAGAATTTGGGGTGGGGAGACAGAGAAAATGGCATGATATCTATTTTAACAGAATACTCAATTATTAAAAAAAAAAAGTATATAAACCCTCCACCTACATAAATTTGTTTAAACCACCACCAAACCTGTTGCTGTCAAATTGATTCCAACTCATAGCACCCCTATAGGACAGAGTAGAACTGCCCTATATAGTTTCCAAGTAGCATCTGGTAGATTTGAACGGCCAGTCTTTTGGTTAGCAGCTGTAGCTCTTAACCACTAGCCACCAGGGTTTCCAGACAAATCCATTGCTGTCGAGTGGATTCTGACTCACAGCAACTCCCCGTAATGTTGGCTAGTAAATATCAAAGCTTCCTTTTGAGATTTCTCCTATTTTGATATTCTGAGGTATATTGCAAACATTGTAGGTAAACTGCTTGGCTGAATATAATTTTATGAGTACAATTTAGCCACAGTTTAGGGTTAAGTATGATATAGACGGCATTTCTGTGACTGCTTTCCTAACAACTTGAAAAGAAGTGTAAGACCTGCAAGGTCAGAGAAATCTGTGCCTGAATTCCAAGAACATCACTTACTTACCTGAGAGATTGGAAGAAAATTACTTAACCTCTCTGAGCCTCCATTTCTTTTCTGTAGAAAGAGAATTTTAGAGCTTTCTCCCTCAGAAAGCTATAATTAGGGGGCGCGGGAAACAAAATGCACCACTCAGCTCTGCTCTGCAAAGAGAGCAATTGACTGAGGTCCCTCTGAATCATGTGGTGTTTGTGTGAGGTGGTACTGCTCCAGGCTGTTCCCGGACCATGACTAAGAATGGCAAGGATCCAAGTGCAAGCCAAATCCATTGCTGAGAGACCAGGGCTTCTTCGCTGGATACCTTGGCTGAAGGGCTCCAGTGGACTTGGCCAAACTTTTCCTGGAACTGTATTAGAGTCCAAGATTCTACCTTTCCAAGCCTCCTTTCTTTCTTATGTCCCCCATAGATGTCAGACCAGTAGGGTGGTCTGATGGGCTATTTGCTCCCTTATCCTACCCCCCACCCAATGCCTTTATTCTTTACAGGGATTCTCCACAATAAACTAGTTACACTTAATCATGTCTTAGCATCTGCTTCTCTGTGAATCCAATCAACTAACACAACATGTAATGTAGTGCCTGACCTACGATAAGAGTTTTGTAAATATGCTTTTAATAATCTTCTAGGAATAGACACCACAGGATATTTATACATACACACACACACACACACAAACATATATATATATAAACCCTGGTGGCGTATTGTTTAGGTGCTACCACTTACAACCAAAGGGTCAGCAGTTAGAATCCACCAGATGCTCCTTGGAAACTCTATGGTGCAGTTCTGCTCTGTCCTATAGGGTCATTATGACTAGGAATCAACTGGACAGGAACAGGTTGGTTTTTTTGTTTGTTTTTTGCTATCTGTATGTACACACACAGACATTATGTGAAGTCATGACTCAATTTTTTTCCTCATATATCAATTTTTTTATTCTTGTATATAGAATCTATATTATTTTACCTTGTAACAAAATCCTTAATGCCTTTTATTTTATATGTATTCTTATATTTTACTCCAACATCCTCTTGGGATAATCTTTAGTTTCTCCTATTCCATGTATGCATATGTCAATAATTCTGACTATTAACCTTAAGTAGTGAGTTAAAAAAAATTCAGAACTCTCTCTTGCTCGGTCTAGGTAATTCTGACAGCACAGGGATCACATGAAAGTGAAGCAGGAACAACAAGAAAAGGAAAGAGTCACTTAAGGAGTAAAGGCTAAAAACAAATGACAAAGGGAGAACTGAACTGATTTCACTTTTCCTCCTTCTGGCCACAATCATTTCCCACAGAACAATGTGTGTGTGTATCTTGGAGAAAGAGGGGAGTAAAGTAGAAAAACATGAGAAAGTAAGACAAGAGCATAAGCACTCATAATAAATGGAAATTTCATTTCTCCAAAGGTTTTCTTGCAGGTTTTTTCCTCAGGCCTGCACACTGAAAAACTGAAATTTAACCATTCTCTCCCTGTTAACTCCTGGATAAGCCAAAATAAACCAAACCCGTTGCCCATGAGTCAATTCTGACTCATAGTGACCCTATAGGACAGGGCAGAACTGCCCCATAGGGTTTCCAGGGCTTTACTCTTTACAGAAGCAGACTGCCACGTCTTTCTCCCATAGCGCAGCTGGTGGGTTCAAAACACTGACTTTTTGGTTAGCAGCTGAGCACTTAACCACCATGCCACCAGGGTTCCAACTTCTGAATAGCCACCTTTGATTCTGGAGTTACATTTGTTTTAAGATACATGCACCCTTACATTAAATCATTTTAATTCTACAAACTGTATTGGGAACTTGTTATGTGCTAGGGAATCTTCAGAGGATTCCAAAAGAAATACATGTCTTCTGCTTTCTAGAGTCTCTAATTTGAAGTGCAAGAATAAAAAACAAACGAACAAACAAAAAAGCAAATAAAGCCCAAACCACACGCACAGAATGCACTGTACTAACTGCTTCAATGGAGCCTGTACAAAGTATTGTGCATGGGTGAGAGGGAGCGATATTTTCTTCTGCCTTTGGGAGTGCAAGTCCTTTTAAAAAGGTGAAATTGCATGCAGCCTTGAAGAATAGGCCTTCTACAAGGAAATGGGGTCAAGAAGCATCGTCTGAGGGAAAGAGAATAATAGCATCAATAAATTCAAGGAGCTGTGAGGGACTAAGGAATCCTCTAAGAATGCCAAATGACTTCTTTGGAGTGGAGTTAGGTTGGCCTGATGAGAAAGATCATGGCCATAGATGAGGTTAGATTGGTGAGAAGAGGTCAGATTCTGGAAATATATGTATACCATGCTTTCTTTACAGAAAACAGGCAGTTAATATCAAATGAAAAAGAGATCTGTGGATGCTTCTTAGTTTATTTGTTTACTTTGTTCTATTTGAAACGTCATCTCTCATTTTTCTTCTCCAATTGCAAGTTTGCTTTCTAAGCACTGTTTGGAACATGTAGGGAGTGACTTGAGAGATTTAATTTAGCAAGACAAAAATATTAAAACCCATTTATTTAATTTCCTCCTGTTCTGCATGTCAACATTCTGTAATTAATTTGGTTTATATTGCCTGCCTTTCTTTCATTCCAAAACTTGCTGAAAATTATTCTTTCAAAAGTACAATGACATGCCCCATGTTCAAAAGGAAAGATTTTACTTGAAAGATTTAAGATTCATTGAACGAGAAATGTCGTTCTTCCCATTGGTTTATATAAATGTCAAGGACAAAATGAACTACTCCTTTGTGCACAATCCATTATTATCAGCATATTTCCTGGAGGAATCAACTAAAGTGATGCAGGTGCATGAAGGAACTAAACAGCACCAAAGCTCTGGCTCTCTATTGTGTCCATTTGGTAACCAGAAAGAGAATAGTCTAGCCCAGTGTATAGAGAAATTCAAAAAAGATGGAAATCTAGGGTTTCCATTGACAAAAGTTCATTGCAAATTCTTTGTGGGTAACACAAGAGGGTCAATGAAAATTTCAAAGTTAAAAAATTTAATATCATGGTAATAGTTAGGGCATACATTTAGATAGTAACGCAAATTTACTTTGAGCCATGTTAACAGAATTTCAAAAATATGAGCAGGTTTCTTTTCCAGCAAGGTTGCTTTTGTGTGCAAATTCCTTTTCAACTACTGAGCCACAGGTTTCTTTTGTCCAGTACTAGAAGCAGAGTTCTATTTTTGAAAGAAATTACACTCCTCTAGGGTATTTAAATGGGCTGTGATAGTCTGATAACATTATGCATGAAAGCCCTTTTATCCAATCTAGAAATGGGGATTACAGTCCATCCACAGCCTCCCAGTGTGGAATTGCTTCATAGTAATCAGCGAATTCAGTTCCTTTGAAATAAGTCATCAGGATAGGCTTTAACAGTTTGGATAGATGACAGATTTCCTTAAGTACAGTGAAGCCTGTGAGAGCAGGAACTCAATGGGACTGCCTTGTTTTTCTGGGTCTCGCAAATTTTCTGTCTCTGACAGAGTGCAGTCTTATCACTTTTCTATCACCCTTTCTTAGTGGAAAATATTTTAGTCTTCCATCTCTGACAGGTTTCTGCTTTACACAGGTTCTGGCTTTCACAGGCTTCACTGAGATTGGATGACATCTAAAGAAATGAAACATAATATTGGCCAGCAAAAATTCTGAGAAAGCTTACCTTTTCAGGTTACATTAAATGTCTTTTTTCCAGACCTTACTTTTCATAAAGATGTGGAATGATTCGATACTAAATGGAGTGCAGTGATTTTTTTTTTAAGTTTTTTTTTTTTAATGATATTGTCCTGAAGAAATAGGCGTATTATCTATTTGGAGTGTAAAAAGATATTTAAAATTCATAAATAATTCATCATTTCCTATACACTAGAATAATAACCTATATATTATTATGTGGTGGCGTGATAAACAGCATGCAGTCTTTGAAAAAAACAGAGCAATTCTCTATATTATCTTCCTCTGATGAATTCAATTCTAGGACACATTTTGCAGTGTATCCTCTTTTTCCTCTCTCTGTATCTACCTGAACCATGAAGCTAAAGTAAAATATAAAATTTTCATGACACAGAATTTTAATATAAAAATTTCAACTATCACAAACAGTTAAAATCCACAATAATACAGGAAAGACATACTTTATGTAGAAATACTTTTATTATGGGAAATACTACTCCTAATTTTTTTTTAGTAGAAAATCCAATGTATTTACCCTCCCCTCCTTGATATATTATATGCTCTTTATGGCAAGGGGTTTATACTAATTTTCTTTTCTTTATATTAATTTTCTCATCTTTATATTAATTTTTAAATTTTTTTCCCTGATTTTCTTTTTCTTGGCCAGCCTAGCTAAAGGTTTATTAATTTTGTTGATAATTTAAAGAACAAATGTTTAATTTTGCTGCTTTTCTCATTTGCTTTTCCACTCTCTATTTCATTTATTTCCACTCTAGTCTTTATTATTTCCCTCCTTTTGCTTTAGGTTTAGCTTTTCGACTTTATGAAGAGGGAAATGGAGCTTATTGATTTGAAATATTTCTTATTTTTTAATGTAAGTATTTGCAGGTTTAATTTCCCTTAGAACAATGGCTTAACTACATCTCACAAGTTCTGATATGTTGTGTTTTTATATTCTTTCATCTCAAAGTAATTTCTACTTTCTTTTGAAATTTCTTCTTTGACCCAGTTGATATTTATCATTATTTTTGAATTTCCCAGTTTTCTTTCAGTTACTGATTTCCAATTTTATCCTTTTTCATGGAAAATATACTTTGTATCCTTTCAATACTTTTAAGTATATTGAATCTTTTAATTGGGCTAATTTATGGTCACTCCATAGTTCTGCGTACTTGAGAAGAATGTGCGTTCTGGTGTTGTTGGGCGGAGTGTTTTATAGACATTTGTTAGGTCTTGTTCATTTATAATGTTATTAAAATATTTTATTTCCTTTCAGATTCCCTTCCTCGTTGTCCTGTCCATTATTGAAAGTGGGGTATTCAAGACCAACTATTATTGTTGAGTTGTCTGTTTCTCCTGTTCAATCTGTCAGTGTTTCTTCACCTATGACTTATTAGGTGCATATATATTTATATGATAAATTATTGTCTTCTCGAAATGTTGACTATATAATAATTATAAAATGTACTTTTCCATCTATAGTAACTTTTTTTTTTATGTTTAATCTTTCTGACATTAATACAGGCATGTCAACTCTTTCTGTCATTTTCGGTCATTTTACTTTCAAACTTTGTATGTCTTTGAATTAAAAGTATATATCTTGAAGACAACAGTTAGTTGAATCATGTTCCTTTCTTATCCATTCTAAAAAGCTCTTCCTTTTCTTTGGAATGTTTTATTTGTATTTAATATAATCACAAGATTTCTATTGGCCATTCTGCTTTTTGTTTTCTATATGTCTTACACCATTTTTATTTCTCTATTCCTACATTACTGTATTATTATTTATAAAATAAATATTAATGACTTTCCTGTACTAAATTTTTAAAGTCTGTTTTCTTTGTCAAGTGTGGCTAATGAAGTCTCTGGTAAGCTTAGTGGTCAGCTAATGTATGGACAGAGATTTTCTTAAACTCCGTGAACCAATAAATGTCCTCCACATTTCTTAGGGGTTCTCTGTGTGTTTTGAGACATACTTTCAACTCTCCAGCAATTTCCAACCCTTCATTAAACTGCAGTTTGTAATAGCAGAGTCTCAAAGTCCACAAGAGGCAAGAGATTATGTCATTCTCATGTCTCTCCCAGACATTCACACAGTCCTACACACGTGTGTGGCTTTCTACAGTCCCAGTAATATGTCAGAAATTTTCAAAGCCATGGAATGTCATCTCTTTCCCCAGATTTTCCTTTTATGATTGTTGGTCAGGTTCTTTTTTGCTATTGCCACCTCAGGCAGCAATGATAAACAACTACAGTTTTTGACAAACTCCATGAGGATGGGACTTTCCCACTGAGAAAGCTCTGACTCAGGTCAAAAAAATACAAACCCTATGAAGGATCTTGTTCAGAGAGGCTCCAGGTATGATAAATAGTGAATATTCTCTGAGAAAGGGATTTTTTGGAGAGCTCCAAACATTTTCTGCCTCTTCCATTTTTTGCCAGGTGGTGGTTTTTTCACAGATAAAGTGGTTTCGAGAATGCTCATTTCCAAATAATTGGTAGAACTGGAAATAGCAGAATGGGAATAAGGTAAGTGCCTCACCGCTCATTGCTCCCACCAAGATTTAGTGGTTTTTCTTGAAGAAATAGCCTTTGACTGTTGAAAACTGTTGGCTCATTGTCAGAGTTCAGAAACAGCTGTTTTTGACAATTTTTGCCATTGTTCTAATTGCTTTTATCGAGGATTAGATTTTGAAGCCCTTGATCCACCATTATAGCGGTGCTTTCCTCCTTGACTATACTTTCTATAAACAAGAATGATTACCTCAAATCTTTTTAAAGCTCTCCTCTTCTATGTTAGCCAAATTAATGTGTGAGGCAAAGAAGACATTCACTTTTTAATTTGTGTAAAAAGTTATTCTATTTTACAATGCCAGACTGCCATTCAAAAAACTGAGCTTGGGAATCCGAAATAATGCTAACCTTTGTATAAAAACTTAATTCTCTTAATAAAATTAGCACAATGATCCTTACCTACCTTTTTTCTCCATCTCCCATAAATCTCCTATTGATACCTAATGCTCCATTCTTGCTCTTATCAGAAGCCCAAGTAGCCATCTGATTCAACCACTACCTAATCTTTTCTTTCTTACTGACTCTCATATTCTCTTTCAGTTTAAAAAAAAAAATTGCAAATTCTTTGACACTCATATGAGAAGTGAGATTTCTATCTACTTCCCTTCAATCTGAGAAGGCTAATAACTGCTTCAACAGGCTCAGTAGAGCAGGACTGACATTATGTGACTTCCGAAGCTAGAGAACCCAGCTGGCATACTGTGACAAGCCCAAGTCACACAGGTTATATATAGAGAGGCACTTTGGTCAACAGACCAAGATGACAGCAGCTTTCACGTCACCACAGCCCATTTACCAGACATTTGAGTAAATAACTGTCCAGGTAGTTCCAGCCTGCAAATGTTTGCATCATCCCCAGCTATTTGGACTTTCTTAGTTGAGGCCTCAAGCATGTGCAGCAGAGACAAGATTATCTTGTTCTGCTCTGTCTGATACCCCGAGCCACAGAATCTGTGAACATAATACATTGGTTGTGGTTTTATACCATCAAGTTTGGGTTGCTTGTTTTGCATCAATAGAACTAAAATATCGGCCCTGATCGCCAACACTTCCAGCCACCCACACAGCTCCTCAGTTAAGTCCTAGGAACTGGAGTTTCACAACTAGCACACCTGTCTTTCCAGGAGTTGTGAGGACTTGCTACTCAGGAATTTACTGTGTGATGTATATTTTCTTCTCTCTCTGCATCTCTCTCTCTCTTATGTTTCTTTCTCTTTAAGGTGGCATTGGAGTTCAGGAAAGTATATCAACACACATCACTGGATCCTTGGCTTTCTCGCTGAGGCACTATATAGTATGTAATTAAAAAGGTCTAAAGGAAGTCTAGAGCTTGAGATAACCCAGCTATCTCATTACATCACAGTTTTTACCAAAAGCGGGCCACTAAATCACTTTGAAAACTTATTATGGAGCATTTGAAACAGCTGGCCCATGAAGTGGTCATAAAGGTTCAGAAAGAACATTGGTTTTAAATTGAGCCAGTCATCTAAATCTATTTGTAGTTGTAAAATGTATATTACAGGAGACTCCCTCCCCACAATCAGTTCTGTGCTTGCATTAAATGTTGTTATGCACATGCTTTATGTCACTGCGTTAGTTTAACTGCAGTTTGGTCCACTCCATTAATAGAAATCTGCCGTAATAAGTGAAGAAAAATCCAAACAAATTCTGGAGACTTCTAGTTCTGAACCAAAATCACAAACTATTATGTAATCCTGTGCTATCTAAATAAAAATGGAATCTATTCGGTCATTGTATTCAGTGATAGAAATAACCAGGAAGATTAGGAGCAACGGCATGTGAACTTAACATAAGATAAGGCTTCCTACACAAAGAGCCCTGATGGCAAGGTGGTTAAATGCTCAGTTAGCTGCTAACTGAAAGGTTGCCAGCTAGAACCCACCAGTGGTTCTGTGAGAGAAAAATGTGGCAATCTACTTCTGTAAAAATTATAGCCTTGGAAGTCCTATGGTGCAGCTCTACTCTGTCTTATAGGGTCTCTATGAGTTGGAATTGACTTGATGGCACACAACAAGGCTTCCTACTGTGCTAATTGAGAAAGCCTGCTGGCAAAATAAAAATAACCATTTCTATCTTCTTTCAGTGTTTCTCCCCTGGTTACTTGGACAACATTGTATCATTTACCATATTTTCCAAATCCGCATTAAACATAATATTCCTTTTTCTCTGGATAGATAACTAATATGAAAACTATAAATTATGTGCAATGAATGAGTCCTTGAGAATAGTTAATAATATATGGTAAATTCAACTAAATAAATTCCTTAGTGGATTTTGAAACATTTATAATATGGCACTTATTTAATAAAGTTGATCATTTTCCTTTTGCTTCTCAATGCAGAGAAAGTTTCCAGGATAACTCCAATTATACTTCAGAGTGTATCTGGGTGAATCCTGTGATTTATGTTATTTAACTCAACATAATATTTTATCACACTTGTCTGTGCTTAAAAATTAAAATTTCAATTGCATATTTTGATGACATTTTGTCAACAAATGAATTTTTTCTCAATTCTATGTATTTATGATGCTATTTTCCCTCTATACTCATATTTTTCAGAAAATTCATGACAATGTACATTGATGGTTTATATCCCAGTGGCATATTACAAAAACCAAGGAAAAATTTAGTAAGATTAGCTAAAATAATTGAAACATTATATATCTTTGGATTAATTTAATAAAAATGTAATCTTAACTTTTCTCCTTTGAATAACAATTATAAACTTTTCTCTGAAATAATAAAAAATTAAGTTTCAAAGGTATAGTTTATACATTGAGCCAAATTCTCCTCCAAGAAGTTACATATTGTTGAAGAAACAACAATAGAAAAAAGAACAGTGTGTCCATACATCTTCCATAAACTTTTAAGGTCTCCCTAAGCTGTGTTTCTATTCTATGTAAAGCACACTGAGCGATGCATACATGAAAAAACAAAACAACAAAAACCCTGAAATTCCTGTCTTAGAAAGTAAGAGACACTTGTAAATAAAATTTTATATATATATATATATATATATATATAGAAAAGAGTAAGATCAATTCCTGTTTTCAGGATAACAATGAAGTATATGGATCTTAGAAATCTTTCTCCCCCATCCCTAAGGAGTCTACTGAAAATCATATCAAATATATTGGGAAAATTATATTTCTCAATAATTTTAGGGAATTAGAAAGGCAAAAGTAAGAAATTAATTTTGTGGGGAAGAAAAGGAGGCTCAAGTGGATGTGAGGATAACTTTAGATAATTTTCAAAACAAAGGTTATTGAAAAGAAAGAGCTATATTTTTATAATTTGTATTTTCCTATATACAATAGATTATGGGTTCAGCAAAACTAAAAGAAAGGCATTCTTCATAGTTTCAGCCTTGCCCTGATTCAAGGATAACAAAGCCTCCCAAAATTCAGATGAGTGAGAAAAAATGATCAAAAACCTGCTTCTTAGAATGCATATTTAAAATTCATGTAAGCATATGCTGTAACAAGAACTAGGCAAATTGCAATGCAAGTATAAGTTTTTGGTTTCTTGTTTGTTGAAACAAGAATGATTTAAATATAATAATATTTGCTAATAAACTGATCATAAAAACAATCGATTGGATTATTTAAGAATATTTAAAATAATCTTATTTTCTTAATAGTTAAAAATATCTGGTTAATATTATAATAGTCTAAATGCACTGATGGGTAATTTAATTTTTTCTATCTGTATGCTGAGCAAATAATCTGAGAAGGTGGACTATATGAAGAAGAACAAGGCATCAGGATTGGAGGAAGACTCAATAACAACCTGTGATATGCACATGGTACAACCCTGCTTGCCAAAAATGAAGATGACTTGAAGCTCTTACTGATAAAGGTAAAAATCTACAGAATTCATTAAGATTTACACCTGAATGTGAAAGAGAAAGAAAATCCTCACAACTGGGCCTGTAAAAATTATCAGGATAAACAACGAAAAAATTGAAGTTGTCAAGGATTTTATTCTACTTGAATCAATAATCAATGCCCATATAAGCAGCAGTCAAGAAATCAAACAATGTACTGCATTGGTCAAATGTGCTGCAAAAGATCCCTTTAAAATCTTAAAAAGCAAAGCTGTCACTTTGATGACTAAGATGCATGTCACCCAAGCCATGATATTTTCAATCACATCATATGCATGCAAAAACTGGACAATGAAAAAGGAAGACTAAACAAGAATTGATGCATTGAATTTGTAGTGTTGGTAAGACATATTGAAAATGGGATGAACTTCCAGAAGAACAGAGCAGTCTTGGAGGAAATACAGCCAGAATGCTCCTTAGACGTGAGGATGGTAAGACTTCATCTGGTTAACTTTGGAAACACAACCTCAGGAGAGACCAATCCCTGGAGAAGGACATTATGCTTGGTTAAGTAGAGGGTCAGAGTAAAAGAAAGAGACCCTCAACAAGATGGATTGATACAGTGGCTGCAAAAATGGAAACAAACATAGCAATGATTGTGAGAATGAAGATGGTGCAGGACTGAACAACATCATATTTTCTTACACATATGGTTGATATGAGTTGGAACAGACTTCATGGCACCTAACTACTTTGGAAGACCTGCTATTGAAAACAAGAGAACCTCAAATTGACACATTCAGAATTAATTGGGTCTTAATCTTATTTTTCATCAGTTAGTTACTTGCTATGAAAATTTGTATATCCAGTTCATTAGGCTGAATTCGTTTCAATAAATGTATGGTTCAAACACATTGCCAGGCACAAGGAATACTGTAAGGATTAGAAAAGCTGTCTATTCTTTCAAGAAACTCAACATGTATTAGGATATAGATATAAAGAAGTAAATATTGTCACATTGTCAGAAGATCAAAAAATGTATTAGGTATAGATATAATAAGACGGAGTTATCAAATATATTGGTAGCAAAGCCAGGGATGTCTTCCCTAGAGAAATCACTTCTGGTTTTTTTTTTTTTTTGATGAATAATTGTTTCACCTCATGGACATGGAAGGGATAGTTATCTCAATTAAAGGGAACAACATTGAGGAACACCTGATAGAACAGAAACTCGGTTTGAATTTATTGTACCATGTAATCAGTGTGATGGTTAATTTTATGTATCAGCTTGGCTAGGCTATGGTCCCCAGTTGTTTGGTGACACACTAGTCTAGGTATTAAGGAGTACCATATTTTTACGCAAATTATGTGAGCCTTCTATATTTGTTTGCCAACCTCACCCTCCTCCCTATGAGGTATTTTTGAAACCATGCTATGCTAATTTTTTTTAACAAGCAACATGTAAAAATAATTGGCATAGCGGTGCTTGCGAAAATACCTCGTGGGGGGCGGGTCGGGTTGGCAAACAAATGTAGAAGGTGTGTTATAAATTGAATCGAGTCCCCACAAAAAATATGTGTCAAGTTAGCTAGTCCATGATTTCCAATATTGTGTCATTGTCCACCATTTTGTCATCTGATGTGATTTTTCTGTGTGTTGTAAATCCTATCTCTGTGATGTCAATGAGGTGGGATTAGCGGCAGTCATGTTAATGAGGCTGGACTCAATCTACAAGATTAGGCTGAATCTTAAGTCAATCTCTTCTGAGATATAAAAGAGAGAAGCAATCAGAGAAACAAGGGTACATCATTCCACCAAGGAAGCAGCGCTGGAAACACAGCACATCCTACGGACTCGAGTCCCTGCACAAGCTCCTAGGCCAGGGGAAGATGATGACAAGGTCCTTCCTCCAGAGTCGACAGAGAAAGAAAGCCTTCGCCTGGAGCTGGCACATGGAATTCAGACTTCTATCCTCTTGGACTGTGAAAGAATAAATTTCTGTTTGTTAAAGACACCCACTTGTGGCATTTTTGTTAGAGCAGCACCAGATAACTAAGACAAGGTACGTGTTATTTGTATAAAAATACAAAAATACGATAGTTACATGCGATTAAATCAGTTGACCTTAAGTAAATCAGATTACCCTCCATAATAAGTGTAGGCCTTATCTAATCAGTTGAAGTCATTAAGAGAAAAAAGTGATGTTTTTCTAGGGAGTATTCTCTCTCCAAGCTATAAATCGATATTTTCCTACAACTCCTCCACTCTTTCCATTGCGTGATCTAAGGAATTTTGGACTCAAGGCTACAGGAATCTCTTTCCGGCTCCCTGACCTATGGATTTTGAGACATAAGAACTAATAGAATCTCCAGCCTGTCCCTGACCTACAGATTTTGGACTTGCCAGCCTCATACTCATGTGAGACAATTCCTTAAAATAAATATCCATCCCTCCCTCCCTCTCTCCCTCCCTCCCTCCCTCTCTCCCTCCCTCCCTCTCTCCCTCCCTCCCTCCATCCATCCATCCCTCCATCTCTCTCTCTCTATCATCTGTCATCTATCTACCTATCTACCTACCCATCTATGTAGGTAGGCCCATGGACTGTTTCATGGCCCATAAGTGAATGACGATTTCTACAAAAAATACTATGTGACAGAGACTCTGTGCAGCTCACAAAGCCTAAGACATTTAGTTCAAGGTCTTTTATAGAAAAAGTGTGCTATCACACATTTTTGTGGTACTGCCGTCACCAAAAAATGTCTAGGCTCCCAGTCTAGGATTTTTAACCAGTCCACCATGCAGGTATGCACTAAATGAAGATTCTTGGCAGGCTTGGCAGGGTCCTACATATAGTGAATTAAACATTGTAAATTCAGGAGCCCTCAGCATTCCCTTGGTTTCATTCAGTCCAGTGAGGCCTTAGAAAGGGTCAATGAGCAAATGTGAAGTCTAGTATGGATATTTAAATTACTGCTGTTTATTATCAAATTGACTGCAGTTGAGAGTTCTGAAAAAGTCAGTTGCTTTCTGCAACTTTCTTACTGTTATCTAAAAACATCATTGTTAAAGTTAAATATTGACGTGAACCCTTTCTTTGTGATAAATAATAATCTGTAGGAAATAGGAATATTAAACATTTATTTGTTTTTGAAAATATATTCAAAATGAGGTTAATGGTTAGTTTATTAGATACCCTTGGATAAATATACTGCAGAATTAAACTTTTACCTTTATTTGATAATTTGTGCATTTGCTTATTTAAAAAGATGTAAAAAATGCAGAGAAGGGAAACAATTTTGATCACAATACATTCTGTGTTCCTAAACCAGCTTCTTTTTTGAAAACAAAGAAAGGAGGATTTTTTATTTGGGAGTATCACACAGTTATATTAATAAAATGTCATTGAAAAGAATTTAAAAATACATTTTTAAAAGAAAGTTGTTTTCTCTAAAGGAATAGGTGACTATTTCTATTCTCTGACAGTAGGGGAGGTTCCATTATTTCAAAGGTTATATACCTCTGCTGAGAGAATGAAATAAATGAACAGTCAATTCACTGGAAATGAGAGCTACAGGAAGGCAGCTACATCCATTTAAATCTAGAAAGCATACGGAGAGCATTTATCCCAATATGAATAATAAGGTTCTGTTGTAAGAGTACACAGTGTCTAAACAGCCACAGGCCTATCTGAAAATAATAATGGTAATAATAATAAATAAAAAGATATTAAAAAGGTTTGGTAAAATTTCCTTTTCTTTATTTTTGGTATGCAAGGAATAATGAGATCAGTTCTCTGTTGCACCCAGATGATTGGCAGAGTATCATCAACAATGCAAAAATTAAGTGCATTTACTAATGCACTTCTCCCATATTCATTGGTGTAGCAAATGGAAGTGCTAAACAATGACCCACCTGCTACTTCCAAATACAAATGCAGATGTTTATCATTGAAGTGATGGTTTATTTCCCTAGCGAGTATACCCTAAGCACTATCTGAGCCAAGTTGTTAAGGAAGCAGATGTACCTTTGTTCTCTTCTCCCTTTGCATTTCTCTGTTCACTACAACCTGTATTTGTTACTTCAGAGGAAACTGGCAACCTCACTCCTCGACATACTAAGGGTCATCAAACTCAGCACTACCACTAAGGCCATCTCTGCAGCTAGTAATTAATTTCTTCATCCCATTCTTTTCCCAACACACCATAAGGAATCTACATGGCTTTCTCTTATTGTTTCTCTGAAGTTCCTCAAAAATACCAGCTTTCATCAACTATTGATAAAATTGGAAAAGAAGTACAATCTCTCTTAACTAACCTTTACTGAACTGATTGTACAGATTAATTAATGGCTTCAATTCTACTTGTGTTGACTGATATATATGGGTACTAGGATATTCTTTATTATATTACATTATTATACATATTTAGAAGTCCCTGGATGGCGCAAACAATTAAATGCTTGACTACTAGCGAAAAAGTTGGCAGTTCGAACTCATCCAGAGGCCCCTTGTGAGACAGATCTGGTGATCTGTTTCCAAAAGTTCACAGCTTTGAAAACCCTATGGAGCAGTTCTACTCTGCATACATGGAGTCTCCAAGAATCAGAATTGACCTGATAGCAACTAGTCACAATAACATCATAAAATTTTATTATATTGTAATGATCATTACAATATAATATAGACAGTATAAAAAATTTTTTTGTATAGTATAGTATAATACATTATATAACAATATAGTATATTTATTATAATATTCATTATAACAATGTAATAGTATAATTTACTATATTAAATCATATCATATTATGTAGTATCATATCATTTTATCGTATCATATTATATTATCAGTGCCTTGGAGGTGCAGTGTTTAGGAGTGCAGCTGCTAACCAAAAGGTTGGCAGTTCAAATCCACCAGCTGCTCCTTGGAAACACTATTGGGCAATTCTACTTTGTCCTATAGGGTCACTATGAGTCAGAATCAACTTGACAGCAATGGGCTATATTACATTGTAGTATATTATGGTGTCTGTCAGTTTGTTGTACTGTGGGGGCTTGTATGTTGCTGTGATGCTGGAAGCTATGCCACCAGTACTCAGATACCAGCAGGGTCACCCAAGGAGGACAGGTTTCAGCTGAGCTTCCAGATTAAGACAGACTAGGATGAAGGATCCAGCAGTCTACTTCTGAAAAATATTAGCCAGTGAAAACCTTATGAATAGCAGCAGAACATTGTCTGATGTAGTGCTGGAAGATGAGCCCCCCAGGTTGGAAGGCACTCAAAAGATGACTGGGGAAGAGCTGCCTCCTCAAAGTAGAGTCGACCTTAATGACGTTGATGGAGTAAAGCTTTCAGGACCTTCATTTGCTGATGTGGCACAACTCAAAATGAGAAGAAACAGCTGCAAACATCCATTAATAATCCGAACCTGGAATGTACGAAGTATGAATCTAGGAAAATGAGAAATCATCAAAAATGAACTGGAAAGCATAAACATCGATATCCTAGGCATTAGTGAACTGGAACAGACTGGTATTGGCCATTTTGAATTGGACAACTATACAGTCTACTATGCTGATAATGACAACTTGAAGAGGAATGGTGTTGCATTCATCGTCAAAAAGAACATTTCAAGATCTATCCTGAAGTACAATGCTGTCAGTGATAGGATACTATCCACACCCCTACAAGGAAGACCAGTTAACATGACTATTATTCAAACTTACGCACCAACCACTAGTGCCAAAGATGAAGAAACAATAGATTTTTATCAGCTGCTGCAGTCTGAAATTGATCAAACATCCAATCAAGATGCATTGATAATTACTGGTGATTTTAATGGGAAGGTTGGAAACAAAGAAGAAGTATCAGTGGTTGGAAAATATGACCTTGGTGATAGAAACAATGCTGGAGATTGAATGATAGAATTTTGCAAGACCAACGACTTCTTGCAAATACCTTCTTTCACCAACATGAACGGTGACTATATGCATGGACCTTGCCAGATGGAGCACACAGAAAAGAGATGGAAAGAGATGATGGAAAAGCTCAATATCATCAGTCAGAACAAGGCCAGGGGCCGACTGTGGAACAGACCATCCATTGCTCATATGCAAGTTCAAGCTGAAACTGAAGAAAATCAGAGCAAGTCCATGAGAGCCAAAATATGACCTTGAGTATATCCCACCTGAATTTAGAGGCCATCTCAAGAATAGATTTGACGCATTGAACACTAGTGAACGAAGACCAGACGAGTTGTGTAATGACATCAAGGACATCATCCATGAAGAAAACAAGAGGTCATTGAAATGACAGGAAAGAAAGAAAAGACCAAGATGGATGTCAGAGGAGGCTCTGAAACTTGTTCTTGAGCGTCGAGTAGCTAAAGCAAAAGGAAGAATTGATGAAGTAAAAGAACTGAACAGAAGATTTCAAAGGGCCTCTCGAGAAGACAAAGTAAAGTATTACAATGACACGTGCAAAGAGCTGGAAATGGGATACCAAAAGGGAAGAACACACTCGGTGTTCCTCAAGGTGAAAGAACTGAAGAAAAAATTCAAGCCTTGAGTTGCAATAGTGAAGGATTCTATAGGAAAAATACTAAATGATGCAGGAAGCATCAAAAGAAGATGGAAGGAATACACAGAATCATACGAAAAAGAATTAGTTGATGTTCAAACATTTCAAGAGGTAGCATATGATCAGGAACTGATGGTACTGAAGGAAGAAGTCCAAGCTTCTCTGAAGGCATTGGCGAAAAACAAGGCTCCAGGAATTGATGGAACATCAACTGAGATGTTTCAACAAACAGATGCAATGCTGGAGGTGCTCACTCATCTATGCCAAGAAATACGGAAGACAGCTTCCTGGCCAACTGACTGGAAGGGATCCGTATTTATGCCTATTCCCAAGAAAGGTGATCCAACCGAAAGTGGAAATTATAGAACAATATCAGTAATATCACACACAAGCAAAATTTTGCTGAAGATCTTTCAAAAACGGCTGCAGCAGTATATATCGACCCAGAACTGCCAGAAATTCAGGCCAGTTTCAGAAGAGGACGTGGAACCAGGGATATCATTCCTGATGGATCCTACCAGAAGGATGTTTACCTGTATTTTATTGGCTATGCGAAGGCATTCGACTGTGTGGATCATAACAAATTATGGATAACATTGTGAAGAATGGGAATTCAGAACACTTAATTGTGCTCATGAGGAACCTTTACATAGATTAAGAGGCAGTTGTTCAGACAGAACAAGGGGGTACTGATTTCTTTAAAGTCAGGAAAAGTGTGTGTCAGGGTTGTATTCTTTCACCACTCCTATTCAATCTGTATGCTGAGCAAATAATCTGAGAAGTTGGACTATACGAAGAAGAACGGGGCATCAGGATTGGAGGAAGACTCATTAACAACCTGCACTATGCAGATGACACAACTTTGCTTGCTGAAAGTGAAGAGGACCTGAAGCACTTACTAATGAAGATCAAAGACCACAGCCTTCAGTGGATTGCACCTCAACATAAAGAATAGAAAAATCCTCACAACTGGACCAATGAGCAACGTCATGATAAATGGAGAAAAGATTGAAGTTGTCAAGGATTTCATTTTACTCGGATCCACAATCAACAGCCATGGAAGCAGCAGTCAAGAAAACCAAAACATGCATTGCATTGGGTAAATCTGCTGCAAAGGACCTCTTTAAAGTGTTGAAAAGCAAAGATGTCACCTTGAAGACTAGGGTGTGCCTGACCCAAGCCAAGGTATTTTCAATCACATCATATGCATGTGAAAGCTGGACAATGAATAAGGGAAGACCAAAGAAGAATTGATGCCTTTGAATTGCGGTTTTGGCAAAGAATATTGAATATACCAGGGACTGCCAGGAGATAGAATAAATCTGTCTTGGAAGAAGTACAACCAGAATGCTCCTTATAAGCAAGGATGGCAAGCCTGCATCTTACATACTTTGGACATGTTGTCAGGAGGAATCAGTCTCTGGAGAAGGACATCATGCTTGGCAAAGTACAGGGTCAGCGGAAAAAAGGAAGACCCTCAAGGAGGTGGCTTGACACAGTGGCTGCAACAACGGGTTCAAGCATAACAATGATTCTGAGGATGGTGCAGGACCGGGCAGTGTTTCGTTCTGTTGTGCATAGGGTCGCTATGAGTCGGAACTGACTCGGCGGCACCTAACAACAAGATATTATGGTATATCATATTGTATTATAGTAGCGTGCACAATTTAGCTCACACCTGTTGTTTGGGTAGGTTAGCACTCAAAGGTTAGCACCCAAGGGTTAAGTGAGTTAGCACTCAAACCAGTTAGAGCTAAGTGTAATATTTTACATCCATTACATAATTCAACTAAACATGCTGAGTATCAAGGTAATATGCATATCAAATGATATTTTACAGCTTTTTCTGAATGGCTTGGATATTCTGAGAAAAGTCAGAATCTTAATGAACACATGAGATTAATTTTTTCTTAATATGGTTCATAATTTTTAAGAAGAGTTAAGTCATCTGTTAATAAAAAACACAATTGAGACAAAAGTGTACAGTATAAACAATACAGAACTTAATGTTTCCAAGTTGCCTACAAAATTTTTAATACGGAAGCATTAAGTGTGTCTCCAAGATACATACATTAAAAAAAAAAAATACATACGTACAAAGAAAGACTGATAGTAACTGGCTGTAACACCCTACGTGGAATTTCCAAATGTCTAACTTTTGTTACAGGATGATCAACATATTTAAAAATTAAATACTATAATTTATTAACCACTTAATGTGACACATAAAAATCAGCATTGATCGACTCTGAAATATACTATGGATTTTTTTTTAACCAGGAATTTTTACTTTTCATATATCTGAGAAAATAGAATTTTCCTTTCAAATTCAAGCTAGTGGAAATATAAAGAAGGCAATTTAACAGGCTATGTTTTGCTGATGATATATTACCTTTAACCCAAAATATAAAACAAGTGGCTCTGGGCAATAAATGCAAAATTCTTTGAAATACATTTTGGGGAAAAAAAGCAGGTAAAAATATGTGTCCTACAGAATACTTAAAAGTTAACAATATCACAACATCAGATATGATTAACAATGTAGCATTCACGTGTAGTATTTTAAAAGTTATAAGTACCTGGCAAGAGTGAGCAAGAAAATAAAAGAATAAATATATAATAAACAATTACAAGAATGAATGTGGTGACATCACTGTAAGTACTATAAAACCAAATAAAAAAACCAAACCCATTGCCGTCGAGTCCATTCCAACTCATAGCGACCCTATAGGACAGAGTAGAGCTGCCCCACAGATTTCCAGGCAGTGCCTAGCTGATTTGAACTCCCAGCTTTTTGGTTAGCATCAATTGCTCTTAACCACTGTGCCACCAGGGTTCCCATAAATATATATATATATATAAAATATATGTACTAAAAAATACGAGAAGAGAATATTAGTAACTATGTACTTATAAATTTGTAAATGTGGATAAAAAGAACAAATTAAAATAACTACCAAAGCTAGCATGAGAAGAAATACAAACTATAAATTGTTTTATATCTGTTAAGAAAATAAATGCATGGTTTAAAATTTTTCTACAGGTAAAATACTAGTTGCAGATGACTTCAGGACTAAAGGTCTTTCAAATACTTAAAAAAGAAATGAGTTACAAAAATCCATTCATAAAATAAAAACAAAATTGAGATTGCTTCCTGAAATATTTTAGAATGCCAGCAATACCTTCATGACAAAATCTGACAAGTTTATTATAAGAAATAAAAATTACAGACTAGTATATTTCATGACTATAAATGAAAAAACTCTTAACCAAATATTAGAAAATTAAAATAAAAAATAGATAAAAGGAATAATGCATCAAAACAAGTTTGAGTAATTCCAGGAAAGCAAGTTTAATTTAACATTTAAATATCAGTGCATAAAACTAACCTCATTAATTGATTGAAGGATAAAAATCATATGGCAATCTGGATAGATGAAGAAAATGTATTTCATACAAATGAACTAATATATATTTAGACATTTTACAGACTCAGCTAACTACAATCACAATTGAAATAATTACCAAATGCTGAACAGTGGGTTTTCCTCCTAAAATTAGACATAATATATCCACTATAACTAGATTTATTAACATTGCACTGAGGATCTAGGTAGGTCAGAAAATTAAGAAAAATAAATAAAATACATATTATTTTGAGGAAATAAAACTGGCATTACTCTTACACCAAAAACCAAACCCAGTACCGTCAAGTCGATCCCGACTCATAGCGACTTTTAGATATCATATTTTTACCTAGAAATTTTATTAAACGTACATATATAAATTTTAGACTTAATAAATAAATTTTGGAATGCCATATGATAAAAGGTCAACATATAAATATCAAATTTATTTTTACTATACTAGTACAATTTTTAAAAAATTTTTATTGTGTTTTAAGGGAAGGTTTACAAATCGAGTCAGTCTCTCATACAAAAATTTATATATACCTTGCTATATACTCCTAATTGCTCTCCTCCTAACGAAACAGTACACTCCTTCCCTCCACTCTCTATTTTCGTATCCATTCCACCAGCTTCTGACCCCCTCTGCCCTCTCATCTCCCCTTCACACATGAGATGCCAACATAGTCTCATGTGTCTACTTGATACAAGAAGCTCACTCTTCACCAGTATCTTTTTCATCTCCCCTTCACACATGAGATGCCAACATAGTCTCATGTGTCTACTTGACACAAGAAGCTCACTCTTCACCAGTATCTTTTTCTATCCCATAGTCCAGTCCAATCCCTGTCTGAAGAGTTGGTTTGGGGAATATAAATGGTTCCTGTCTTGGGCTAACTGAAGGTCTGGGGACCATGACCTCCGGGGTCCTTCTAGTCTCAGTCAGAACACTAAGTCTGGTCTTTTTACGAGAATTTGGGGTCTGCATCCCACTGCTCTCCTGATCCTTCAGTGCTTCTCTGTTGTGTTCCCTGTCAGGGTAGTCATCGGTTGTAGCCAGGCACCATCTAGTTCTTCTCTACTCAGACTGATGCAGTCTCTGGTTTATGTGGTCCTTTCTGTCTCTTGGAAGCCCTGGTGGCATAGTGGTTAAGTGCTATGCTTGCTAACCATAGGGTTGGCAGTTTGAATCTACCAGGTGCTCCTTGGAAAATCTATGGGGCAGTTCTACTCTGTCGTATAGGGCCGCTATGAGTCAGAATCGACTCAATGGCACTGGGTTTGGTTTTGGTTTTCTGTCTCTTGGGCTCATAATTACCTTTTGTCTTTGGTGTTCTTCATTCTCCTTTGCTCCAGGTGGGTTGAGACCCACTGATGCATCTTAGATGGCTGCTTGCTATCGTTTAAGACACCAGACACCACTCTCCAAAGTGGGATGCAGAATGTTTTCTTAATAGATTTTATTATGCCAATTGACTTAGATGTCCCCGGAAACCATGGTCCCCAAACCCCTGCCCCTGCTATGTTGGCCTTTGAGACATTCAGTTTATTCAGCAAACTTCTTTGCTTTGGTTTAGTCCAGTTGTTCTGACCTTGCCTGTACTGTATTGTCTTTCCCTTCACCTAAAACAATTCTTATCTACTATCTAGTGAAAACTTGTCTCCCTCCTTCCCTCCCCACTCTTGCAACCATCAAAGAATATTTTCTTCTCTCTTTAAACTATTTCTCCAGTTATTATAATAGTGGTCTTATAGTTGTCCTTTTGCAACTCACTAATTTCACTCTGCATAATGCCTTCCAGATTCCTCCATGTTATGAAATGTTCACAGGTTCGTCATTGTTCTTTATCAATGCGTAGTATTCCATTGTGTGAATATACCATAAGTTATTTATCCATTCATCTGTTGATAGGCACCTTGGTTGCTTCCATCTTTTTGCTATTGTAAACAGTGCTGCAGTGAACGTGGATGTGCATGTATCTGTTTGTGTAAAGGGTCTTAATTCTCTAGGATATATTCCAAGGCGTGGGATTGCTGGATTGTATGGTAATTCTCTTTCTAGTTTTTTAAGGAAGTGCCAAATTGATTTCCGAAGTGGTTGTACCATTTTATATTCCTACCAGCAGTGCATAAGTGTTCCAGTCTCTCCACAACCTCTCTAACATTTATTACTTTGTGTTTTTTGGATAAATACCAGCCTTGTTGGAGTGACAAGGAATCTCATTGTAGATTTGATTTGCATTTCTCTAATAGCTAATGATTGTGAGCATTTCCTCATGTATCTGTTAGCAACCTGAATGTCTTCTTTAGTGAAGTGCCTGTTCATATCCTTTGCCCATTTTTTAATTGTGTTGTCTTTTGGTAGCTGAATTTTTGCCGTATCATGTAGATTTTAGAGATTAGACACTGATTGGAAATGCCACACCTAAAAACTTTTTCCCAGTCTGTAGGTAATCTTTTTACTCTTTTGGTGAAGTCTTTGGATGAGCATAGGTGTTTAATTTTTAGGAGCTCCCAATTATCTAGTTTCTTTTCTGCATTGTTAGTAATGTTTTGTATACTGTTTATGCCATGTATTAGGGCTCCTAACGTTGTCCCTACTTTTTCTTCCATGATCTTTATCATTTTAGATTTTATATTTAGGCCTTTGACCATTTTGAGTTTGTCTTTGTGCATGGAGTGAGGTATGGGTCTTGTTCTGTTTTTTTGCAAATGGATATCCAGTTATGCCAGCACCATTTGTTGAAAAGACTATCTTTTCCCCCCATTTAACTGACTTTGGGCCTTTGTCAAATACCAGCTGCTCATATGTGGATGGATTTATGACTGGATTCTCAATTCTCTTCCATTGCTGCACGTATCTGTTGTCATACCAGTGCCAGGATGTTTTGACTACTGTGGTGGTATAATAGGTTCTTAAATCAGGTAGAGTGAGGCCTCCCACTTTGTTCTTCTTTTTCAGTAATGTTGTTCTTACCCGGGGCCTCTTTCCCTTCCATATGAAGTTGGTGATTTGTTTCTCCAATTCATTAAAAAATGTCATTGGAATTTGTATTGGAATTACCTTGTATCTATAGATCGTTTTTGGTAGAATAGACATTTTTACAGTGTTAAATCTTCCTATCCATGAGCAAGGTATGTTTTTCCACTTATGTAGGTCTCTTTTGGTATCTTGCAGTAGTGTCTTGTAGTTTTCTTTGTATAGGTCTTTTATGTCTCTGGTAAGATTTATTCCTAATATTTTATCTTCTTGGGGCTACTGTAAATGGTGTTGATTTGGTGATCTCTTCTTCAATGTTCTTTTTTTTCGTGAATAGGAATCCAACTGATTTTTGTATGTGTATCTTGTATCCTGATATTCTGCTAACTCTTCTATTCGTTTCAGTAGCTTTCTTGAGGATTCTTTAGGGTTTTCTATGTATACGATCATGTCATCTGCAAATAGAAATACTTATGCTTCTTCTTTACCAATCTGGATGCTCTTTATTTCTTTATCTAGCCTAATTGCTCTGGCTAGGACCTCCAGCACAATGTTGAATAAGAGTGGTGATAAACAGCATCCTTGTCTGGTTCCCGATCTCAAGGGGAATGTTTTCAGGCTCCTTCCATTTAGGATGATGTTGGCTGTTGGCTTTATATAAATGCCCTTTATTATGTTGAGGCATTTTCCTTCTATTCCTATTTTGCTGAGAGTTTTTATCATGAATCGGTGTTGAATTTTGTCAAATGCCTTTCCCGCATCGATTGATAAAGTCATGTGATTCTTGTCTTTTGTTTTATTTATATGATGGATTACATTGTTTTTCTAATGTTGAACCATCCCTGCATACTTGTTCATGGTGAATTATTTTTTTGATATGTTGTTGAATTCTTTTGGCTAGAATTTTGTTGAGGATTTTTGCACGTAAGTTCATGAAGGATACAGGTCTGTAATTTTATTTATTTTTCTGTTGTGGTGTCTTTACCTGGTTTTGGTATCAGGGATATGGTGGTTTCATAGAAGACTTTGGGAGTTCAGCCCTTTTCTACACTCTGAAATACCTTTAGTAGTAGTGGTTTTACTCTTCTCTGAAAGTTTGGTAGAATTCTTCAGTGAAGCAGTCTGGGCCAGCACTTTTTTTGTTGAGAGTTTTTTAAATTATCTTTTCAATCTCTTCTTTTGTTATGGGTCTATTTAGTTGTTCTACCTCTGTTTGTGTTAGTTTAGGTAGGTAGTGTGTTTCTAGGAATTCATTCATTTCTTCTAGTTTTTCAAATTTGTTAGAGTACAAATTTTGCATAGTAATCTGATATGATTCTTTTAATTTCAGTTGAATCTGTTGTAATATTGCCCATCTCATTTCTTATTTGGGCTACTTGCTTCATCACCTGCTTTTCTTTTGTCAGTTTGGCCAATGGTTTATTAATTTTGTTAATTTTTTCAAAGAACCAGCTTTTGGTCTTGTTAACTCTTTCAATACTTTCTTCTGTTTTCTATTTCATTTAATTCTTCTCTCATATTTATCATTTGGCTTCTTCTGGTGCCTGAGGGTTTCTTTTGTTGCTATCTTTCTGTTTGTTCAAGTTGCAGGGATAATTCTTCAATTTTGGCCCTTTCTTCTTTTGGTATGTGTGTGTTTATTGATATAAATTGACCTCTTCCACTGCTTTCACTGTGTCCCAAAGGCTCTGATAGGAGTGTTTTCATTCTCATTGGATTCTATGAATTTCTTTATTCCATCCTTAATGTCTTCTGTAATCCAGTCTTTTTTGAGCAGGGTATTGTTCTTTTTCCAAATGTTTGATTTCTTTTCCCTGATTTTTCTGTTATTGATTTCTACTTTTATGGCCTTATGGTCAGAGAAGTTGCTTTGTACTATTTTGATGTTTTGGATTCTGCTAAGGCTTGCTTTATGACCTCCAGAGAATGTTCCATGCACACTAGAAAAGAAAGTATTCTTGGCTGCTCTTGGGTGGAGTGTTCTGTATGTGGCTATGAGGTCAAGTTGATTGATTGTGCCATTGAGATCTTCAGTGTTTTTATTGAGCTTCTTTCTGGATGTCCTGTCATTCACTGAAAATGGTGTGTTGAAGTCTTCTCCTATAATCGTGGTACGGTCTATCTCACTTTCCAATACTGTTAGAGTTTGTTTTATGTATCTTGCAGCCCTGTCACTGGGTGCATAAATATTTAATATGGTCGTAGCCTCCTAGTATATTGTTCCTTTAAGCATTAGGGTCCTTCCTTATCCTTTGTGGTGGATTGCACTTTGAAGCCTATTTTGCCGGAAGTTAATACTGCCACTCCTGCTCATTTTTGATTGTTTCTCTCTTGATATATTTTTTTTCCATCCTTTCAGTTTTAGTTTGTTTGTTTCTCTAAGTCTAAGCTATGTCTCTTGTAGGTAGCAAGACAGATCATTTTTTTTTATCCATTCTGCCACTCTCTGACTCTTTATTGGTGCATTTAGTCCATTTACATTCAGCGTAATTATAGATAGGTACGAGCTTAGTGCTGTCATTTTGATGTCTTTTTTTGTGTGTTGTTGACAGTTTCTTTTTCCCAGTTAATTTTTTGTGCTGAGTAGTTTATCTTTATATATTGTCTTTTTCTCTTATTTGTTGTTGTTGATTTTGTTTCTGTTAAGCCTCCATTTTTTTTCTATTATTTTATTTTGCTAAGCAGGATAGTTAGTCTTCTTTGTGGTTACCTTAATATTTACCCATATTTTTCTAAGTTTAAGCCTAACTTTTATTTCTGTATATCGACTTGTCTTCCTCTCCACATGGAAGATCTATGACCACATTTCTTAGTCCCTCTTTATTGTTTTTATGTTGTCTTCTTTAACATAATAACATTGCTGTTTCCCAGTTTTGAGCATTTTTTATCTTGATTTTTGTGATTTCCCTGTCTGGGTTGACATCTGATTTCTCTATCCAGTGTTCTAGTCTTGGACTGATACCTGATATTATTGATCTTCTAACGAAAAAAAATCCCTTTAGTATTTCTTGTAGTTTTGGTTTGATTTTTATAAATTCCCTAAACTCTGTTTATCTGGAATTGTCCTAAATTTGCCTTCATATTTGAGAGACAGTTTTGCTGGATATATGATTCTTGGCAAGCAGTTTTTTTCCTTCAATGCTTTATGTAAGTCATCCCATTGTCTTCTTGCCTGCATGGTTTCTGCCTGGTAGTCCAAGCTTATTCTTACTGACTTTCCTTTGTGGGTGACTTTTCCTTTATCCCTAGCTGCTCTTAAAATTCTCTCTTTATCTTTGGATTTGGAAAGTTTGATTATAATATATCTTGGTGACTTTCTTTTAGACTCTACCTTACGTGTAGTTTGATGAGCATCTTGCATAAATATCTTCTCATCTTTCACGATATCAGAGAAGTTTTCTGCCAACAATTCTCTCTGTATTTTCTGTTATCCCTCCCTGTTCTGGTACTCCAGTCACTCATAGGTTATTTCTCTTGATAGAGTCCTACATGATTCTTAATGTTTCTTCATTTTTTAAAATTCTTTTATCTGTTTTTTCTTCAAATATATTGGTGCCAAGTGCTTTATCTTCAAGTTCACAGATTCTGCCTTCCACATGCTCAATTCTACTCCTCTGACTTTCTATTGAGTTGGCTAATTCTGTAATTTTTTTGTTAATCTTCTGAATTTCTGATTGCTGTCTATGGATTTTTCCAGCTTATTGAATTTTTCATTATGCTCTTGAATAACCTTTTTAATTTCTTCAACTCCTTTATCCATGTGTTTTGGCTTGTTCTGCATATTACCTCATTTCGTTCCTGATGTCTTAAAGGGCTCTGTGTATTAATCTTTTGTATTCTGCCTCTGGTAATTCCAGGATGGCAATTTCATCTAGAAGACCCCTTTATTCTTTGTTTTGAGAGCTTGTTGAAGTGATCATGGCCTGTTTATGTGCTGATATTTACTGTTGTCTCCAAGCCATCTATAAGTTATTGTATTAGTTTATTTTATGTTTGCTTACTGTATCTTAGCTTCTTGCTTTGTTTTGTTTTGATATGCCCAAATGAGTTGCTTGAGTGAGCTAGCCTGATTATTTTTACCTTTGGAGATCTGACGTCCTGTCCCCAGATGGCTAAAGCTGTTATCAGGTGTATCAGTCTAGGAGTCCATTCACTTTTCTTGTATGAATTCAGCTCAGGTAGCTGATCATCAAGTATGTGGTACAGGCTCTGTCCTACAGTCTTAGAGGGGCAGGGGTGATTGGTGTAGGTATTGTTATCTGGTTGCAGCAGGGGTTCATGCTCTGAACAAGGCAGGGGGCTGAGATCTGTTCCCCGAATGTCTGTGCGGAAAGTGCGTCCCTATTTCCTAAAGCATACAGGTGAGTGGGTTCTATAGATGGACCATGGGCACCTAGTGCTTTTTTTCATAAGGACTGGCAGATACAAGTTATCCTCGGACCCCTGTTGGGGGTGGCTGCATGGCCTGAGTGGAGTCACCAGTCCTTATGCCCCTGATGTGGGTAGGTGAGAACCATATCTAATAGACAAAGTGGGGTCAGATATCAAACACCACCTTTTCACCCGCAAGACTGAAACGGTTGCAGTCTGCCAACAAGGGCCTATTCTCCTGGAATAGGTACACACAGGTCCATGCAGGCGGGAAAAGTATTCAAAGCCCATGGACTTTTTATGCCTGGACAGGAGCTTCTTCTGTCCTGAACTTCTCCAGTTAGTGGAACTGGCAAATTATCTTTCCCCCAACTGTAAATTTATTCCTACTCTAAGGCTGGGGGTGGCTCAGGTGCTTAACATGGTGTATCTCAGGCCCAGGGAAATTTTTTTTTTTTTTTTTTTTTAAGGCTGGGGTGGCTCAGGTGCTTAACATGGTGTACCTCAGGCCCAGGGAAATGAACATACACTGAAGTTGGCTTGGGGGCTAGGAGTGTGGTAAAATATACACAAGTACTTAGGTTTGACTGAAAGTGCCATTCTTCTCTGGTTCTGGAGGTGTGAGTAGGCTGTGCAGCTGGCAGGTTCTCCCCAAGGAAACTGGAGTCGAATGCTACCATCAGCCCACTGTAGCCACTCCCGGGAATGGTGTCTGAGGTATCCCGGCACTTCAGGTCCAGCAACTTCTCTTCGTTTCTGAACCATCTCTCCCTCCCCCTGCCTCTTGGTCCATTTTCTAACTTTGCCTTTGATGTTTCAGGCTCCTAGCTTATCACAAATATAATCATTTCACTTGTTTTTTTGGCATTTGTTGTAAGAGGGATTGCAGGAAGTGTTTGGCTATTTATTCCACCTTGGCCCTGCCTCTCCCTAGTACAATGTTTATCAATAAATTGTCATCTATATAAAAATGCATAAATTTTGCTATCTTATCACCATGTAGTATTACATAGAAATGAAAAAAAAATATATCTACTACTATATGTTGACTCAAAATAGTGCCTACTGTATAATTCCATTTATGTGAAGTTTGAAAATGGAAAAATAAATTTAAATGAAGCAGTTGAAGTAAAATTGTGCTTATCTTTTGGAAAGTATAGACAAGGAGGTGAAGGAAGCCCTATTCTGGAGTGCTGTTAGTGTTCTAATACTGTGATTTGTGTGGTGCTAATTGTATTCTTTTGTAAACACACATTCAACTGGATTTTAAGATTTTTGAACTTTACCGATTGAATGTTAAACTCATAAGAGAATTTTTCAAACCATTTTTGAATGCTTAGCATTACCATATGATTATTTTGAATATCATAACTATCTGAAGGACCTGGCAGTCTACTTCTGAAAAGAATTAGCCAGTAAAAACCTTATGAATAGCAGCAGAACATTGTCTGATATAGTGTCAGAAAATGAGCCCCTCAGGTTGGAAGACACTCAAAAGATAAATGGGGAAGAGCTGCCTCCTCAAAGTAGAGTCGATCTTAATGATGTGGATGGAGTCAAGCTTTTGGGACCTTCATTTGCTGATGTGGCATGACTCAGAATGAGAAGAAACAGCTGCAAACATCCATTAAAATCTGAAAGTGGAATGTAGGAGGTATGAATCTAGGAAAATTGGAAATCATAAAAATGAAATGGAATGCATAACAATTGATATCTTACGCATTATGGAGCTGAAATGGACTGGTATAGAACATTTTGAATCAGGTAATCATATGGTCTACTTTGTTGGGAACGACAACTTGAAGAGGAATGGCATTGCATTCATCCTCAAAAAGAACATTTCAAGACCTATCCTGAAGTGCAATGCTGTCAGTGATTGAATAATATCCATATGCCTATAAGGAAGACCAGATAACAAGACCATTATTCAGATTTATGCACCAACCACTGAGGTCGAAGATGAAGAAATTGTTTTTACCAACTTCTGCAGTCTGAAATTGATCAAACATGCAATCAGGATGCATTGATAATCACTGGTGATTGGAATGAGAAAGTTAGAAATAAAGAAGAAGGATTGGTAGTTGGAAAGTATGGCCTTGGTGAAAGGAACAATGCCTGAGATTGCATGATAGAATTTTGTAAGTCCAACAACTTCATTGAAAATGCCTTTTTACGCCGCCATAAATGGTGACTATACACATGGACCTTTTCGGATGGAATACACAGGAATCAAATTGACTACATCTGTGGAAAGAGATGATGGAAAAGCTCAGTATCGATAGGGACAAGGCCAGGGGTCGACTGCAGAACACACTATCAATTGCTTCTATGCAAGTTCAAGTTGAAGCTCAAGAAAATTAGAACAAGTCCACAAGTGCCAAAGTACAACCTTGAGCGTATCCCAGCTGAATTTAGAGACTATCACAAGAATAGATTTGACACAATGAACACTAATGACCAAAGACCAGACAAGCCACTGTATGACATCAAGGACATCATACATGAAGAAAACAAGGGCCATTAAAAAATACGACAGAAAGAAAAGAGTCGGAAACTTGCTCTTGAACATAGAGTAGCTAAGACGAAAGGAAAAAATGATGAAAAAAAAGAGCTAAACAGAAGGTATCAAAGGGCAGCTCGAGAAGACAAAGTAAAGTATTATAATGACATGAGCAAAGACCTGGAGATAGAAAACCAAAAGAGAAGAACACGCTTGGCATTTCTCAAGCTGAAAGAACTTAATCAAAAATTCAACTCCCAAGTTGCAATATTGAAGGATTCTATGAGGAAAATATTAAATGGTCATTTCAGTAGGTAGCATATGATCAGGAACCCATGGTAGAGAAGGAAGAGGTCCAAGCTGCACTGAAGGCATTGGTGAAAACAAAGCTCCAGGAATTGATGGAATACAAATTCAAATGTTTCAACAAACGAATGCAGCACTGGATGTGCTCACTTGCCTGTGCCAAGAAATTTGAAAGACAGCTACCTGGTTTACTGACTGGACAAGGTCCATATTTATGCCTATTCCAAAGAAAATGATCCAACCAAATGTGGAAATTATTGAACAATATCATTAATATCACAGGCAAGTAAAATTTTGCTGAAGATCATTTAAAAGTGGCTGCAGCTATACATCAACAGGGAACTGTCAGAAATTCAAGCCAGATTCAGAAGAGGACACGGAACAAGGGATATTATTGCTGAGGTCAGATGAATCCTGGCTGAAAGCAGAGAATACCAGAGAGATGTTTACCTGTGTTTTATTGACAATGCAAAGGCATTGGACTGTGTGGATCATAACAAATTATGGATAACATTGCAAAGAATGGGAATTCAGAACACTTAATTGTGTTCATGAGGAACCTGTACATGGATCAAGAGGCAGTCGTTTGAATAAGGGGATATCGAGTGGTTTAATGTCAGGTTTAAAGCCACCATACTTATTCATTCCTTGTGCTGAGCAAATAATGTGAAAAGTTGGACTATATGAAGAAGAATAGGGCATCAGGATTGAAGGAAGACTCATCAACAACCTGCATTATGCAGATGACACAACCTTGCTTGCTGAAAGTGAAGAGGACTTGAAGCACTTATTGATGAAGATCAAAGGCTACATCATTCAGTATGGCTTACACTCCAACATAACAAAGACAAAAATCCTCACAACTGGACCAATAAGCAACATCATGATAAATGGAGAAAAGGTTGAAGTTGTCAAGGGTTTCATTTTACTTGGATCCACAATTAAGACCCATGGAAGCTGCCATCAAGAGATCAAAAGACAAATTGCACTGGGCAAATCTGCAAAATACCTGTTGAAAGTGTTAAAAAGCGAAGATGCCTACTTGAGGACTAAGGGGCATCTGACCCGATCCATGTTATTTTCAATTGGCTCATATGCACGCGAAAGCTGGACCATGAATAAAGAAGATCAGAGAATTGATGCATTTGAATTATGGCATTGGCTGAGAATAGTAAATAAGCCAGGGACTGTTAGAAAAATGAACACATCTGTCTTGGGAGACGTACAGCCTAAATGTTCCTCAGAAGCTAGGATGGCAAGACTTTGTTCATGTATTTTGGGCATGTTATCAGTAGTCTTTGGAGAAGGACATAATGATTGGTAAAGTAGAGGGTCAGCAAAAAAGAAGACCCTCAGGAAGATGGATGGACACATGGGCTCAAACACAGCAAAGATTCTGAGAATGGTTCAGGACAAGTGTTTCGTTTAGGACCCTGTTTCCTTCTGTTGTACACAGGATCACCATGAGTCAGAATGGACTCAATTGCACCTGACAACAAGACAACAAATTCATAATATGCAATTAAACATTTGGCACAAGATATGAAGTTTACTTACTCCATTTCAAATCAAAATGACACTTCTTTTAAAGAAAGAGCACTGAGAAATGTGTTTCCTGTGTTTTATGCAGGAACAAAAGGGTGCAGTTTGTGGGGCTGTAGAAGGTTAAATAAGTGATAGACATCCACGAACTGGAAAACTTCCTGAAAGAAATAATTAGCCAAATAGTTTGCAATCTGGGCAACACATTTCAAATTGACTTTTTTATGTAGTATGGCAAAAAAATAAGTCTATGTTTTCTTGAGCTTCCTATTTGGATAAATGGCGGTCTTCATTATGATTTAGGCACATTTCTGTTAAAGACATTTGGCAAGGACACTTATTCAGTGAATTTGCACATGAAACCAAATAAGGCAGGCAGTGTTGCTTGGCAACAGCTTTATCTTTAGTCAATGCTTTATGACTATAAAGGGGAAAATCTCTAAATTCTATTGTTTAAAAAACTCCTCATGAGACCTTTTTTTTGGTGAATAATTTTACTTTAACTTGTTCTCCTACACAAAAGAGCTAACTTTCACACAGGTATGAACTGTGATTCCTTATAAATAGCATTAGTACTTAAATAAACTAGTTGACTTAGATTATTTGAAATGATTGGCAGCATATGAAGATTTATCAGAATTTAAATATCTCCTTTTATTTCTAATCATTAACTTTTTTAAAAAAATGATTTTTATTGCGGTTTAAGTGAAAGTTTACAAATCAAGTCAGTCTGTCACATATAAGCTTATATACACCTTACTCCTTACTCCATACTCCCACTTACTCTCCCCCTAATGAATCAGCCCGCTCCCTCCTTCCAGTCTCTCCTTTCGTGATGGTTTTGCCAGTTTCTAACCCTCTCTACCCTCCCATCTCCCCTCCAGACAGGCGATGCCAACACAGTCTCAAGTGTCCACCTGATACAAGTAGCTCACTCTTCATCAGCATCTCTCTCCAGCCCATTGTCCAGTCCCTTCCATGTCTGATGAGTTGTCTTTGGGAATGGTTCCTGTCCTGGGCCAACAGAAGGTTTGGGGACCATGACCACCGGGATTCCTCTAGTCTCAGTCAAACCATTAAGTCTGGTCTTTTTATGAGAATTTGGGGTCTGCATCCCACTGTTCTCCTGCTCCCTCAGGGGTTCTCTGTTGTGCTCCCTGTCAGGGCAGTCATCGGTTGTCGCCGGGCACCATCTAGTTCTTCTGGTCTCAGGATGATGTAAGTCTCTGGTTCATGTGGCCCTTTCTGTCTCTTGGGCTTATGGTTACCCTGTGACCTTGGTATTTTTCATTCTCCTTTGATCCAGGTGGGTTGAGACTGATTGATGCATCTTAGATGGCCGCTTCTTAGCATTTAAGACCCCAGACGCCACACTTCAAAGTGGGATGCAGAAAGTTTTCATAATAGAATTTTTTTGCCAATTGACTTAGAAGTCCCCTTAAGCCATAGTCCCCAAACACCCGCCCTTGCTCCGCTGACCTTCAAAGCAGTTTATCCCGGAAACTTCTTAGCTTTTGGTCCAGCCCAGTTGAGCTGACCTTCCCTGTATTGAGTATTGTCCTTCCCTTCACCTACAGTAGTTCTTATCTACTAACTAATCAGTAAATAGCCCTCTCCCACCCTCCCTCCCTCGGAACCACAAAAGAATGTGTTCTTTTCAGTTTATACTATTTCTCAAGATCTTATAATAGTGGTCTTATACAATATTTGTCCTTTTGCATCTGACTAATTTCACTCAGCATAATGCCTTCCAGGTTCCTCCATGTTATGAAATGTTTCACAGATTCGTCACTGTTCTTTATCGATGTGTAGTATTCCATTGTGTGAATATACCATAATTTATTTAACCATTCATCCGTTGATGGACCCCTTGGTTACTTCCAGCTTTTTGCTATTGTAAACAGAGCTGCAATAAACATGGGTGTGCATATATCTGTTTGTGTGAAGGCTCTTGTTTCTCTAGGGTATATTCCGAGGAGTGGGATTTCTGGGTTGTATGGTAGTTCTATTTCTAACTGTTTAAGAAAACGCCAGATAGATTTCCAAAGTGGTTGTACCATTTTACATTCCCACCAGCAGTATATAAGAGTGCCAATCTCTCCGCAGCCTCTCCATCATTTAGTATTTTGTGTTTTTTGGATTAATGCCAGCCTTGTTGGAGTGAGATGGAATCTCACCGTAGTTTTAATTTGCATTTCTCTAATGTCTAATGATCGAGAGCATTTTCTCATGTATCTGTTAGCTGCCTGAATATCTTCTTTAGTGAAGTGCATGTTCATACCCTTTGCCCACTTCTTGATTGGATTGTTTGTCTTTTTGTGGTTGAGTTTTAACAGAATCATACAGATTTTAGAGATCAGGCGCTGGTCGGAGATGTCATAGCTGAAAATTCTTTCCCAGTCTGTAGGTGGTCTTTTTACTCTTTTGGTGAAGTCTTTAGATGAGCATAGGTGTTTGATTTTTAGGAGCTCCCAGTTATCTGGTTTCTCTTTGTCATTTTTGGTAATGTTTTGTATTCTGTTTATGCCTTGTATTAGGGCTCCTAGGGTTGTCCCTATTTTTAGTTCCATGATCTTTATCATTTTAGTCTTTATGTTTAGGTCTTTGATCCACTTGGAGTTAGTGTTTGTGCATGGTGTGAGGTATGGGTCCTGTTTCATTTTTTTGCAAATGGATAGATATCCAGTTATGCCAGCACCATTTGTTAAAAAGACCATCTTTTCCCCAATTAACTGACACTGGGCCTTTCTCACATATCAGCTGCTCATATGTGGATGGATTTATATCTGGGTTCTCAATTCTGTTCCATTTGTTTATGTGCCTGTTGTTGTACCAGTACCAGGCTGTTTTGACTACTGTGGCTGTATAATAGGTTCTAAAATCAGGTAGAGTGAGGCCTCCCACTTTCTTCTTCTTTTTCAGTAATGCTTTGCTTATCCGGGGCTGCTTTCCCTTCCAGATGAAGTTGGTGATTTGTTTCTCTATCACATTAAAAAATGTCATTGGAATTTGGATCGGAAGTGCATTGTATGTATAGATGGCTTTTGGTAGAATAGACATTTTTACTATGTTAAGTCTTCCTATCCATGAGCAAGGTATGTTTTTCCACTTATGTAAGTCCTTTTTAGTTTCTTGTAGTAGTACTTTGTAGTTTTCTTTGTATAGGTCTTTTACATCTTTGGTAAGATTTATTCCTAAGTATTTTATCTTCTTGGGGGCTACTGTGAATGGTATTGATTTGGTGATTTCCTCTTCGATGCTCTTTTTGTTGATGTAGAGGTATCCAAGTGATTTTTGTATGTTTATCTTATAACCTGAGATTCTGCCCAACTCTTCTATTAGTTTCAGTAGTTTTCTGGAGGATTCCTTATGGTTTTCTGTGTATAAGATCATGTCATCTGCAAATAGAGATAATTTTACTACCTCCTTGCCAATCTGGATGCCCTTTATTTCTTTGTCTAGCCTAATTGCTCTGGCTAGGACTTCTAGCACAATGTTGAATAAGAGCGGTGATAAAGGGCATCCTTGTCTGGTTCCCGTTCTCAAGGGAAATGCTTTCTGGCTTTCTCCATTTAGGGTGATGTTGGCTGTTGGCTTTGTATAGATGCCTTTTATTATGTTGAGGAATTTTCCTTCAATTCCTGTTTTGGTGAGAGTTTTTATCATGAACGGGTGTTGGACTTTGTCAAATGCCTTTTCTGCATCAATCGATAAGATCATGTGGTTTTTGTCGTTTGTTTTATTTATATGGTGGATTACATTAATGGTTTTTCTAACATGAAACCAGGCTTGCATACCTGGTATAAATCCCACTTGGTCCTGGTGGATTATTTTTTTCATAAGTTGTTGAACTCTTTTGGCTAGAATTTTGTTGAGGATTTTACATCTATGTTCATGAGGGATATAGGTCTGTAATTTTCTTTTTTTGTGGTGTCTTTACCTGGTTTTGGTATCAGGTATATGGTGGCTTCATAGAATGAGTTAGGTAGTATTCCGTCATTTTCTATGCTTTAAAATACCTTCAGTAGTAGTGGTATTAACTCTTCTCTGAAAGTTTGGTAGAACTCTGCAGTGAAGCCGTCCGGGCCAGGGCTTTTTTTTGTTGGGAGTTTTTTGATTACCGTTTCAATCTCTTTTTTTGTTATGGGTCTATTTAGTTGTTCTACTTCTGATTGTGTTAGTTTAGGTAGGTAGTGTTTTTCTAGGAATTCATCCATTTCTTCTAGGTTTGCAAATTTGTTAGAGTACAATTTTTCGTAATAATCTGATATGATTCTTTTAATTTCAGTTGGTTCTGTTGTGATGTGGTCCTTCTCGTTTCTTATTCGGGTTATTTGTTTCCTTTCCTGTATTTCTTTAGTCAGTCTAGCCAATGGTTTATCAATATTGTGAATTTTTTCAAAGAACCAGCTTTTGGCTTTGTTAATTCTTTCAATTGTTTTTCTGTTCTCTAATTCATTTAGTTCAGCTCTAATTTTTATTATTTGTTTTCTTCTGGTGCCTGATGGATTCTTTTGTTGCTCACTTTCTATTTGTTCAAGTTGTAGGAACAGTTCTCTGCTTTTGGCTCTTTCTTCTTTTTGTATGTGTGCATTTATCAATATAAATTGACCTCTGAGCACTGCTTTTGCTATGTCCCAGAGGTTTTGATAGGAAGTGTTTTCATTTTCATTGCATTCTATGATTTCTTTATTCCCTCGTTAATGTCTTCTATAACCCAGTCTTTTTTCAGCAGGGTATTGTTCAGTTTCCAAGTATTTGATTTCTTTTCCCTAGTTTTTCTGTTATTGATTTCTAGCTTCATTGCCTTGTGGTCTGAGAAGATGCTTTGTAATATTTCGATGTTTTGGATTCTGCAAAGATTTGTTTTATGACCTAATATGTGGTCTATCCTAGAGAATGTTCCATGTGCGCTAGAAATAAAAGTGTACTTTGCAGCTGTTGGGTGGAGTGTTCTGTATAATTCTATGAGGTCAAGTTTGTTGATTGTAGCAATTACGTCTTCCGTGTCTCTATTGAGCTTCTTACTGGAAGTCCTGTCCTTCTCTGAAAGTGGTGTGTTGAAGTCTCCTACTATAATTGTGGAGGTGTCTATCTCACTTTTCAGTTCTGTTAAAGTTTGATTTATGTATCTTGCAGCCCTGTCATTGGGTGCATAAATATTTAATATGGTTATATCTTCCTGGTCAATTGTCCCTTTAATCATTATGTAGTGTCCTTCTTTATCCTTTGTGGTGGATTTAACTTTAAAGTCTATTTTGTCAGAAAGTAATATTGCTACTCCTGCTCTTTTTTGCTCATTTTTTGCTTGATATATTTTTTTCTATCCTTTGAGTTTTAGTTTGTTTGTGTTTCTGAGTCTAAGGTGTGTCTCTTGTAGGCAGCATACAGACGGATCGTGTTTCTTTATCCTGTCTGAGACTCTCTGTCTCTTTATTGGTGCATTTAGTCCATTTACATTCAGGGTAATTATAGATAAGTATGTGTTTACTGCTGTCATTTTGATGCCTTTTTCTGTGTATTGTTGACAATTTCATTTTTCCACTTACTTTTTTGTGCTGAGACGTTTTTCTTTGTAAATCGTGTGTTCCTCATTTTCATAGTAGTTGAATTTATGTTTGCTGAGTCGTTATGTTTTTCTTGGTTTTTATTTTGAATTCTGGAGTTGTTAGACTTCTTTGTGTTTACCTTAATATTTACCCCTATTTTTCTAAGTAAAAACCTAACTTGTATCATCCTATATCGCCTTGTTTTCCTCTCCATATGGCAGTTCTATGCCTCCTGTATCTAGTCCCTCTTTTTGATTATTGTGATCTTTTACATATTGACTTCCATGATTCCGTTTTGAGCCTTTTTTTCTTTTTGAAATTAATCTTAATTTGTTTTTGTGATTTACCTATTTGAGTTGATATCAGGATGTTCTGTTCTGTGACCTTGTGTTGTGCTGGTATCTGATATTATTGATTTTCTGACCAATTTCCATTAGTATTTCTTGTAGCTTTGGTTTGGTTTTTGCAAATTCTCTAAGCTTGTGTTTATCTGTAAATGTTTTAATTTCACCTTCATATTTGAGAGAGAGTTTTGCTGGATATATGATCTGTGGCAGGAAGTTTTTCTCCTTCAGTGCTCTATATATGTCATCCCTTTGCCTTCTTGACTGCATGGTTGCTGCTAAGTAGTCTGAACTTATTCTTATTGATTCTCCTTTGTAGGAGACCTTTCTTTTATCCCTGGCTGCTTTTAAAATTTTCTCTTTATCTTTGGTTTTGGCAAGATTGATGACAATATGTTTTGGTGATTTTCTTTTTGGATCAATCTTATATGGGGTTCGATGAGCATCTTGGATAGATATCCTTTCATCTTTCATGATGTCAGGGAAGTTTTCTGCCAACAGATCTTCAACTATTTTCTCTGTATTTTCTGTTATCCCTCCTTGTTCTGGAACTCCAATCACATGCAAGTTAGTTTTCTTGAGAGAGTCCCACATGATTCTTAGGGTTTCTTCAATTTTTTAAATTCTTTTATCTGATTTTTTTTCAGCTATACTTGTGTTAATTCCCTTATCCTCCAGGTCCCCTACTCTGCATTCCAATTGCTCAGTTCTGCTCCTCTGACTTCCTATTGCATTGTCTAATTCTGTAATTTTACTGTTAATCTTTTGGATTTCTGAATGCTGTCTCTCTATGGATTCTTGCAGCTTATTAATTTTTCCACTATGTTCTTGAATAATCTTTTTGATTTCTTCAACTGCTTCATCAGCGTGTTCCTTGGCTTTTTCTGTAGATTGATTTATTTCATTCATGAGATCATCCCTGATGTCTTGAAGCATTCTGTAAATTAGTTTTTTATATTCTGCATCTGGCAATTCCAGGATTGTATCTTCATTTGGGAAAGATTTTGATTCTTTAATTTGGGGATTGGTAGAAGCAATCATGGTCTGCTTCTTTATGTGGTTTGATATCGACTGCTGTCTCCCAGCCATCTATAAGATATTGTAATGATTTATTTTATATTTGCTTACTAAGTCTTATCTTGTTTTGTTTTCTTTCAATATACATAGATGGGCTACTAGATTGCACTGTCTTGATTGTTGTAGCCCTTGAATCACTTATGTCCTATTACCAGCTGGTTTGGGTTGTTACCAGATATATAAGCCTAAGAGTCCATTCACTATTCTTGAGTAGAATCCGATTTTGGGTCACCAAGTGTGTGGTGCAGACTGTCACCTATCCACCTAGAAGAGTAGTGGTGATAGTTGTGTGCAGAAGATTCTAGTAGCAGCAGGGGGTCATACTCTAGGGGGGGCAGGATGCTGACAGGCTTCCCCCAAGTGCCAGTGAGGTAGATGTGTCTCTATTCCTCAAGCACTTTGGTGGGTGGGCTCTGCAGCTGTACCTTAGGCACCCAATGCATGTACCTCTACAGATTGGTAGGTGTCACCATCCTCAGACCCCTAAGGCAGAGGCTAGGTGGTCTGGGGGGAGCTTCAGCCCTCATTTCCCCATTGTGAGTCAGTGAGGGCTCTGGTTAATAAGCAGAGATATCAGACCTGGGAAGCTTGTCTTTCCAGTAATCTGCTAAAACAATTACAGTCAGATCACTCTCAGAATTGCCTTTGCATTATAATAGCCACCTTGTTCCCTGTAGGGATGAAAGCCCAAGACTGTGGATCTCATATGCTTGGCTGGAGCTGGTTCTGTATTTTTAGTCCAATTTTGGGAAGTCAGGGAAGGATTTTTGGTCCCTGGTTTTTTGTAGCTGCTTCTCTCAGGCCAGGAGACTGGGTGAGGAAAAGACAAAAAAAAAAAAAAAAAAAAAAAAAACCACAGAGCACTTCACTCTCTGGCTCAGGAAATTCCAATGTGAATGAAGCCGCCTGGGAAGGGGAGGGGAGGGATCAGATAGATAGGACAGAATAGCACCCCGAATATAGACAAAGTTACTTAACTTGCATGGTGATGACTGTTTTATCTGAGATTCCCGAGGGGTGTGTAGCCTGTGTGCGTTGGCTGGGTTGAGATTGCCCCTGAGGGTCAGGCCCGCTTCCTGTGCTTGTGCTGTCTCAGAAGCTGTGGTCAGTTCCTCCGCTCCCAGTCCAAAGTCCAGTGCCAAGGTTCCCCAGCTGGGATGCCGCACTCCAAGCTCCAAAACCAGTCACTGCCTCTGGGTGAGTTCTCCTCTTGTCAGCTGCATCACTGCGCTGCCTGGGTGCACTGGCTGGGCTTCCCCCGAAGTCACTTCTGGGGGCTAGGGCTGCATTCCGTGTTTGCGCCATCTCAGGATGCTGTGCTCAGCTCCCCTGCGCCCAGTCCAAAGCCCGGCGCCAAGGTTTCCTGACTGGGATGCTGGCTTCAGGCCCTGATAAGAGTCGTTGCTTCCCCGTGGTTGCTCGTTCTCAGTCTCTGTCACTCAGGTCAACTCTTTAGATCTGTGTTTGATGGTCAGGGTTCGTAGAATATCATGTATGTGATTGATTCACTTGTTTTTCTGAGTCTTTGTTGCAAGAATGATCCAAGGTAGCTTCTACCTAGTCAGCTATCTTGGCCCTGCCTAATCATTAACTTTTAAAGAAATAAATAACATTTTTATGTTCCTTCTTCTTGTTCCAAAGTAACAATAGTAATATTTTCTTATAGTATACATTCCAGAAATTTATCATTTCTTTCTGTGCCTCTGTCTCATTTACTTTCTCTGTGACATACACACACACACACACACACACATGCATACTATAAAGAGACATGTATCATAAAGTTATTTAATCCTGACTTCAAATCTTTGTACACCTGTAACAGTGGAAATAGTTGCTCTTTTCATGGAAAGCAGTAACAGAATCTCTGCTTTATTGGTATCAATCTGCAGCTTAGCATTAACCTTATCTGTACTGCAAGTTGAAAGGGTTAGTGTCCTCTAGTCCTGAAATAGCATTTATAGGTTTTGTGATTATTCCAAATCCACGCTAATATTTGTAGTCATAGTATAGTCTTAAGAGCTTAGGCACTAAAGACAAAAGGTATTTGGGTTTGAATACTGGCTACACCACTTATCTGCATGAGCTTAAATACTGTATTTAATTGCTTTGGTCATGTTTTTCTCATTCATAAAATAAAAATTACTATAGCCCCTAAAATTATGTATCAGCTTAGAACATATTTGTTAAAAGTTCATCAAAATTTCATTACTTCTATCCTTATCCTTGTTCTTTCTCCATAGAGTTTACAGTCACATTCTATACATTGACTTGACTACTTTTAACCTGTCTCCTTTCCACCAATCAGATTCCATGAGGGCTGGTACTTTTGTCTGTTTCGTTCACTGCTAAGACCGAGGATAATGTTTAGCCTATAGTAGCCAAAAAAATCTATTTGCCAAATTAATTAATCACCTTATTAATCTACCAACTTGAGTTTAGACAAAAGTATTTGTTAAATTTCACCTAAGATGTGATTATAGAAATTAGTTAAATCCCTTCTATGGATTTGCTAATATTGGAAGTTTGAGTTTCCAAATCTTGAAAGTTCTTAAACTTCCAAGATTAAGATTGTTGTAATGTTCAGATAAACTGGTACTTAAAGATTATTTTTCTTTTCTTAAAGTATAAATTATGTGTGTATTATTGCAATATCAACAGTCATTCATATACCTGAATAAGATACTATTTTTATTGACGACAATAAAATGCACCATGCAGATACCCCTTTGGTGAAAGACTTGTGGCTCCAGCTTCAGTGAGTGCTGATGGCAGAATACCTTCAGCTCTCAGGGATCACCAGGGATTGCCTCAGCCTTGCTCAAGGCCATGCTGCTTGCTAGGCTGACTCACTTCTAAAAACTAATTTAATTGGAAGTATTAAATCCTGACCACATTAAACCAAACTCAGGACAAACATGAAGGGCCATTCTTATTCTAGAGATCCCAGCAGGCTCTGCAAGGCTGCTATTTAGCTTGTAGCACACTTCAGCTTCTCCCTCTGACTAATTCTGTTTTCTTCCTCTCCCTTTCATAGGTACTGATCCCAAATGATCTCATTAATAAATATCCTGCACGTCCAACTCCATTTTAGAATCAACTTCTTGGGAATCCCAGGCTACTTCAATTTTTACTAGGAGTGGTTTGATAAAGCAGACATTAAAATGGTCTTTTGGACTGGACCAGTTGGCTCCTGGCTATCATTGAAGAATCCATCACTGGTGATAGACGATCACACAATAGCACCTGCCATAAGGTGGTAAAACAATTTGTAAGAATATCAGTGATGATGAGTTAGAATAATTTATAGATGGAATGGAAAGCTTTTAAGAATTGTGGGAGGTAGTAATTATAAAAAGAGGAGAAGTTGTTGGGTATTGCTAAGTTTGAAAAAGATAAAAGTTAAAAAAAAAAAAAAACCTGAGTGATTGCTTAGTTGTCAATTGTCAAGTGAAACCAAGGGTGAAAGCCACAGACAGAGTTGCATTGGTAATACGGAAGAGGTTCGCATTCCCTGCAGTGGTAGGGAAAAGCAAGCTAGAGATCAGCCCCATGACTTATGATTATAGTAGCCAAGCACCAAAGAATGGTAAACTCCTCATCAAGGCATTTCTGCTATGGCAAGTTTAGAGTCTTGGTTGGGAAAGAATGAAACTAATCTTCATGGGATGAGAGATTTGGGGTTGAGTCCCCCAAAATTTGACACCAAGATATCCCTGTGCACTCTGATCTTGTAGAAGTGATCACCACTCCCTATTAAGTGCAAGAAAAAACACTCCTTTGCTTGAAGATGATGCAGAGATGTCATTCCTGTAAAACCACATGTATCCATCCACCTGAGGAATCTGGTTCTAATAGAGGAACACTTCTGAGAGGGTCCACAGCAAGACTTCCATTGGATTATAATTTTTAACTGCTCCCTTAGGCACTCAAGGCTCCTATGCCAAGGGACTAGCAGGCAAAAGTGGACTCAACTTCTTAGCATGAATATGTGACTGTGTTGCTGTTACCTAATGAAACAGTGAGGAACATACTGAGCACCTGGTTAATCTTGCTGGGTACCTGTAGCTATTGCCTTGCCCAATTGTGAAAATAAAGACAAATGCAGTAACTCTGGCAAGAAAGAAGGTGCTAGAGACAGGGATAATTAGAATCTATAATACCTATGGGTGACAATGAGAATCAGTTGCATCCTGGACCCACTGCTGCACTGGTAGTTTAAAGCATTTCTCTAATCTTCATCTTCTATATTCTTTCAGAAGTAGAGGTCAACTGGAATCCTGGAGAAACTGCTTTCAGAATATATATGAAGAAGTAGATTAGAGTGCTACAAAAGATGGTCTATGGTGGACACTGCTGTGCTACCCAGATCCCTGCTCAGTGAAGAACTTGTTGCCCCAATTCAAGGAGTGCTGTCAGAACAGCCTTCAAATATATCGTATTTAGGGATTACCTCAGCATCAGAAAGCTGTCTAGTCTAAGCCTGTATTCTTTCCTGACGCAGCCCTTATTCATAACTGATTGATATGAGGGTATAAATTTCTTACCATCCTGGCCCAAAATTCAAGACAATTCTGAAGGGCTGTTAAAGCTCTAGAACTTTCTGTGCAATTTGCTGAGGCTGTTGTTGGGCTGTCATAATAGCTTGACTTCTGCTTCTCCCTCAGCTTGATCTTCTTTCTCCCCTCCTTTACACAGGTATTGATATCAAGAACATTCATCAATAGCCATAACGCAATCCAGCTCCATCTCAGAGACTCATTCCCAGGACAACTAGAACAGCATTCTTGACTAGAAATCCTTTCTAGTTGTGTTAGTAAACCCTAACTAATCTTAGGATCTGTGGTTATCCACACATTTTTTATATCCTGGTTATTTGTGTCTTGCTGTCATATTTGCTCATGTCAATATATTAGAACTTCTATAATGGAGAACCAAATATCAGAGGGTTCTTAGCCAGTAAACCTTTAAGAACTCTTCTGATTGTGCAATTGTTGGATTGTATGAGCTTTATTTTTATTTGGAACCTCATTTACTTCATTGGTGATTACTTCTCACCAAGTTACTATTTCTCTGGCTGACATTCTTGGCTCTATTGTATTTTTGTATCTCAAAGACTGTTTTGGCACTTATCTTTTAGTCATAAAATATTAGTTATTACCATCCTTTCCATCATACAAATGAGAGAACTTAGGCCAAGAGAGAGAAAGTTATTAACTCATGTTAGTGATCGTGGTTCTCTGTGCTGGTTTTCATCTCATACCTGAGTTTTTAGTTCATTCTGCTTTCCTATCAGCACTACTGTTTCATAGCTTTTTATGTCTCTTCCTGTCCTCCATACCTCATGTGTGTGTTGCCCACAGACTCCAATCTCACCAAACATGACCTTTCGTGATACACTCTAAAAAGAATGCATCTTGAAACTCGATAATTCTGAGAGTGAAATAACCCAGTAAATAGCTGTCTTGATTTGGGCAAGCTGTGTGATGCTGTTTATGTTGTATAATATGTGAAATCATCTTCTTAGGATATGAATTAGATGCAGGCAACTCGATATTAGGATACTGGTGAACACTGGATACATTAGGACAGAACAGATAAAATAAAATTGCGAGTTGTACATTAAGGTTTTATATCTAAACTTCAACATACTAGTTAAGCAAATTAAACACAAATCAAAGGATTTGTTGGTAGAGGCACTGAACAACTATATCATCCCATTATCATACCTGATATTTATCTAACCTGTTATATTTCTCTATCAAATTGCCTTCATCTGCATAACAAAACAATGTCTCTTTTTTTCTTTTCATCAAAATAACTCGATTCCTGTTTCTTCATTCTATAGGCTTATTTTTTTTTCCTGCTTTTTCATACTGTGATGACAGATGAAATTCATTTAAAATGAAAAACATAACATTAAATGATTATTATGTGTAAACACACAAAAATCACTTACTTTGAATCTGAGCTTTATAATGACTTGTATGTTTCATCCTCTGATTTTCCAAATAGGGAATTCATGATTTTGTTCTCAATTATGTGAATATATCCAGAGGCTTTATTTCAATGCTCATCTAATCATTTATTGAAAGGGACAATATCCAAATAATATGAAGTTTAATGATATCTACCTAAAAAGGGAGAATTTTAATATAAATAATGAAATAGAATACCCAAGGTTACAAAAAACTTGGTTACTAGTCAACCGGTAATTCTAGTTGTATAAACCAAAAAAAAAAAAAAAAACCAAACCCAGTGCTGTCAAGTCAATTCTGACTCATAGTGGCCCTATAGGACAGAGTAGAACCGCCCCATAGAGTTTCCAAAGAGCGCCTGGCAGATTTGAACTGCCGACCCTTTGGTTAGCAGCTGTAGCACCTAACCGCTACGCCACCAGGGTTTATCTAGCTGTATACACCTAATGAAATTATAACAGGGTCCCAATTAACTAAATTCCCTATAGATGTAGCTTAGCAAGACAATAGAGCCATTTATGTGTGTTAAGCTATTTCACATCATACGTAAGGAACATTAGGAGAAAACTGCATTAAAACTTCACAAGCAGGTGCTACTTAGTAAACAGTGCAAGTCATGACCTGAACAGATTGCGTGCAGTGGAAAAAAGCTCAAGGGCTTCAAAAATAGTCATGCTGAATCTTTTGGGGCTTTTTATTCCTTGGTTATGATAAATTTATTTAACAGAATGATACAAGGAAAATAAATCTAGCTTTTTAGATGGTATGGCTATATTAAACTTAATATCATATTACATTCATAAGCATGAGATAATTTATACAGGGAAAGAGTAGGATTCTTGAAAAAATAATTCAAGAGTAGAAGACTTTAAAAAAAATTTCTAGCTAATAATCTTGATGGAGAGAAGAAAGTATTATGGAAATTAAAAAAACAAATATTAGCATATATGAAAAGAATATGATAAAATTACCATAGGCACATAAGAAAAAAGTATATATAATACTCCCAAATGGAGATTTTTCCACTCTATTCTAATTATCAGTATTGATTCATTCATTCATTTGTGTATTTTTAAAATGCCTTCTAAGTGCAGATGTATCAGACATTACAACGTAGGTTGTACTACCCCCAAGGCCGTCAAGTCGATTCCGACTCATAGCGACCCTATAGGACAGAGTAGAATTGCCCGATAGATTTTCCAAGGAGCGCCTGGTGGATTTGAACTGCCGACCTCTTAGTTAGCAGCCACAGCACTTAACCACTATGCCACCAGGGTTTCCCAGGTTGTACTACAGCATCAAAATAGCCAGTAACTGAAAACTGCAAAGGCTTATTTCTCCCTAAAATTGTATCTGCCTGTGACTTGGCTGTAAGACTTTGTCGATCAGAGTTACTCAGGGACATAAACTGAAGGGGCAAACGCCACTCTAAAATTTCCTGTCATCATGTCTGATTTAAAGGGAGCTCTGAAGCAAATTAGTATCAATTAAATGATGTAAGCTAGAACTGACAAACACAAATTCTGGTTAAATATCAATGGCCAGAAAAACAGGCCCTGTTGCACAACGGTTAAGCCCTCGGCTGCTAACTGAAAGGGGGGAAGTTCAAATCTCTCAGCTGCTCTGCAAGAGAAAAGACGAGGCGATCTACTCCCAAAAAGATTATAGCTTAGGAAACCCTATGGGGCAGTGCTACCTTGTCTATACGGTTGCTAGGAGTTGGAATCTACTTGATGTCAAACAACAATAACAATTGCAATTATGTCATCAGCCTGTGTGGTGGTGAGCTGGAAATACTTGGTAAGAGCATCAGTGGTATGGTAGTTCATGCTTCTGGACACAAAATATACAGCCCACTCTCTTCCACAGGTAAAAGACACTTAACCTACATCTTGAGATATCTCCCTGAGATACACTCCTTTGTATCAGGATTGAATTCTAAGGATGGTAGTCTCTCTATCCAAGAATAAAAATATGAGGTGGCTTATAAACAAGTCCAGACGCAAAACCAATCAACAACAAATGACAAGTTGTCTGACCCATGCCCATCATTATAAAATAAAAGAGGGAGGATAGGATAATCACAATAAAACCAAAACCAAAATCAAACCCATTGCCATCAAGTCAATTTCAACTGACAGTGACCCTATAGGACAGAGTACAGCTGCCCCATAGGGTTTCCAAGGAGCAGCTGGTGGATTCGAACTATTGACCTTTTGGTTAGCAGCAAGTTCTTAACCACTGTAGCACCAGGACTCCAAAAACAAGGAGCACAGAGCAGTTGCAAATACATGGACAATTTGCTATCTTCTTGGGAATATACTGCAATGATCCGCTTCTCTCTAAGTAGGAATGTATTTTTAATAAGGTCACACTCCTGAAGCCTGGACAAACATGACAGCCATTAAAATGCATCTTTCAGATATTCTCTTGTGGGAAATGGAATTGGTTGCAGGCCCCAGATGCTACTTTCTGAACCCCTCACTATTTTTACACCAAAACCATTCTCACATGCTGCACGCAGCCAAAGAATGAGCATGACCAACATATCAAGGTAGGTCTATTCCTGTGTGACGCAGGATTCTTTGAAAGGCAACTTTGTCTTGAAGAGTCCCATTGGCCTTTGAAAACATCTTAAAACTCCACTACAGTCTAACAGTCTTCTTACCCAACCTTGTTTCCTCTGTCTCTTCTTCACAGAGATCAGAACTGTATTGGTCTGAAGGCTCTACCAGTCTCCTTTGGCTCTCTTCCCATTTTCCCTCACAAGCATTTTCTCTAAAAAATCACCTGCATGCCTAACCCTATCTTGTATGTACTTTGCAGAGGACCTAAACTAACACAGAAGAGTTCTCCATTTGTCATTTACTGTGACCTTTGGTTCCAACTTCTTGGAGGTTTATTTTGTTCTGTTTGCTTTGTTCACATCTAAATAGAGAATTGGAGAATATGAGCTCCATAGTGACTGAGCTACTTTATTAGTTACTTCCTAAATGAAAAGATTTGAGACCCATGAGTCATTTAAAATCTTAAAAACATGAAGATTTTTAGCCCAGGATGTGTGTTTGATGCTATATATATATATTCATTGTTTTTAGCAGCCATCAAGTTGACTTTCGACTCATGTGACACCATGCACAACAGGATAGGACTGTTGTGATAATTAGTGTTTTCAGTGGTTAATTTTTTTGGAAGTGGATCTCCAGGACTTTCTTCCTAGTCTGTCTTAGACAGGAAGCTCTACTGAAACCTGCTCAGTATCATAGCAACACCCAATTCTCCGCTGACAGATGAGTGCTTGTTAGGCTTGAATATTAGCAAGTAATTATGTTGTTAAATAACCTAAAATAATTTTAAATTAATTAAAATTAAAAATAAATTACAGTAAAAATATTAAATATGATATATATTTAAAACTTAGATGTAATTTGCATACAATAAAATGTACATTTTAAGTGTTCAATGAATTGTAACCAACATGCAAAAAAAAGAAATAGAATATTCTGATCGCTCCAGAAATTTCCCTTTGGCCTTTCCAATCTATCTTCTCCAGGGCTAATAACAACCTTTTGACCATAGATCTATTTTGAAAGTTCTAGAACTTCATATAAATGGATTATGTAGTCTTTCCTGTAGGTCTTCTTTCACTCAGCATAATGTATGGCATATTCATTCCACATTGTTGCATCAATAAGTAGTTTATTCTTTTTTATTGCTGATAAGTATATATATGTCTTTATTCATAAAAAAAATATGTTTACGTTTACAAGAAATTGCCAAAATTTTCTAAAATTTCTTACCATTTTATACACCCCCAAACAATAGATGAGAGATACAACCTAAGATTCTACACTGATAATTTTTTTTATCGTAGTAGATATATATAAATTTTTCTAAAAATATGTTGGAAAGTATTCTGTTGTATTAGCTGATCTCTTCACTCATAGACAGATTGGGTATGAACTCACACAGATTTCAACATTACAAGAAAATGGAGTGGGACACCAGTTATTTGTTCTACGTTATAATAGGAAGGAATAGAAGATGTGGCAGAGAAATGATGAGATCCCAGGTATGTTTGCCTTTTCCCTCCTTGTTTTTCTCAAGAGCTGTAATACATAAGGATTTGATAGTTATTTATTTTTTGTGCATGCTGGTGGAAGATTAGAGCAGTTGCTTTCCTGGATATATTGGAAAATCCAGTCAGCTACAATAGAATGGAATCAATTTTACTACCCCTTACATGTTTACATGTAGGAGTCGTAGTGCCTTATTATTAGTCTTTTCAGGCCCTGGTTTCTTGACCTTTTCTACTGAATATTATAGTAAACATTGCCTTTATATGTGCTTACATCCTGAACATTATTTTAGGAGATACTTCATAAGTTTGATAGATGAAGAAATTAAGGAGGAAAACATAAAGGTCAATTTTTTACAGCATATTGATGGCAAATAATTGAAACTCTCATTCTTTATGTGAATCAGAAACTTTATGTGTTCACTATATTTGCATCATTGATCAAGACATTATTATGCTAATAGGATCTAGCCTACTCATAGCGGCCCTACAGGGCAGAGTAAAACTACCCCGTAGGATTTCCAAGGAGCAGTTGGTGGATTTCAACTGCTGACTTTTTGGTTAGCAGCCGTAGCTCTTAACCACTGTGCCACCAGGGCTCCAGAGATACAGCAGATGGATATTTTTTACTTTTATTTAAAATATCAGCTGATATCTTAATGTCATTTTACTTTTAATACTTCGTGTTCTTCATTCTTGCAGATTGTTACTAATTTTTAGGCTAGGCTTAAATTCAGTGGGAGAATCTCACAGAATTTCCAACCCTAACACATTCTAGAAACCTATTTAAGTGTTTCTTTCTCCCCTTACAGCTTATCTCCTAATTACCATTCAAATCCCAACAGGACCGTACCTCTTTTGGATTTGGTTTTATTTCTATTCTATTCTATTTATTCTGGAGGCTAGGTATAAATAAGATATATGGCTTTCTCATTTTATCGTATCTCTATCTGAAATAAATTCAACTTTATTTTATTTTATTAATTTCCCAAAATGTCTCCCAGTAACATTTGGCAGTGCCTTTAGTATTTTTTTTTTTTTTTTTTAGTATTGAACCACCAGGTGTCTGTCAGTTAGTCATACAATAGTGACTTGCATGTTTCTGTGATACTAAAAGCTTTGTCACTGGTACTTCAAACACCAATAGGGTCACCATTGGTGGACAGGTTTCAGCAGACCTTCCAGAATAAGAGACTAGGAAGAAGGTCCTGAAGTCTACTTCTGAAAAAAAAATTAGCCAGTGAAAACCTTATGAATGGCAGCGGAACATTGTCTGATACAGTGCTAGAAGATGAGCCCTTCATATTGGAAAGCACTCAAAAAACAGCTGAGGAAGAGTGGCCTCCCCAAAGTAGAGCTGACCTTAATGATGTGGATGGAGTCAAGCTTTCTGTAACTTCATTTGTGGATAACTATGACTCAAAATGAGAAGAACAGATGCAAACATCCACTAATAATTCAAAGATGGAATGTACAAAGTATGAATCTAGTAATATTGGAAGTTGTCAAAAAATGAAAATTACCACATAAACATCAATACCCTAAGTATTAGTGAGTTGAAATGGACTGGTATTGGCCATTTAAATCAGACTATCATATGGTGTACTATGCCAGAAATGACAAATTGAAGAGGAATTGCGGTGCATTTATCATCAAAAACATTTCAAGATATATCCTGAAGTACAATGGTTTTAGTGATAGGATAATATACATACATACACCTACAAGGAAAACCAGTTAATACAACTGTTATCCAAATTTACACACCAACCACTAAGGTCAAATATGAAGAAATCGAAGATTTTTACCAACTGAAATTGATCAAACATGCAATCAAGATGCACTGATAATTACTGACAACTAGAATGCTAAAGTTGGAAACAAAGAAGAAGGATTAGTAGTAGGAAAATATGACCTTGGTGATAGAAACGACTCTGGAGATCACATGATAGAATTTTGCAAATCAACAACTTCTTCATTGCAAATACCTTTTTTCAACAACATAAATGGTGACTATACATGTGGAAGTCACCAGATGGAATACACAGGTATCAAATTGACTACATCTGTGGAAAGAGATGATGGAAAAGCTCAATATCACCAGTCAGAACAAAGCCAGGGGGTGACTGTGAAAAAGATCATAAATCTTTAATATGCAAGTTCAAGTTGAAGTCAAAGAAAATTGAAACAAATCTATGAGAGCCAAAGTACAATTTTGAGTATATTCCACCTGAATTTAGAGACCATGTCAAGAACAGATTTGATACATTGATCACTAATGACCAAAGACCAGATGAGTTTTGGAATGACATCAAGAAGATCATACATAAAGTAAGCAAGATGTCATTAAAAAGACAGGAAAGAAAGAAAAGCCCAAAATGAATGTCAGAAGAGACTCTGAAAGTAGCCCTTGAACATAGAATAAAGGGAAAGGAAGAAATGATGAAGTATAAGAGCTGAACAGAAAATTTCAAAGGGAAACTCAAGAAGACAAAGTAAAATATAATAATGAAATGTGAAAAGACCTGAAGATATAAAACCAAAAGAGAAGAACACACTCGATATTTCTCAAGCTGAAAGAACTAAAGAAAAAAATTCAAGCCTTGAGTCGCAATATTGAAGGATTCTATGGTGAAAATATTAAAAAACTCAGGAAGTATAAAAAGAAAGTGGAATGAATACACAGGGTCATAGTACCAAAAAGAATTAGTTGATGTCCAACCATTTCAGGAAGTAGCATATGATTGATCAAGAACCAGTGGAACTGAAGGAAGGCATCCAAGTTGCACCGAAAGCACTGGGGAAAAACAAGGCTTCAGGAATTGATAGAACACCAATTGAAATCTTTCAACAAATGGATGCAGTGCTGGCAGTGCTCACGCATCTATGCCAAGAAATTTGGAAGACAGCTACCTGGCCAACCAACTGGAAGAGATCCATATTTGTACCCATTCCAAAGAAAGGTGATTCAACAGAAGGTGAGAATTATAGAACAATATCGTTAATATCACACACAAGTAAAATTTTGCTGAAGATCACGCAAAAGCTGTTGCAGCAGAACATTGACAGGGGACTGCTGGAAATTCAACCAGGATTCAGAAAAGGACATGGAACAAGAGACATCATTGCTGATGTCAGATGGATCTTGGCTGAAAACAGAGAATACCAGAAAGATATTTACTTGAGTTTTATTTACCATGCAACGGAATTCGACTGTGTGTATCATAACAAATTATGGATAACATTTCAAAGAATGGAAATTCCAGAACACTTAATTGTGCTGATGAGAAAACTGTGTATAGACCTAGAGGCAGTTGCTCAAACAGAACAAAGGGATACTGCATGGTTTAAAGTCAAGAAAAATGTGCATCAGGGTTGTATTCTTTCACCATACTTATTCAATCTGTATGCTGAGAAAACAACCCAAAAAGCTGAACTTTGTGAAGAAGAACATGGCATCGGATTGGGGAAAGACTCATTAGCAACCTGAGATATGCAGATGACACAACCTTGTTTGGTGAAAGTGAAGTGGACTTGAAGCACTTACTAATGAAGATCAAAGACCACAGTCTTCAGTATGAATTACACCTCAACATAAAAAAATAATAATAATAACCTCACAACTGGACCAATGAACAACATCAGGATAAACAGACAAAACCTTGAAGTTGTCAAAGGTTTCGTTTTACTTGGCTCCATAATCAATGTCTATGGAAGCAGCAGTCAAGAGTTTTAACAATGTGAGGCAGAGCCAACATGACACTATAGAGAGAAGTGCCACGCCACCCCGCCACAGAAAAGACCCAAAAAACTATGTAAAACAGAGACAGATGTTAATACTGGAACCCTAAGCATCAAATGAAGAGATAAAGAACTCGAGCAAGCACTAAATGGAATTAGACACTGGCAGAGAACAGGAGTGAGGAGAGATACAAAGTGGAGGTCCTCTATCAGTCCACATTGCACAAATTTGCTGTCTTGGACTCCACAGTCACCGAGATAGGTAAACAGGGAGTGTGGGAAGGCAGCTTCATGGAGCTCTCAGCAGGAGACAGAGCACCCGGTAACCAGCAATACACGCTTTTCTATCCCCTACCCTTATTCCCTCTGCTTGGCCTCCACTTCCTGGCAGGACAGGGTCACTTGGCCGGGGAAACGTCAACTCTGTGTCACATGGATTAGTTCCACCCACTCTGGCCAGCTGCCTCAGTGCCATTTTTTTGTTGCTGTTGTTGCTTTTTTCAGCTTCTTTTGGTTTCTTTTTCTCTCTCTTACCTCCTTCCCTTCCTTTCTGTCAAACACCTGGCTCCATGTGCCATCACTGCTCCTTCTTGACAGGCTGTAAAACATTGCTCAGCTGGACAACCACTTCCCTGGTCCGGGTGACCATGCTGGTGGAATTTCTGTGGGCTTTTAATTTTTTTTTCTTTTTTATTTCTTGGTTTCTTGTCTTTCTCTACATTCCTTCCATCCCTTTCTCCTGACCACCAAGCCGAGCCACGTGGCCTTTCTCCTTTTTTTTTTTTTTTAAACCTAGTTTCTTAGTCCTCTCTCCCTTCCTTCCTTTCCTTTCTCTTGCCCATCTAGCTGTGTGTGCCATATCTGTCCCTTCTTGATGGGCTGTGACTCACTGCCTGGCTAGAGAGCCACCGGCACACAGCAACCTCAGGACTGCACTACTCCAATGGCAGGCTCCCTCAGCACTTTTTTTTGACTCCTGTTTCTCTCTCCTCTTTCTCTTCTTTCCCAAGCTCACTTAACTCCACATATCAAAACCTCCCCTCTCCCCCCCCCCCACCTATCTGCACTGTGTGCAGAGTGTCCAACCCTCAAGCAGCACATACACAGTATACCGGGATCTGCCCTGCACTGACTTCTGGGGCTACCCTATTGGCCTCAGTCTCAAATGACCCTTCCCAGCCCCTCCTCTTCTGCTGGACCTGTCCAGCTGTACCATAGCTGAGCAACTGACCCTGTCCATTGAACAAGGTGGTGAGAAGTATCGTATGCACAGACAAGCAAACAACAAAGAACATCCAGCCTGCCTGATCAGATGTAACAACAACAACAACAACAAAAGTAGGACAAAACAAACAAATCTACAATCAATAAATGAAGAAAATAACTATGGAATGTCCTGAAGACAGCAGATGATATCAAAACATTAAAAAAACAGGACAGGATGATTCTAGTAGGTATCCAAAATAAAACACCAGATGACCTTTCAGTAGAAGAAAAGGTGCTGGAATTACCTGATAGGGAATTCAAATCTTTAATATTCAGCACTATCTAAGAGTTGAAGCAAAAAGCAGACAAAAATGAGGAAAACAGACAAAATCATGGAAAAGACAGACAAAACAATGGAAGAATTCAGGAAAATACTAAGAAACAAAATGTCGAAATAAATTCACAACTAGAAATCATACAAAAACAGCAATTAGAAATCCAAAAGAAAAACAAGATTTCAGAAATGGACAGTGTCACAGAGGATCTGAGGGGCAGATCTGATACAATGGAAGACAGGATCAGCAAATGGGAAAACAAACACTTGAATGCCACTTCATTTGAGGAAAAATCAGAGAAATGAATGAAGAAAAATGAAGAAACCCTGATAACGATGTGGGATACAATCAAAAGCAAAAATTTGTGAGCAATTGGAGCTCCAGAATGGGGGGACAAAATGGAAAACACAGAGAGGATCATTGAAGAATTGCTGACAGAAAACTCCCTTAATATCATGAAAGGTGAAAAGCTTATCATCCAAGAAGCTCAATGAACCCCATATAGGATAGACCTCAAAAGAAAGTCACCGAGGCATATCATAATCACACTCACTAAAACAAAGGCAAAGAAAGAATCCTGAGAGCAGTCTGAGAAAATTGAAAAGTCACATACAGAGGGGAAGCAATAAGACTAAGCTCTAATTACTCAACAGAAACCATGCAGGCAAGAAGGCAAAGAAATGACATATATAAAACCTTGAAAGAAAAATAATTGTAAACCAAGAATAATATATACTGCAAAACTATCACTCAAATATGATGATGAAATTAGGACATGTCCAGATAAACAGAAATTAAAGGAATATGTAAAAACCAAGTCAAACTTACAAGTATTATTAAAGGGAGTCCTTCAGTTACAGAACAAACAACATCATGACAGCCTGAATCTAGGATGTAAGACTGCATCAGCCAGATACCAACCTGGGCGATGATCTCTCAAAACTAAAAGATTTACAGCTGGGAACCAGAGAGGTAAACCTGTAAATGACAACAACATAAGAACAAAAAAAGAGGGAATAAACAAATGGAGAGGAAGGCAAGGCAAAATCAAGTAATAAAAGACTGGTTCAAATGTAGGAAGATAAGAGTAAATTTCAAGGTAACCACAAGCCTACTATCAAAATAAAGAAGAAAACATAAAGTCTCAGTAAACACAAAATCTATAAAAACAAAAGAAATAAGAAAAAAAATCCACAAACAAAAGAAATTCAACAAAGAGTAAGAGGAACAGAGCAAATGTCAGTACCACAAAAAAAAAAAAAAAGTGTTACAAAATGACAGCAATGAACTTACACCTATCAATAATTACACTGAATGTAAATGGCCTAAATGTACCCATAAAGAGACAGACAGTGACAGAATGGATAAAAAAAAAGGACTCATCAATATGCTGTCTACAAGAGACACACCTTAGAAACAAAGAGCAAGGGAGAATGAAGAAAATGAAAGACACAAAGGGAAAGATTAGTCTAAAGGACTAATGGACCACAACTACCATAGCCTCGACCAGGCTGAATCCAGCACAACTAGATGGTGCCCACCTACCACCACTGACTGCTCTGACAGGAATCACAATAGAGGGTCCCAGACATCTGGAAAATAATGTAGAACAAAATTCTAACTCACCAAAAAAGACCAGACTTACTGGCCTGACAGAGACTGGAGAAACTCTGGGAGTATGGCCCCCAGAGACATCATTTTAGCTCAGTAATGATGTCAAACCTGAGGTTCACCCTTTAGCCAAAGATTAGGCAGACCCATAACACAAAATGAAACTAAAGGGTCACATCAGCCCAGGGGCAAGGACAAGAAGGCATGAAGGGATAGGAAAGCTGGTAATACAGAATACAAGTTCAAAAAGGGAGAGTGTTGACATGTCCTGGGGTTGTTAAGAAATGTCACAAAACAATATGTGTACTAATTGTTTAATGACAAGCTAGTTTGTTCTGTAACCTTCATTTAAGCACAGTAAAACAAAATTCAAGAAAAGAAATTAAGCAATGCATTGCATTGGGAAAATCTGTTGCAAAAGGCCTCCTTAAAATGTTACAAAGTAAAGATGTAACTTTAAGGACTATGACGTGTCTGACCCAAGCCCTGCTGTTCTGAATGGCCTCACATGCATGTGAAAGCTGGATAATGAATAAGGAAGACTGAAGAAGAATTGATGCCTTTGGATTATGGTGTTGTCAAAGAATATTGAATATACCATGGACAGCTAGAAGAACAAATAAATCTGTTTCGGAAGATCAGTCAGAATGCTCATTAGAAGCAAGGATGGTGAGATTACGTCTCACATACTTTGGACATGTTATCAGGAAGGACCAACTCCTGGAGAAGGACATCACGCTTGGTAAAGTAGAGGGTCAGGGAAAAAGGAGAAGACCCTCAATGGAATGGATTGACACAGTGGCTGCAACGATGCGCTCAAGTACAACGATCATGAGGGTGGCGCAGGACTGAGCAGTGTTTCGTTCTGTTGTACACAGGGTCTCTATGAGCTGGTACCGACTTGATGGCACCTAACAACAACAGCAACAAGTAGTATTGAATGAGTAATTAATAGACATCCTAAACTCTGCTTTTGCAGTTTAAAGCTGAAACTATAACCTACACTTGCAAATGTTAGCCCAGCTTTTTAGCAAATTCCCAATTCTGAGAAAGCTCTGACATGAATTATCTATGTACTGTGTCAGTTATGTGTACAGGTACTTGGCTGACTGTGAGGATTTGGGGAAGTGGGTAGGAGATGGAGTTGGACTAGATAGGTGGTAGGAGAAAGTAACTTTTACATGGTATGCTACGATGGGCTCGTGATAACAAGTACCCTTGAAATCGATCCATGTGACTAGGCAATTCTTGATGAAAATGCAATCAGAAGAAAACCATTGTGTGAAAATATAATAATACTCAGTTGTTTATTGTGTTTGCTCTTTATTTTGGGGAGCGCTCCAGATTTCTAATCAACTCAGAAATATCATTTGCTGAAGAATCAATTTGAATTCAATTAGGAGATAAAGATTTTCCTCTCAGAAAGTGAAACCCATCAGCTACATCTTTCGAGCTTTTAGCCTTCAAGTCCCTTGATGAAGAGATGATATTCCACCATCACACTAACTCTCAAACTGTATCTATTGATCAAAGGTACTGTCACACACAATGATCTTGTATTAATCAGCTCAGAATCTGACTTTAGACATTAGCCATAATAAGTTAAAGGGTTAATGTTACATTTGGGATATTCATTTTCTCTTTATATCATCAGAACAATTTATAGAAGCTGAACAGATCCTTAAGTCCCTGGCAGCAGTTTTAGTGAAAGGAAAATTTTAGTCTATTATTGCTGAACTCAGGGCAACAAAAGGAAGACATGTGAAGTCTTCATGTTGCTCACGCCTTGATTAGATGAATGCTCCCAACCATTGCGGATGCTTTCTCCTTAGGCAGTGGCAATTACGAAACTATCCAAGCCATCTTTTTGAGCTCTGCTTTCCTAGGAAAACTAGGGTCTGTAGTAGAATACAAGCACTATGAGACACCAATGCCCTCTTACCTTAGTTAGGCTATTTAATTCTCTTGGCTCTCTGTTTTATAATTTACCTGTAAGTTCTACTACGGAACTGAGCATTTACTTGGCAATATTTTGAGGTTTAGCAATAATAGGGTTATACAATATTTTTAATACATTAAATACTTAGAAATGCTAACTGAGGTTTGGTTTGGACAGGAATGAAAGGTAAGATTAAGTATTTTAGCATCATAAAACGGCATATTTAATTAAACCAAGACAGGTTGCAGCTTATTATATAATGATAGATAAACAGGGATCCTTTCAAGTTTGACCATGATATATTTGGGGCAATAATTAAATAATTTGCAAGGTGGATAGCAAGTATATGAAGAAAACTACACACAAAGATGTAATTGTAATAAGTATATATGTATATTTTTTAATTTACATAAAATTCTGGGTGACAGATTCTTAAAGATCTTCTACATGTACTGAAAATTTATATACAGTATATTACACTAAGAATTGGGTTACAGAAGGCACAAGTGATAAAATTTCAATAATGTAATCAACTTTTTGGGCAGTGTATTTAAAACAAGGGAAGTTAGACTGTTTAGAACAGTATCTTTCAATAGAAATATAAGATATATATGTACTTTAAAATTTCTGTTGTTGTTGTGAGTTGCCATGGCCTTGACTCCAGCTCATAGAGACATTATGTATAAAAAATGAAACATTGCCCAATCCAGCACCATCCTTAAAATTGTTGGTATCTGAGACCATTGCTGAAGGCGTGTGCCAATCCATTCTGTTGAGAGCTTTCCTCATTTTCACTGACCCTTTACTTTACCAAGCATGATGTTCTTCTTCCACAATTGATCCTGCCTGATGACAAGTCCATAGTAAGTGAAACAAAGTTTGGTCATCCTCGCTTCTAAGGAGCATTCTGGCTGTACTTCCTCAAAGACTGACTTGTTCATTTTTCTGGCAGTCCATAGTATGTTCAATATTCCTTGGCAACACCACAATACGAATGCATCAATACTTTTTCTGTTTTTCTTTTTCATTGTGCAACTTTCACATGCATATGAAGTGATTAAAAATACCATGGCTTTGTTCAGTAGTGCCTAATTCATCACAGTGACATATTCGATTTTTAGCCCTTTAGGGAGGTCTCTTGTGTAGATTTGATCAATGCAATATGTCAATTGATTTCTTGACTGCTGTTTCCATAGGTATTGATTAAAAATTACTATTTGTCACATTAAAAAGCTTTTTTAAAAAGTATAATTCATTTTAATAATACATTCTAGTTAACTCAATATGTCAAAATACAATCTTAATATGTAATCAATATAAATATTAATGGGATATTTTACATTCTTTTTTCATATAAATCTACATCTGTGAGTATTTTTACAGCTCATTTCAATTCAGATGCTACACTTTCATCTGAAATAGCATCAACTTCTCTCTAGAGCATTTATACAAATTACAGTAGAAAAAAAAGACTCCAATACTATAGATTTTTGAAACAAACCTAAAATTTATCAGTAACAGAAACTAGAACTGAAAGATTATGTTCATTTAATATGTGTCCACATTGACCCAACTAGCTCACCTATTTGAGAATAACTTATTTCACTTTTAAGGTAGAAATATGTTTCAAAATTAAATCTATCAAGTTAAATAAATTAACTCGTGTCAATTTAGTACTATTAACATCAAACTCAAAGGAGTGATACAAAGGAGTGAAAAAATTTTTCAAGACCAATCACCTATTCATTGGAAACACCTTTTTTCAACAACATAAATGCATCTTTACACTTGGATCTCACCAGATGGAATACACAGAAATCAAATCAACATCAGTCAGAAGAAACCAGGGGAAGAATGCAGAACAGACTACCAATTGCTCATATGAAAGTTCAAGAAATATGAAAAAAATTAAAATGAGTCCATGAGAAGCAAAGTATGACCTTGAGTATATCTCAACTGAATTTAGAGACCATCTCAAGAATAGATTTGGTGTGTTGAACAGTAATGACCAATTCAACCATACCGGTTGTAGGATGACATCAAGGACATCATACACAAAGAAAGCAAAAGGTCATTAAAAAGATGGGAAAGAAAGGAAGGACCAAAATGGATGTCAGAAGAGACTCTGAAACTTGCTCTTGAATATTAAGCAGCTAAAGCAAACAGAAAGAATGATGAAGTAAAAGAGCTAAACAGAAGACTTCAAATGGGGGCTGGAGAAGACAAAGTATTGTAATCACATGTGCAAATACCTGGAGATAGAAAACCAAAAGGGAGGAACACACTCGACATTTCTCAAACTGACAGAACTGAAGAAAAAGTTCAAACCTCAAGTTGCAATATTGAAGAATTCTATCTGCAAAAAATTGAACAACAAAGGAAGTACCAAAAGAATATGGAAGGAATACACAGAATCACTGTAACAAAAAGAATTGGTTTACATTCAGCCATTTCAGGAGGTAGTATATGATCAAGAACCAATGGAATTGAAGGAAGAAGTCTAAGGTGCACTGAAGGCATTGGTGAAAAACAAGCCTCCAGAAATTGATGGAATATGAATTGAGATGTTTCAACAAATGGATGCAGAGCCAGAAGTGTTCACTTGTCTATGCCAAGAAATTTGGAAGACAGCTACCTTGCAAACTGACTGGAAGAGATTCATATTTGTGCCCATTCCATGGAAAGGTGATCCAACAGAATGCAGAAATTGTGGAATAATTATCATTAATACCATGTGCAAGTAAAATTTTACTGAAGATCGTTGAAAAGCAGTTGCAGCAGTACATTGACATGGATCTTGGCTGAAAGCACAAAATACCAGAAAAATATTTACCTGTGTTTTATTGACTATGCAAAGGCATTCTACTGTGTGTATCATAACAAATTATGGACAACATTGAGAAGAACGGGAATTCCAGAACAGTTAATTGTGCTTATGCAGAACCTGTATTAGACCACAAGGCAGTTGTTCAAACAGAAAAAGTGTATACTGTGTGGTTTAAAGTCAAGAAAGGGGTGCATTAGAGTTGTATCATTTCACCACACATTCAATCTCTATGCTGAGCAAATTATCCTAGAAGCTGGACTATATGAAGAAGACAGCGGCATCAGCTTGGAGGAACTGTAATTAACAGCCTGCGATATGCAGATGACGCAGATGACACAACCTCGCTTGCTGAAAGTGAAGAGGACTTGAAGCATTTACCAATCAATATCAAAGGCTACCGCCTTCAGTATGGATTACACCCCAACATAAAGAAAACAAAAATCCTCACAACTGGACCAATAAGCAACACCATGATAAACAGAGAAAAAATTGAAGTTGTCAAGGATTTCAATTTACTTGGATCCACCATCAATGCCCACGGGAGCAGCAGTAGAGGAATCAAATGACATTTTGCACTCGGCAAATCTGCTGCAAAATACCTCTTTAAAATGTTAAAAATCAAAGATGTCACTTTAAAGACTAAGGTGAGCCTGACCTAGGCCATGGTGTTTTCAATCACCTCATATGCATGTAAACGTTGGACAATAAATAAGGAAGACCTAAGAAGAACTGATATATTTGAATTATGGTGTTGGCAAAGAATATTGAATATACCGGGGACTGCTAGAAGAACAAATAAATCTTTCTTGGAAGAAGAACTGCTAGAATACTCATTAGAAGCAAGGATGGTGAGACTTCATCTCACATACTTTGGACATGTTATCAGGAAGGACCACTTGCTGGAATAGGACATCATATTTGGTAAGGTAGAGAGTTAGCAAAAAAGAGGAAAACCCTCAGCAAGATGAATTGACACAGTGGGTGCAACAGTGGGCTCAAACATTACAATCCTTGTGAGGATGGTGCAGGACCCAGCAATGTTTCTTTTAGTTGTAAATAGGGTCACTGTGAGTTGCAACAGACTTGAGGGCACCCACCAACAAGAATTGTAAAGGCATTTATATAATTTCTATACCCTTTTCTTAAATAATTGATATGTCATTTCAGGTATTGATCCATGATTTTTGTCTTTCTCTTAACATATTACATCTTTTTCCAGATTAGCACATACAGTTCTGGTGTCTTTTTTTATAGCATTGAAAAATATTCCACAGCGTGACTGCCCTCAAATTCAATGATTCATCAGAAAGATTCCAAGACTCAATAGCAGGTTAAACTCATGGCTAAGGTTTATTATACCAAAGGTTATAGGGTAAAAGCAACAGAAAAAAAATGTATACATATATATACACTTTTTTTCTGTTGCTTTTATATATATATATGTATATGAATTGGATAAAGTCCGGAGAGGTCAGCCAAAGGTTTCCAGTCCTTCTCCACCCAGAGTCATACAGGATGTACTCTCTCTACCAGCAGACTACAGGGACACATGTGAAATGTCTCTTCCCGGGGAAGCTTATCATGTCTCAGGGTCTGAAGTTTTATGAAGGCACATCCCCATTATATGAACAGCAATGATATCCAAAACTATCCAAAACTCAAGACCTGAGGCCAGATACCAGATATATATCATAAATATTGCTAAACAATCCATACAAGATAATGCAGCGTTCCCCTGAAAAAATCTGTAGCCACGTTTGCAATAAAAGAAAAGTCCTCTGGGCATACATAACAACATTATTTGTCAGTAATATAAGGAACATTCCGAGAGCTGCATTCCCAGGGTTTGGCCATGGGTCAAATGAGGTTCTGGGCTCCTGTGGAGGTATGCGAGAATTGAATAACCAGATCTGCTGTGCTAACTCTTTCCACACAATCCTCATAAACTGCTAACTCAAGTAACCGTGGGTCAAATGAGGTTCTGGGCTCCTGTGGAGGTATGCGAGAATTGAATAACCAGGTCTGCTGTGCTAACTCTTTCCACACAATCCTCATAAACTGCTAACTCAAGTAACAATGACATATAGAAATAGGAATTAATTTGTTTCCCGTTAAAAGACTTCAACAGTTGGGAGTCAAGGACTAGTTGAACAGCTCAGAAGTTTCATCAGGATACAGGTTATTTCTACTTTACTTTTAATATCCATTCTTATAGTGTCAACGTTTTTCTTCATGGTTAAGGTCTTATGGTTAAGGACTCATGCAGGTGCCATGCCTCTAGCATCATTACCGGCCAGAAGAAGGAGCGGAAAAAGATGTATTACTATATTTTATGCAAATAACGTGCCTTCTGCATTTGTTTGCACGCAGCACCCTCCCCCTTGAGGTATTTTTGTAAGAGTTCTATGATAATTTTTTTTTTTTTTACAGCAACGTGTGGAAGAGGATTGGCATGGCGGTGCTTGTGAGGATGCCTAACCAGGAGGACACAGTTGACAAACAAACAACGAGACTTCTGTGTTTGTCTGCATAAAATATGGTACATGTGCATGGGGTCGCTATGAGTCAGAATCAACTTGACGGCAACAGGCTTTTATGAGAAAGAAAATCAAAAGTTTCCAAGAAATTCCCATCATATTTGATCTGTGTTTTATTGCTCCAACTGGTATCATATAGCTAATTAAAACAACACATGAGACTGGACAATTGAATTTCTAATGTTTCAACCTATATAACTGAAGAAAACTTGTGAGAAAGGATTGGGAGTCAGTAATGAATAAGCCAACCTACATAATTTGCTATAGTTCACTTCTTTTATTATTCAACACCCATTCACACTTTCTTCCCTTTATTTACCTTGTTATATAGAATGGGTTCACCTTTTATCTCCTCATCCCTTTCCATAAATTTCAGATGTTGCTCCAATGAGTAAAACAACTAAAGGACGAGTTATTTTTTTCCTAACAAATATACTATTACAGTATGCAATGAAGGAGAAGAAATATAACTGCATTTAAAAAGAGAGAGGAAAAAAATAATTACTTGGAAAAGAGGTTTTGGGAAACATATAACAGCCATTTTATCATAGCACTTTTTTTACCCTGATGGAACGAACTGCGAAGAGTACTCGAATCTGCAATTGAGCTAGATCATCAGTTGCCCAATCTGTCTGTTTGGGATTCTGTTTTCTGTTAGTGTCACCACTGTTTACGACCCTTAATAGTTCATTATTGTTCCCTGGAGCAGGTGGGGGAAACCTTTCTTACCCATTACCCTCTAAAAAAAACCAATAAACCAAGTGCCCTCGAGTCGATTCCGACTCATAGCGACCCTTTAGGATGGAGTAGAACTGCCCGATAGAGTTTCCATATTACCCTCTAGGGCAGATTTTTCAATTTAGCACTATTAACATTTTAGTCCAGGTAATTCTTTGTTGTCAGGGCTGCCCTGTACATTATGAAATGCTTAGCAACATCTCTGGCATCTACCCACTAGATTCCAATAGCACTACATAGTTTTGACAGTCAGAAATGATTCTAAGCTTTGTCAAATATTCCCCGGGGGCAAAATCACCCCTTCCTTCCAAGTTGAGAACCACTGCTCTAGGCCCCAGGAAATATTTAGTAACATGTTGATTTATTTTCAAATATTTGATCATTTTTCAGATATCATTCTCATTGATTTCTAGTTTAATTTGTTCTAGTCAAAAGATATATTTTGAACATTCAATTTTCTTGTGGATCCAGAAAAGCGAATTATTTTGTAAGTGTTCCATGTACATTGAAAAGAATGTACACTCTGCTCCTGCTGGGTGGAGTGTTTTATAAACATCAATTAGTTCAAGTGCTCATGTTGGTTAATGGTGAAGTCTCCTGTGCTTTTTTTTTCTATCTGCTTGTTCTATTGATTACTGAGAGAAGTGCTGAGGTGTCTAGCTCTAGTTTTAAATGTGGATATGTCCGTTTCTCCATTCAGTTTTATCATATTTGTTTCTTCAAGTTTCACCATCTTTTGTCTGTCATCCTCATTCTTCTGTATTGCTCTGAAGTGATTTTTTTTAATTCTATTATTTGGGTCATCTGGTAGTTGGAGTCTATTGATTAACTTCCTCTTCCTCTTCAGAGTTGTTTATGTTTTCGAGGTTCTTTATATGCTAATTAATTTTTATTGTGTCTTAGCTCCTGCTAAAATCTTCTGGAGAATGTTAATTTACTTCCTTCCTTTCTTTCTTGCTTCCTCCTTTCCTCCCCTTCCCCCCCACTTTTCTTGTTTATTCTTTTTGTTTTTCAGTAGGCAATCAGTCTGATTAGATTTACACTGGAACTCCTGAACTGCCTTCCTTGCACTGTGGTTCCAGTTTTACTTTAGATTTCAAATATTTACAGTAATATTCTGATCTGCCTGATGTGTGCACCATGTGAAGGACACCCTGCAACCTAGGCAGTGGCTTACACTACAGTTTTCAAAGCTTTGTTGGGCTAATTCAAGTTGGTAATTTATTTTGTTGATTTTTAAACCTTCCTATATTTTGACCTGTTTATTTTTCTCAAATAGTTTTTTTTTTCCCCTTGTAAATATCTCCATTGAAAAACACGGTATCATTTTCTAAGTGCCACCATCTGCACCTTGCTTTTATGTGGACAAGCAAGCCAGTAGATGTCTAAAGAGAAGCATTGTTAAGGATTCTGAAGCTTAGTCTGGGGTACTTCTATATGCTCTTAAAAATCTTCTTTTTCAGCTCTTAATTGGGAAGGCCTTGATTGCATTATTTCCTGTTACAGGTGTTCTGTTTGCGTGTTTGTTTTCTCTGGGGTAGAAAGGTATGCCTCTATTCTTTTTCATTTGTTGTTTCCAGATTGCTTTCAGAAAGGCTCATATGAAATTCAAATAAACATATCCTTCTTTACTGCCTGTAGAACCAGCAACGTTTGCTACAACTGTCTTAACTTCCTTTTTTTCCTATACTCTTGAGTTCTCTCCTAGGCATAAATTTTTCTAACATATTGCTCTAGATTTTCATTATCAATTTTTATCATTGTAATAGATTATGGTGCATGAAAATATTTCTTGTTCAAATAATTTTTTTTTTTTTTTAAGCTTCACTTTACTGAATTTGATGAACCCAACCAGTAGGAATTCTGCAATCAGACCAACAAATTCTCTTTGCCTGAACACTGTTGTTCTAACTGGCTTTCTATTAATAGAGGTCATCATTCCTCTGTTTTGCTTTAGAGAGCACATTTCATAAATTCTTTAAGTGTATTACTTAATCCACAGATAATTCCTTTTTTATCTTGAAATATCTCAATATTTTTAATTTTTAGATTCATCCTCTTCTTCTTCCACTTGCAAGTCTGCCCAAATCTTCAATATCTTTTTGGTAGAACTTACAAATCTTCAAGGGCTATTTTTCTGATGGACTCTATATGAAGCTTTATAAGGCATGCTTTTTAATTATTTCCCTGGACTCTGCCTCCTTATATGAAAGTCATTCTACTATGCACTCTGCTATTTTGCCTTTATTTCTCTGTTACATTGCTATGAGCTCCAGACACCGTAGCTCATATTCTAACAATGGGAACATTCCCTCCTCTTTCTATCACCTTTTTAAAAGCACTCAGAGCCACTTCTTATGCTTTGAGCTGGGAGCCACTCTTTAGGCTTTAAATATGTGTCTTTCTTGGCCTTTAAAATATGTGTTCCTTTCATATATTTCCAGTATATTTTGTAAAATGGCAACATTTCTTTTAAACTAATCTCTCTCTTCTTCCAATTTAGGAAATCAGCTTTTATAATTTGGTCTTTATTCTCCCAAAGCTCCCATTTTGATAATAATATTGAAGTATGTATTCCAACCACTCCAGTTCATCCTTAATATTGTGAGGAAACTATTTACTATAGATACGGTGTCCCACGCAGATTTTTGAAATTGCCTACTTAGACGTTTCCCTAAGTTTACTTAAAATCTGTATTATTCTGGCCTCCATTTTTAAGTGTTCGTTAATACAATCTATCGTCACATTCTGTGAGTGATGGCACCTTTTGAACCTCCGAAATATAACGCTAATTGCAGAGCTTATGTAATTAGTCAACTTGAGTCCATTTTGTTTTATAAAATACTTTAATAAGCTACATGAGTTCAAGAGGTTTTTGCTTCATAGTTCTCCTTTATGGCCCTGAATACAGTTCAAAACATCAGAGATACTAAGAGGAATGAGATATTACCAGCCAATTTAACATGTTCTCCCTAGACCAGAACATAATTTGCTACAACTTCACTAGTGTAGGGCATATGGAACACCATATAGATGTTCTTGGCTACAAACCTGGCTGAGCAACACCATAAAATAGAGAGTGAGAGAGAGAGAAAAAAAAAATCTTCCCCCACTGCCTAAAACAATAGAATTCCTGCTTTAGCCTCCACTGCAGTACCAGGCCAAGATGCAAGCACTTAGGGTTCAAATGGTTTTCACTCGCTTAAAAAAAAAAAAAAAAGTGTCACTTACATGCAGAAAAAGCCACCATAAGTTGCAGTGACCAAGTTCAAAATGTAAATGACTTTCAGATTCAGTCTACACGAAAAGACTTACTTTCTACTCGCTGGTCCTTATTTATCTGTCAGAATTGCTCAACTATGTATAATATACTGGATTTTTTGAGCATCATTGTACTAACCATCTCGAGTTGAGGATCCATTGACAAATTACTAGACAGAAAAATCAGGCAAAAGGAGATGAAAAGAACCCATATCTTACTGAAAAAGTGGTTTGAAGCATGTGGTTTAGGTTTCTAGTCAAGAAGTTAACTTTGAATTAATATTTTTAGTCACGAAGTTACTGGCACTATTGGACAAACCACTGGATTCTTCCTCAAGGACAAACAGCTTACCGCAGGCAGGCAGAGTTAGAGAGAGGGAGAGAGAGGGAGATTAAGAAAAGAGAGAAAGAAATAATGGATCATGTCCTGTCCCTTTTTTTTTTTTTTTTTAAATATCCAATCATTTAAATCACTCCTGAGGGAAGAATGAAGGTTGTGGGGAAAATCTAGGGATGACACTATGTACCATAGAAATCCTTTCTCTGAGAATCATGATGAATGTGAAATAAATATACCTGGTTATATATGCTACTGTTCTATCCCTGTTAATTTATTTTTACTGTTGCCTGTTGTAAGTATTTCACTAATACGTCTTTATTTTTCTATCCCTTCATTTCTGTCTTCTACCAGCCAGTGTTGCTAATGAGAAGTCCAATGCCAATCTGATTCATAATGCTTTTCAGGGAATATTTTAACTTTCTTTCTGAAATTGTATTATAAAATTTCCAGGGTTGTATTTTTTTTTTTTTTTTTTAGCTCAGCTTGTGGATGAGAAGGTTATTTCAAAGTGAAATTTTATTTCTTTTTCCTCTTCTGGAAACTTTGTTTCTAAATTTAATGTTCTTGCTTTCTCTATTCTGTCTGCCTCTCATTCTAAAATTCATTTAATATATATGTTGAATCCTCCTGACATATTTATCATGTCCCATACCTTTTCTGTCATACCTCATGAATATATTAATTATAATTCCTCAAATCTTGCATTATTTGTCCCATGATGGTTTTACATGCTTTTTTTCTTAAGTGTGGAACATACTTTTTAGTGTGTGTTCTTTCCCCCTCACATATTTTTTGATGGATGTTTCATATCTGAGAAAGCTCGTTCACCAGTATGTTCTATTTATTGTCATCTGCTTCCCATGATTCTTGGGGATGTAGAGGCATGTTCCACTCTGCATCTGTCAGTTTGTCATACTGTGGTGGCTTGTGTGTTACAATGATACTGGAAGCTGTGCCACCAGTATTTCAAATACCAGTGGGGTAGCCCACGGTAGCCAGGTTTCTTCAGAGCTTCCAGACTAAGACAGACTAGGAAGAAAGGCCTGGCGATCTACTTCTGAAAATTAGCCAAAGAAAACCCTATGGATCACAACAGAATGTTTCCAATATAGGGCTAGAAGGTAAGTGTGTTCTGTGTATTACAGGAAGTAAGAGATGGATATTTGGTGACCAGAACACGGAACAAGGGAGACATACTATTTGCTCACTAAACCATTTTCTTTTTTCTAGTCATATGTTGTTGTTTTTGGGTGCTGCCGAGTTGGTTCTGACTCATAGCAACCCTATGTACAACAGAATGGAACACTGCCCAGTCCTGTGCCATCCTCATATAGCTAAACTGTATTTCTCAGTTTCCCTGGCTTCTTGATGGGTTCACATAACTGATTCTTAACCCTAATCACGAGCTGATATGATAAAGTGATGTATTCCTCCAGGTATCTCTCTCTCTGTCTTTTTCTTGTCTGGTAACAGAAAGACATCCGTGCTTCCTTTGACATGAATGTAGAATATGATAGAAGACACTGGGTGTCTTAGTAACCCCTAGGAAAGGAGCAACTGAACTATTTTGGATTGATACACAAAGAAGAAAGCCAGTGAGATTTTGGAATCGTTCATTACAGCAATTAGCTTACAGTGACAAAAAGTAAATCTAAAACATGGAAAATGGGCTTTAGGTCTTGCAGAAGAAAGTGCATAAAAGGAATAAAGCAAATTGCATTGCTGAAAATCCATTTATACATTGCCAAAGAGTTTGGAAAAAAATCACCTGAGAACATGGAAGGCAGATCACATGACTACCGAGCTTGTGTTTCCAAAGGAAAAATTTGAAAAATATAATTTTAGTAACGTGTGCTGGTTTATATTGATTGCATTTGGCAAGGGAAAACCAGAAAGAGATAAGCTCCTGAAAGCATTGGCCCCCTTTGCAAGTAGAAATGAAGCAAATAAAGAAGGTCCAGAAATTTGAGACATCAAAATACTGGACAAGTCAACTGTTTCTAGCTCCTTGTCAGAGATAAGATAGAAAAAAAAAAAAATGTAGCTATACCGGCTGTAAAATTTTTCAGCTTTTCAAAGTGATACAGCTTTCTGGCAAAGGACAGATCTAAGATGTGGCTGTCCCACTCATTGTTCCATCTGGCCTCAGCCATTAAATATTGTTCCATCTAGCCATTAAAGTTGTACAAACAGTTTGTGCTCAGCTGGTAACCAAAAATTTGGCAGTTCGAGCTCACCCTGTGGCATTACAGAAGAAAAGGCCTGGCGATCTGCTTTTGTGAAGATTTCAGCCAAGAAACTCTATGGCGCAGTTCTACTCTGTAACATATGGGGTCACTATGAATTGGAACCGACTTGACAGCACAAGTTTTTTTGACAGCACAAGACAACAACAGCCATTAAATCGAGAGAGGCAATAGAGCCAGAAGAAAACAAAATTGGCCTAATTTTGAAAAAATATCACGTAAGGACTTTGGAGGGGCTGATGTTATAGAAAAGTGAAACAAACAGATGAAAAATAGATCATTTTGAAGAAATTAATGACCAAAAAAATCATAAGCCCAGACTAAAAAGCAGGTAATTAATCAGCGAACCTTAAAACATCCTCCAGGCAGGCAGAAGGTCATGGAAGCTTTGCATCTTCTAAGGAGGCCACACCCTCTTCAAATGATGAAGGAGGACCGTAGTCAAGTAGAACCTCCCATAAATCAGAATGCTTCCATATTTCGTATTGGGAGTGAGGGGGTAGATAATTTTTTCTTTTAAGTTCATACTTCAATTCCAGACCATGAGGAAATTCATTCAAAACTGATCAAAAGGTATCACACATCAGATAAGCTGGGTATATATATATGTGTGTTTGAGTGAGCACGTATAGCTATTTGTTCTTAGATGCAGTCCAGTTGATTCTGATTTATAGTGACCCCATGTGACAGATTAAAACCGCTCCGTAGAGTTTCCCAGGCTATAATCTTTGTGGAGGCAGACCTCCAGGTCTTTCTCTTGCAGAGCCTCTGGGTGGGTTCAAACCTGCAAACTTTTGATTAGCAGCAGAGCACTTAACCATATGTATATACATATGGAGCAGAGACATTGTGGTGCAATGGTTAAGTGCTCGATTCCTAAACAAAAAGTTAAGCAAAATGGTTAACAGAATGTTATAACTGCTTAACCATATACATATAAAACCAAAAAACCAAACCCGTTGCCGTCGATATATATATATATATACATATATATTTATGAGAGAGAGGAGCCCTCGTGGTACAGTGGTTGAGAGCTTGGCTGCCAACCAAAAGGTTGGCAATTTGAATCTACCAGCCACTCCTTAGAAACTCTATGGGGCAGGTCTGCTCTGTTCTATAGGGTTACTATGAGTCAGAATCGACTTGTCAGCAGCAGATTTGGCTAGAGAGAGAGAGAGCAGACCAGAGTCCTGGTGGTACAATGGTTAAGCGCTTGGCTGCTAACTAAAAGGTCTGTACTTTGAACCTACCCAGGGGCTCCTCCAGAGAAAAGACCTGGTGATCTGCTTCGTAAAGATTGCAGCGAAGGAAACCCTATGGAGCAGTTCTAATCCATCACATGGGGTTGTTAAGTGTTGGAATTGACTTAATGGCAACAGGAACACAGAAATACATACATATATATTCTTGACCAACATTTGTATTTACATCTTCACTACTTCTGATTTATCAGCATTCATTTTCACTAGGGAAAAAAGGGGGTGTAAATATGATGCTTTGGGGGATGATGATGCAATTTTGGCAGAGAACTAGAAACTTCATCCATTGCAATTTTATAAATGGGAATTTTATTCATAAAAATGTATTTATGTATTACATTAATCAGCTATTATTGGGGTAAAAGTCAATTACCTTAGAAATGCATTAGGCGTTATTGAAAATGATAATTAAAGAATTATGAACAAAGAAACATCATTCATTTTAATAACATGGAAGTATGTTTAAAATACGTATTCATATCTACTCAGTTTGTTTTGTCCCACTGGGTGTGCACAGAGGAAATCAATTCCTGATTCAAATTGGACTCACATTTATTAATGTATACCATATTTTACACAAATAACGCATGCTTTCCATATTTGCTTGCCAACCGCTCCCTTTCCCATGAGGTATTTTGGTATGCGCTATTATGCCATTTTTTTATACATATTGCTGTAAAAAAAAAAAAAATTAGCATACTGCACTTACAAAAATACCTTGTGGGGAGGAGAGGGAGCATTTGGCAAACAAATGTAAAAGGTGAGCAGTATTTGCATAAAAATACAGTATACTGAAACCCAGTATTGTATGTGGACTCAAATTTGAATTCTTGCCCACATGTCCCATTGTCTATGCTTCTATTCAATGTTTCCGGTCTGTCTTTAGTAAACCTTTTTTTTCCTCTTCTTATCTTTCTCCTCCATACTTATCATATTCTGCCTCTTCAATACAGTCTCATTTTAGGCTTCTTGGTGGCAGAGTGGTTAAGAGCTAGGCTGCTAACCAAAAGGTCAGCCGTTCAAATCCACCAGCTACTCCTTGAAAACCCTGTGGGGCAGTTCTCTGTCCTATATGGTCTCTATGAGTCAGAATTGACTCTATGGCAACGGTACAGGTTTGGTAAGGCCCCAACTAAGGGTATGATGAGTGGCTCCAATGAGGTATTAACATTTCAAAAATACTCACCATGGTCCATTTTGTAAATGCTAGGTAAAATTAGAAAGAAGCAAAACTTATAGACCAAGAATCACCTAAAAACTGTGAAGGATTTTCTTTTCCGGATAGAACTAACCTCCATGCCTCTCTCTTTTCCCTTGTCCCTTCTTCATTTCCTCCCTTGTCATTCAATATATAGAATAAAACATTTCCCAAAGTATTCCTTCTTATTCCCTTTTCTGTTAATTAGTGTCTTAGTCTGGGTTCTCGATAGAAGAGCAAAATCAGTGAAGTATATATAACATTTATCTCTATCTTTTTCTCTCTCTATTTCCCTCTATCTATATCTTTATCTATATCTGTATTGCTTGTTGAAAGTGAAGAGGACCTGAAGCACTTACTAATGAATATCAAAGGTTAGAGCCTTCAGTATAGATTACACCTCAATACAAAGAAAAGAAAATCCTCATAACTGGATCAATAAGCCACTTCATGATAAACAGAAAAGATTGAAGTTGTCAAGGATTTCATTTTACTTGGATCCACAATCAACACCTATGGAAGCAGCAGGCAACAAATCAAACAACACATTGCATTGGGTACATCTGCGGCAAAATATTTCTTTAAAGTGTTAAAAAACAAAGATATCACCTTGAAGACTAAGACTTGGGTCAGGTATACCCGACCAAGCCATGGTGTTTTCAATCACCTCCTATGCATGCGAAAGCTAGACAATGAATAAGGAAGGCCAAAGAAGAATGGATGTCTTTGAATTGTCGTGTTGATGAAGAATATTAGATATACCATGGACTGCCAAAAGGATGAACAAATCTGTCTTGGAAGAAGTATAGCCAGAATGCTCCTTAGAAGCAAGGATGGCAAGACTTCGTCTCACAATTTTGGACGTGTTATCAGGAGGGATCAGTCCCTGGAGAAGGACATCATGCTTGGAAAACTAGAGTCAGTGAAAAAGAGAAAGACCCTCAACAAGATGGATTGATGCGGTGCCTTCAACAATGGGCTCAGGCATAACAATGACTGTGTGGATGGCGCAGGACAAGGCTGTGTCTCCTTCTGCTGTGCGTCATCGGGTCGCTATGAGTCGGAGCCAGCTCAGCGGCGCATAACAACAGCCACAAATATGTGAAAGACTGTCAAACTTATAAAACCTTCATGAAATCTTTTCCATGCAGACATTCTTCCTAAGACAATACTTTTTAGAAGGATATAAAAAATTGAAGCGGTATTTATCTTTCAATGTGTGGTCAGCATGGCATATTATTCATTGTTAAAAGAATAGCAGAGAGAGTGAATAACCAACCCATCCACCACAGGGTACTCTCTCACTCTCATTCTCTCTCTCTCCTCGCTAGAAAATATCTGTGTTTTGCTACATTTTGATAAATGATCTTTTTGTGTGTCAGATGATCAAGAAAACTCTTTTCCTTTGTCATTGCTAGATCTTGTCTAACAAGGTTTCCCTCCCTGCACATTTCTTGTTAGAAGTCCTAGATGGACACTAAGACTTATATAAAGTTCATTCTGAACATGTACTTTAAATCCTTTTCCCTGCCTTTTTTTTCAATACACGTCTACATCGACGCCAATTCTAAAAGAAGAGTAGATCAAGGTGAGCGTTTTTATTTTCACTGACATAATCTGAATTAAGTTGGGTCAAAAGTAGGCACAGAAAGAGAATTTAGTATTTTAAATAGATTTTTTTTCCTTCAATGAAAAATATTTCCTACCTCAAAGAATGCATTTCTCTTCTTACAATTTATGTAGCGTACTTTGCGCAAATAACGGTGCCTTCAACATTTGTTTGCCAACTGCGCCCTCCCCTGTGAGGTCTTTCCCTAAGCTCCACTATGCCAAATTTTTTTGTACAAATGACTAAAAAATATATATATATATATCATAGCGAGCATACAGAAATACCTCAAGAGGGGAGGGCACTGTTGACAAATAAAAATAGAAAGCACGTGTTTTTTGTGTAAAAACATGGTATTTATTTTTATCTCATTTAAATTTGATTCTATAAATCTTAAAATGTATATCTAAATACCGCCCCCCCCCAAAAAAAAAACCTATTGCCACCAAGTGGATTCCTATTCATACCAACCTTATAGGACAGAGCAGAACTGCTCCATAGGGTTTTCAAGGCGCAGCTGGTGGGTTGGAACTGCTAACTTTTTGGTTAACAGTTGTGCTGTTAACCACTGTGCTACCAAGGCTCCTGCACCTAAATAAAGATTCAAAATACTTATGCTTTAATAACAGACTAATGTATATGTAAGGAAGATCTTCCTTGTATATGTATCTCTTCCTTAATCTGTTATTAATGTATATATAAGGAATATATATATATACACACATATAAAAAACCAAACCTACTGCAGTCAGGTCAATTTCGACTCTTAGCGACCCTGTAAGATAGAGTAGAACTGTCCCACAGGGCTTCTAAGGCTGTAATCATTACAGAATCAGAGTGCCTTATCTTTCTCCTGCTGTGTGGTTGATGACTTCCAACTCCTAACCTACTGGTGAGCAACTAGTGATTAACCACTGTGCCACCAGGGCTCCTTTATAAATATACATAACTTCCTTATATATACATTAATAACACAATATATATCACAAGCTTGCTTACTCGCTCATAATTGAAGTTTAAAATATCATCATTAATGGTTAAAACTAGCAGGTTCTTAGAGAAAATGTGCATCAATCCCCCTTTTTTTCTTTATGAGAGATTACATGATTTTCCTTTGATCCATCTTCAAGACTAGTACTGTTTACTATGAAGAACATCTCTTTAATTAAACTTCTTAATATCTACTTCATATGGGTGGCCAGAATATTTTCTAATATATCAAAACTATTCAAATTTTATTTTTATATGCGTATTAAAGTCATCTCACAGCTATATGTCTGCATTGGAGGCACAATGACAATTTCACTATGAATTCTATGTTTAATTAACAAGTTTATAAGAATGCAGCCCTTCTATACTTCAACTACATCTTTGCAGCATGAGCTACTTGAGTGAAAAGAGCCTTGTGTAACATTGGTAAGTACATTTGAATGCTCATTGTAGCAAAAGCATATGAGATTGATGAAAAGTGCACTAGTTAAAGATATTATTATGTGAAAGCACCCACCACAAATGAATTCTGCATTTAATAGAACTTTTTTTCAGAGAATAAGTATAATCCAAAACTGAAAATCTCTAACAATGCTATAATGCTAATTTATAGGCACATTCAATCATAATTTGTAATTGTAAGAAATTTCAGTGCAAAGAATTTTTAAAATATTCAATAAGAGAAGTTTAATAAACTTAAGAACAACTCACATGAAAAGAAGAACTTTTCGTCATCTTGAAATAAAGCATCCTGCCCTTCGATACACATACAATTTAATAAAATAAAAGTATGCAAATTAGAGGCAATATATTTATCTTGAGAAAGGCAAAGTTTTAAAATATAATCAAGCTGAAATATTATAAAATGAGTTCTACTGCAACAATATTTTAGGTTAATAGCAGAGATGTCAGTTAAGCAATTTGCAAATCGTATATTTCCCTGCTGTCTTTGCAGGATTACCTTGTGAATCATCCGGATCCATAACTCTAAAGGCTCTTGATTTACATTTGCCTGAAATGCAAGGCCAGAAAGGACATTGCAGATAAGACAAACAACAGGATGAGCTAGTAGCTACAATACCAACAAAAAATAAATAAATAGGTCTCTCCTTCCAAAGGGCTGAAGCTGACACTTACTTCCCTTTTGAAACCAATAACTCTTTGCAAATATATAGACTCTTTATATAGATTGCATTGGAACAGCATTTTTACTGAGCCTTATTCGTATATTTTATAGCCAATGTGATATTTGGGGCTAAAGGTGGGATGATTAGGCTTCTTTATATCTATGATATTTTCTGGAATCTTTATAATCTTCCATTCCTGTATTTTTGACTACACTGTTTTTTCTCTTTATTCCCCTAATCAAATGAATTTGATTTCCTTTATATACAAAGTTATATAGTCAACGGTATTGCTTGCATTTGTTTTCTCATCATCTCCTGTATTTTCAGCAAGTATGTCTGCTATGTACTGATAATAAAAGATAAGTAATATTTAGCTATCTAAATAATAATAAAAGGACTTTTATTATTTATTAATAATAAAAAATAAAAAGAAGTCCAAGCTGCACTGAAGGCATTGGTGAAAAACAAGGCTCCAGGAATTGATGGAACACCAACGGAGATGTTTCAACAAATGGATGCAGCATTGGAAGTGCTCACTCATCTGTGTCAAGAAATTTGGAATACCTAGCCAACTGACTGGAAGAGATTTATATTTGAGCCCATTCCAGAGAAAGGCAATCCAACAGAATGTGGAAATTATCAAACAATATCATTAATATCACATGCAAGTAAAATTTTGCTAAAGATAATTCAAAAACAGGGAACTGCCAGAAATTCAAGCCAGATTCGGAAGAAGTGGAAGAAAGGATATCATTGCTGATTTCAGATAGATCTTGGGTGAAAGCAAAGAGTACAAGAAAGATATTCACTTGTATTTTACTGACGATGCAAAGGCATTCGACTGTGGGATCATAAATTATGAATAACATTAGGGAGAATGGGAATTCCAGAACACTTAATTGTGCTTATGCTGAACCTGTACATAGACCAAGAAACAGTCATTTTAACAAAACAAGGGAATACTACATGGTTTAAAATCAGAAAATGTATGCATCAGGGTTGTATCCTTTCACCGTATTTATTCCAGCCGTACGCTGAGCAAATAATCTGAGAAGCCAGACTAGATGAAGATGAACATGAAATCAGAATTAGAAGACTTATTAACTACTTGCGTTATGCAGTGACATGACCTTGTTTGCCAAGAGTGAAAAGGATTTGAAGCACTTACTGATGAAGATCAAAGACTACAGCCTTCAGTATGGATTACACCTCAACATAAAGAAAACAAAAATCCTCACAACTGGACCAATAAGTAACATCATGGAAAACGGAGAAAAGACTGAAGTTCTCAAGGACTTCATTTTGCTTGGATCTACAATCAACATCCATCGAAGGTGCAATCAAGAAATCAAACTGTGTATTGAATTGGGCAAGTCTGCTGTAAAAGACCTCTAAAGTGTTAAAAAGTAAAGACGTCACTTTGAGGGCTAAGGTGCACCTGACCCAAGCCATGGTATTTTCAGTTTCCTTATATGCATAGGAAAGATGAATAATGAATAAGGAAGGCAGAAAAAAAAATTGATGCATTTGAATTAAGGTGTTGGTGAAGAATATTTAATATGCCATGGACTGCCAGAAGAACAAACAAATCTGTCTTGGAAGAAGTACAGCCAGAATGCTCCTTAGAAGGGAGCATGGTGAGACTACGTCTCACATACTTTAGCTTTGGTATCAGGAGGAACCAATCCTTGGAGAAGGTACCAAGTTTCGTAAAGTAAAAGACAAAAACAAAAAACAAAATCAAGCCCATTGCCGTCAAATGGATTCTGACTCATAGAGACCCTACAGGACAGAGAACTGCCCCACAGGATTTCCAAGGAGCAGCTGGTGGATTGGAACTGCTGATGTTTTGATTAGCAGTTAAGCTCTTAACCACTGAAACACCAGGACTCCAAGGGTCAGTGAGAAACAGGAAGAACCTTGATGAGATGGATAGACACAGCGGCTGCAACACTGGGCTCAAACATAATGCTTGTGAGGATGGTGCAGGATGGAGCAGTGTTTCTGTTGTACACAGGGTTACTATCAGTTAGAACAGACTCAACCAAACTAACAACAATAACAATATTTACCTAGTGCTTTATATGTGTCAAAAACTTTTATAAGTGATTTTAGATGTATGAACTCATTAGTCCTAAAAATAAGTGTAGACTTATTCTTCCTTTTACGCATGAGGAAACAGTTACTGAGGGGTCAAATAACTCTACCAATGTTGTGGGGGAACTGAAGTTCAAATTTAAGCAGTCTACCACCTTTTGAGTGTCTGGCCTGCTGACCAGTGCCCCCACCCTTGTCTTCCAGAACGTGCCAGGCTCAGTCATATGTCTGACCTCTGGCAGCCATATTGTGCTTTATAAGCTTAGTATCCTAAGTCACTCTTGGTGAACAATTGTGGATGTCTGCAATAAGTTGATGTTTTCTAATGTGTAAAGGGGGCTCGTGTGTATGGTGCATGTGAATTGGTGTGTGTGTGAGTGTGTTTGTGTGTGTAACTGTGTTTATGTTAAAAGTCATGCAAGTTTATATCTTAACTTTTTTTTAACAGCATAAGGATAATTCCATTTTTCCCCCTTTCCTTTTTTGTAACTTCTTCCTCAGTGATTTATGTGGAGTTCATAATGCACAATATATTTACCTATTTGCTCATTCCTGGAACACACATAAAATATTTTCAGAATTGCTATCCTAAGCACTTATGAGGAACAAATTTGCTAACTAGAGTACAACTTTTATGTACTTTTTTTTTTTCTTTTGCCTTACAGTATGTCAAGTAAGTGAGTAGAAGCAAGGATAGAGAGACTTCTCTTACATACTTTGGACATATTATCAGGAGGGATCAGTCCCTAGAGAAGGGCATCATGCTTGGTAAAGTAGAGGGTCAGTCAAAAAGAGGAAGATCCTCAAAGAGATGTATTTACAGTGGCTGCAACAATGGGCTCAAGCATAACAATCATTGTGAGGATGGCACAGGACTGGACAGTGTTTCGTTCTGTTGTACATAGGGTCACTGTGAGTGGGAACTGACCCAATGGCACCTAACAACAACATGTCAAGTATAGTGTTTCTCAAAATTACTTAGATAAGGCTTTCTCTTCATTGCCCCCTGCAATGTGGTTATGTTATTAATTTGTAACACAAGTAAATACATGTATTATTGTTTGGATTAATTTTGGGTTTCTCACATTTCTGGCATGATTTTAATATTTTATTTTGAGATATGTAAAATATTCTAGGATTATATAAGTCAAAACTATACAAAAATGTATGCTCTGAGAGAAGTCCCTCCTCTCCTTAGCCATTCTATCCCACTCCCATTGATCCATTCTTCAGAGATGTGTTTTGCTCTTTTATATACATTAAAAAATGATATTCAAGATGGTTTGTATTTTTGTTCTAATAGTTACCTTCGCATTTATACCTATTTAATGCAATAGGTATGATAATTTCAGCTCAATTTGATTCAGTCCTACAAACATTTATTGAGCAAGGTAATTTGTTAGGTCTTAATACTGAGACAGAAATTAATAAAACACTATTACGGGACTCAAAGAATTTATAATTTATAGAGAATGCAGAGAAAAAATATTACCTATAGCCCTATAGGATAGGTTTCTCTTCTGCAATTTTTTTCTTTCTTTCTTTTTTTTTTTTCTCATTTAAGTTCAATCTCTAGTGAATGTCTGTACTGAAGGTCAGCTATTAGTAGAAAATATCATTAAAAAGCACCTGGGTCCATCTGAAAGGAGGCAGAAGTTCAGAGGGTGAAATTTACTAGACACTGCGTCATGAGCAGTGACCTCAAGACTAAGGTTGGTGAGTTTTATTTTTCAAAATATTCTTGGAAAAATATTCTAAAATTTTTATAGGATTAGCTATTTGATCCAGCTGGAATTCCATTTCTTATATTTTGTTAATTCATTCATCTAGTATCATAGTATCAAACCATTTGGATACCATGGAGACAAAACAATAAAAATAGACAAAGAATTACTTAATGCAATAAATTCCATTGTCATTGAGTTGATTCAGACTTATAACAATCCTATAGGACAGAGTAGAACTTTCCCTTAGGGTTTCCAAGGCTGTAATCCTTACTGAAGCAGGTTGTCACACATTTCTCTCATGGTGGGGCTGGTGGGATCGAACTGCCAACCTTTCAGTTAGCAGCCGAACACTTAACCACTGCACCATCAGGGCTCCCTATTTAATGCAATAGGTATGACAATTTCAGCTCAATTTGATTCAGTCCTACAAATATTTATTGAGCAAGGTAATTCATTAGATCTTAATACTGAGACAGAAATTAATAAAACACTGGTCTCAAAGAATTTATAATATATAGAGAATGCAGAGAAAAAATATTACCTGTAGCCTAAAGAATATTAAATTAAATTCTAAGGTACCTAGTCACTGTTCTTTAAACTATAATGTGAAGTTGGAAATACTATTGAGACGTAGTTTTTAATTCTCTAGGTCTGGTTTGGCTCCAGAGATCTTGCATTTCTCAACCTTTGACAGGAGTAATTTAGACTTAGCTGGCTCTAATGAAAGGATTTAAATAAGTGCTTAATTTTTGCTTGTTAGAATTAATTTCACTTAATTGTTATAAATCTATCTTGGGTTTGATATGAGGAGGTTGCTAGGAGAACTTGCTGCATTTTTGCTTAGATTTATTTTCCAGGAGACACCTGGAAGCACACATTTCTTCATATCCTCTCTTTGTCTGAAGTTTTGACTGTCGAGTCTAACCCACATGGCCTTGGGATAGACTTGACCCTTCTTGGCAGTCATTAGGGGTGGCAGGCAATTTGGGTAGCAAGCTTCTACAATGGATTGAATCCCCAGACAACCCATTCATATAACAAGGAAAAATGCTGGATGAGGCAATGTGAGTCTACAAAACTGGGTTTAGCTACACTGATTCCAGCCATCTGAGAGAAAAAGCTGGGCACAGAATGCACAAGTTCAATTGCATTCTGTGTTTCAAGCCAAGTTTTTTCTCTTGACCTCTGATCTCATGTTTTGTCCACTGCAAAAATGTCTCCCAAACTTCTCCCTCAGTCTTCCCACAAATTGGCACTTACCACGATCCTGTGTTGCTAAGTGCGTGATGATGATTTATTTCATCTCACCATGGCTTTTCTCAATGTCATAATATTACCATAAAGAGTGAAGCCTATGATACCCATGAAAATCAGGAACAATGTTTTGTAGCCCCTTCTTGGTCAAAGTTTCTAGCCTTCATAGTTGGGTTCCAAATATTTCCTTGGTTAATTTCAGGGGATACAAGTAAGCACGTATAGGAAATCCTGTTGCTTCTTATCTCTTCTTATTAACTTTACTAAGAAAATTGGAGCCCTGGTGGTGCAGTGGTTAAGAGCTTGGCTGCTAAGCAAAAGGCTGGCAGTTCAAATCTACCAGTCACTCCTTGGAAACCCTACGGGGCAGTTCTACTCTGTCCTATAGGGTCACTGTGAGTCAGAATAGACCAAATGGCAATGAGTACGTTTTTTTGTTGTTATTGTTTTGTTTTTGTTTTTTTGACTAAGTAAACTGATCCTTTTATTTATTTTTTTTAACAAAACGATTTAATATTTTTAAAGCACTTATATTTGTGGCCATTTACAGGGTCTTTTACTAAGTGGATAACTTATCATACTGTACTTAATGCATTTCTCTACATATTATTTTTACTATTCAAATACTATGACTTTCATATTTATTTTATCAGTTTCTACAAAGGTCCTTGAAATTTGCATGGCAGGAATACTCAGAGCAAAAATATTTTAGAAATGATTGCTAATCATATGCTGCTGCTTTGTCAACCTCACATGTACGAGATAATGATAACATAATTTTTTACTCTGGGTCAGAAATTTAATCATTGGATTTAAGTATGACTGTATATTAATTGTACTTCAAATACTGAAAAAATACGTGTAATTTCCAACTTACCCCAATAGCCATTTAAATTCATTTTTGCTTTTTGTGAGAGAATTTACCATACTGATATAAGAATTTACTGCCCTGATATAAGAACTCTCATTACGGGTCTGGTTTCTATCAGGTTTCCATTTACGTCTTTAACTAGATAAATTAACTGAGTTTTATAATAGTGGTCATTAGAGGACCAAAAATTTATACCTATCCAAAATTTACCTGCAAAATTTCAATTTTGTGAATGTGTGTTAAATATTCTTCTCCATATCATTGTTGCATATTCATAAATTGCACTGCTATGGAAAATACTAATCAAAATAAAATTGGTATATTTTAATGCACTCTAATATTTCACCATGGTCACTCAGATATAATTTTTGTATAGCAGAAGCACCGAAGCAGACATATACGCAATATTTGCCTGGTTTTTGTAAGATCTTGAAGTGATGAGTGCTACACATTTCCAAACCATTAACTATCTGCAAATTGACTGAATCATATTAACTATTTTTATGTTACTAGCTAATACTTAATGCACTAGAACAAGTAATTTTAAATAAAAAAAAATTTCTAGTGCCTATCAGATTAAACTCTTTACCTAATGGAGCTATATATGTTCTTAATTAAATCTTTTATAATGAGTGAAACTTTAAAGTGGCTACTTTTTAAATAAAGCCATGATATGCAAATTTATCCCTAATCACACTTGAGATTTTTTTTATTTAATTAATTTGTTATGATCCTTTTATGATTTTATGTTTCTATTTATTTGTAATTTGCTTTGGCATGACAAGCTTTAGAAAAATATAACTTTTAAAATCGGTATCAAGTTGATGTCTGTTGGGTAAAATAAAAATGAAGAGGTGAATAACAATATCTTCTAGAAGTGCAAAGTAACTTCTGGTTTAAAAATTTTCAGACTACAAACACCTTGATGTGCACTGCTTGGTCAGATTTTTATGAATACAGTTTAGTAGGCAATGCATTTCTCTGTAACTTTATCATCTGTTGCTATTAGAAATAAAGTTTTATAAATCTGTGTCAAAACATATAATAATAAAAATTTGTAAATTGTAATATATTTGCTATTACTTAACTATACTTGGCATGTATTTATAAATTTTCTAAAATAGCTACATTCTTTTACACTAACTAAGCTTGGACTTCTAAGTGATTAGCATAGCATGTTTTCACAATTCAGAGGTTCTTAAATTATACTTACAGAATCTCATCATTGCATGCAAACATTCAGGGGACATTGAAATATGTTTACAAATTCATAGTGTCTCATCATTAATAGATGTGACTTTCACTTCTTTATGATTATTCTTTCATAGTTTACTAACATTTTTCCTAATCCATATGTCTTTTCTTCTTCATGTTTTTATCACAGCTAATTGTCTTAATTGGTTGCGATGATTTAATTTTTTTTTTTATTTCTTTAACTTGTAAAAAGATATCAGCCAGTACCCAAACTATTTTGGGTACTACGATGGGTTATTGCTGCTACTTAATAAAAAATTTTAATTGAGCACAAATATGGTAAGAATGAGTATATTACTATACGCTGATTGGCTAGCACAATGCCTAGAACATGGCAGACAATCTAAATATTTGTTGTTGTTGTTGTTGTTGTTGTTAGATGCCATCAATTCAGTTCCAACTGATAGCAACCCTATGTATGAAAGAATAACACACAATCAGGTCCTGTGTCATCCTATAGTTAATGCTAAGCTTGAGCTCATCACAGCGGCCACTGTGTCAATCCATCTCCTTAAGGGTCTTACTCTTTCATTGACCTTCTACTTTACCAAGCATGATGTTCTTCTCCAGGGTATGGTCTTGTCTTAGTAAATAAATTAACTTATTTTATAGTCATCCAAGAAATTCTATTTAATATGGTTTCTGATAGGTTATTTACTATTAACTAACCATATTTCATCTATTTGAATAAGGTTATATTTTATATTTGGGTAGATATAACAACAAAATATTCTCTAACTTCCTTTCATGAATTACCAGGAAAAAAGGGAATACTATTAATATTTATTCTATTCACTAAAATTTACATATCAAAAGTTAAGTAGAATTTCCAGCATACTTTAAAAATTAGTAGGTCCAAGAATATATGTCATGGATTTCTTAATATTTGGATACTTCTGAAGAAACCTTAGAAACAATGATTTTCATTCCTTTCAACACAGCCAGCCAGTACAAATGAACCAGGAGTAGTTGAGAAGAAATAATCGGAATAACTATTAAGCATTGATTGAAGCCTGATATTTGTAATTTTCATCCCATATACGAGCTCCTAAGTGCCTAAGGATAATGCATGAACGTGTTTGTAAAAATGGCATGGGGGTGGTGTCTGACCTCCTTCAACCCCACAAGGACAAAGGAGAACCGAGATCAACAGTGCAAGGCTGACTTCCAGAGTCAGAGGCCAAACAAGTCTCCTCTCTCCTCTATCTTTACCAATTCTGACACAAATCATCCCTCCCACAGCACTCTACTGGGTCCAGTTATTCATTGCAATGGCCACATGTAACCCACAGACAATACCCATGATTATGAGGTTTATTGGGGAAGTAAATAAAAAAAAAAAAAAAAAAAATTTTTTTTTTTTTTTAACAGCTACAGCTCAGGCTCAGAAATACTGAAGGATGCAGCTCTTCTATCAGGACAGCCTCTTCCCAGCCGTGCTCACAGGTATGCCTCTTCCTAGCTCTAGGCCTCTGCCCAAAGGCACTCAACTTTCTCTCTCTGTGCACCAGGAAGTCCAACATGCAGTCTTCTGCTGCCTAGTCTCTGATGCCGGGTCTCTCCTGCCACTACTTCTCGCTGTCTTCGGGGTTACAGATTGCTCTCTCTTTTGGTATCCTGCTTCCAGGATCTTCTTAGTGCAGGGATCCTGGGTCCAAAGGACATGCTTGTTCCTGGCCGTTCTTCCTTGGTGGTGGTGGAATCCTCTCATTCCTGCCTGTGTTGTTGTTAGGTGCTGTCGAGTCGGTTCCGACTCATAGCGACCCTATGCACAACAGAACGAATCACTGCCCGGTCCTGAGCCATCCTTACAATTGTTGTTATGCTTGAGCTCATTGTTGCAGCCACTGTGTCAATCCACCTCATTGAGGGTCTTCCTCTTTTCTGCTGACCCTGGACTCTGCCAAGCATGACGTCCTTCTCCAGGGACTGATCCCTCCTGACAACTTGTCCAAAGTATGTAAGATGCAGTCTTGCCATCCTTGGTTCTAAGGAGCATTCTGGTTGTACTTCTTCCAAGACAGATTTGTTCATTCTTTTGGCAGTCTATGGTATATTCAATATTCTTCACCAACCAACACCACAATTCAAAGGTGTCAATTCTTCTTCAGTCTTCTTTATTCATTGTCCAGCTTTCACATGCATATGATGTGCTTGAAAATACCATGGCTTCAGTCGGGCACACCTTAGTCTTCAAGGTGACATCTTTGCTTTTCAAAACTTTAAAGAGGTCCTTTGCAGCAGATTTACCCAATGTAATGCGTCTTTGATTTCTTGACTGCTGCTTCCATGGCTGTTGATCGTGGATCCAAGTAAAATGAAATCTTTGACAACTTCAGTCTTTTCTCTGTTTATCATGATGTTGCTCATTGGTCCAGTTGTGAGGATTTTTGTTTTATTTATGCTGAGGTGCAATCCATACTGAAGGCTTTGGTCTTTGATCTTCATTAGTAAGTGCTTCAAGTCCTCTTCACTTTCAGCAAGCAAAGCTGTGTCATCTGCATAACGCAGGTTGTTAATGTGTCTTCCTCCAATCCTGATGCCCCGTTCCTCTTCATATAGTCCAGCTTTTCAGATTATTTGCTCACCATACAGATTGAATAGGCATGGTGAAAGAATACAACCCTGACGCACACCTTTCCTGACTTTAAACCAATCAGTATCCCCTTGTTCTGTCTGAACAACTGCCTCTTGATCTATGTAAAGGTTCCTCATGAGCACAGTTAAGTGTTCTGGAATTCCCATTCTTTGCAGTGTTATCCATAGTTTGTTATGATCCACACAGTCCAATGCCTTTGCATAATCAATAAAACACAGGTAAACATCCTTCTGGTATTCTCTGCTTGCAGCCAGGATCCATCTGACATCACCCATGATATCCCTGGTTCCACGTCCTCTTCTGAAACTGGCCTGAAATTCTGGGAGTTCCCTGTCAATATACTGCTGCAGCTGTTTTTGAATGATCTTCAGCAGAATTTTGCTTGCATGTGATATTAATGACATTGTTCTATAATTTCCACATTCGGTTGGATCACCTTTCTTGGGAATAGGCATAAATATGGATCTCTTCCAGTCAGTTGGTCAGGAAGTTGTCTTCCATATTTCTTGGCATAGACAAGTGAGCACCTCCAGTGCTGCATCTGTGTTGAAACATCTCAATTGATGTTCCATCAATTCCTGGAGCCTTGTTTTTTGCCAATGCCTTCAGAGCACCTTGGGCTTCTTCCTTTCCTGCCTCTAGCGTGGCTCATTTCAAAGCCAGCAGGTTGGCAAAACCGGCCAATCCCTTTGATGGGCCATAATTACCCTCTCACACAGTCCTGTTCAATCACCTGGGTGGAAGTTATAAGACCATGGCTAGAAAGGCCACGCGAAAAAGATCCATCACACCGCAGTGTTCCTTTTCACTTTCTGATGAGCCTAATATGGTGCGAAATGGAAATGGTTTACTTGACTAATTTTCATCCAGGAGTTTCTACAATCTTTTTTAAATATGAAGTAAAAAAGAGAAATTATATATCTATATTAACGTTATCTCAGAGGGTATATCAATAGGTTATTGTTCATTGACTTTAATGATACACTTTTTCTGTACAGTTTAAAATTTGGTTTAGAGTTAAAAAATACTCTGTCTCAGTTTTGCTTATAAAATGATCTCTTCTAGAGCACTAAGGAGCTCTGGTGACACAGTGGTTAAGAGCTGTGCTGCTAACCAAAAGGTTGGCAGTTCCAGTCCACCAGCTGTTCCTTGGAAATCCTATGGGACAGTTCTACTCTGTCCTGTAGGGTCACTATGAGTTGGAATGGACTTGATGGCAATGCTTAGAGTACTAAGAAGGAAGAGAGGTTAATTTTGCATTCAATTATTCAGGGACTGCTGAAATATATCTGTATGCCTTTATTGGCTCACTCTTTCCCTCTCTCTTCCTTTCCATCTTTATAGATGTCAGAGTAGGGATAAAGAAAGGGAGAAATGTTACTTTTGTTTTAGAAATTTATTCTTTTTACTCTATCTTTGATTAAATATACTCAACCTGGATTTCCAAATTTCTACCAAAAGGATTAAAAAAAAACAGCATTGATTGTGAGGCTGGTGCAGGACTGGGCAGTATTTCATTCTGTTGTACATGGGGTCACTACAAGTGAAACCAACTCAAAAGAATGTAACTACAACAATACAGGCATGTATTCCATTATTTTCCCCATTTCACTATTTTAAACAATTTGTATATCTACCTTCTTTAGAAAAGTTGAATTGAATATATTTTATTAAACTTAATGTCACATACCAAGGAATCAGCAGCATTTACAAGTAGATTTATTTTTCTAGCATCTCAAGAAAATTTTGATGGCTTGTGTATACTATTCCTTCAGACTTTCCCTTTGAATGTGTAGGGGTTACATAACAGTAGTGCCAGAAAGGAATGATGGCCACTATTCACAAGTGGTGTTTCAACGTCATGTAGGCACTGATTGTTTCAGCTGATTCTGAAGGTAACTGTTGGGGCCATTCTCTCCTCTACATGAACTTCAAAGGCTATGCTTCTCATGCAGAGATAAAAACAAAAGTAAAGCTCCACAAGAGAAAAGTTGGCATTCTAGCTTATATATACTCCAGAGCTTCTCCAACCTGAATCCCAGACCCTCTGGGAGATATAAAGGTTTTAGCATAATACCCGATACAGCGCAACTTCTGCAAGCATAGGTAGCTGGCACATCCCTGTAGTTTGGGGATTCTTGCATGGCAGCTGTTGGCCCCACAAACTAGTATTGTTCAATGACAGATCCTTATGTCCAGAATGCAAACGCCTATAGATTTGACTCCCCTGTCCAATCCTGGGGTACAGCAACTCTTTGTATGAGGCTTTGGAACATTATCAAATGTTTTATCATGTATTTTCTGAACATTGATTTACTAAGAAAGCCAATTACTTTTTCGCATTTTAAGTGCACCCACACAATGCAACCATTTTAGCACTTACGTCCTTCAGATAAGTACCTTAAACAACCAATTCCACACCTGTAGTCACTGTACCATGTAAGAAAATATGACACTTGAATATATGGGTTTTGCTTGTATGTAACTTAGATAATGTCTTCGAAATTCGTTGTTTACTATGCTGTTGTTAGCTGCCATCTCGTCTGCCCCGACTCATAGTGACCTTATGTGCAATAGAACAAGATGTTGCCTGGTTGGTCCTGAGCTGTCTTCATGATCATTGTGTTTGAACCCATTCTTGCAGCTATGTGTCAACTCATCAATTCATCCCATTGATGGTTTTGTTTCTTTTCATTGGCCATCTACCAAACCTAACATCTTTTTTCTAGTGATTGATCTTCCCTGATGTGTCCAAATTAAGCCAGTCAAAGTCTTGCCATCCTTGCTTCTAAGAAACGTTCTGGTTATATTTCATCTAAGACTGATTTATTCATTCTTTTGACTCTCCACAGTATATTCAGCATTCTTCACTAGCACCACAGTTTCAATGCATCAGTTTTCTTCTGTCTTTCTTTTTCACTAACTTTTACTTGCATGTGAGGCCATAGAAAAGACCATGGCTTGGGTCAAGCAAACATTAGTCATTATAGTGAAACCTTTACTTTTAAAAACTTTTAAGAGATCTTTTGCAAAAAACTTGCCCAATGCAATACATTACTTACCACAGTCTCACCAATTAAAATGGCCGTCAGAAATTAAGCATCTGTGAAAACGTACACTTTCTTCTCCAGAACAAACTAATTGATTTAAAGGGGATTTTCTTGTACTACTCAGTCAATAATATCGGTGAGCATTTTAGACAAGCAAATATCTTTAACAGGGAAGTGCCTACAGTCACAAGTCTCAGCTTTTTTTTTTTTTTATCCTTTTTTTTTTTTTGAGTGAGATTGACCTATGGTGCATATATCTTCCACATATTATTTTGTATGCCTGCTCAAAATGGCTGCAATTTGTCTAAATTGGCAGCCACAGAGTTGGCCACTCTTCTATAAAACTACTGGCTCAAAACATTTGTTGTCTTTCAATAGATATTGGGCTTGATTCACATTCCTGTGTGTTGGTTCCCGCTTGTCTCTGGGGCTGACAGTAATTGTCTTGTTTCTAATAGTACCTTAGAAGTGAGCCAGGCATGGACTATGGATCATCTTGACAAGTTTCTCCTGCCGTAGAAAGTACATGACTCCAGAGAAACCTATCAGTGAATAGGAAGAGGCACAATGCCCCTTTCTCTTGCATTTGTGCTTGCACTGGGCAGATATCCAGAAATAAGTTTATCATTAACCAAACTGATTCTGACTCATAGTGACCATATATCATTAGAAACGCCTTTTTTTTTTTTTTTTTTCCGGTAATACTAACCTGACCCAAAAAGCCAGGAACGGATCTCTTGTGAGAGCCTATGAGATTTTAAGCCTGAGATTCATGACCCCAAATCACTCAGGGTCAGCACAGGTACAATATATATTTATTTATATATATATAGAGAGAGAATTTTTAAATGTTTAGAGACAACTATATTTACTGTATGTGAAGCTTAAGGCTGACACTGACAGAAATCAAAGACAAAGTCTTTGATTAAATTAAACTAAATTTACTGTTGGGTGAATTTTCTTTCCCTTTCACCCCAACACCATACACATATATGCACACACACACACACACACGTATCCCACAAGCTAATAAACCCAGAATATATAAGCCTTTTATATGGAAAAATAAATGAACATAGATCTGGAAAAGAAAGAGTGTAGGTCTTGATTGCAGGGCCCATGCTTAAAGGCTTAAGGAAGATTTCTTAACACCTACTAACCCTTCCTCAAGCTTAAGTCATTGGAGGAAATTGCACATCATAAAAACTCAAATTGTTCTCAAAGTTGAACCGAAATGATCCTTTTAAAAGCCTGCATGTCTTGTGCACTTGTGCTATCCTGGGTCTTTCCACTCTTCATCACTGAGATGACTCCTGTACCTAACAACATTCGTCACAACACGGTCGCCATTTTATACCAGTGCTATCCGTTATGTGAAGCCCAGTTTGATAAAAGAAATAAACCTGTTCTAAGAAGAGATTTATCATACTCCAGAGCAATGAATTAAGTGTTCCCTAAACTCTCTGCAGTGTTTTATATTTGCTAGCCATTTAGCTCATCTTTTGGAAAATGAACAAGAAATATCACCTACTAGCGCTCCCCACAACAACTATTCCTTCTGATTCAGTGAATTCTTAAGTATTGAGCCACATTTTTCAAAGATAAACATAGATTATAAATTAAAGAAGAAGCATATTATATTACTTTCTGTATGATTATGCCATGATTTACACAGGAAGCCGAGAGAATAAAGATTCACTCATAATTAAAATAAATCTAATCAAAGTAGATAGGAGAAATTAAGTATAATTAAATAATATGGAGAATTTAGATGCAGTTTCAAAATAAATTGTAATCTCTATTCCTTATAAACGTTCATTACATCATAGTAATCTGAGTATATTTTTAGGGCAGAAAGAAAATTCCACTTTATTTCTTAACTGAAATATATTAAGAGGACATTTGACTTGAAGATAACATTTTTACATTAATAAATATCAATGAAATGTCAGCTCTAATACACATATACACTTTGTTGTGGAACACATGCACAGATGTTTAACCATTTTCTATGTTCTCCCAAAGCTTCAAATCTAAGAAAAAAACTCCATCTAGTATAATTAAGGAATTAATAATTCCGTATTTAAAGAATTTTCCGAAGAACTTCAATTTACTGAAAATTATTCCTACTAAAGTACACAATTTAAAAATCAAATGAGGAAAACAAACTAACAAATACAGAAATAGATAAATACATATAATTTAGGGGGTTCCATGGGTATTAGGAGTAGAGGCCATCAAAACTAGCACTTGAAGTCCATCCCTATAGCTGGTTTGGAAAGTCTGGTGGCATATTGATTAAAAGCTACAGCTGCTAATTAAAAGGTCTGCAGTTCGAATCCACCAGGTACCCCTTGGAAGCCATATGGGGCAGTGTACTCTGTCCTACAGCGTCGCTATGAGTTGGAATTGACTCCACAGCAATGGGTTTGGTTTTTGTGGTTTTATTGCTGGTTCGATGCCAGCTATGGTCTTCCAGTAATTTTCTCTTACTTATGGGATCTTGAATTTTATGGCCATTATAAGTTACTTACAGTTTATTCTCCTGAATATGTCAGAGTACAAGAAACATACACAAGATAAATAGCTGTTTGACATAAAAATAGCTCCTAACTGTACTTTACATTACTGTCATTCCTTAACAAAAACATGCTGAACGCTGTTTATAAATCTCTTAGTGACTGAGGGTTATAATATTAACATCAAGGATTTATTATTCTTTTGTGCAGTGAAACCCTTAAGAAGCCCTGAGACATTTAATATCATTTAACTCTATATGTGCTAATATACTAATCTAATTTTTACTATCCTCTTTTCTCCTGTTATCAGATGTATAACTTCTTGGTCTTTGTATAAGTCTGTGTGCACTATAATTACCGAGTGGCTTTCTAAAAGGTGAGGTTTCTTTACAAATGTGAAAATGCAAATGCTTTTGGGATGCTGTGCAGCTTGGGGACCTTTAAAATAACTTGCTGCTTCTGGGTTCCTAATGAATGTATAGCAGATAATTTATCCTTCCATAAACGTGACCAGAGGCATGAAGCACACTAATGTAGACAAGAAATGAAACCATCATAACATGAATCAGAGCAGCATTGGTAGGCTTTGAAATCAGAAAACCAGGTAAAAATCATATATAATCAAAATTACCCATGAATATTTCTTCTGAAGGCACTGCAATGGACACTGGCATTCTTATGCTAAGAAATCTAAATTAAACCATTTCTTCCACTAGTGCTGAAATAAGTATGTATTTCTTTAGTTAAGCAGTAGATGAAGTAATCGGCATGCAACAGGGGTAAAAAAAAAAAAAATAAGTGAATTTTGGTGGTAGAGTAACACTCAGTGTGACAAAATTCCTACAATATTAAAAGCCAATAAGAAACAAATTTGGGGTGTTATTACTTGGACAATTTAAAATATATCCTTTCTGTGTTTCAGAGTAGAACTTTATTCCATAGAGGTTTCAATGCCTGTAATCTTTTGGAAGTAGATGACCATGCCTTCCTTCCAAGGCACTTCTGGGTGGACTTGACCTCCAAACTTTCAGTCAGTAGCTGAGCACTTAATCATTTGTGCCACCGGGTGAGTCCAAATACTCAATAGATACAGGGAAATTTGTAGTATTAGGAAAGGTCCAAAACTATTTATTTCAAAATTCTCTCATTTAAAAATGTTTTATTAATATCTTTAAACCACACTCTATGCTTGGAAGAGTAAAATATTTTGTGTAGTATTATCAAACTAGTACATATATTTAGCCCTTGAAAGCTTTTCATTACAACAGAAAGCGTTTTAAAGATGTATAGTTGATTATTATACCATCCTTGATCAGTGTCATAAGACGCGATTTATTTTAACATGGAACATAACGCTGGCATTGCTGTGGGGCCCCACGTGTCTCTAATTTAACACTATTAAATCATAATTTTGTTTAATTCAATTGATTATATCCTCAGGGGCAAAGAAGTATAACAAACAGTCTCTGATTTGAAGGAGCTTAAGGTCTACTTAAGGGAAACGAGCCTTTGTAAACAGAAAAAATAAAAATAAATTCAAGGATATATAATAGTTACTGACAACAATCTAATGGCAACAAAGTAGTGTAAGGTTAACTATGTAATGCATGTTACACACAGTAGGATTTGTAGAAGCTCAGGGAGGAGACCATTGTGGAGGTAAGGAAGAGAAAAACTTCACGGAGGAGAGAGAATGCGTACTAGTTTGACTATCAGGGCATCTACCGTAAAGGGAAAATAAGACTTTGCACCCTATTTTAAATATCTTTGTCTCTAAATCCACCCACCTTTTTATTTTTTGTTCTCCTGTGTTTGATAAAGTGCTTATTTTACTTCATAAAGCTAAACTCTTCAGCAAAATAACGTCTCAATCCATTGAGGCTTTGCTTCCTCAGTTTTCTTCTCATTAATCATAATGTTTACAATGGAAAAAAATCACCTATTTTATGTGCATTCCATATTAAGTTATAATTTCAAAAAACAGTTGAGAAAATGGGGATATATAACTTAAAAGTTTGGCAATAGTTCTATGAGAAATTTTGCCCAGTACACCTTTGTTCTAAAGCAAGCTCTATTATAGTCACCATATGTCCCATATACATGAGTATGTTATTTTAAATAGTATTTCTCAGCTGCTGTGTTATGATATAGGCAAGTCCTGATCGGTTCTGAAATGTTATAAATAGTTTATTATTAATAATAATGATAGCATTAAAATCCAACTTGTGGTTTTGCTGTTTTCATCATTCTCACTAATTTAAACCCCCCCCCCCTTTTTTTTATATACCCACTTGAATGGAAGGTAATTGGACAAAGTAAAAGCACCATGGGGAGAATCACACACAGCCCAGTATGTGGACATGAGGGTGTGTTCTGCATGTGACTGCCATCACTCACACACATTGTGTTGGAAAAAAATACATGTGATTGACTCCATCAAAGAAGATAAACCGAGGGAAGAGCTGAATGAAAACAATACCAAAATTTAAAATATAAGTTCAATTAAGTGTGAAACAATGATATCCACTTTCTAATTGTAATATCTATTGCAGTATCCCACAATAATGGTTGTTCATTGTATTGGTTTAATTTTTAGTCAGTCATAGATTGCATTTGCTTGTATTGAAATCGAGCAGAAATATAAGATATATAATATAAATATAAATACAATCATCACTTTGAAAAAACGGGAGTTTTGGTTGTCCTGAGTAACTAATAGGCATTTAATCAATTTTTTTTTTTTTTTATCATGCACACATTTTCTCTGGTAAGCTCAAAGTAAAACTTTCAGTGGATGATTATATGAATAAATAAAATAACAAGAATAAAGCTGGAAAAAAAAAACAGGTGGACAAGAGAAATGCTGCGGCATCAGCTAAGTGCTTTTCAGTGTCTTTATTCTGAAGTATTGTTGGGGAGACTGAAACTAGTGTTAGAAATGATACATGCCTTTTTTATCTGCTTCTGCTAGGTTGTTGCACAAGACTCAGTTTGCCATACGTTTTGCTTCCAACAAAGAAATCATGTATTAGAGCTTTCCTCTAGCCCATTTCTCCAGGTATTGGATTTTCAAACCTCTATACTAATCCTTGTCTTCCAAGGAATATTGCTTTCAAACAGCTGATGAATGGAGGCATTCATCAGCAGCTACGTAAATGACAAGTAGCTGTCTCGACAGAAGAAAAACATAAAGCAGCATTATCTAAAAGCCGACAACTCAGTATGGTTTTCTCCCCCAGTGATAATTAGATGTTACAGCTCAGTAGTGTGCAGCATTGTTCTGTTCCCAGGTGTGTTTCTCCTGGAAAACATACCCAGATGGGTATCTCTTATGTGTCTAAAAACGATTGTACTTATTTATGCTGGTGTAAAAGAGGTAAATACTTGCCTAAACAAGGGAAGATAAACAGCATTTCAATTCCATGGAAGAAAAGTCTAGTGCTTTCCTTTGCACTTTGTTTTATTCAATAGCAAGTTTCCTATTACCATCTATCTATTCACTGAATGTTTAGACCTGGAAGGACCCTGGAAGCACATTTTAGAAATTTTACCTTTCTTTCCTTTTTGTAACGGTAACTTCTCTCCCCAAATCCTTCCCGCATTAGGGATACTACTACACAGACACACCACACATACACATAGGCACAGAAAGAGAGAGAGAGAGAAAGGTCAGTTGCATACCCTGTGAGAGCTAATGCAAGATCATGGCAGTGAACTCAAATGTTGAAAAGGGAAGTAACTAAAGTATAGAAGCAGAACTGCTAAAATACTCTATTTGTAATGATATATCTTCAACCCAGCAATTGTACTCCTGGACATTTTCCCAGAGAAATAAACACTGATGTTCATGCAAAAACCTGTACTCAAATGTTTTACAGCAGGTTTATTCATAACAGCCAAAACTAGAAATAATAAACATATCCTTCAAGAGATGAATGGTTAAACATACCGGGGTGAATCCATACTATGTAATACTTCTTAACAGCGAAAAAGAATAAAATATTGATACATGCAACACCTGGATAATTCACCAGAGAATTACATGAGTGAAAAAAAGCTAATCCCCAAAGGTTTCCCATTGCACAATTCAATTTACAAAATGTTTTTTAAGTGGAGAACAAAGTAGTGATTGCCAGTGGATTAAGGAAGGGGTGGGCCAGGAGGGGACTGGGTGTGGCTATAAAAGGGCAACATGAGGGATCCTTGTAATCATGAAAATGCCCTGTATCTTGACTACATCAAAGTCCATACTGGGTGGTGATATTATACTATAATTTTTCAAGTTGCTACCATTGGGTGAACTGAATAAAGTCTATACTTTCTCTCTTTGTATTATTTTTACAACTGCATGTGAACCCACAATTATCTCAATTAAAAAAAAAAGTTAATTAAAAAAATTATATAATTTTGCTAGCTAGATCAGGTGATTAAAGAAATGTATTGCTTTTCTTCTCTCACCGTTTCATTGACTGATTTTCTTCTGTTCTGGAACGTGCATTTAAAAGGCAGCTATTCATTTATATCAGTTCTGCAATCTGTTAGCTGATCTTAATAGCTCTGAAGGCATCTGGTAAGAATAACAGCAATGTTAAGTTATAAACAAACTGTAAGATGTTGGTGGTGGTCTGGCTGTTGGAGGAGGCTTGTAAGGTAGAGTAGACAAACAATTCAGATCATCTTACAAGCAAAGATTGTAGAAAAAATAAAGTCTTGAATAATTATTCTGATTTGACTTAGCGTATAACATAAAGACCACATGTCCAGATTCTGTAGTTAAAAAAAAAAAAGATTTAAACTTTGATATATGATATTGATTAAATTAATTCATTTCCTCATTCCTAAAAAGAGAATGACAATAATATCAACCTGTTTGAATTTCTCTCAACATTAAATAAGATGATATCTGTAAAACTCTTAGCATCATCAATATTATAGAATTTTAATGGAAAGGTTTGGGTAGATGCAGAGCTTTAACAGACACTTTTGACCAATCGTTTATGTCTCTTTGGGGAAGGAAGCCTGATGGCTCAGTGGTTAAGCCCTCATTTGGCTGTTAACCAAAAGGTTGGTTGTTTGGACCTACCAGCCACTCTGTAGGAGAAAGATGTTGCTTGCAATCTGCTTCTGTAAAATTACAGCTTTGGAGCAGTTATACTCTGTCCTGTAGGGTCTCTATGTATTGGAATCAACTCAGTGGCAATGAGTTGAGATTGGTTTGTATGTGTAAAATTACTAATTTGCTCCATGTATTAGTCAGAATGTCATGCTTTTTCCTATGTGCTCCATGTTGTCTCTGCTATCTAAAATGTGCTTATTTGTATCAGGACCATGGTGAATGCAACTAACTTTCCAAAACCCAGCTCAAACATTTCCTCTTTTAAGATTGTTTTCCTTTACATTATTTGTGCTATCTGCACCAATATTGTGTGTTCTCTCCGTTTTCTTATTAATTTTTCTTATATATGTTGCTAGTAAAAAAAATTAATGTACATTGTATGTGTTTGTCTATGTGTAAATTATGGGTACATAAATTATGGGTATAGTATCCACATATTTTGTCATCCAAATTGGAATACTTTTGAAAGTATAATATGGTGTTATTCATCATCATGCCAGGTTAACTGATAAAAATCCCGATGACAACTCAGGACCTATGATTACCCTACTACTAAGTAACAACCATGTAGAATCTGGGGACCATGTATTATACTTATTTATATATGAAGATTCTAGAAATTGTCTTCGTATGTAATCTGTGTATAATAATGTTTATGGGACCTGATGCACAAATGAATCCATTAATGACTCCATGCATATGTGCTCTGGACAGTGAGCTCTAGTGACTCCTCTAGTATGAGTTAATAAGCTGTTGTCTCTCAGTAACCTGCTTTACAATGCTGGGGCTGGAACTTGAAAAACCATATTTTTGCTCTTGTCGTCTTGCTCTCTTTTAGGCTTTGCCTATAAGGAGCACTTGAGAGAGACTGCAAAGCTGGAGGTGGGAGAAGGTTCTTGCTTTCTGTTGGCCACCTGGTTCTTTAGACACCTTCCCTCCTCACCATGCTGCAGCAGGTACTTCTAACAGCAGCAGTTGAATCCAGTTCACAGTTTCCCCAAAATAACTTAAGCAGCATCACTGTTCTTCCTCAGACATTCCAGTCCCTTGTGTTGGCACACCTTCTTCAGAGGTCTGGGTCCTTTCAAACTCAGGGCCACCTATAGCAGCTGGCCAGGACCCAACTCCTCAGAGATCTGCATCTCAGTTTTGCAGGATGCCTCCTCCAAGCTTTTCTAAAATTTAATAATTCCAACCACTTTCCTTTATTCTATCAACCTTAGGAATTGCAGATTTTTCCTGAAGCTACTACCTCCATGATATATTAGTATACTCTCCGTGCCCTTCCAATAACTAAGCTAACACTTTTCATGCTTGGTTAACAATTCTTCACACTCAATAATCTTGTTAAATAATTGACTCATTCAGGCACCTTCCACAGGACTAAATCACTACCTATACCACAGAGATGTGTTTTTCTTCTCCTGGGCTCATGTTCTCATGCTGTTCATTATTAATTAGGTATCAGCCACCATGAGCATAAAGTCAGTAATCAGGCCTAAGCAGGAAATGTGATATTGGTATTGTTTATGACCCCATTTTGTCATCTATAGATAGCCCCATATTGTGAAGACTACACAGAGAATAATAATATTCGCATCTTTAATTTTTCCTGACTGCACAATCTTATCATGCATTGATTCAGTGGCTTTTTTAGAAACTGTCCCCTGATCTTTTCTGTCTTCTTTAAGGTGTTAATCATAAGCAAATGTATTCTCCCAGGAAGGGGGCTTCCATCGGCAGAATTTTATCTTCAAGGTCCATTTCCCTAGTATTCAGCATTTATTTTCATTCTATTTTTACTCATTATGAACAATATAACAATTAAAATGTTTAGCACTGATAGGTTTGTACAAACAGTAACAACAGGACCCATACACCATCTACCTTGTTCTGCCATCACCTAGAGTGTGAATTAATCCACATGGTTAAAATTGGCTCACTGCATTTTTAACTGTTGGAAGGGGTGTTGGATATAGACAGTAAGGAGTTTTTTTGGGGGGGGGTGTTTTGGGGGGCATGGCCTTTAAACCCTATACATTATTTCTGCTCACATCTTTTTAGTCAGAATCTAGTCACACAGTCACACCTAGCTTCAAGATAAGCTGGGAAAGGTATTTCTAGCATGGAAGCCATGTGTCCAGTTAAAACTCTGAAAGAGTAGATAGACCTTGGTGACTATGAGAAATCTCTGCAATAGGAACAACTTCTGAATCCAAGAAATTGAATATTCCTAAAGAAAGAATAACATGGCACATTAGGCAGACAAAACGAGGCATGGCAGAAGTCGATATTTTTGAGACATAGAAAATGATACACTACCACTTCAATATAAATTATTGAGTGTTTTGAATAAAATTTTTTAGAAAGTGAGTCCAGAAAATTAGCTTTGTTCCATGATAGAAAGGTTTGCAAACTCTTCAAAGGTTTTGTATTTTGAGTCAGAGTTGACTTGAAGGCAACTAACAACAAGATCAGGGGAACCATTTAAGGATTTTGAGCAAACAAGGACAAGAATAAAGTTGGTGTTGACAGGCATCTCAAGAAGTAGAGGTTAGGACAGCCTGGACATGAATATATTTTAGGCTGTGTAATAATTTGAAGGTAAGTATTAGTGCAGCAGGAACTAAAGCCATGTCAGTGAGAGAGACGACATGACAGATTAAAGCATGTACATAATATAATACGTGATATACTATGATATAATAATAAAAATATAACTAACAGTGACTGATGACAAGATGAATGCAGGGAACGAGGTGAAGAGGAAATTTGACTATGTCTTCAAAGTTTATAGGCTAAAATTCTCCCTGGACAGCAACTTTCCTGGGAGGAGGCAACACATTATAAATGATAGAGTTTTTTTGGAAAAGAGATAATGAGACCTGCTCCAAATATGTTGTTTGGTACCTATGGAGTAATATGATGTAAGTTTGTGAATAAATATCACAAATTAAATTTTAGGTTTCCTGTGTTTATTGCTTTGGCTTTATTTCAGGACACAATGCTTTTATTGTGCTGAGTTGATTGATATAGAAGTCTGTCATCAGGCCAGTTTTTCCAGAACCTATTACGCGGTTAATACCTTTCAGTTTCTCTTTTTCTCTTCATCAGTATGTGCTGGGCAATGAAGCACAAAAATTGCATATGGGGCCTTAATTTTAATGCACAAATATACACTGGTTTTACTATTGTATTTATTGTCTTTCCTTCCATGAAAGTTTATTTGACTGGATTTTTTAGCTGTAATTGAGAAGGCTGAAATAAACCAGTTTTTACCTTGAATAATGATTTTCCATTACCTACTATTTTTTTGAATAATAACTATATTCCTAACCAGGCAGAAATTAAATTTCTTTGAGGGAATCTGAATAACCCTGTTAGTATTTTTTCATTTAAGTAGTAATATTAAATGCTGGTAAGAAGAAAAACAAAACCAAAAGGAAATTAATTTTGTGATAATAAAGAGTTCTCTAAAAAATTACTTCATATTTGAGACTTCTTCATTTATTACATCAATGAACTAACATACTGCCCTGTTAGACAAGGTCTTTAAACCAATTATATAAGGTTAATTGTATAAATTAGCATGCCTAATATGATAGAAACAGCACTAAGCTAGTGAATGAGTGTTATCTAACTGAAAGCATTTAATTCGTCTCTGTTCATCTACTAATAAAAGTAATAATCTTTTACATGTTATATGAAAGAACTATTATTTATAAATATTTGGTATTTAAATTGAGAAAAAATATATTTGAATCATAGTATTTGCTCTTAAATTCCAATTTTGTACATTATAATGATGTCCTCATAAGTCACAACACTTGGATATATTTCAAAAATAAAGTCGCTGTTCACTAATAATAAAGATGCACAAAATAGCCTTAAGGACAGTGTACCATATTGCAAAATCTGTTTATATATTGTTTTCCTAATAATTATTTGATCAGTTCTTGAAAATCTAATACAGCCATTCCTATCATTTATAAAATGCCATAAGAAGGCATTTAAGATATTCTCATTTTTTTTTTTTTAAAGTTTATCTCCATAATTGTCTCTACTCCATATTTCCTGTGGTCTAGCTACTACTCATAGCCTGAAAGTGCCATGTGCTTTCACGGCGACACATTTGCTGTTTTTCTTTATCCCTTCCTGAATTGCCACGTCTTTCTCTTCTCTATTTTGAGCTTTTGTCTCCTCCTCCTTCCCGATTCTCCTCCTCCTGCTACTCCTCTTCCTTCTTCTACTTGTTCTTTTCTTCCTCCTCATCCTTCTTCTTCAACCTTGCTGACTGCTTACATTTTCTGAATACTCAAATCATTTTTTTTGTTTGTTTTTTTTATTATTATTATTGAACTTTAGGTAAAGGTTTACAGAACAAACGATAATTTCTCATCAAACAGTATACACATTGTTCTACGACATTGGTTAACAACCCCACAACATGTCAACACTCTCCCTTCTCAACCTTGGGTTCCCTAATACCAGCTTTCCTGTTCCCTCCTGCCTTCCAGTCCCTGCCCCAGGGCTGTCACATCCCTTTAGTCTTGTTTTGTTCCATGGCCCTGTTCAATCTTTGGCTGAAGGGTGAACCTCAGGAGTGGCCTCATTACTGAGCTGAAAGGGTGCCTGGGGGCCATACTCTCAGGGTTTCTCCAGTCTCTGTCAGGCCAGCAAGTCTGGTCTTTCTTTTTGAGTTAGAATTTTGTTCTACATTTTTCTCCAACTCTATTTAGGACCCTCTACTGTGATCCCTGTCAAAGCAGTCAGTGGTGGTAGCTGAGCACCATCTAGTTGTACTGGACTCATTCTGGTGGAGGCTGCGGTAGATGTGGTCCATTAGTCCTTTGTGCTAATCTTTCCCTTGTGCCTTTAGTTTTCTTCATGCTTCCTTGCTCCCGAAGGGGTGAGACCAGTGGAATATCCTAGGTGGATGCTCACAGGCTTTTAAGACTCCAGATGCTACTCCCCAAAGTAGAATGTGGAACATTTTCTTTATAAACTCTGTTATGCCAATTGAGCTAGATATGCCCCGAGACCATGGTCCCCACAGCCCTCAGCACAGCAGTTTGGTCCCTCAGGGAGTTTGGATGTGTTTATGGAACTACCATGACCTTACCTTATATAGGTTGTGCTGGCTTCCCCAGTACTGTGTACTGTCTTACCCTTCACCAAAGTAACCCCTTATCTATTGTCTATTAAGTGTTTTTCCATCCCCACTCCTCCCCTCCCTTGTAACCATCAAAGATTGTTTCTTTTTGTATGTAAACCTTTTCATGAGTTTTTACAATAGTGGTCTCATACAATATTTGTCCTTTTGTGATTGACTTATTTTACTCAGCATAATGTCCTCCAGATGCATCCACGTTATGGATGCTTCACAGATTCATTGATGTTCTTTAGCGTTGTGTAATACTCCATTGTGTGTATGTACCACAGTTTATTAATTCATCTGTTGATGGGCATCTAGGTTGTTTGCTTCTTTTTGCTATTGTGAGCAATGCTGCAGTGAACATGTGTATATATCTATTTGTGTGATGACTCTTATTTCTCTAGAATATATTCCCAAGAGTGGGATTGCTGGATCATATGGTATTTCTATTTCAAGCTTTCTAAGGAAGAGCCATATCATTTTCCAAAACGGTTGTATCATTTTGCATTCCCACCAGTAACGTATAAGAGTTCCAATCTCCCTGCAGCCTCTCCAACATTTGTTATTTTCTGTTTTATTGATTTGTGCCAGTAATGCCAGGGTGAGATGGTATCTCATTGTGGTTTTGATTTGCATTTCTCTGATGACTAGAGATCGTGAGCATTTCCTCATGTGTTTGTTGGCTGCTTGAATGTCCTCTTTGGTGAAGTGTCCATTCATTTCCTTTGCCCATTTTCTAATTGGATTATTTGTCTTTTTGTTATAGAGGTGTTAGATTTTCTTGTAGATTTTAGAGAAAGACCTTTGTCTGATTTGTAATAGCCAAAAAATTTTTCCCAGTCTGTAGGTTCTCTTTTCACACTTTTGTTGAAGTCTTTTGATGAGCATAACTGTTTAATCTTTAGAAGATCCCAGTTATCTAGTTTATCCTCTTAATTCATTTTCTAACAGAACACCTCTTCAGAAAGAATTCTTCACTTTTCTATGTAAATCTAAGTTGTATTTTTTTTTCTTATGCAATGGATCACTGTCTGCCTTGTGTTATAATTATTTGTATAGATATGTGCCTCTTGCCCAAGGAAAAAAAGGTGTGAAAGTGATTGTATTTCATCCACCTTTGTCTTTCTTAGTACCTAGATCTGAAACTTTCACATAGGTAAGTTAAACCAACCAAACCCATTGCCATCGAGTCTATTCCGACTCACAGCAACACTATAGGACAGAGCAGAACTACACCACAGGGTTTCTAAGGAGCGCCTGGTAGATCTGAACTCTGACCTTTTGGCTATTAGCCATAGCTCTTAAACACTATACCACCAGGGTTTCCTCTATATAGCTAGTCCTTAATAAACACTTGTTGTAGTACACTCAATATTCATGGTAGTTACCAGCAAGACAGACACACTACATTAAAAATTACCATGACTTTAGTCAAAAAAAAAAAAAAAAAGGGAAAAGTTAATCTCTAAATTTATGTATACAAAAGAGACTAAATAGGAGAATGAAAATACTAGGTAAAATTGCGTTTCTGCAGTACATGCTGAATTAACTTTAAATGTTTGGGCAACAGAGTCCAATAATTTTTTTTCTTCTCAAGATGTGAGTTCAGAAGAGCTGCAAGGGAGGAAAAATATGTTTCCCTTTGGATCAAAGAGAAACTGTGAAATTTTTGGTAGAGATGGGAGAAAATGAAACAGTGGACGAAAGGTCATGGTAGATCATGACTGGTCAGAGGCAGAGCAGTTACTTTGAAAAAGAAAAACATAGATGACTGGTAAAGAGGTAAAGATAAAATGAGATTAAAGGAAGTAGAGAGGAAGTAAAATAAAAGAGCAGAAAAAAAAGGTACATTGTTTTTAGTGTAATATAAATTAATAGAAACTGAAATGAGACAAAATAGCAAAGGTTCAATATTTCATTTCTGTTTTTTTTGTTCTGTAATACTGTCTGATATATGAGAAAGATCAGAGTATAGGTGGGGAGAAACAGTATCCATAATTTTATATTTTCATTTTGGCTAAAACATAAGAAATTATGTGAATAGGAAACCCCCAAAACCCATTGCTGCTGTCTACTTGATTCCAATTCATAAAGACCTTATAGAACAGAGTAGAAATGCTCCATAGGGGTTCCTAGGCTGGAATCTTTACAGAAGCAGATTGCCAGATATTTCCTCCCAAAGAGCGGCTGGTGAGTTCAAGCCACCAATCTTCGGCTAGCAGTACAGTGCTTAACCACTGTGCAACCAGGGCTCCCTGAATACAAGACCACCAGCCCTAATGATCACCAGATACATCCTCATTCACACGTTACTGTTGTTTGTTGTTTGGTGCCTTTAGTTGGTTCCGACTCATAGCGATCCTGTGTGCAAAAGAACAAAACGCTGCCTGGTCTTGCACCGTCCTCACAATTGTTACTATGTTTAAGCCCATTATTGCAGCCACTATGTCAATTCATCTCGATGAGAGTCTTCCTCTTTTTCACTGACCCTCTACTCTACCAGCGTGGTGTCCTTCTCCAGGGACTGGTCTCTCCTGATAACATGTTCGATGTACGTGAGAAGTCTCACTTCTAACGAGCATTCTGGTTGTACTTCTTCCAAGACAGATGTATTTGTTCTTCTGAGAGTCCATGATATATTCAATACTCTTTGCTAACACCATAAATCAAAGGCATGAATTATTTGGTCTTTCTTATTCATTGTCTAGCTTTCACATGTGTATGAAGCAATATAAAATATCATGGCTTGGGTCAGGCGCACCTTAGTCCTTAAAGTGACACCTGTGCTTTTTCACATTTTTAAAGAGGTCTTTTGCAGCAAATTTGCCCAATGCAATACGTCATTCAATTTCTTGACTGCTGCTTTCATGGGCATTGATTGTGGACTCAAGTAAAATGAAATCCTTGACAACTTCAATACATCTCTATTATGCATGTCCTTTCCAAAGAAAGGTGATCTAATGAAATTCAAAAATTATTCAACAATATCATTAATATCACATGCAAGTACAATCATACTGAAGATAATTAAAAAATGGTTGGAACAGTACATTGAGAGGGAATTGCTGAAAACTCAAGTTGTATTCAGGAAGAGGACGTGGAAGGAGAGGTATCATTGCTGATTTCAGATGGATCATAGCAGAAAGTAGAGAATACCAGAAAGACATTTCCTGTGTTTTATTGACTACACAAATGCAATCGACTGTGTGGATCATAACAATGTAATGAATGGGAATTCCAGAACACTTAATTGTAGTCATACGGACCTTGTACGCAGACAGAGAGGCAGTTGCTCCAACAGAACAAGGAGATACTGTGTGGTTTAAAATCTGGGAAGATGTATGTCAGGGTTGTATCCTTTCACCATACTTATTCAATCTGTAGGCTGAGCAAATAATCTGAGAAGCTGGACTATATGAAGAAGAATGCAACATCAGGATTCGAGAGAGATTCATTAACAACCTGTGATATTCAGATGGCACTACCTTCTTGCTGAATGGGAAGAGGACTTGAAGGGTTTACTGATGAAGATCAAAGACTACAGCCCTCATTAGGGATTACACCTCAACATAAAGAAAACAAAAACCCTCAACACTGGGCCAATAATCAATATCATTTACATAATGCTTGATATTTCCTTGCTCCTAACCTAGTTTTCCTAATTCACCTTACCCGAAATTCTCTTCTGCTGTACCGCCTGTGAGTGCCATGCTATAAGGAGCAAACAGCTTTTTATCCTCAAAAAATGTTTTTGAAATAGTATGACTACTTTCATGCCTTGAGAAGAAATCAGTTCTCCCCTGAATCCATCACTCTCAGATCTTCATTATCCAATACCTCATATACCTCAGGGTTGACAGAGGTGCCCTTGCTCTCTGTTGCTTTTCTACATTATTATTTCCAACCTCTTTTTAAACATAACTCCTGTTCCTTTGATGTCCATATCATTTGGTTATACCAAACTTCCCTCTCCTCTTTTGCAATTATTGGTCAAGATCTGGATTATTCTCTCTCTCATTCATCAAAACTTTCATACTTGCCTTTTACTTTTTTCAACCCAGTGTTTCACCTCTCAATCCAAGCAATGCACTCATTCTGAATGAGTTCAACATCCACGTGAATGAATATTTAATATTCAGACCTTTCAGTTCTTTTATATCCTTAAACCAAAGGAATCTAGAGGTGCCTGGATCTTTAAAAAATATTCTCAGAATTCTCAACAATGATTTCCCTTTACAAGTCTTTGGTTAAAATAGATTACAAATCACACATAGCAGCCATTGAATCAGGATAGGGTAATATTTTTAACTGGGTACACTACCATAATGAAAAAAAAAACAAAAACAATTCCTATAGTATGGAAGAAGAGGAAAAGGAATATTAAATAGAAAACCAGCAGACCTGGGCACACCATCTACTTCCAGGTCTCAAGTAGTTTATATTACTGATATCCCTTCTGTCTCAGATGTACCTCTGCTCTCTAACTAAGGCGTCCTTTTGTCTATTAAATCCACTTACATCTAGTTCAGGGCATTTTAAAGCAAGGAAACCCCAGGCTCAAAGCTAACGATTATCATATTTGGAAATCTAACCATGCATCACAGACCAAAGTTACTTGCTATTACAGTGTTGCTAAATTCAATGTATTAATGGTTAATCCCAGAATAATTAACAGGTATGTCCCACACACAAAATGGAAATACACACAAGTAGGCCCTGAAAAATTGCTGGAGTGTGTTAGATGGATCTGGAAGTGTACTCATTTTTTTCTTAAGAGAAAATATTTTTTAAGTCCTAAAGTGAGTCCCTTAATTATCAAAATATTATGGAGTGAGAGTAAACAGTGGGAAAACTAGATGCATAAAATTTCTAAAATTCAGAAGATAAAATAAAACTGCATGAATATCTGTAAAAACATGATTTACAATTTATAATCAAATAGTATGTCATACTGAAAAGTACCTTATTGTAATGATTTAAAAGAAAAGGTTAAACATGTTTTTCTGTTAAATACGGATCAGGGATTATCTGTATATGTGGATTATAAAATATCTACTTGTCTCTTAAACACAATTCTTTTCATAATTCATGTTTGACTTTTGTAGCTCTCTAGAGGCCCCTGGGTGGCACAAATAGTTTGTACCTCATCTACTAACTGAACCCATCCAGTGGCACTGTAGAGCCACAGAAGAAAGGTCTGGAAATATCCTTCCATAAAGATTACAGCCAAGAAAACCCTATGAAGTTCAGTTCTACTCTGTAACACATGGGGCCACCATGAGTCAGAACTGACTCCAGGGGATCTGGATAGACAGAGCTCTACAAATTAACTCAAGATTTGTGTTGGCTAAAATATTCGGAAAACTAAAAATGTGTGAGAGCAAGCTAAATAAAAAAAAATTGCAAATAAAGAATAATTTAACTGATATTAATTTAATTAGTATTGATAGAGGTTACTTCATATATTTTTTCTGAAAATGTATTTACAGGCTGATTTTTCTTATCTCATTTAGAAAAGTACAAAAATTTGCTGTTAATCTTAAAGAGTACCATTTTTATTTGAGATTAACACTCCTTAGTTAAATAATAAGTGCGTTGCAGTCCATTAATCTTTTTAAGCAGAATGCAAAGTTAAGTGTCCATTTTGGGGGAAAGACTTATCTAATAATTTAGATTTGAATAATTGGTTTTGCATGTTCAATTGAAATGTGATTAATTATTACATTCATGTTTCTAATGTCAGAACAAATTGGTGTTGTTGACCTTCAGTGCACCAAAAAAAATATAATTCTTCAGATAATAAAATGGAAAAGAAAAAAATAGCTACAGATTCTTCTACTTCATTGAAATGAATCCCTGGTAATAGAATGCCACATATACAATCTACATTATTATCTTATTATTGACATTGCACGTACCCCCTGTAGGCCAGCCTGGGGGTTGATTTCCTAATCCAATTAAGAAGTGGAAATATAATTGGAAAATTTACTTATCAAAATTAGCCTCTCTTAATAGAAATATATTTTACTGTTCCTGAGGCTATTTTATCTGCGACTTACTGAATAATGAGATATAAAAGCTTCTTGGAAATTAGAAAATTTTAAAAGTAAAAGGCAGAAAAGAAATTTAGAGGTTATCTTGTCTACCTTGTCTACCCAGAAAGTTTAGCCTTTATTTCAAGCAGTGAGGAAGTGCTCCCTGAGTGAAGAAACCTATCCTTGCTTTATTAAATCACTACTTCCTGTATAGGTGGATGTCTCCCTAATGTCACAGACAAGTGGGCAAGTGTGGCACCATTTATCCTGAAAGTATTCTCCTCCATGACCTAATAGTTTAATTATGTTCAAATATATTTCTTCAGTTCATGGGTAATTTTGCCTTTAGCCTGTACACATAAGTTGTAAAGAGCTTAACTTGCATTTGAACATAAAACTGGAATTCATAAGATATGGGGATAATAGATGAGTCCAAATTTATAAGTCACAGGGATAATATTTGTGCTCAATGCATTATCTAAGAAGCTGTACCTGTTAATGTTGGTAAATAAGATATAAGGACGTAAGCATACTCAAGTTTTAAGTGGAACTCCAAGTGAGAAACTGTTGCTCAACAGTATTAGCCAAATCATTTTGACAGATCTTTATTTCCTCTTAACTCCATTCAACTACTAGGATCATATAAACATCTCTCCCTTCATGGCACGTCACTTCTGCTTCCTTACTTGCTCGAGTTCAGTATTTCCTATGACCTTCAAATTATTTGTCTGCCCAAAAATTTGTGTCTTAGATTGTTCTGCACCTATTAATATCATTTAGTTTTAAGAACTGTGGTTGTTTAGTTCCATAAAGACTTATGTTGGTTTGGGCATTATACCCATGGGGGGTGGGGGGAAGAAAAAAGCCCATTGCTGTCGAGTTGATTCTGACTCAGAGCAACCCTATAGGGCACAGTTGAACTGCCCCATAGGGTTTCCAAGGAGCAGCTGGTGGATTTGAAATGCCGACCTTTCAGTTAGCAGCCAAGCCCTTAACCACTGTGCCACCAGGACATTATAGGGTCTTATTAATCTCTGAGATCCTTTCAAATATTTTCGTATAACTTTTTGACATGTATGTTGTTGTTAGGTATGTCGAGTAGGCTTCAGCTCATAACGACCTTATGTATACCTGAGATGAAGTTTCATCTTCACTTCTAAGGAGCATTCCAGCTATACTTTGAAGATTGATTTGTCCATTCTTCTGGTAGTCCATGGTCACTCAATAGTCTTCACCAGCACTATAATTCAAACCTGTCAATTCTTAGGTCTTCTTTTACATTGTCCAGCTTTTGCATGCATATGAGGTGATTAAAAATACCATGGCTTGGTCAGACACACCTTAGTTATCAAAGTGTCATCTTTGTCTTTTAAGATTTTAAAGAGGTCTTTTGCTCCAGATTTGCCCAATGCAATATGTCGTTTAATTTCCTTGATATGTATGCATATAAAAATTAATTTTATAATAAAAGTAATATGAGCTGCATGAAATTCAAACAGATCAGAAGAATATAAAGTGAAAATAGACCCCCTCTACCATCAACATTTTTCTCCCAGTTCCCAGACATAAGCATAATTAACAGCATCTAATATATTTTAATAAAAATGGTCTGTCTAGGCACAGGGTATAAATTATACTACTATAAAACTTCGATTCCATTTAACCAGATATATATTTTTTTATATATATAGTCAGGGACTATAACTCTATCTCATATTTTAATAGATACACATAAACCTATCACATGTATATACAATTTTATATAGAAGCAATCTTTAACTGGTACACATTCATGTTCTAATTTGTATACAATTGTAAGAAATTCAGCATAGAATTCCTTTACACACCTGATTTTGTCTTCTATAGCCAGTGACTCTGCAGGATAAATTACTATAAATGGAACTACTTAATCAAAAGCAATGTGAGCGTGTGATACAATATATTGGCAAATAGGCTTTAAAAACCAAAACAATTACAAAAATAGCAGCGTATGAGAGAACTATTTTCCCAAAAACTTGACAGACTTATTATTCAACATTTGAATACTTACCAATTCAATACATGATAAAAAATAATCTAGTTATGATCAGTATGCTTAACTATGTTCAAACTGTGGACCTTCTGGTTAGCAGTCATAGCTCTTAACCACTACGCCACCAGAGTTTCCTAAATATGTTTGAAGCCTAAAATATTTTCACGTGTATACCATCTATTTTTATTTCTTTTTCTGTGAAGTATATAAACTGTCAGTTTATTTCCCTTTACTCCCTTTTCTCTTGGGTTGCTTGCCTTTTCACTAAATTATTTTTTAGAATATTAAGCAAATTATTGATTTGCTTCTCATGTGTATTGCAATTCAATATTTTCACTCAATATTGTCTATTATTGAACCAACCTCAACACTCTTGTTTTAATTCCACCTGGTAATTTATAATCACTTTATAATAGTTTTCAATTCCTTATTACTTTTGCATCACTATTCATAGTAAAATTTAGTTCTATCTTTGGTATTGTTGTTGTTTCATTTTTATCATTGTGCTGTATGTAACTCTCCATACGAGATGCATCAAAACTCAGATTAAGGGCTAAAATGATGTGAATCGGAGCAGAAGAAACATCTGAAACAATGAACCAAGGTTCTAGACATGCTTTTTCATAGCTCCTTTTGTGTAGTTCTCAAACCCAGCTCCTTATAATAATCTGAATTTAGTACCCATGTTAGTAGTCTCAATAATTTCTCTGCTTGCTGGTATACCAAGTTACAATTCTTAAAGTGACCAGGAAAAAGTTATTACTTTAGGTTCAATGTAATCTTTACTGTATCCCTTGAAGGAAGCCCCACCTCCCCACCCCCCATCTCCTAGGAAAGTCGGAATCTAACCCAGCAGAACCTCAAGTGTCAGGAATGAAAAACACATATCCAAGAAAAGAGTCAATGTAAGCAAGATGCCAATCCCACTTCCATTCCCTTCACTCCAAACATGTATATTGAAGTTAGAATATGATATATCTGCATTTAGCTAACTTTAAAAAAAAAAAAACTTTACTTACTACAATTCTGAGACAGAGTTCCAGTGTCATAGAGTGTTGTCCCTGAGGTGGCAACTTAACTGAGCAGTCAACATTACCATCCTTCAATGCTTCAATTCTTCAGTGCTACTAATGATGCATTCCATGGTAGGAATAGTAGATCCACAGTCATGTGGCCAATATGGAACTTCCTTTGCCATGAACTAAGACCTTGATCTGAGGCAATATTATATGAGTTCCCACATCAATAAATGTAAAATTCTTTAAGCCTTCAGATGGTTTTGTTGGCAGAGACTCTGCAGGCAGGGAAGGCAAACCCATATTTGGATTAACTGTCACTTCTAGTACAAATAGCTACCTTCTTCAAGGTGAGAGGAATATGATCTGCTTGAATTGCAATCAAGTTACTGGCTGTTTTCCTGGGAAAATATCTTAGCATTAGACATTGTTATCGACAGGTGGGTCTTTCAGTAGTGACTGTAGATCAATCAAGTTAGTCTTTGAGAGAAGGAGCCTATGCTGTTGGGCTCATGAGTAGTCTCCATTTCTTCCACAAGGGTCACTCTGTTAGCGTGCCCATTAAACATGTCCTGAAGTGGTCAAGGACAGAGGCTGGCTGCCATCCACTGAATGTGCCATTCTGGCCACCTGGTTGTTGAGTGCTTCCTCCATCCTGAAAGCTCACTGGTGTGTATTAAAATAAAGCACATAGTTCTTCATGTTTTGTGACTTTTCTCCTGAATTTTTACTTTGATCTTCCAAACGTGTATTTTCCAGTCCATGATATTGGCCACAGCCCAAGAGTTTCTCTCTATACTTTTCTAAGGATATTTCTCCCACCACAAAACCAGAACCAAACCAGTCACTGTCAAATGGATTCTGATTCATGCAACCCCATGTGCTACAGAGAACTTCTCCATAGGGTTTTCTTGGCTGTGATCTTTTCTTCCATAGTGCCACTGGGTAGGTTAAATTGGCCAATCTTTAGGTTAGTAGTTCAGCACAAACCGTTTTCACTAACTAGGAACCCACCATACACAGAGAAAACGTAAGTATGGAACTTGATCCTGTGCCCACTGAAAGTAGTTCCTCTCATCATTGTCTATTAGGGTCGTCACTAAGTGGGGTTCTGGCACAGTAGTTGTTCAATTTCAGCTTGCACAAATAAATTGAGGTGACCCATTCATGAGCCAAACCCAGGTTTTATTCCTCTTCTATCAGCTGGAAACCTAAAACTCCTCATTGGTGCATAGCTATGTTGAGGGGAGAAAAAAAAATTGATGCAACAGATAGGTGCTATGAAAGTCTAGGTAATTTGTTTATATACTTATACTTTTTTGGTATTGCTTGGCCTTAATCCTGCATATATCTGTTTCATCATACTCTGGATTTCTGCTGTACCAGACTAAACTCTGACTTGTGGTAATAGAATTTATGTAGCTCAGGATGGGCATAGCTGAATACATAATCACTTGAAATCTCTAAAGGCAATTCACCAATATGTCAAGTGTTTTAATCATTTTAGGACTATGTTCCATCCTCTGGCATATTTGTGTCATAATAGGGTATCAAGAGTATTGCAAAATTTATACGATGATATCAACATAATATACTAACGTGAGGTTTTTATGGCATCAGAAGACTGTGCTCGTCCCTGTGGACTAAATTATAACAAGGGCAGGAAAGTTAACATAGCCTTGGGGAAGGATCATTAACATGTACTGCCTTTTCTATGTGCGCTTAACTTTATGTTGTTGTTGTTAGGTGCCAACTTAAGCTGCCCGGTCCTGTGCCATTCAGACAATCGTTGGTATATTTGAGCCCATTGTTACATCAACTGTGTCAATCCTTCTCACTGAGAGACTACTTCTTTTTTATTGACCCTCTACTTTACGAAGCATGATGTCCTTCTCCAGCAATTGGTCTCTCCTGATGACTTGTCCAAAGTAAGCGAGACAAAGTCTCGCATTCTGGTTGTACTTCCTCCAGGACAGATTTGTTGATATATTTGATAGTCATTTCCAACACCACAATTTAAATGTGTCAGTTCTTCGGTCTTCCTTTCTTATTTTCCAGCTTTCACATGCATATGAGGCAATGGAAAAAACCATGGCTTGGGTAAGGTTGCATGTTAGTCATCAAAGTGACATCTTTGCTTTTTAACACATTGAAGAAGTCTTTTGTCACAGATTTGCCTAATAAAATATATTTGATAAGAATGGAAAAGAACACACACAAAGGGCCATAGGCTGTGCAATATCTCCCAATACATATACCATGCCTGGCAAGGCGATTTCAGTTGGAGATACTGCTTGATTAAGTTTACGGTGTTCCACTTTTAGCTGCATTTTTAGGTGGGGTATAATGTACAGGTTAAATGAAAAGTATATAACAGAGTCCGCAAACCTCTACATCCTTCAAAGTCACTGATGATATTGATAACTTCAATAATTTATTCCAGAATGAAGAATTACTTACAATTTAGTAACTTGGTGGAGGGTAATGGGGAGCAGTTTTGGGGCTGCAAAGTGGTCTTTCCTAACATCATGTTTCTCATATTGCAGGTCAGGGAACCCCTGTGACTATTCTTCCACCTGTTAAGTGTGTTCATCCTAAGTATGTGTCAAAGTACCAGAGAAATAACCACAAATTGTGTCTGAAGAGCTGTTGTAGCCAATGTGAGACGTTTGTGCCAGAACTCCATGTATCACCTGGCCTCCATGAGACCCCCTCTAACCAGGAGGCCATAATAGCATTTCAAGATGTCTGGTATCAGTGTCAGCTCAGGCTGTATGTCTAAAAAAAAAAAAATTTTTTTTTTTTTTTGGGGCCTTCAAAATGTCAAGGTATTCCTCTTTCCCCAATGTAGCTTTTATCTTGTAAATGGCTACAGGCTCCATTGTGGAAAGATAGAGAGAATGATTCCTTTGAGGAAGGATTGGGAGGCATTTCAAAGTCCTTCCTCAAGGAACCCCATCTCTGCCTCAGTCAGTATGTTTTAGATCTGATAACTGGATCAGATTTAAAAAGTGAATAAGTGATTGTAATTTTTCCCTTTTGAAAAATCAGTCTTCTTTTCAACAACTCTTTTTTTTCTTCAAACACATTGTGGAAATTTCTAAAGGATGGCCTGTCTTGCTCTTAGGTCTTCTACTCCCATTCTTTGTCCTCCCAAATCACCCTTAATCTACCTGGTTCTTTTCTAATCAAAACTTAAGATTGAACTTTCCTATTTTGTCTCTAGTATTCCCTCATGCATTTATCCCAAAAGTTTTCATCTTGTAATCTTTTTGAGTATCTAGAAAAGTATTCAGTTAAAGGTCACAAATAAATATGTACCAGCTTTATTATTGGCAACTTTTGTCTGCTTCCAGCTTTACATAGCCTTAATATTATATTATTCTGCTTAAAATTAAAGCTAATCTACTGTATAACCGTAAGATTCAAATAGAACATTTGACTAAAAATATAAAATTTCATTTCACGTAAAAAATAGTAATTGAAAAAAGTTTATATTTTATTCTTGTAGACAACATGCAGAATAAAAAGCCAAGTTCAGAACTGAGAAAATACAGATGGACTTATTTTTCTTAGATATTCATTCACAAATGATAAATCATAAAAAATACACCATTTTGATAAATCATCATAAACATACAATTATGATGACAACTAGGCAATTTAAAGCATTTGCTCCTTAAGGTAAATTTATACTTTTAGCTAAATATTATATTACTGTTTCCTATAGATACTTAAATAGTTCTTAAATACTAGGTTCACATCCTTTAATATTTTTGCCTCATTTGAAAAATGCTTTTTTCCCCTACTTCCTTAGCAAGCTCTTTCTACATGCTCAGTCACTGTGATGAATTAAAAGTCATGGAAAATATAAAATTCTGGCTTAAATTGAATATCTTTTATATTCTAAGCTAGAAACCCATTCATATGGAGTGAGTACCATTTGAGATTTTAATGTATATTTAGAGAAAGAAGATCCACTTAATTAATATTACTTACTGAAAATGAAAGCTGTTTCTGGATGCCTTGGGCTAAATGAGGAAGTATCAAAGTTCACATGTTAAATGTAATCAGTATGTACAATTAGTGATTATTTCCTGCCAGCTGAGGAAGTCATACCGAACACCTCTAGTCGTTGAGAAATTAATTGTTCAGTTCATGTTGTGCCAGAGCTAAAATAACAAAAGAAAAATATTGATAGTGATTTTGTTTCAATCTTAAAGGGATCTGTGGGATGTCTTCTGCATTTTCCTCTGGCCTTGGGCAATGGCTGTCCACTTTAGTTTCTTGTGTCCTAAAACTGACTGAAAAGCATCCAATTGTAGCAAACCTGGGCATATTCTTTCATATCAAATGTTTTTTAGAAGTATGAAATGTTCAAGCAATCAGCAGTAATACTTTAACATTCTTAATCTTAAGTACCAAGCTGCAACATACTTTTCTCTAATACACTTATAACCATATGGTTGTTTCTGTTTTTGGTGTCAATTTGGTTGGGTGGGCAGCACTTAGGCACAACATAAGAGATTTTCATTGATTCTTAAAAGGTCTTTATTCACACTTGAGCTAAAGCAGCTGGTGGAGGGTTAGAGAGCACTCAAGTCACCCAAATCTCTGGATATTGCTTTCTGCTGCACCATCTGTGCCCTGTTAAATATTCTTGATTTTTGCCAAGTTTGGACCAATTTATATGTTAAATCAGTTACTGAAATCAGGATCCAAGAAGCTTCAGTGAGGAAAAAATTATATTAAACTGCACAGCTCTTATACATTAATCATTAGTATTGGAATGGGAAGTTCAAGTACTGCCACTCAAAAGGTTGTTGTGAGAAATCAAGCTCCCTGGATTTTGGGATGGGAATGAATGTGAATATTTTTCAGAAGCATTCACCCCAGAGACATGTACCCCATCCTAATCTTCCAAGATAGTCAGTGAATTTTACATGGGATGCTACAGAGCAGCTGCAGACTCAAGTCTGCTCATAAATGCTTTTTAATCTTCTATGCTCATGTTCCATAGCCTAGTGAGACCTAATATGGTGGCTAACTACTTTGGAAGCCTAACAATTATACTGTCTTGTACCTGACAACAGCTTTGGGTTACACAGATCAGCCAGTATGTAGCTTTATACCTTAAGAGGTATAACATTCTAAATCACCACATCAAACTAGGGCTCAAATTAGGAAGGCTACCATCCTGATTCTGAGATATTAATTTTCAACAGTGAACAAGATTGTCTTACAATTTCAAAATTAAGGGACAGTCTTATGATATAAAAGCCAAATTGAACCACATTTTTAGTTGCCCTTGATGAATTTATATATAAAGTGCTACTGCAACCAGTAGCCAAGAATCAAGAAGGCTAAGCTTTGAGTCTGGGAATTTGAGGGAATAAATAAGGGGAAAAAGAGAGACCAATGAATGGTTAAAAACAACAGGACAGAAAAAGTACGTAGACACATTTCGTCCAAATATTTAACAAAGTTATATAATACTTAATCTAATTGGAAATGGAATAACTAACGAGACTGATATTAGTATTTGCCAAGTACCTACTGTGCTAAATGAATTTGATTTATTACATCATTCAATTTTTCTAAATATCAAACCTGGTATGGTTTTAGAAAAATTGAATGATGTAATAAATCAATTTATTTAGCACAATAGGTAATTGGCATGTATATCGATAGATAGATAGATATAGATAAAACCAAAAAAACCTGTTGCCCTCGAGTCAGTTCGGACTCATAGCAACCCTATAGGACAGAGTAGAACTGCCCGATAGGGTTTCCAAAGAGTGTCTGGTGGATTCAAACTACCAACCTTTTGGTTAGTAACCGTAGCTCTTAATTACTATGCCACTATATATATATATATAAACACACACATCAATATACAAGAGATACTTATTGACTTTAAACCTCTTCAAATTCACTCACTCACAAAACTGGCTCTTAAATCATTTACTAATTTCTTAATCATGGGTTAAGCAGTTGCCTCACCCTGTCTAACTGTGACGACGACCTACAGCATACCAAATCATGAAGAACCAACCTAGGCCATGTCTTATGTTTCTTTCCTATTGTCCTGAAATGAGTAGTACCATGTTCCACAAAGTGATGGCACTTAGTACATTGTCCATATAAACACAAAAATAAAAATGATGGTCTGCTGCCAAAATATCAAAGTGAATTTGCAAAGCATGCATTTAGAAAGAATCATTTAAAGACCTGACACGTTTTCAACACTAATAGCTAAAACTACTTCTGGCTTCTCTAGGATGAAATACTTAGTTTTGTTTTGCCACAAGTAAAGTTGGGAGTCATTTACTGTCTACTGGGATGTTCAGACATATCTGTCATGAATACCAAGATAGTACTTCTATTGTAGTACACAGGGGAGTTATGGTAAATAAAACCTGGAAAGGCCAAAGAGACTGACCGGCCTTTTAAAATGGTTCTTAAATTATAGAAAGAGAAAACAAATATATTTCCATAAAGAATGTAAATCTAACTTCCTCAAATTCAATATGATCTAAAAGTTCCTGAGGATCTACTGCAAATAATCTTCAAATTGGTTAATTTTTATTGACCTCATGTAATTTCTCAGGCTTAAGTACTAAACCATAAGTAAAATGAAAATAATAAAAAGGTATAATATTCTACACATACATTTTTATTTAAATGCACGTTTTCCAGTTTATTTTGTGACTGGATAAGAAGAGGAAGAGTGGAGGGTGTGAAGAATAAAGTATTTTTAAAAAAATAACAGCTCAATTTGCTTTCTGAAAGACAATCACAGTCAATAAACACCATCTCCTTTGTAAGCAGAACAGCAAGATTTAACAAATAACAGTATTCCTTCAACAAGAACTGACCACCTAAATCAAGGTCAGATTATCAAGCTTATATGTTGGTGGTGTGATGGTTATTTTCCATAACATATCATAGTATCACTCAATATTTTTTTAGGATTTATAAAGTACCCTCTGTAAAAGCTATATAAAAATTTCAAATACTAAAAATGTATACAGTTTGTATTCATACTAATAATTGGGTATTCATGGTTAATTTCCATGATATTTACTAACGTTAGATGAATACAGAAAGACAGTTAATTTGATTCCTACTACTAATTTCTTTTGGCAACTACTATGCTTATCATAGAAACCCTGGTGGCATAGTGGTTAAGAGCTATGTCTGCTAACCAAAAGGTCAGCAGTTTGAATTTACCAGGCATTCCTTGGAAATCCTGTGGGGTAGTTCTACTCTGTTCTATATGGTCGCTATGAGTTGGAATCAACTCAACAGCAATGGATGCATATCATGGAGCCCTGGTGGCACAGTGGTTAAGAGCTATGGCTGCTAACCTAAAAGTTGGCAGTTCAAATCCACCAGCTGCTCGTTGGAAACCCTTTGAGGAAGTTCTGCCTGTCCTACAGGGTTGCTATGAGATGGAATCAACTTGATGACAGCTTTTTTTTTTTTAAGCTTATCATAAAGAGGCAATGGCACTAACAGTCCATAAATACCCTCTGTTACTGTATGTTTGTTATAAAACTACAAATAACTAACACAAAAACTTACTCCATTTTAACTAGGTATGATTTTCAAAAGCTAGACGTTTAGATCTGGCTGGATTATAATAAGTGGTACATTTTGAGTTTAACACATATTTCTATAATTGAGTCAAAATTATTCTTATTTATTGGAATATTCGAAGTGAAAAAAAGTACTTTATAAAAACAAAACTTTTTGCAGTAGTTCTTCACTGCCTTTTCTTCTCCCCTTTTCTCCTCTCCCTTTTTTCCCTACTGCCTATGTATTCTCTCTAATTTCGTGTACTTATTCTCCAAAAGCTAAGTTTTATTACTTAAATATAGAACAAGGCAACGCTGTCAAAAGACTGAACTTAAAATCCAACAAATAAACAAAAACAGATACTCAAAATGATGTAGAGTCCATATAATTATGATAGTAATATGGCCTCCATAGAGTTCCTATTTATTTCTCTAAGCATCGCAGTATGTGTCACAATCCTTTTAATAAACCCAAACCAAACCCACTGCTGTCGAGTCGATTCTGACTCATAGCGACCCTATAGGAGAGAGTAGAACTGCCCCATAGAGTTTCCAAGGAGTGCCTGGCAGATTTGAACTGCCAACCCTTTGGTTAGCAGTGGTAGCACTTAACCTCTACGCCACCAGGGTTTCCATCCTTTTAATAGAGTCATATATTTTTGTATCATTTTGGAAATAAGTTTTGAATATTAATTTTGATGTATTTTAAGACTAATTGCTGTCTAAACAATGAAACTTCAATGATTTTGAAATAATAAAAGGATTGCTATTTAAAATATCTATTCTCTGAAAACAGAAATGAACGTGAGATTTAAATAGAATAAAACTCTAATAGAATGTCTTTTTATCTTTTGCATATACTGTTAAAAAATACAGACATTTGAGAAAATTTGAACAAATCTAGGCTTAGGATTTTTTTCGCATGCAACAGGAAAACTTGAAGCATTTACTGGGAAATTAATTTAGTTCTATATTGCAATATTTAAGACCTACTGTTGTCTTTGCAATTTCGGCACCATTCCCAGGAGCAGCTGCTGCGGGCTGGTTCTAGCATTAGGCTGCAGATTCTGCAGGGACAAGAAGCCAGCCACACAGCCTACTCACACCTCCAGAGCCAGAGAAGAACGGCACTCTCAGCAAAAGCTAAGTACTTCCGTATATTTTACCACACCCTGCCCCCCGCCACCCAAGCTGGCTTCACTGACTGTTGATTTCCCTGGCCTGAGATAGGCCCTGTTGAGCCTAGAGCCATCCTCCCAACCTTGGAAAAGGAATAAATTCACAATTGGGGGAAAAGGCAATTTGCCAGCCTCATTAAACTGGGGAGCTCAGGACAGAAGCAGCTCCTATGCAGGTGTAAATGCTCCATGGACTTTGAATATCTTTCCCTACTGCATGGACCTGTGTGGGCCTATTCCAGGAGAATAGGCCCTTTTTGGCAGACTACAACTGTTTCAGCTGTGCAGCGGAGAGGTGGGTGTTTGATGTTTGACATTGCTTCGGCTACTAAACAGGGTCCTCACCTACCCACATCAGGGACATAAGGACTGGTGGCTCCACTCAGGTCACCCAGCCACCCGTGACAGGGGTCCAAGGATAACTGGTACCTCCCAGTACTTACAACTAAAAACATTGGGTGCCCACAGTCCGTTTGGAAAATGCACCCACCTGTATGCTCTAGGGAACAGGGACATGCTTTCCTCAGAGTCACTTGGGGTCGATTCTCAGTCCCCTGTATTGTTCAATGCATGACCCTCTGCTACAACCAGACACTGGTACCTACACCAATCACCACTGCTCCTCTAAGACTGTAGGACAAAGCCTGTACCACACACTTGATGATCAGCTACCTGGATACCTGAGCTGAATTCATACAAGAAAAGTGAGTGGATTCCTAGACTGATATACCTCATAACAGCTCTAGCCATCTGGTGATAGGAAGTCAGAGATCCAAGGTGAAAACACTCAAGCTACCTCACTCAGGCAACCCATTTGGGTATATCAAAACAAAACAAAGCAAGAAGCTAGGATAGGGTAAGCAAACATAAAATAAACTAATATAAAACTTACAGATGGCTCAGAGACAACAGTCAATATCCAGTCACATAAAGAAACAGACCATGATCACTTCAAGAAGCTCTCAAAACAAAGAATCAACAAATCTTCTGGATGAAGGTGCCTTCCTGGAATTACCGGATGCAGAATTCAAAAGATTAATACACAGAACTCTTCAAGACATCAGGAATGAAATTAGAAAGGAGATCATGCGATAATCAGAACAAGCCAAGGAACACACAAATAAAGTAGTTGGAGAAATTAAAAAGGTTCTTCAAGAACACAATGAAAAATTTAATAAGCTGCAAGAATCCACGGAGAGACAGCAATCGGAAATTGAGAAGATTAACAATAAAATTACAGAAGTAGACAACTCAATAAATAGAGGACAAGAACTGAGCAAATGGAAGGCAGAATAGGTGAATTTGAAGATAAAGCACTTGCCACCAATATATTTGAAGAAATATCAGATAAAAACATTTTTAAAAAAATGAAGAAAACTTAAAAATCATGTGGGACTCTATCAAGGGAAATAAACTATGAGTGATTGGAACAAGAACGGAGGGGGATAACAGAAAATACAGACAGAATTGTTGAAGATTTGTTGGTAGAAAACTTCCTTGATATAGTGAAAGATGAGAAGATATCTAACCAAGGTGCTCATCGAACTCTGCAAATGGTAGATTTTAAAAGTCACCAAGGCATATTATAATCAAACTTAGAGAATTTTAGGAGCAGCTAGGGATAAATGAAAAGTCACCTATGAAGGAGAGTCAATAAGAATAAGCTCAGACTACTTAGCAGAAACCAGGCAGACAAGTATGCAACGGGACGATTTATACAAAGTATTGAAAGAGAAAAAGAAAAAAATTGCCAGCCAAGAATCATATATTCAGCAAAACTCTATCTCATACATGAAGGTGAAATTAGGACATTTCCAGATAAACAGAAGTTTAGGGAATTTGTAAAAAACCAAAACAAAACTATGAAAAATACTAAAGGGATTTCTTTGGTTAGAAGATCAATAATATCAGGTATCAGTCCAAGACTAGAACACTGGATAGAGAAATCAGATGTCAACCGAGACAGGGAAATCACAAAAATAAGTCAAGATAAAAAAACGCACAAAACAGGAAAATAGCAATGTTATTATGTAAAAGAAAACAACATTAAAACAATAAAGAGGAACTTAGAAATGTAATCATACATCTTTCGTATGGAGAGGAAGAAAAGGTGATACAAAGAAATAAAAGTTAGGTTTAAATTTAGACGATGGGGTAAATATTAAGGTAACCACAAATGAGACAAAATATCCTACACGTCAAAATAAAATACAAGAAAAAACAGAGACTCAGCAGAAACAAAATCAACAACCATGAATATGACAAAAAGAAATATAAAGATAAACTACTCAGCACAAAAAATTAAGTAGGAAAAAGAAACTGTCAACAACACACAAAAAAAGACATCAAAATGGTAGCACTAAATTCATAACTATCATAATTACCCTGAATGTAAATGGAATAAATGCACCAATAAAGAGACAGAGAGTTTCAGAATGGGTTAAAAAAACACAGCCTGTCTATATGCTGCCTACAAGAGACACACCTTAGACTTAGAGATACAAACAAACTAAAACTCAAAAAATGGAAAAAAATATATCTGGCAAATAACAATAAAAAAAGAGCAAAATATTAATTTCTGACAAAATAGACTTTAAAGTTAAATCCACCACAAAGGATAAGGGAAGACACCACATAATGATTAAAGGGACAATATACCAGGAGGATATAATCAAATTAACATTTATACACCCAATGACAGGGTTGCAAGATACATAAAACAAACTCTATAAAGCACTGAAAAGTGAGATAGACAGCTCCAAAATAATAATAGGAGACTTCAACACATCACTTTCAGTGAAGGACAGGACATCCAGAAAGAAGCTCAATAAAGACACAGAAGATCTAAATGCCACAATCAACCAACTTGACCTTATAGACATACTGAACACTCCACCCAACAGCAGTCAAGTATACTTTCTTTCCTAGTGCACATGGAACATTGTCTAGAATAGACCACATATTAGGTCATAATGTAAGCCTTAGCAGAATTCCAAACATTGAAATTACAAAGCATCTTCTCTGACCATAAGGACATAAAAGTAGAAACCAATAGCAGAAAAGCTAGGGAAAGTAAATCGAACACTTGGAAACTGAACAATGCTCTGCTCAAAAAAGACTGGGTTATAGGAGACACCAAGGATGGAATAAAGAAATTCAGAGAATCCAATGAGAATGAAAACACTTCCTATCAGAACCTTTGGGACACAGCGAAAGTAGTGCTCAAAGGTCAATTTATATCAATAAATGCACACATACACAAAGAAAAAAGGGTGAAAAATCAAAGAATTATCCCTACAACATGAACAAATAGAAAGAGACCAACAAAAGACACCCTCAGGCACCATAAGAAAGCAAATAATAAAAATTAGAGCAGAATTAAATGAAATAGAAAACAAAAAAAACAATGGAAAGAACTAGTAAGACCAAAAGCTGGTTCTTTGCAAAAAATCAACAAAATTGATAAACCATTGCCCAGAGTGACAAAATGAAAACAGGAGAGGAAGCAAATAACCCAAATAAGAAATGAGATGGGCAATATTACAACAGACCCAACTGAAATTAAAAGAATCATATCAGATTACTGTGAAAAATTGTACTCTAACAAATTTGAAGACCTAGAAGAAATGGATGAACTCCTAGAAACACACTACCTACCTAAAATAACACAAAGGTAGAACAACTAAACAGACCCATAACAAAAGAAGGTATTGAAAAGGTAATCAAGAAACTCCCAACAAAAAAGAAGCCCTGGCCCATATGGCTTCACTGCAGAGTACTACCAAACTTTCAGAGGAGAGTTATCACCACTACTAGTAAAGGTATTTCAGAACACAGAAAAGGACAGAATACTCCCAAACTCATTCTATGAAGTCAGCATATCCCTGATATCAAAACCAGGTAAAAACATCACAAAAAAAAGAAAATTACAGACCTATATCCCACATGAACTTAGATGCAAAAGTCCTTAACAAAATTCTAGCCAATAGAATTAACAACATGTCAAAAAAAAAAGTCCATGACCTAGTCGGATTCATACCAGATATGCAGGGATGGTTCAACATTAGAAAAACAATTGATGTAATCCATCATATAAATAAAACAAAAGACAAGAATGACATGATTTTACAAATTGATGCAGAAAAGTTCAACAACCATTCATGATAAAAACTCGCAGCAAAATAGGAATAGAAGGAAAATTCCTCAACATAATAAAGAGCATTTATATAAGCCAACAGCCAACACCATCCTAAATGGAAAGAGTCTGAAAGCATTCCCACTGAGATCGGAAACCAGACAAGGATGCCCTTTATCACAACTCTTATTCAACATTGTGCTGGAGGTCCTAGCCAGAGCAATTCGGCCAGGTAAGGAAATAATGGGCATCCAGACTGGCAAGGAAGAAGTAAAAGTATCTATATTTGCAGATGACGTGATCTTATAAGGAATCCTCAAGAAAACGATGGAAACTAATAGAAAGGTTCAGCAGAGTATCAAGATACAAGGTAAACACACAAAAATCAGTTGGATTCCTCTACACCAACAAAAAGAACATCAAAGAGGAAATCACCAAATCAATACCATTTACAGTAGCCCCAAGAAGATAAAATACTTAGGAGTAAATCTTACCAAAAATGTAAAAGACTTATAAAAAGAAAACTGCAAAACACTACTATAAGAAACTAAAAGAGACCTACATAAGTGGAAAAACATACCTTGCTCATGGACAGGAAGACTTAACATTATAAAATGTCTATTCTACCAAAAGCCATCTATAGGTACAAGGCAAATCCGATCCAAATTCCGAAGACATTTTTTAATGAGATGGAGAAACAAATCACCAACTTTATATGGAAGGGAAAGAGGCCCCGGATAAGTAAAGAATTACTGAAAAATAAGAACAAAGTGGGAGGCCTCACTCTACCTGATTTTAGAACCTATTATACCACCACAGTAGTCAAAACAGCCTGGTACTGGTACAACAACAAAAACATAGACCAGTGGAACAGAATTGAGAACCCAGACATAAATCCATCCACATATGAGTATTTGACAAAGGCCCAAAGATAGTTAAATGGGGGAAAACAGTCTTTTTAACAAATTGTGTTGGAATAACTGGGTATCCATCTGCACAAAAATGAAACAAGACCCATACCTCACACCATGCACAAAAACCAACTCAGAATGGATCAAAGACCTAAATATAAAATCTAAAATGATAAAGATCATGGAAGAAAAAATAGGGACCACTTGAGGAGCCCTAATATATGGCATAAAAAGTACACAAAACTACTAACTATGCAGATGAGAAACTAGATAACTGGGAGCCCCTAAAAATCAAACCCCTATAGTCATCCAAAGACTTCTCCAAAAGAGTAAAAAGATTACCTACAGATTGAGAAAAAGTTTTTAGGTATGACATTTCTGATCAGTGCCTGACCTTTAAAATCTACATGATACTGCAAAAACTCAACTACAAAAAGACAATTAACCCATTTAAAAAATGGGCAAAAGATATGAACAGACACTTCACTAAAGAAGACATTCAGGTAGCTAACAGATAAATGAGGAAAAGCTCACGATCATTAGCCATTAGAGAAATGCAGATCAAAACTACAATGAGATTTCATCTCATTCCAACAAGGCTGGCATTAATCCAAAAAACACAAAATAATAAATGTTGGAGAGGCTGTGGAGAGATTGGAACACTTATACACTGCTGGTGGGAATATGAAATGGTACAACCACTTTGGAAATCGATTTGGCGCTTCCTTAAAAAGCTAGAAATAGAGGAGGTGGGCCAAGATGGCGGACTAGGTAGATGCTACCTCGGATCCCTCTTGCAACAAAGACTCGGAAAAACAAGTGAATCGATCACATACATAACAATCTACGAACCCTGAACAACAAACACAGATTTAGAGACGGAGAACGAACAAATACGGGGAAGCAGTGATTGTTTTCAGAGCCTGGAGCCAACGTACCAGTCAGGTAACCTTTGGCGCCCGATTTGGGGCAGAGCCCAGGGGAGCAGAAGGCACAAACAAGGGGCCCAGCCCTAGCCCCCGAACTCACTCCGGGAGGCGGTCCAGCCGGTTCGCGCGGGTAGCGTGGCGACGCAGCCAGTGGGAGAAGTCCCCGGGAAGCAGTGACTGATCTTGGAGTGGGGAGAGCAGTGTCCCAGCCGGGGAACCGTCCCGCCGGGATTTTGGCTGGGCGCAGGTACGGTACAAGCACAGAGAGCTGCTCAACTCCCCTGAACTAACTCCGGGAGGGGGCCCAGCCAGTTCACGCAGGTGGCTTGGCGACGAAGCCAGTGGGAGAAGTCCCCGGGAGGCAGGGACTGGTCTTGGAGTGGGGAGAGCAGCGTCCCAGCCGGCGAACCGTCCCACTGGGACTTTGACTGGGCGCAGGCACGGCATAAGCATGGAGAGCTGCTCCGCCCCCCTGAACTGACCACGGGAGGGGGCCCAGCCGGTTCGCGGAGGCGGCATGGTGACGCGGCTGGCGGGACGAGAAGTCCCCGGGAGGCAGCGACTGATTTTGGAGTCGAGAGTGCACCGTCCCAGCAGGGGAACCTTAACGTTGGGCGTGGCGCTGGCAGCAGAGGATCTGACCGTGACGCCAGCGGGCCAGACCCCCCGGGGGCAATCTCCACACAGCCAGCACACATAGACGACGCACCCCCCGGGAATCTCAGATATAATAGTTATTCCAAGCAAGACAAGCAACTCTGGCTATATTCTGAGGTGCTACTCTCCTAACTCTCTGATCCCTCCCCCACCCTCCCCAGGCGGCTTCATTAACATCTGAATAGCCTGAGCCAGAGGGAGAACTCTGATAGGGATCTGACTGCATTTTTCTTTTTAGCAGATTTTCTGGAAAAACTAGTTTCCCAGTGATGGCTCAGAGACAGCAGTCCATATCAAACGACATAAAGAAGCAGACCATGACAGCTTCTCCAACCCCCCAAACAAAAGAATCAAAATCTTTCCCAAATGAAGATACAATCCTGCAATTACAAGATACAGAATATAAAAAACTAATTTACAGAATGCTTCAAGACATCACAAACGAAATAAGACAAACTGCAGAAAAAGCCAAGGAACATGCTGATAAAACTGTTGAAGAACTCAAAAAGATTATTCAAGAACATAGTGGAAAAATTAATAAGTTGCAAGAATCCATAGAGAGACAGCATGCAGAAATCCAAAAGATTAACAATAAAATTACAGAATTAGACAATGCAATAGGAAGTCAGAGGAACAGACTCGAGCAATTAGAATGCAGACTGGGACATCTGGAGGACCAGGGAATCAACACCAACATAGCTGAAAAAAAATCGGATAAAAGAATTTAAAAAAATGAAGAAACCCTAAGAATCATGTGGGACTCTATCAAGAAGGATAACTTGCGAGTGATTGGAGTCCCAGAACAGGGAGGGGGGACAGAAAACACAGAGAAAATAGTTGAAGAACTCCTGACAGAAAACTTCCCTGACATCATGAAAGACGAAAGGATATCTATCCAAGATGCTCATCGAACCCCATTTAAGATTGATCCAAAAAGAAAAACACCAAGACATATTATCATCAAACTCACCAAAACCAAAGATAAACAGAAAATTTTAAAAGCAGCCAGGGAGAAAAGAAAGGTTTCCTTCAAGGGAGAATCAATAAGTTCAGACTACTCAGCAGAAACCATGCAGCCAAGAAGGGAATGGGACGACATATACAGAGCACTGAAGGAGAAAAACTGCCAGCCAAGGATCATATATCCAGCAAAACTCTCTCTGAAATATGAAGGCGAAATTAAGATATTTACAGATAAACACAAGTTTAGAGAATTTGCAAAAACCAAACCAAAGCTACAAGAAATACTAAAGGATATTGTTTGGTCAGAAAACCAATAATATCAGATACCAGCACAACACAAGGTCACAAAACAGAACGTCCTGATATCAACTCAAATAGGAAAATCACAAAAACAAACAAATTAAGATTAATTAAAAGAAAAAATACACATAACAGGGAATCATGGAAGTCAACAGGTAAAAGATCACAGTAATCAAAAAGAGGGACTAAATACAGGAGGCATTGAACTGCCAGATGGAGAGTGATACAAGGCGATATAAAACGATACAAGTTAGGTTTTTACTTAGAAAAATAGGGGTAAATAATAAGGTAACCACAAAAAGGTATAACAACTCCATAACTCAAGATAAAAGCCAAGAAAAACGTAACGACTCAACTAACATAAAGTCAAACACTATGAAAATGAGGATCTCACAATTTACTAAGAAAAACGTCTCAGCACAAAAAAGTATCCGGAAAAATGAAATTGCCAACAACACACATGAAAAGGCATCAAAATGACAGCACTAAAAACTTATTTATCTATAATTACACTGAATGGAAATGGACTAAATGCACCAATAAAGAGACAGAGAGTCACAGACTGGATAAAGAAACACGATCCATCTATATGCTGCCTACAAGAGACACACCTTAGACTTAGAGACACAAACAAACTAAAACTCAAAGGATGGAAAAAAATATATCAAGCAAACAATAAGCAAAAAAGAAGAGGAGTAGCAATATTAATTTCTGACAAAATAGACTTTAGACTTAAATCCACCACAAAGGATAAAGAAGGACACTATATAATGATAAAAGGGACAATTGATCAGGAAGACATAACCATATTAAATATTTATGCACCCAATGACAGGGCTGCAAGATACATAAATCAAATTTTAACAGAATTGAAAAGTGCAATAGACACCTCCACAATTATAGTAGGAGACTTCAACACACCACTTTCGGAGAAGGACAGGACATCCAGTAAGAAGCTCAATAGAGACACGGAAGACCTACTTACAACAATCAACCAACTTGACCTCATTGACTTATACAGAACTCTCCACGCAACTGCTGCAAAATATACTTTTTTTTCTAGCGCACATGGAACATTCTCTAGAATAGACCACATATTAGGTCATAAAACAAACCTTTGCAGAGTCCAAAACATCGAAATATTACAAAGCATCTTCTCAGACCACAAGGCAATAAAACTAGAAATCAATAAGAGAAAAACTAGGCAAAAGAAATCAAATACTTGGAAACTGAACAATACCCTCCTGAAAAAAGAGTGGGTTATAGAAGACATCAAGGAGGGAATAAGGAAATTCATAGAATGCAACGAGAATGAAAATACTTCCTATCAAAACCTCTGGGACACAGCAAAAGCAGTGCTCAGAGGCCAATTTATATCGATAAATGCACACATACAAAAAGAAGAAAGAGCCAAAAGCAGAGAACTGTCCCTACAACTTGAACAAATAGAAAGTGAGCAACAAAAGAATCCATCAGGCACCAGAAGAAAACAAATAATAAAAATTAGAGCTGAACTAAATGAATTAGAGAACAGAAAAACAATTGAAAGAATTAACAAAGCCAAAAGCTGGTTCTTTGAAAAAATTAACAAAATTGATAAACCATTGGCTAGACTGACTAAAGAAATACAGGAAAGGAAACAACCCGAATAAGAAACGAGAAGGACCACATCACAACAGAACCAAATGAAATTAAAAGAATCATTTCAGATTACTACGAAAAATTGTACTCTAACAAATTTGAAAACCTAGAAGAAATGGATGAATTCCTGGAAAAACACTACCTACCTAAACTAATGCATTCAGAAGTAGAACAACTAAATAGACCCATAACAAAAAAAGAGATTGAAACGGTAATGAAAAAACTCCCAACAAAAAAAAGCCCTGGCCTGGACGGCTTCACTGCAGAGTTCTACCAAATTTTCAGAGAAGAGTTAACACCACTACTACTGAAGGTATTTCAAGGCATAGAAAATGACGGAATACTACCTAACTCATTCTATGAAGCCATCTCCCTGAAACCAAAACCAGGTAAAGACATTACAAAAAAAGAAAATTATAGACCTATATCCCTCATGAACATAGATGCAAAAATCCTCAACAAAATTCTAGCCAACAGAATCCAACAGCACATCAAAAAAATAATCCACCATGATCAAGTGGGATTTATACCAGGTATGCAAGGCTGGTTCAATATCTGAAAAACCATTACTGTAATCCATCACATAAATAAAACAAAAGACAAAAACCATGTGATCTTATCAATTGATGCAGAAAAGGCATTTGACAAAGTCCAACACCCATTTATGATAAAAACTCTTACCAAAATAGGAATTGAAGGAAAATTCCTCAACATAATTTTTATGCAAAGCCAACAGCCAATATCACTCTAAATGGAGAGAACCTGAAAGCATTTCCCTTGAGAACGGGAACCAGAGAAGGATGCCCTTTATCACCACTCTTATTCAACATCATGCTTGAAGTCCTAGCCAGGGCAATTAGGCTAGACAAAGAAATAAAGGGTATCCGGATTGGCAAGGAGGAAGTAAAGTTATCTGTATTTGCAGATGACATGATCTGATACACAGAAAACCCTAAGGAATCCTCCAGAAAACTACTGAAACTAATAGAAGAGTTTGGCAGAGTCTCAGGTTATAAAATAAACATACAAAAATCACTTGGATTCCTCTACATCAACAAAAAGAACACCGAAGAGGAAATAACCAAATCAATACCATTCACAGAAGCCCCCAAGAAGATAAAATACTTAGGAATAAATCTTACCAAGGATGTAAAAGACCTATACAAAGAAAACTACAAAGCTCTACTACAAGAAATTCAAAAGGACATACTTAAATGGAAAAACATACCTTGCACATGGATAGGAAGACTTAACGTACTAAAAATGTCTATTCTACCAAAAGCCATCCATACGTATAACGCACTTCCGATCCAGATTCCAATGTCATATTTTAAGGGGATAGAGAAACAAATCACCAGTTTCATATGGAAGGGAAAGAAGCCCCGGATAAGCAAAGCATTACTGAAAAAGAAGAAGAAAGTGGGAGGCCTCACTCTACCTGATTTCAGAACCTATTATACAGCTACAGTAGTCAAAACAGCCTGGTACTGGTACAACAACAGACACATAGACCAATGGAACAGAATTGAGAACCCAGATATAAATCCATCCATGTATGAGCAGCTGATATTTGACAAAGGCCCAGTGTCAGTTAATTGGGGAAAAGATAGTCTTTTTAATAAATGGTGCTGGCATAACTGGATATCCATTTGCAAAAAAATGAAACAGGACCCATACCTCACACCATGCACAAAAACTAACTCCAAGTGGATCAAAGACCTAAACATAAAGACTAAAACGATAAAGATCATGGAAGAAAAAATAGGGACAACCCTAGGAGCCCTAATACAAGGCATAAACAGAATACAAAACATTACCAAAAATGATGAAGAGAAACCCGATAACTGGGAGCTCCTAAAAATCAAACACCTATGCTCATCTAAAGACTTCTCCAAAAGAGTAAAAAGACCACCTACAGACTGGGAAGGAATTTTCAGCTATGACATCTCAGACCAGCACCTGATCTCTAAAATCTACATGATTCTGTCAAAACTCAACCACAAAAAGACAAACAACCCCATCAAGAAGTGGGCAAAGGATATGAACACACATTTCACGAAAGAAGATAGTCAGGCAGCTAACAGACACATGAGAAAATGCTCTCGATCATTAGCCATTAGAGAAATGCAAATTAAAACTACGATGAGATTCCATCTCACTCCAACAAGGCTGGCATTAATCCAAAAAACACAAAATAATAAATGTTGGAGAGGCTGCGGAGAGGTTGGAACTCTTATACACTGCTGGCGGGAATGTAAAATGGTACAACCACTTTGGAAATCTATCTGGTGTTATCTTAAACAGTTAGAAATAGAACTACCATACAACCCAGAAATCCCACTCCTGGGAATATACCCTAGAGATACAAGAGCCTTCAGACAAACAGATACATGCACACCCATGTTTATTGCAGCTCTGTTTACAATAGCAAAACCTGGAAGCAACCAAGGTGTCCATCAACGGATGAATGGGTAAATAAATTGTGGTATATTCACACAATGGAATACTACGCCTCGATAAAGAACAGTGACGAATCTGTGAAACATTTCATAACATGGAGGAACCTGGAAGGCATTATGCTGAGCGAAATTAGTCAGAGGCAAAAGGTCAAATATTGTATAAGACCACTATTATAAGATCTTGAGAAATAGTAAAAACTGAGAAGAACACATTCTTTTGTGGTTATGAAGGGGGGAGGGGGGAGGGAGGGTGGGAGGGAGAGGGTTTATTATTGATTAATTAGTAGATAAGAACTGCTTTAGGTGAAGGGAAAGACAACACTCAATACATGGAAGGTCAGCTCAATTGGACTGGACCAAAAGCAAAGAAGTTTCCGGGATAAAATGAATGCTTCAAAGGTCAGCGGAGCAAGCGCGGGGGTCTGGGGAACATGGTTTGAGGGGACTTCTAAGTCAACTGGCAAAATAATTCTACTATGAACACATTCTGCATCCCACTTTGAAATGTGGCGTCTGGGGTCTTAAATGCTAACAAGTGGCCATCTAAGATGCATCAATTGGTCTCAACCCACCTGGAGCAAAGGAAAATGAAGAACACCAAGGTCACACGACAACTAAGAGTCCAAGAGACAGAAAGGGCCACATGAACCAGAGACCTACATCATCCTGAGACCAGAAGAACTAGTTGGTGCCCAGCCACAATAGATGACTGCCCTGACAGGGAGCACAACAGAGAACTCCTGAGGGAACAGGAGATCAGTGGGATGCAGACCCCAAATTCTCATAAAAAGACCAGACTTAATGGTCTGACTGAGACTAGAGGAATCCCAGAGGCCATGGTCCCCAGACCTTCTGTCGGCACAGGACAGGAACCATCCCCGAAGACAACTCATCAAACATGAAAGGGACTGGTCAGTGGGTGGGAGAGAGACGCTGATGAAGAGTGAGCTAATTAAATCAGGTGGACACTTGAGATTGTGTTGGCAACTCTTGTCTGGAGGGGGGATGGGAGGATAGAGAGAGAGGGAAAATGGCAAAATTGTCACGAAAGGAGAGACTGAAAGGGCTGACTCAATAGGGGGAGAGCAAGTGGGAGTAGGGAGTGAGATGTATGTAAACTTATATGTGACAGACTGACTGGATTTGTAAACGTTCGCTTGAAGCTTAATAAAAGTTATAAATAAAAAAAAAGCTAGAAATAGAACTACCATACGATCCAACAATCCCACTCCTTCGAATATATCCTAGAAAAATAAGAGCCTTTACAGGAGCAGATATATGCACACCCATGTTCACTGCAGCTCTGTTTACAATAGCGAAAAGATGGAGGCAACCACGGTGCCCATCAATGGGTGAATGGATAAATAAATTGTGGTATATTCACACAATGGAATACTACGCATCGATAAAGAACAGTGAGGAATCTGTGAAACATTTCATAACACGGAGAAATCTGGAAGGCATTATGCAGAGTGAAATTAGTCAGCTGAAAAAGGAGAAATATTGTATAAGACCACTATCATAAGAACTGAAGAAATAGTTTAAACAGAGAAGAAAATATTCTTTGATGGTTACAAGACGGGGAGGGGGAGGGAGAGGGGTTTACAGTAATTAGATTGTAGATAAGAACTATTTTAGGTGACGGAAAAGACAACACACAATACAGGCGAGGTCACCACAACTGGACTAAACCAAAAGCAAAGAAGTTTCCTGAATAAACTAAATGCTTTGTAGGCCAGCATAGCAGGGGCAGGGGTTTGGGGACCATGGTTTCAGGGAACATGTAAGTCAATCGGCATAATAAAACCTATTAAGAAACCATCCCACTTTGGAGAGTGACATCTGGGGTCTTAAACGCTAGCAAGCGGCCATCTAAGATGCATCAATTGGCCTCAACACACCTGGAGCAAAGGAGAATGAAGAACATCAAAGACACAAGGTAATTATGAGCCCAAGAGACAGAAAGGGCCACATAAGCCAGAGACTACATCAGCAGGAGACCAGAAGAACCAAATGGTGCCCAGCTACAACTGATGACTGCCCTGACAGGGAATACAACAGAGAACCCCTGAGGGAGCAGGAGAGCAATGGGATGCAGACCCTAAATTCTTGTAAAAAGATCAGACTTAATGGTCTTACTGAAAGTAAAAGCACCCCAGTGGTCATGGTCCCCAGACCTTCCATTAGCCCAAGACAGAAACCATTCCCAAAGCCAACTCTTCAGACAGGGATTGGACTGGACAATGGGATAGAAAATGATACTAGTGAAGAATGAGCTTCTTGGATCAGGTAACACATGAGACTGTGTTGGCGTCTCCTACCTGGAGTGGAGGTGAGAGAGCATAGGGAGTCAGAAGCTGGCTGAATGGACACGAAAATAGGGAAGGAGTGTGTTGTATCATTAGGGGGAGAGCAATTAGGAATATATAGCAAGGTGTATATAAATTTTTGTATGAGAGAATGACTTGATTTGTAAACTTTCACTTAAAGCACAATAGAAATTGAAAAACAAAACCCATTGCCACTGAGTTGATTCCGACTCATACAGAATAAAGCTATGTGACCATGGTCATCACACTGACCACTAAGAAGGTTTTGGTACAATGAATTGGCCAACGGCCCATATTTTTAACAGTAATATGCTGTTTAGTATAAAGCATGATTTTCTAAAGACATCAGAATGATTCTTCCGATTCAGGAGACTTAAAGGGAGAAGAAAATTGGCACATCTACGTGGTAATTTCTACATGGGTTCCAGATACTGATAGATAATGATTAAGGTAGCGTGGATAATGTATTTGTTCAATGGTGACTTTTTAGGTTAACAAGAAAAAGAAGCCAGTATCTCCATATGAAGCTTTAGGACAACTTTGAAGCTAATGTGTGTCTTAAAATAACCAACTTAGAGATTAACAACAAAGTGATGATGTCCATTCTAAGTTTCTTTTAATAGTCTTCATCTCAAATTAAACAAGTGAACATAAGGGTTCAAGAATATAAACTGATGTTTGATTTTTATAATACTCAATATCCTTTATAACTTCAGAAACAAATCATACCTGATAATGATAAGAAAAAAAAATTATGAAAAGTCTCTTAATTTGAAGTAAACTTATCCTCTCTGTGAATACATGAGGTACATTTTAAATGAATTAAGTTCTATGTGATCCAAACCAGTAGAAGCTTACCATTTCCCAATTAGAAGACATTCTGTTTCATTAGCATTTTATTTCAGACTAGAAAAAGTAACTTGAAGAAATACTGACAAGACTATTATCTCTAGGTTATTCAAAAGTATTATCATTGTTCTCATTTAGCAAACACAAGACTCAAAATATCTTCAGTCATGTTCATGTCTAAATGTCACAATGCAAACTAAAATGTGAGTGTCATCACTACATTCTTAAGAAGTTAAATCAACTAAGGAGTTGTATTAAACAAAACCACCTTTTCAAATACAAATATACATGAGCCTTCTAAATGCTGTATTAATTTTTCTAAAGGGTCATCATAATTCTTTACAGATAAAATAAATGAATAGAAAGACAGGAAGTATATCTAAGGATATATAAAAGAAACCTAAACTTATGAGTTACCAGTAAAGAAGATGGAGGAATAAAACGTCACTACATAGATCTCTCTTCTGGGTAATTGGAAAAATAGTGCTAACATTAACTGAGTTAGGTAAAAGTGGCTAGAAGCAGATTGCTCCTAAAGATAGTAGGTATGGTCCTGGATTCAGAGTAGATGGGACATACAAGGAAATGAAGATTTAGATGCAAATTCAGAAAGTGACATTAGGATCAGAGATACTGATTTAATAGAAATCAGAGTTGATGTTTGAAGCCAATGGAATGACATGGAAAGACTTATTTAAAAAGTTTAAAGAGATGAGATTTTAGTGATTGTCTTTTCTTATATTTTGGCTTTCTTTTCCAAAGTTACCTTTTGAAGTAGATATTGTCCCTGCCTCCCTATTTTATAGAAAACTAAGGCTCAGAGTAGTGAGTCGACTTCTCAAGGTCATTCAGACAGTAAAAGCTACACCCTTAAGGCAAAACCAGTGTGCAAGACTCTAAGGTGTCTGATGTTTATAACCGATCATTAAACTGGAAAGTAGTCATTTAAGAGGAAGGGAAGGAACAAGGGTGAAATAATATTATTGAAAAATGTTCAATAAACATTACTAGAATGAATGAAAATAGCAAATGATAAAGTTAAAATGAGACACTACTCTAAAGACTGGATAAAAAATACTCAAATCCTATAAATAATGCTATTTGTAGGATGACTGGAAGATCATAAACATAGTTCCCAAATGTTTAGAAATGGAAACATACATAGATATGAATTCAAAAATTAATGAAAATCTGATTTATAATTTAAAGAGTGGAAATTAAAAGTTGATATATGAAGTTTAAATAGAATTACAGGTAATGGCTTATTTATACTGTCAGATCTTCATGGAAATTTCCAAGTTTATAATTAAACACAAGGACACCAAAAGGCTGTGAGGAGATGCAAGGTCTGTCTCCAGTATGGATATAAAACCACTTCATGGCAAGATACAAGGCTTGCCTATACTTATGTTGGAGACTCCTCTAGCAAAGGTGGTGAATTAGCTTATGCTCTTTGAAAGATGCCATCAAAACAAGAAAGCATTTTTTTTTTCTTTTAGTTACCAGTCTTAATAGGATGTTATTATTTCACAGTGTGTTGGTGATTTTTTTTTTTTTTTGGTGATATGAATATTAGTTTGACATTAATAACTGCTTTGTTTGTCTGCAAAGTGTTGGCTCCTACTTTCTTCCCCCTCTCCTGGTCTTTAGAAATCTAGATCTGCATTAGGGAATAAAAGAAGTGTTCCCTTTTCCATGTGATACACTAGTCTAAGAGTGAGTAATAAAGCTCAAATGAAACATGTTAATATGTGCTGGAAGCGCAGTAATTTAGCTAAGTCAGGAAAATAAAAATTTCTTGTTGTTATTAGGTACCATCGAGTTGGTTTCAACTCAGGGCAATCCTATGTACAACATAACAAAACACTGCCAGTTCCTGTGCCATCCTCATAATTGTTGCTATGTTTGAGGCTATTGTTGCAATGTTTGAGGCTATTGTTGCAGCCACTGTGTCAATCCATCTCATTGAGGGTCTTCCTTTTTTCACTGACCCTTTACTTCACCAAACATAATGTCCTTCTCCAGGAACTGATCCCTCCTGATAACAGGCACAAACTCTCATAGTTTTAGCTTCCAAGGAGCACTCTGGCTGTACTTGCGAGGCAAACTTGTTTGTTCTTCTGGCCATCCATGCTATATTCAATATTCTTTGCCAATACCATAATTCAAAGGCATCAATTCTTCTTTGGTCTTCCTTATTCAATGTCCAGCTTTTGCATCCATATGAGGTGATTGAAAATGTAACTTGGGTCAGGTGCTCCTTAGGCCTCAAAGTGACATCTTTGCTTTCCAACACTTTGAAGGGATCTTTTGCAGCACGCTTGCCTTGACAACTATTTTCATGGGTGTTTATGTCTTGACAGCTGCCTCCGTGGGGTTTGTTATGGATCCAAGTAAAATGAAATCCTTGACAACTTCAATTTTTACTCCATTTATCATGATGTTGTTTGTTGGTCCAGTTGTGAGAATTTTTGTTTTCTTCATATTGAGGTGAAATCTTTACTGTAGGATGTGGTCTTTGATCTTCTTCAGAAAGTGCTTCAAGTCCTCTTCACTTTCAGCAAGCAAGGTTGTGTCATCTGCTTATTGATGGTTGTTAACGAGTCTTCCTCCAATCCTGATGTGAAGTTCTTCTTCATATAGTCCAGTCTTGGAGTATTTGCTCAGCATACAAATCGAATAAGTATGATGAAAGTATACAACTCTGACGCACACCTTTCCTGACATTAAACCATGCAGTATCTCCTTGGCCTAAGTACGGTTTCCTCATGAGCATAATTAAGTGTTCCACAATTAAGTTTCAGAGCTGCGTCTGTTTGTTCAAACATCTCTATTGATGTTCCGTCAGTTCCTGGAGACTTGTTTTTCACCAATGCCTTCAGTGAGACTTGGATGCCTTCCTTCGGTACCATCAGTCCTTGATCACGTGCGACCTCCTGAAATGCTTGAATGTCAGCCAATTCTGTTTGGTACATCCTTTTTTGATGTTTCTCACGTCATTCATTATTTTCCCCATAGAATCCTTCAATATTGCTGTTAGAGGCTTGACTTTTTTTTTTTTCTTTCAGTTCTTTCAGCTTCAGAAATGCTGAGCCTGCTTTCCCATTTTGATTTTCTAATTTCAGGTATTTGGAAATTTCATTATGATATTTTGCTTTGTCTTCTTGAGCCACTCTTTGAAATCTTCTGTTCAGCTCTTTTACATCATCATTTCTTCCATTAGCTTTAGCTACTCTACATTGAAGAGCAAGTTTCAGAGTCTCTTCTGACACCTATTTTGGCCTTTTCTTTCTTTCCTGTCTTTTTAATGACCTCTTGCTTTCTTCAGGTATATGTCTTTGATGTCATTCCACAACTCCTCTGGTCTTCAGTCATTAGTGTTCAATATGTCAGATCTGTTCTTGAGATGGTCTCTAAATTCACAAGGGATGTACTCAAGGTCATACTTAGGCTGTCCTGGATCTGTTCTAATTTTTTTCAACTTCAGCTTGAACTTTCATATGAACAACTGATGGTTTGTCCTGCAGTCAGCCCCTGGCCTTGTTCTGACTGAGGATATTGAGCTTCTCCATTTTCTCTTTCCACAGATGTAGTCGATTTGATTACTGTGTTTTCCATCTGGTGAGTTCCACATGTATAGTTGCCATTTATGTTGTTTAAAAAAGGTATTTGCAATGAAGAAGTCATTGGTCTTGCAAAATTCTGTCATGCAATCTCCAATATTTCTATCACCAAGGCCATATTTTCCAACCACCAGTCCTTCTTCGTTTCCAACTTTCACATTCCAATCCCCAGTATTTATCTATGCATCTTGATGGCACATTTGATCAACTTCAGACTGCAGAATTTGGTAAAAATCTTTAGTTTCCTCATCTTTGGCATTAGTTGTTGGTGTATTAATTTAAATAATAGTCATATTAGCTGTTCTTCCTTGTAGGCATATCGGTATTATCCTATCACTGACAGCATTGTGCTTCAAGATAGATCTTCAAATGTTCTTTTTGACAATGAATGTGATGTCCTTCCTCTTCAATTTGTCATTGCCGGCATAGTAGACCATATGATTGCTTCAAAATGGCCAGTATCAGTCCATTTGAACTCACTAATGCCTAGGATATTGACGTTTGATGTTTACGCATTCCATTTAATTTATGACTACTTCTAATTTTCCTAGATTCGCACTTCATATATTCCACATTTCCAATTATTAATTGATGCTTGCAGCTCTCTATTCTCATTTTGAGTCATGCCACATCAGCAAATTAAGGTCCTGAAAGCCTGACTCCATCCATGTCATTAAGGTCAATTTTACTTTGAGGAGGTAGCTCTTCCCTAGTCATATTTTGAATGCCTTCAAACCTGAAGGGCTCATTTGCCAGTACTACATCAATGTTCCAATGCTATTTATAAAGCTTTCACTGTCCATTTTTTCAGAAGAAGATCATTAGGTCCTTATTCCTGATCTTAGTCTGGAAACTCTGCTGAAGCCTGTCCACAATGGGTGACTCTGCTGGTATTTTAAATACCAGTGGTTTAGCTTCCAGCACCGTAGCAACAGGCACACCACCACAGTAAAACAAACCAACAGACCTGTAGTGAATAATAAGCTCTAATAATATACTTAATATGTTTGTGTGTATTTGCAGAAGTGTGAGATGGGGAAGGAAAGGGATTGCTTCAAATGAGTAATGAGGCTGGGCAATATGTATCATCAGTAGGATAGATACTTGGTATGATCTTAGTGAACACAAACCAGATATTATACTTGTACATTCATAATACAGTAAAATCTATATAACAAAGGGAACAAAAGGAACTACAAAACCAGAAGAAATTAGAAACTTAAAGTTACTAAGGATTAAGGGGGATAAATACGTAGTTAGAAACTGAGATAGAAAAATCATTTAAGAATAAAATAAATTCTGAATGTAACCAAAAAGTTATAAAACTTATAAATGTATTTAATTAAAAAAATCATAGAGGCCCTTTCTGAATTATGGATCAGAGTTTCAATTAAGGCAATATTAAAATGTGTTTTAAGAGAGGCCAAGGACTCTCAGCATAATGAAACTAAATTACCAAAACCCACAAAGAACGGCACAAAAGTTGGATCTTGTCCAAGAAACCTTCATATGACAAAGTAGACCAATTTATACATTCCATCTACTGTGCTAGCATGCCAGCCAATTAGACTTAACATTTTTTTGAATATACATTATAGTTTTATGGAGGCAAAAATGTGAAGGATTTAATTCACAAAGGTAGCTGAGAAATTTTTCTTGAACATCTGATTAACAGCAGATAATAAAATAGCATTTTGAGATTTCCTAAGCCATACAACAGGAAACCCTGGTTGCATAGTGGTTAAGCGCTAAGGCTGTTAACCAAAAGGTTGGCAGTTCAAATACCAGGCATTCCTTGGAAACTTTATGGGGCAGTTCTACCGTGTCCTATAGGGTTGCTATGAGTCAGAATTGACTCGACGGCAATAGGTTTGGTTTTGGTTGCTTTAAGCTATATGATGCTGTGAATTATAAGAGTTATATTGGGTCAGTTCCTGCCCCCTAAGCTCTTCTCCAAATATAAATGTATTAGTTATAGTTACTCTTGTTAAAATATATTTCTACTTAGACATATTAGTTCAAAGTCAAATTTTTCTATTTTGTTTTCCCTATTAAGAAAGATGTTGGTCCAGAATTGAATGAAGACAAGTTTGATTGTGTTGGGTTAGATTAAAAGAGAGATTGTTTGATTGTGTTGGGTTAGATTAAAAGAGAGATTGTTTGGTTGGCTAACTAAACTTTAATGTATTTTTGGCCTTAGATGGTACACTTGGGCACCATAGTGAATCATAAAAATATAAAATCTCAGTTAGGGAATGAGCTTTAGAGGTCACAGAGTGCTAGTACATCTTCCTTATAAGCATCACTTATCTCTGGAGCATGCTTGAAAAAAAAATGGAAATTTATTTTATACATGAATAGTTTCAGAGAAAATGTGGCCAATATCATAAACTTTACCATTTACAAGATTGGCATAAGGATTAGAAATGTTTTCTTCAAGACAAATTCTGTCTTCTTTTGTCTCTATCCACCAATCTTTGGTCTTCCCCCTGAATAAAATGGAACCATCTCTTCTAATTTCATAATATAACTCATTAAATAGCTATTTCTACACTCTATGTACTATAAGCTAATCACCTCCTATTTCTTAAATCATTCTTTGAACATGGTATTCAAAAACTTCAATTCTTTTTTTTTTTTTCCATCATTACCATCTTTTATATGTGCAATTGCCTGTTGGATTAAGGCCATCAGTTCAGCATATCTAGATCCTTCAGAATTCTAAACGTCATACAATACACTTCTTTTTTTTTTTTAATGAATTTTTATTGTGCTTCAAGTGAAAAAAAAAAAAAAACCTTCAGTTCTTGAGTGTAGAACTTTCTTTTAGACCTCTTCTGTTTTTCAAAGCTCTAGCCATTCTTAAGAATCAAGAGGCAATATATACAGGTACTTGCTCTGTTATAACAGCCACTTTAAAATATTGCCTTTTTTTCCACTACAGAATCATACAAATTTCAGAACATGAACTCTGTATCTAATTAAAAAATTTATGCTTCAGATGAGATTGTCTTCACTTTCAAACAATTTTTTTTTACTACAATTGTTTTTAGTTTCATTTGCAGATGTCTAGATGCCCTCAAGGAACTTTCAGGAGATTTATAGTGTCAGAACTATTTTTTTAAATACTACTGAGATACTATTTGCCTTTCACTGTGTTGACATTTGAACTGGTAATTCCAAAGCAACGGTACTGCTGGCACCATTGCAAGAATCATGCTATTAACACTAAACTATATTAGTAGGCATTTTATTCTTCATAGGAAGCCTTACTGAAGAACATATTTGATGGAGCACTAAAAGTTATTAATTTTATTAAATCTCAATCACTGAGTCCATTTTTTATTCTTCTATGTGATGAAGTGTGAAATATACATAACTACATAAAGTGCTGAAATAAGAAAATATGATAAATTCCAAGGTGACTAATTAATTCATGGCTGAGAGATGAGGTAGAGAGAAATAGACAATTGAAAGTGAAGATCTCAAGATACTGAAGGAGCTAAGTGTTTGTGGATCACCCACATGGAAGCTCAAGTCACTGAGGCAGTGATAGAAGCAGAGATAGGGGAGGAAAATAAAAGTGAAGGAGAAGGAAAAATATTCTTCAGTGATTGAGCAGGTGCTATAGATACTTGAGGGGATGGTAAAGGATAAGGAGGCAGATTAATATTTTTGTTGTAATAGCTGGATAGCATGAGCTTCAAAGAAACTGATATTTTTTGAAAGAGCAAGGAAATCACTTAAATTCTACAGTGGAATACAGAAAAACACCTACACTACCTCCTGGTACTTAGCTTTACGTAATAAAAGACACCAAACTTCTTCCACTTGAGAAACCTATAAAAGAAATTGCTTTGCCAAGCAATAGAACTTCAGTTCTCACAGAGAATGAGAAGATTAAGGAAACATCAAGAGAAGATCTTGAGGTTAGAGAGGACTTTTAAAAATTGCATGTCTGAAGCACATAAGGCACGATGAAAGGGTTTGGAATGAGGAGAGGTACACGGCATTCGATTGATTATAAGATAAATGGACCAGTACGGTGATGATGGGCCCTCTTGATCATTAATGGCTTGAGATTAACAGGGATATAAAGGGCAATTGCATAAGTCCTAATTAATCTCTTGCTTTAAAATAAGCAGCTCAATCAACTCAAACTGTGGTCCTGAACATTTACCATAGGGAGTTCACTGTAATTCCTCCCTTTTGAATCTACTGATGATATATTTTTGCAGGTATAATGATTGAAAGGGTTCCTTTAATGAGGGTGGAAGGCAGACTGTTGTTCTTTCCTGTATACTGCATCTCACAGACCTGTACTGGTGAAACAGCACAAAGTAACAACTGTTCCCATTGCTACAGAGGTATTGTTGCACCTGGTGGTGACGAGGCCCGTGGTGTGATGGGATGGGCTGGTTGACATGGAAAGAAAGCTCCATGGCTCATGACAGTGTGGTAAACAAACATGGTAGGAAAAACAGAGCTAAAATGCATTTGATCAAGGACTGAAATTTGGTGTTACTATATGGCAGCTTACTTAAGAGATGCTGACTAAAAAGGATGAAACCTAAAGCAATGAAGTGATATTTAACAAGCATGGGAGCATAACTCAATGAGGAGTAGAAATCAATGAGTCAGAAACAGACTCCTCTTGAAAACAAATGAAGCAAAAATGGACCAATTCCCAGCCCTTTTCAGGATCCTTTTTGTTGTTGTTGTTCACAACTAAAGTCAGCCAAGCTGAGTTCTAGTCATATTTCTTCCTACTCTGAATTGCCTATATTTATGTCTAGTTATGGACATGAAAAATAGCCCCCTAGGAGCATAATTGTCCATCCTACTTACTCCTCAGCCAAAATTGCTGTTTATACTGCACTAGCTCTAACTCACAATGTGCTTAAATGTCATCACTCAGTCGGCATTCAGCTTAAACCAAATACATCATTATGTTGCTCTTTTAGAGTATTGGTTTCAGAGTAAACAAGGACATTAGAGAAGGCATTGTGCTAATGGATAGGAGTAGAGTTTACAAAAAAAAAAGGAAATTTTCAGACTAAAAGTTATGTTGTACTCTTAGGAAGAGTTTCACAATTTTGTAAGGCTGCTACTGACAATGGTATTTGTAGTTCAGTTCAGTGTTAAAGGCAATACAAAAAAAAAAAAGTTGAAAAGCATGACATGAGTTCACTATTTTGCAGTTAATATACAACCAACAACCAAGATTATTTGGACAGAGTGTTGATATGGTTGGAAAGAAACTACAGAATTTGTAAGGAGGAGAGAAAAATTGATCATTGGTTTCAGGATAAAAGTTCAAATGTTCTCACGTAGTCTTCGACTATTTCTACTTCCCTCCTCATCAGACTGATCTCTCGCCACAGGTAGGAACAAGTCACAAAGAGATATTGTACACTCCCCTTTTCAACTTCTATCATGCTGCTCTGAGCATGGAATGCAGGCTTCTAATGCTCAGCCTATAATAACCTTCTTACATCTTCCAAATCTCACGTCAAATACTGCTTCTTTATGCCCCAGTCCTTATAGGATTATAAACTTCCTGAGGGTGGAGGGGCAGAATTTCCTCATCTACACTGAGTCTAGCACAATGCTTTGAATCAATATATGTTGAGTACCTTGCACATGCTTTGAAAAGATATGCAATATGGTGGGGGGAAAAAATAAAAAGGCATGGGTTGTGGAGTTGGAGACACAGATCTAATATATAATTCTGCCTCCATCATGTACAAACTATGGAACTTAAAAAAAAATTAGCATCTCTACGTTGATATGATGATAGAAGATCAAATGAAATGCAGTGTACTGAAGGGTTTACCAGGGTGTTAAATATTAACTGATCAATGAATGTTAATTCCCTTTATTTCTCAGCCTAAGTTAATACTTCAAATAAAGTTGTTGCTGTTATTATTTTTTTGTTATTATTAGTTGTGGCTGAGTCTGTTTTAACTCATGGCCATTCTATACGCACAGAGTAGAACAGTTCCATAGCCTTTTGGAAGCAGATCACCATACCTGTATTCCCAGGTACCTCTGGATGGGTTTGAACCACGAAGATTTCAGTTAGTAGTTGAGCATTTGCCTCTGTGTAGCATGCACAGAACCTTCAGCTAAAGTAAAAGAGAGGAATTCAGGTTTTAGAAAATAAAGAGTTTGGGCAAGTTCTGAGACAAAGTTGTAGATAATAGCATGTCTCTGAGAAGGAAGAATCTCATGCCCTTCCAAAACTTATTTTCCATAATTACAGTGTGTAAAAGAAAGACCAACTAGGTTATTCCCCACAGTTTTTAGTAGTCCATGTGCAAAGGCTATATTAGGCTTACAACTTGGGGAAAAGTTTTGGTATGCCACCACCTAGGTCAGTTTTTTTTTTTTTTTTAACTCTGAATGAAGAATATAGTAATATTTTCTACAGTTCTTTCTAAACCGAAAGGTATAATTATTTATGATAGTAATCATCCATATATTTCCAAGACTAGTGATGGTGAGCAAAGATTAATAAAGCAATTTATGGAATCATTTATGGAGTTGTAGAAGCAGATACAGTGCTGATGTTTCATGACCTCTTTTTTTTTTTTTAAGTTACAGTACTTAAAGGAGAGCTACTTTTAAGACAGACACAGCTTTAAGGGTATTTCAGATAATTATAATTCTGAATTGACTATCTGAGAGCTCGGATACAATACAAAATAGGAAACAGTAGCACTTCAGCTTGCCACATCTGACCTCATCAATTTTAACAGTGATTTGTTTTGCCTGATTATTTTATATACTAATTGGATCTTTTTTTTTAATCTGATGAGATTTAAAGTCCATGAAACAATCTACTTATTCAATTTTTATGAGTAATCAGAAGACTGTCACCATCATATTCTCCTAATCCGTAAAATTCTAATGTCAGAAAACCTTGACCTTTTCCGATAGTCATAAGGGCTTTTCACCAATATTTCCAGTTCTCTGTCTTAACATATGATAGGATTGCTCCCCCTTGGCCCTTGGAGTGAGGATCCTGTGGCTTCCCTGGGCTAATAAAATGTAAGTGGAAGAGATACATTTCACTTCCGCATGTTACTAATTAGCAGTCTGCACCTCTGAATGAAGTGACCATAAAACACAGTTCCCAGATTACACATGATGGATTTGATGCATGAGTGAAAAATAAAGCTTCTTGTCAAGACACTGATATTCTATTTGAAATTTCAGCATGAAACTATCTTCACTGATAAACAAATTGAAACCAAAAGTTGAGTATCACCTTAACAAAATTATAAAATATGCAGTGCTGGTTTAGTGATTAGGTTGCCGGCAACAAGAAAACTATTATGAAAGGTCTGAAGGACTCCCATACATGTTATGCAGTAGTAGAATTTTTGTTAAAACTGTTGTCTTTGCTTATTAAACATGTAGCTCTAGGAGGAGAGTTGAGAATGTTTATTTTTGTGTGTTAGTTGTTGGTGGCTGTATTTGGCAAAATGCTAAAGGAAAAACGAGCTCATAAAATAAGTGGATAATATGAAAACAAATGAATGGTATTATAGAGAATCTACACATTTAAAAAACCTTTTAGGTTTGGAAGAGACATCTAATTCTCAATACGATATAATAAAAATTATAAGTTTAAAAAAAAAGGCTTAGAGCAAAAAAGATTTTTTAAGGCTTGCAGCAAAGGCCACTTGTGATGGTTAAGATTGTGTATCAACTTGGCTGGGCCATGATTCAGTGTTTTGGCAGTTGTATAATGCTGTGATCACTTCCCTGTTGAAATCTGATATATGATCACCCCCATGCTAGAATCTGCTGAGTGGTACCAGAAGGGGTGGAGCCTGTGGCAGCTCACCACCCCCTCGGCCTTCATCTTTCCACCTTCCTCCGCCTACTTCCTTCCTGCTCTCCTCGCAAAGGTTGTTGGCTTGCTCTGGATCCAGCAGCTGTCTCTTGTCTGACCTCTAGTTCTTGGGACTTGAGCTAGCAGCTTGCCTGTCCATCTTGGGATTCGCCAATCTTGATGGCCTGAGAGCAAGAGTCCTGCTCCCCGACCTGCCTATCTTGGTTTTGCCAGCCCCTGTAGCTAAGTGACTCAGGAGAAACCTTGCGGTCTTGCCTGCCAACCTTGGGGATTCCTCGACTATTACAACCTGTGAGCGGGATCCCTGCTAATCTTGGGTTCACCAGCTTCTGCAGCTCCCTGAATTGGGAAAAGACTCTATCCTGATCCAAGGACTTGGGATGTTCCAACCTCTACAATTATATGGGCTGTTTCCTTAATATAAATCTATATATATTTAAATGCATTACTGGTTTTGCTTTTCTAGAGAACCCAGCCTAAGACACCACTATTCCATTGTGAAAAACCCTGAATAAACTAAGGTATGTAAGAGTAAAAATACAGCTACAGATGTGTTGCAATGGAAACATTTCAGTTGCATATATGGCTTATGGAAAATTGGCCAAGAGGATGTGTTTTCTACCATAGCTTGATGGGCTCAAAAAAAAAAAAAAAAAACCCTGTTGCCATCGAGTTGATTCAGACTCATACAAGATTCTCACAATTCTCTAAATGACATTATCCAAGTCGCAGATCTGCCCTGAAGACAGCACTTCTTCTACATACCTCAGTGATGATTTTTTCTCTCCCAACAGCCCTTACACCACTGTACCAGAGGTAAAATAGGTAACTTTGTCCTCCTCAGTATGGTGTCTAGAAAGACCATTCTTCATCTTTCCTCTGGTAACTCACCCTTAGCTCTTGAAGAATGTAGCTTCTGGATCATTGTCAGTATTTTGAAAATTCCTTGTCTTAATTTTTAGGAAATTCAACATACTATAGTTATAGTTCCACCTTATAAAATTACTATATAATTTTTATGTATTTGAGCCTGATTATCTTGCCTCTTGTCACTATTTTTTTTTTTTTTTTTTAGTAATTAACCTTAGATGCTGTTTAGCAGCTAGCATTCAGAGGGATTGTTAGGAAAGGGAATATAGGTCATTCAATATGATATTAATTGATAAAACAATGGGTGAGCTATCCACTATAGTGTACAGAACTCCTTTAAAATCACGCTCTTCCAAACAACTAGTTTGTTTTTGGTTAAGAATAGGATGAGCTTTATAAATTTTTATGATTTCTTCTTTGCTTTCATTGGTAATAAGCTAAAGCCCGTTAGGAATCTACCTCTAGCAATCACAATTTATTACTTGAGTTCTGTCTTTCAGTTTTTTCTTATTTATAACAATTTTTCCTATGCTTCTATTTGTTTCCTTTATAACATTATGTTTTGTTTTGTTTCTCTGTAAATTGACTTACATTTTCTTTGAACTAAGGCAGATTATCGATAAATTAATCAATTAAAAGAAACAACAAATATGCTGGTATGGTGAACATAGCTTTCAAAGACAAATGTACATAGTGACACAGATACTAGGCATATTATCAAAGCAGACTCAAGTACTTAGGAGAAGACAAAGATCCAGTAGGAAACCTAATTCATAATTCATGTATGCATCCATATATTCAGATATGCATTCAAAATTCATAATTTAACTTTATGTTTAGGAAGAATAGGGAATTTACCATAATGTATATTGAAAATGGAAACTACATGTATCAATAATACTTGACTATCCCAAAAAATTTTACCCAGGAAGATAAGGCTATACATCAATAAGTAATTTCATTGCTTGGTTTTGGAAAATTCATCAATTTACCCAGACAAAAATTTGCTCAAGTAGATAAACAACTTGGTTTAAACAACTCTTTACTTATCAAGGCTTACTTTAAGAACCTGTCTTTGCTACGTCCACAAATTCTAAACTGCTATGTCATGAAGTTTGCCTAATGTATACCCAGTAATATGTAATCAGTCCTCTTCCATGAAAGATGCACTTTAACATACTTGAGCCTAGACCTCAATACCTGCAATCATATTTCCCTGACAACCCCCTTCAGGGCTACTACTAATTTTTTTTTTTTTTCCCCCGAAGTGGTGTTATTTATTTCATCAGTAAAATGAACTTAGCTTCCTTGACTAGCAGTTTTCCTGGTGGTCTTTACTGGGGGGTTGACAGCTGACTGTGCCATGCCAGAAAGCTTTGTATTCCATATGATCTGAAAATTGATGGCTAACATTGGGGAAGTATAGCCAAAACTTCATGGGGTTTGGAAAAAGGTAGGCTTATTTTGAATTCATTATCATTGAACTATGTACCTATATGACCACATCCCTGAGTATGCTCTAGCATGTGCTTCCAGAAGTTTGAGCTAAACAGAATAAAACTAAGTCATAACCAAGAGAACAGAAGAAGCTACAAGGTTCAGCACCTATGAGAATGCTCTTCAAACAGCAAAAGTTAAGCATCTGGGAAATCAGGCAGGAGAACAAAGTTTAGCTAAAGTGATACTCAGCAACAAAACCAACCATCAAGAAGAAAAGTAAGAACTATATGCGAGACTGGTGGCAACAGCCACCTTGAAACAATCTTTCCTTAGAGGAAGGCCACAGCTGGTGATAACAAGCTTGCAATAGAAAAAGTAGATAGATTCTTAAGAGGAGTTCAGGAACAGAAAGCCAAGTGGTTCCTGACAAATATCTTCCTAACATCATGTTAAATATTAAAACAAATGAGTCCTCTTAGTAAACATTATAAAAGTTGGCTGAACTTGAAAAGAAAATGTGGCTGAGAATGTGTAACAATTTGTTTCCTCCTTTTCGAACAGTTTACCAAATTGCATGAAAAGGAGAAAAAGTTTATAGCGTTTCCAGGTAATCTTTAATCCACTCTGTGAGGGGATTCGAGAAACACTGTTTTCTTTTCTAGCATCCTCGGCTTGCCTGGGCAAGTTAAATGTTTCACATGACTGACATATCTGACAGACGTTGTATTAATGAGACTGTACTTGTCCAAAAGAGTTATTGTGAATTTCTGTTATGCCAGTTCTTATTTGAAGATACAATGCCTTCTTTTCCTTCAACCTAGCTGTCATTTTTTTTTCCTTTCCTCAAAGTTAATCGGCATCACTGACAATTTCCATTCTAATGTTGAATATGAGCTATTTATGCATCTTAGCTGAGAAATGTTAATGCTACGGAGCTCATGTTTCACTTTATCACTTTTTGCCAACAAGTTGAGATCATTTTTATTTAGAATAAATTTCTCTGAGGCAACCATGATTCTAAAGAGATTTCTGTTTATTTTATTAATAAATTCTTAATAGTAGTTATCTTCAAAAGATTTATATTCTGAATAATTCTTTTCCCAAGAAAGGTGATCCAACTGAATGTGGAAATTATAGAACAATATCATTAATATCACATGCAAGCAAAATTTTGCTGAAGGTCATTCAAAAATGGCTGCAGCAGTATATCGACAGGGAACTCCCAGAAATTCAGGCTGGTTTCAGAACAGGACATGGAACCAGGGATATCATTGCTGATGTCAGATGGATCCTGGCTGAAAGCAGAAAATACCAGAAGGATGTTTACCTGTGTTTTATTGATTATGCAAAGGCATTCGACTGTGTGGATCATAACAAACTAAGAATAACATTGCAAAGAATGGGAATTCCAGAACACTTAATTGTGCTCATGGAGGAACCTTTACATAGATGAAGAGGCAGTTGTTCAGACAGAACAAGGGGATACTGATTGGTTTAAAGTCAGGAAAGGTGTGTGTCAGGGTTGTATTCTTTCACCATACCTATTCAATCTGTATGCTGAGCAAATAATCTGAGAAGCTGGACTATATGAAGAAGAACGGGGCATTGAGATTGGAGGAAGACTCATTAACAACCTGTGTTATGCAGATGACACAACCTTGCTTGCTGAAAGTGAAGAGGACTTGAAGCACTTACTAAATGGTGAGGATCAAAGACCACAGCCTTCTGTATGGATTACACTTCAACATAAAGAAAACAAAAATCCTCACAACCAGACCAATGAGCAACATCATGATAAACGGAGAGAAGACTGAAGCTGTCAAGGATTTCATTTTACTTGGATCCACAATCAACAGCCATGGAAGCAGCAGTCAAGAAATCAAAAGGCACATTGCATTGGGCAAATCTGCTGCAAAGGACCTCTTCAAAGTGTTGAAGTGCAAAGATGTCACCCTGAAGACTAAGGTGCGCCTGACCCAAGCCATGATATTTTCAATTGCATCATATGCATGTGAAAGCTGGACAATGAATAAGGAAGACCGAAGAAGAGTTAACAACTTTGAATTGTGGTGTTGGCGAAGAATATTGAATATACTATGGACTGCCAAAAGAACGAACAAATCTGTCTTGGAAGAAGTGCGGCCAGAATGCTCCTTAGAGGCAAGGATGGTGAGACTGCATCTTACATATTTTGGACATGTTGTCAGGAGGGATCAGTCCCTGGAGAAGGACATCATGCTTGGCAGAGTACAGGGTCAGTGGAAAAGAGAAAGACTCTCAATGAGGTGGATTGACACAGTGGTTGCAACAATGAGCTCAAATAAAGCAATGATTGTAAGGATGGCGCAGGACCAGGCAGTTTTCTGTTCTGTTGTGCATAGGGTCGTTATGAGTCGGAACTGACTCAACAGCACCTAACAACAACAACAAATTCTTTTCCATTCTGGTACATGTTCTTTTGAAATAGTTTATTTGTCACAATTACAATTTTAATAAACTTTTTTTAAGGCAAAAAATTAAAAAGTGTAAGTGTAGAGCATGAACTGGTATGTTTAATTTTCTCTGGTTAGCCTTAGAGACAGTTTTCATTTAACCAAAAACACAGAACATTAAGAATATATGAAGAATAAAAAAAATGCGAGTATAAGTAAACTTCCAAATTTTTACATATCAAATATTGACCTCTTGATGATTTAGTACTTTTGAACTTTTCTATTTTTCTGCTTATTTTTACTCCTTGAAGACAATTTATCTTATTCACCAGTTGACTAAGTTCTATTTACTTTTCAGTTCTCAGTTTGTCGTTTTAACTGAAAGCCTCTTCTTAAACCTAATCTACATCAGGTTTTCATGTTAGTCCCTCATACCTCACACACGTACTCACCTGGTATGATTATTTTCTTAATGCTTGTCCCTAAAACTATCATGTAGGCGGCATAACGGCAGGGGAAAATACAACTTCATTTTTTAAATATAAGAAAATTTATTTCTCATTTTTCTGCCAGTGGCCATGTGCTTTGGGTTCAGGTTTGTGCTATTAGGAACAGAGATGCTATTTATCTTCCTTTTTATGTCTCCAGATTTACATGAGCCACAGTAAATTTTCCAGAGTCTAGGAGTGGAATTGCTGAGTCATAGGGTAGGAGAAAGTTCTGCCTCCAAAGGTAAGACCAGTTACTTAACCAAGTGTGTATAACAATTTACATACCCATCAGTAATGTGTAAAATGTCTGTGTCTATTCTCAGTTTTCTTTTAGCCACTTTTCGGTCTACTTTAAGGGCATGATAGGGAGATGGGGTTGACCTAGATATACACCTGTGTTGTGTATGATACGTTGCAGCAGCGTATTGAGTTTCTTATACTCTTCCACCTCTCAAGTGTCAGATTTTCTTGAACACTTTGATGGTCATTTGTCAAATAATGTGACGTAACTGCAGATGTAAAACAGCATTTGAAACTCTAGAAATCACACATATGAGCAATGAAACACAGATAAATACTAAGAGGAGGGTTATGAGCATAGCTGGTAGTTCACTTTTACATTAGGAGAGATAAAAGGATTTTACTTCCAAACTGTAGAGCCCTTAGAACCACATATGGAGGCATTAAACTGCTAAGAAAATAAAGAATAAGAGCATGAAAATGAAACCTGATAATCAATCTATCACCCTAGATTTTTTTTCTGTCGGATTTAAGCAGAAACTTCTTACTGCATACAATAATCTGCTGGGTCTGCAATTTTTTCGGTGGATAGTCTCTTTTCCTTCAAACCGTCTGTTTCTGGAAAATCCTTAAGGCTGAAGTCTCTGGTTGGAACAGTTGTTCAGTGATCCATGAATTCTTGGAAAACATGCATCAGAAAGTTGTCTAGGAATTTGATTACTGTGTATGTTCTTGATAGACCCGATAAGATCCTTCCAAGGGTTCAAGAGCTGTCTTTCTCTGATGTCTCTTTCAGAGTTCTGTGTTCTGGCCTAATTTTGTCCCTGGAATAGTTTATTTTTGAGCAGTGAATGGACGTATTTGATAGTGTGTCTAGCTTAATAATTTCCTGTTTCATTTTTAAACAAAAAAATATTATATTTAGATTTTCTGGATCTTTTGGAGTTTGGATAATTCCAATACCAAATCTAGTCAAGTGTAAGTCTGTCCCACAGTAATGGAATGAAAGAGCAGGGTTTATTATAACAAAGATATTCAAAAATGCGTGAAAGGGAAAGTGATAGTATTCATAAATGGTCATCATAACTGCTGGGATATATGTATTTTTATTAATACTTAGCCTACAAAATAAGGGAACATCACTTTTAAGGAAGATCCTAAAACCAAGTCAGTAGAGGCAATCATAAGTGTAACTGCAGCTTTTATTTCCTTGAGGCAAGATGGATAGGCTTCTGGCCTTTGCTATTCAACTTTCTGGAATCCCCTCTGCTCAGATATCCCCTGACTTCTTCACCTCATCCATATCTTTGTTCAAATGTATCCTTTCAGTAGGCCTTCTCTGACCACCTCTTCCCTATCTTCTTTGCTGCTTTATTTTCACCAGTGAGGTTGCCACCTCAGAACTCTTTCACTTATTTATTTTGTGTATTGTCTGCATTTGCTCAGAATATAGACTCCACTATCACAGGTCTTCATGTCTTTCTGTTCTCCATAGAATCCTTGGTGCATAGAACAGTGCCTGGTACATAGTAGGCACTCAATAGGTGATTTGATCCCAAGCTTGCTTCAAACATTTATAGCAATGTGACTTTTCTATCTCAATTTTCTTATCTGTGCTCTTTCTTACTGCATGGTGTTTTATGAAAAATAAAATAAAAATATATATACACAATAGAATGTTTTACATATTATTAAGCTATAATTTTGTCATAGCCTTCATTATACATAATTTATTATTTTTACATAGTATCATGTTAGCAATGATTAATAATAGGAATATTTGTGAAGAGGCAATAAAAATAATTTTAAAGGAATATTTATAGGTCAGATTTTCATAAAATAATCTTGAAACATATCAACAAATATTTCCTCAGAGTTTCCAATTTGGCAAACATGTTTCATTGCATTCTAAATAAATTTCAAATTTTACATTCTTTAGATATGTACATTTATATTACTAAATGTATGCATTTTTTTAAGTTGATTTTTGCTTACTTTCTACCATTGTGGTAACTGTTTCAGAACATAAAATATATATTTCTTTTGCAAATGTCTCAAGTGTTCCTGAGAAGACTGCGTATTCTGTAATGGTTTGGTACAGGTTTTTTTTTTTTTTAATGTATGCATTTAATCAAGCTTGTTAATTGTGTTTTTTAAGATACTCTATAGGTTAACTATCCATAATTGAGATATTCTTGTTGACAGCTCTCACAATGATAGAGATTTTTTCATTTTTCTTTTAACTTCCTGCAATTTTTGGTTTATATATCTTAAAGCTCTTTTATGACATGTAGACTAGTATGGAATTGTTACAGTCTTCTGAGTAATTGAACTCTTCATCATTATATAGTGATCTCTACATTATGCTTTTGTATCAAAATCTATTTTGCATCAAATTAACACAGCTTTATTTTGCTTGAAGTTCTGGTAGCATAGTGGTTAAGAGTTCAGCTACTAACCAAAAGGTTGGCAGTTTGAATCCACCAGGCGCTCCTTGGGAACCCTATGGTGCAGTTCTACTGTGTCCTATAGGATCGCTATGAGTTGGATTCCATTCTACCTCCACAGGTTAGTGTTCTTTGCTTTTGTTTTGCTTAACATTTGTTTTTATTTATTTATTTAAATTGACTTTCAAGCTAACAACGATTGAATGTTTTAGGTGCATATTTTGTACATAGTCTACAGCTTGACTTTGATTTTTTTTCTCTGTAGTATGGTTACTGATATTTTGCACTTATTTATACATATTGTGCATTTTCATTTCACCTTTCTTTTTTATCCTTTTATTCCCACACCTGGACTGATGGAAATGACTCTTTCCCATGCTATTTTTTTCTTTCTACCAAATTCTTACTGCTGTTGTTGTTAGGCACCCTCAAGTCAATTCTGACTCAAAGCGATCCTGTGAGAAAACTTTGTCCGGTCCTGTGCCGCCCTCACATTCACTGCTAGGTTTGAGCCCATCGTTGCAGAGAGTGTGTCAATCCAGCTCATTGAGGATTTTCCTTTCTTTCACTGATCCTCTACTTTACCGAGCATGATGTTCTTCTACTAAATTGAATGTATTTAATTTCTATACTCTTTTAATGTTTATTTTAAATTTTGGAACTTGCATATTTAGTTTTAAAAGTTCTAGAATAACAAATATTTTAATCTTCTCAAATAAAAAAAGGATTTTTGAACATTTTTAACACTTCCCCTTTTCAAATTTGCATAATTTTAGTTCTCTTTAACAGTATGAATTAGTATTATATACAATAAATGTTTGGCTTTGCAACATGTTTACCAATTTATTTGCTCATATTATTTCCTGCACCTAAGACTTGCCTATGGGATCATATTCCTTCAGCTCCAAATCTCTTCTGACAAGGAATCTTTGTTGCAAAATACTACCAAAATATCTTTATTTTGACATCATTCTTAAAAAATGTCCTTGGTAGATCTAGGTTGTGGTTATCTCCTCTCCATTTTGAAGATTCAGTTCCACTATGTTCTGATTGTTGAGGAGTCTGCTGTCATTTTAAATGTTGTAGGTGAACTGCCATTTTTCTTGTTTTTTGGCTCTTTCTTTCTTTCAATTTAACTCTAAGGTGTTGAACAATAGATTGATTTCATTTTATACAGCTTGTAATATTTTGTGCCTTATCTATCTGCGTATTTGCATTTTTCATTACTATGGAAATTACTCAGTTATTCTACCACATTCTGTTTATTCTTTCTTCATTGACTTTCATTTAGATACATGTTAGATATCCTTATTTTATCATCTGTAGAAGTAAATATATCTTTTATATTTTATATATTCTTGTATCTATGCTTCCCTCCAATTAATTTCTTAACCACTATTGTACAGATTAATAAAACCTTTTTTTATCAGTGGCTGCAACAATGGGCTCAAACACGGTAGTGATTGTGAGGATGGCGAAGGACAGGGCAGTGTTTGTACAAGAGGTCACTAGGAGTTGGTACCAACTCTACAGCACCTAATAAAAACAATTGGCAATTTAGTCTATCCTGAGAATTCTTAATTTGAATGTTGTATTTTTTATTTAAAAAAAAATTCAATGCAATCATTTTATATCTTCCTGGTAATAATATTTCAAGGGTCTTTGTCACTGGCTTATTTTTTAAATTCTATACATTGTTTGGAAACCCTGGTGACGTAATGGTTAAGTGCTACAGCTGCTAACCCAAGGGTCGGCTGTTCAAATCTGCCAGGCACTCCTTAGAAACTCTACGGGGCAGTTCTACTCTGTCCTATAGGGTCACTATGAGTCGGAATCGACTCAACGGCACGGGTTTTTTTTTATATATATATACATTATTTAAACAATGTATTCATTTTTTAAAAAATTTCTGAATCTATTAATTCAAAATTCCAAAGATCTTATCTTTGTTGTTTCTTCACTTTCATTCTAGGTAGATTACTTTACATGTAAACATATTTATTAGAAGTGCAAAATTTGTATTCTTGAGACTCCATGGCAGCCTGACTTGGGAATGTTTTTCTCCAAAGATTTTAATTTTCTTCTGCTGAACACCAGAGGTTTTTAACCTACATGGGATCACTTTAATTCGAAGTCTCGGCAGAGAGTTTCCCTGATAATATGGTAGTGTAATTATTAAACCAGACCAACATGAAAGTGAGTCCATGGTTACAAATTCTCAATGGAAGACACTGGGGATAATTACTTTCATTTATACTTTTTTCCCCCTCCACTTGTTACCACAGTGGAGGCAAACAAGTTACACTTGATGCAGGCATGTTTCTATTTCATCCCAACAAGAGGATATAGCCTGTCTCAAAAACAATTACCTAATGCTCATAAGTCTGCTGCAGCTTTCTTACTATGTGTGGCACACAGCTTAGTTTTCTACTTTTTCCACAATTCTTTTTTTATTATTTTTTTAATCATTTTTATTGTGCTTTAAGTGAAAGTTTACAAATCAAGTCAGTCTCTCACACAAAGCCCATATACGCCTTGCTGCACACTCCCAATTACTCTCCCCCTAATGAGACAGCCCGCTCTCTCCCTCCACTCTCTCTTTTCGTGTTCATTTCGTCAGCTTCTAACCCCCTCCACCCTTTCATCTCCCCTCCAGGCAGGAGATGCCAACACAGTCTCAAGTGTCCACCTGATCCAAGAAGCCAACTCCTCACCAGCATCCCTCTCCAACCCATTGTCCAGTCCAATCCATGTCTGAAGAGTTGGCTTTGGGAATGGTTCCTGTCCTGGGCCAACAGAAGGTCTGGGGGCCATGACCACAAGGGTCCTTCTAGTCTCAGTCAGACCATTAAGTCTGGTCTTATGAGAATCTGGGGTCTGCATCCCACTTCTCTCCTGCTCCCTCAGGGGTTCTCTGTTGTGTTCCCTGTCAGGGGAGTCATCGGTTATACCAGGCACCATCTAGTTCTTCTGGTCTCAGGATGATGTAGTCTTTGGTTATGTGGCCCTTTCTGTCTCTTGGGCTCATAATAGCCTTATGTCCTTGGTGTTCTTCATTCTCCTTTGATCCAGGTGGGTTAGGACCAATTGATGCCTCTTAGATGGCTGCTTGCTAGTGTTTAAGACCCCAGACGCCACTCTTCAAAGTGGGATGCAGAATGTTTTTTTAATAGATTTTATTATGCCAATTGACTTAGATGTCCCCTGAAACCATGGTCCCCAGACCCCTGCCCCTGCTACGCTGGCCTTTGAAGCATTCAGTTTATTCAGGAAACTTCTTTGCTTTTGGTTTAGTCCAATTGTGCTGACCTCTCCTGTATTGTGTGCTGTCTTTCCCTTCACCTAAAGTAGCTCTTATCTACTATCTAATTAGTGAATGCCCCCTCCCACCTTCCCTCCCTCCCCCTCTCGTAACCACAAAAGAATGTTTTCTTCTCAGTTTAAACTATTTCTCCAGTTCTTATAATAGTGGTCTTATACAATATTTGTCCTTTTACAACTGACTAATTTCACTCAGCATAATGCCTTCCAGGTTCCTCCATGTTAGGAAATGTTTCACAGATTCCTCACTGTTCTTTATCAATGGGTAGTATTCCATTGTGTGAATATACCATAATTTATTGATTCATTCATCCATTGATGGGTACCTTGGTTGCTTCCATCTTTTTGCTATTGTAAACAGTGCTGCAATAAACATGGGTGTGCATTATCTGTTCATGTAAAGGCTCATATTTCTCTAGGATATATTCCAAGGAGTGGGATTGCTGGATCGTATGGTAGTTCTATTTCTAGCTTTTTAAGGAAGTGCCAAATCGATTTCCAAAGTGGTTGTACCATTCGACATTCCCCCCAGCAGTGTATAAGTGTTCCAATCTCTCCATAGCCTCTCCAACATTTATTATTTTGTGTTTTTTGGAATAATGCCAGCCTTGTTGGAGTGAGATGAAATTTCATTGTAGTTTTGATCTGCATTTCTCTAATAGCTAATGATCGTGAACATTTCCTCATATATCTGTTAGCTACCTGAATGTCTTCTTCAGTGAAGTGTGTATTCATATCTTTTGCCCATTTTTTAACTGGGTTATTTGTCTTTTTGCAGATGAGTTTTTGCAGTATCATATAGATTGTAGAGATCAGGCACTGATCAGAAATATCATCGCTAAAAACTTTTTCCCAGTCTGTAGATAGTTTCACAATTATTAATCCCCCAAATTTCAGTTTAAACATTTGCCCCTTGAGTGACCCTAAAGTTGTTCTTGTTGTTAAGTGTGATTGAGTCATGTTGTTGTTAGGTCCCATCAAGTCAGTTTTGACTCACAGTGACTCTACAGACAACACTGCCCAGTCCTCCACCATCCTCAAAATTGTTGTTACACTTGAGCCCATTATTGTAGCCACTGTGTCAATCTGTCTCATTGAGGGTCTTTCTCTTTTTGGCTGGTGCTCTACTTTACCAAGCATGATCTCCTTCTCCAGGGGTTAATCCCTCCTGATAACATGTCCAAGGTATGTGAGACATGGTCTCACCATCTTGCTTTTAGGGAGCATTCTGAACATACTTCTTCCAATATAAATTTGTTTGTTCTTTTGGCAGTCTATGATATAGTCAACATTCTTTGCCAACACCACAACTCAAAGACGTCAGTTCTTCTTCAGTATTCCTTATTCCTCGTCTAGTTTCATGACTGAAAACACCATGGCTTGGATCAGGCACACCTTAGTCTTCAAGGTGACATCTTCGATTTGTAACACCATAAAGAAGTCTTTTGCAGCAGATTTGCCCAACGCAGTTTGTCTTTTGATTTGTTGACCACTGCTTCCATGGGTGTTGATTGTGGATTCAAGTAAAATGAAATCCTTGACAACTTCAGTCTTTTCTCCATTTATCATGATATTGCTCATTGGTCCAGTTGTGAGGATTTTTGTTTTCTTATGTTGAAATATAATCCACATTGAAGGCTGCGATCTTTGATCTCCAAGCCCTCTTCACTTTCAGCAAGCAAGGTTGTGTCATCTGCATAACGCAGGTTGTTAATGAGTCTTCCTCCAATTCTGATGCCCTGTTCCTCTTCATATAGTCCAGCTTCTCAAATTATTTGCTTAGCATATAGATTGAACAAGTATGGTGAAAATATACAACCTGATCCATACCTTTCCTGATTTTAACTTTTTTTTAGTATCCCCTTGTTCTGTTTGAACGACTGCATCTTGGTCTATGTACAGGTGCCTCATGAACACAATTAAGTGTTCTGGAATTTTCATTCTTCATAATGTTATCCATAATGTGTTATGATACACATAGTTGAATGACTTTGCACAGTCAATAAAGCACAGGTAAACATCTTTCTGGTGTTCTCTGCTTTCAGCCAGGATCCATCTGATATTACTGGTTCCACATCCTCTTATGAATTTGGCTTGAGTTCCTGGCAGTTCTCTGCTGGTACACTTCTGCAGACACTTTTTTTTTTTTTTTTAATTTTTATTAAACTTCAAGTGAACATTTACCATTCCAATCAGTCTGTCACATGTAGGTTTACATACATCTTACTCCCTTCTCCCACTTGCTCTCCCCCTATTGAGTCAGCCCTTACAGTCTCTCGTTTCGTGCCAATTTTACCTTCTTCCCTCTCTCTCTATCTTCCCATCCCCCCTCCAGTCAAGAGTTGCCAACACACTCTCCCGTGTCCACCTGATTTAATTAGCTCACTCTTCATCAGTATCTCTCTCCCCCCCACTGACCAGTCCTTTTCATGCCTGATGATTTGTCTTTGGGGATGGTTCCTGTCCTGTGCCATCAGAAGTTCTGGGGAGCATTGTCTCTGGGATTCCTCTAGTCGCAATCATACCATTAGGTGTGGTCTTTTAATGAGAATTTGGGGTCTGCATCCCATTGGTCTCCTGCTCCCTCAGGAGTTGTCTGTTGTGCTCCCTGACAGGGCAGACATCGATTGTGGCCGGGCACCAACTAGTTCTTCTGGTCTCAGGATATTGTAGGTCTCTGGTTCAAGTGGCCCTTTCTGTCTCTTGGGTTCTTAGTTGTCGTGTGACCTTGGTGTTCTTCCTTTGCCTTTGCTCCCGGTGGGTTGAGACCAATTAATGTATTTTAGATGGCTGCTTGTTGGCATTTAGGACCCCAGGTGCCACAATTCAAAGTGGGATGCAGAGTGTTTTCATAATAGAATTGTTTTGCCCATTGATTTAGAAGTCTTCTCAAACCAAGTTCCCCAGACCCCAGCCCCTGCTTCGCTATCCTTTGAAGCTTTCATTTTATCTCGGAAACCTCTTTACTTTTAATCCTGTCCAATTAGGCTGACCTTCCTTGTTTTGAGTGTCGTCTTTCCCTTCACCCAAAGCAGTTCCCATCTACAGATTGATCAATAAAAAGCCCTCTCCCTCCCTCCCTCCCTCCCCCCTTTGTAACCACAAAAGTATGTGTTCTTTTCAGTTTTTTCTATTTCTCAAGATCTTATAATAGTGGTCTTATACAATATTTGTCCTTTTGCAACTGACTCATTTCGCTCAGCATAATGCCTTCCAGATTCCTCCATGTTATGAAATGTTTCAGAGATTCGTCACTATTCTTTATGGATGCGTAGTATTCCATTGTGTGAATATACCACAATTTATTTACCCATTCGTCCATTGATGGACATCTTGGTTGCTTCTAGCTTTTTGCTATTGTAAACAGAGCTGCAATAAACATGGGTGTGCATATATCTGTTTGTGTGAAGGGTCTTGTATTTTTAGGGTATATTCCGAGGAGTGGGATTTCTGGGTTGTATGGTAGTTCTATTTCTAACTGTTTAAGATAATGCCAGATGGATTTCCAAAGTGGTTGTACCATTTTACAATCCCACCAGCAGTGTATGAGAGTTCCAGTCTCTCCGCAGCCTCTCCAACATTTATTATTTTGTGTTTTTTGAATTAATGCCAGTCTAGTTGGTGTCAGATGGAATCTCATCGTAGTTTTAATTTGCATTTCTCTAATGACTAATGATCGAGAGCATTTTCTCATGTATCTGTTGGCTGCCTGAATATCTTCCTTAGTGAAATGTGTGTTCATATCCTTTGCCCACTTCTTGATTGGGTTGTTTGTCTTTTTGTGGTTGAGTTTTGACAGAATCATGTAGATTTTAGAGATCAGGCGCTGGTCTGAGATGTCATAGCTGAAAATTCTTTCCCAGTCTGTAGGTGGTCTTTTTACTCTTTTGGTGAAGTCTTTAGATGAGCATAGGTGTTTGATTTTTAGGAGCTCCCAGTTATCTGGTTTCTCTTCATCATTTTTGGTAATGTTTTGTATTCTGTTTATGCCCTGTATTAGGGCTCCTAGGGTAGATCCTATTTTTTCTTCCATGATTTTTATCGTTTTAGTCTTTATGTTTAGGTCTTTGATCCACTTGGAGTTACTTTTTGTGCATGGTGTGAGGTATGGGTCCTGTTTCATTCTTTTGCAAATGGATATCCAGGTATGCCAGCACCATTTGTTAAAAAGACTATTATTTCCCCAATTGACTGACACTGGTCCTTTGTCAAATATCAGTTGCTCATAAATGGATGGATTTATATCTGGATTCTCAATTCTGTTCCATTGGTCTATGTGCCTGTTGTTGTACCAGTACCAGGCTGTTTTGACTACTGTAGCTATATAATAGGTTCTGAAATCAGGTAGGGTGAGGCCTCCCACTTTCTTCTTCTTTTTCAGTAATGTTTTGCTTATCCGGGGGTTCTTTCCTTTCCATATGAAATTAGTGATTTGTTTCTCTATTCCCTTAAAGTATGACATTGGTATTTGGATTGGAAGTGCGTTGTATGTATAAATGGCTTTTGGTAGAATAGACATTTTTACTATGTTAAGTCTTCCTATCCATGAGCAGGGTATGTTTTTCCATTTAAGTGTGTCCTTTTGAATTTCTTGTAGCAGAGTTTTATAGTTTTCTTTGTATAGGTCTTTTACATCCTTGGTAAGATTTATTCCTAAGTATTTTATCTTCTTGGGGGCTACTGTGAATGGTATTGATTTGGTTATTTCCTCTTCGGTGTTCTTTTTGTTGATGTAGAGGAATCCAAGTGATTTTTGTATGTTTATTTTATATCCTGAGACTCTTCCAAACTCTTCTATTAGTTTCAGTAGTTTTCTGGAGGATTTCTTAGGGTTTTCCATGTATACGATCATGTCATCTGCAAATAGTGATAGCTTTACTTCCTCCTTACCAATCTGGATACCCTTTATTTCTTTGTCTAGCCTAATTGCCCTGGCTAGGACTTCAAGTACGATGTTGAATAAGAGCGGTGATAAAGGGCATCCTTGTCTGGTTCCCGTTCTCAAGGGAAATGCTTTCAGGTTCTCTCCATTTAGAGTGATATTGGCCGTTGGCTTTGCATATATGCCCTTTATTAAGTTGAGGAATTTTCCTTCAATTCCTATTTTGGTGAGAGTTTTTATCATAAATGGGTGTTGGACTTTGTCAAATGCCTTTTCTGCATCAATTGATAAGATCATGTGGTTTTTGTCTTTTGTTTTATTTATGTGATGGATTACATTAATGGTTTTTCTGATATTAAACCAGCCTTGCATACCTGGTATAAAGCCCACTTGATCAGGGTGAATTATTTTTTTGATGTGTTGTTGGATTCTATTGGCTAGAATTTTATTAAGGATTTTTGCATCTATGTTCATGAGGGATATAGGTCTCAAATTTTCTTTTTTTTGTAATGTCTTTACCTGGTTTTGGTATCAGGGAGATGGTAGCTTCATAGAACGAGTTGGGTAGTATTCCGTCTTTTTCTATACTTTGAAATACCTTCAATAGTAATGGTGTTAAGTCTTCTCTGAAGGTTTGGTAGAACTCTGCAGTGAAGCCATCTGGGCCAGGACTTTTTTTGTTGGGAGTTTTTTGATTACCGTTTCAATCTCTTTTTTTGTTATGGGTCTATTTAGTTGTTCTACTTCTGAATGTGTTAGTTTAGGTACGTAGTATTGTTCCAAGAATTTATCCATTTCTTCTAGGTTTTCAAATTTGTTAGAGTACAATTTTATGTAGTAATCTGATATGATTCTTTTAATTTCATTTGGTTCTGTTGTGATGTGGTCCTTCTCGTTTCTTATTCGGGTTATTTGTTTCCTTTCCTGTTTTTCTTTAGTCAGTCTAGCCAATGGTTTATCAATTTTGTTAATTTTTTCAAAGAACCAGCTTTTGGCTTTGTTAATTCTTTCAATTGTTTTTCTGTTCTCTAATTCATTTAGTTCAGCTCTAATTTTTATTATTTGTTTTCTTCGGGTGCCTGATGGATTCTTTTGTTGCTCACTTTCTATTTGCTCAAGTTGTCGGGACAGTTCTCTGATTTTGGCTCTTTCTTCTTTTTGTATGTGTGCATTTATCGATATAAATTGGCCTCTGAGCACTGCTTTTGCTGTGTCCCAGAGGTTTTGATAGGAAGTATTTTCATTCTCGTTGCTTTCTAAGAATTTCCTTATTCCCTCCTTGATGTCTTCTATAACCCAGTCTTTTTTCAGGAGGGTATTGTTCATTTTCCAAGTATTTGATTTCTTTTCCCTAGTTTTTCTGTTATTGATTTCTAGCTTCATTGCCTTGTGGTCTGAGAAGATGCTTTGTAATATTTCGATGTTTTGGATTCTGCAAAGATTTGTTTTATGACCTAATATGTGGTCTATTCTAGAGAATGTTCCATGTGCGCTAGAAAAAAAAGTATATTTTGCAGCAGTTGGGTGGAGAGTTCTGTATAAGTCAATGAGGTCAAGTTGGTTGATTGTTGTAAGTAGGTCTTCCGTGTCTCTATTGAGCTTCTTACTGGATGTCCTGCCCTTCTCCGAAAGTGGTGTGTTGAAGTCTCCTACTATATATGTGGAGGTGTCTATCTCACTTTTCAATTCTGTTAAAATTTGATTTATGTATCTTGCAGCCCTGTCATTAGGTGCGTAAATATTTAATATGGTTATGTCTTCCTGATCAATTGTCCCTTTTATCATTATATAGTGTCCTTCTTTATCCTTTGTGGCGGATTTAAGTCTAAAGTCTATTTTGTCAGAAATTAATATTGCTACTCCTCTTCTTTTTTGCTTATTGTTTGCTTGATATATTTTTTTCCATCCTTTGAGTTTTAGTTTGTTTGTGTCTCTAAGTCTAAGGTGTGTCTCTTGTAGGCACCATATAGATGGATCGTGTTTTTTTATCCAGTCGGTGACTCTCTGTCTCTTTATTGGTGCATTTAGTCCATTTACATTCAGCGTAATTATACATAAGTAAGTTTTTAGTGCTGTCATTTTGATGCCTTTTCATGTGTGTTGTTGGCCATTTCATTTTTCCACATGCTTTTTTGTGCTGAGACGTTTTTCTTAGTAGCTTGTGAGATCCTCATTTTCATAATGTTTAACTTTGTGTTTATTGAGTCGTTACGTTTTTCTTGGCTTTTTTCTTGAGTTATGGAATTGATATTCCTTTTTGTGGTTACCTTTTTATTTACCCCTATTTTTCTAAGTAAAAACCTAACTTGTATCCTTCTATTTCGCCTTGTATCACTCTCCATCTGGCAGTTCAATGCCTCCTATATTTAGTCCCTCTTTTTGATTATTTTGATCGTTTATCTATTGATTTCCATGATTTCCTGTTGTGTGTATTATTTTGTTTATTTATTTATTTTTTAGAATTAGTCTTAATTTGTTTGTTTTTGTGCTTTCCCTGTTTGAGTTGCGTTGATATCAGGACGTTCTGTTTTGTGACCTTGTATTGTGCTGGTACCTGATATTATTGGTCATCCGGCCAAACAATTTCCTTTAGCATTTCTTGCAGTCTTGGTTTAGTTTTTGCAAATTCTCTAAACTTGTGTTTATCTGTAAATATCTTAATTTCTCCTTCATATTTCAGAGAGAGTTTTGCTGGATATATGATCCTTGGCTGGCAGTTTTTCTCCTTCAGTGCTCTGTATATGTCATCCCATTCCCTTCTTGCCTGCATGGTTTCTGCTGAGTAGTCTGAACTTATTCTTATTGATTCTCCCTTGAAGGAAACCTTTCTTTTCTCCCTGGCTGCTTTTAAAATTTTCTGTTTGTCTTTGGTTTTGGCAAGTTTGATGATGATATGTCTTGGTGTTTTTCTTTTTGGATCAATCTTAAATGGGGTTCGATGAGCATCTTGGATAGATATCCTTTCTTCTTTCATGATGTCAGGGAAGTTTTGTGTCAGGAGTTCTTCAACTATTTTCTCTGTGTTTTCTGTCCCCCCTCCCTGTTCTGGGACTCCAATTACTCGCAAGTTATCCTTCTTGATAGAGTCCCACATGATTCTTAGGGTTTCTTCATTTTTTTTAATTCTTTTATCTGATTTTTTTTCAGCTATGTTGGTGTTGTTTCCCTGGTCCTCCAGAAGTCCCAGTCTACATTCTAATTGCTCGAGTCTGCTCCTCTGACTTTCTATTGCGTTGTCAAATTCTGTAATTTTATTGTTAATCTTTTGGATTTCTACATGCTGTCTCTCTATGGATTCTTGCAACTTGTTAATTTTTCCACTATGTTCTTGAATAATCTTTTTGAGTTCTTCAACAGTTTTATCAGTGTGTTCCTTGGCTTTTTCTGCATTTATCCTAATTTCATTTGTGATATCTTTAAGCATTCTGTAAATTAGTTTTTTATATTCTGTATCTGATAATTCCAGGATTGTATCTTCATTTGGGAAAGATTTTGATTCTTTTGTTTGGGGGGTTGGAGAAGCTGTCATGGTCTGTTTCTTTATGTGGTTTGATATGGACTGCTGTCTCCGAGCCATCACTGGGAAACTAGATTTTTCAAGTAGTCAGCTAAAAAAAAATGCAGTCAGATCCCTATCTGAATTCTCTCTCTGGCTCCGGGTATTCGGATGTTAATGGGGTCGCCTGGGGAGGGTGGGGGAGGGATCTGAGAGCTAGGAGTGTAGCACCACAGAATATAGAGCTGAACACCACGTTCACGCTCCGCCCCCATTCGCCAAAATCCGGGCTGGACGGGTCCCTGGCTAGGACACTGCTTTCCTTGCTCGGAAACCAGTCACTTCCTCCTGGGGACTTCCTCCGGTGCGCGGCACCGCTCGTGGGCACTGGGTGGGGGTTTCCCGCACGAACGGGTGGGCCCGCCCCCAGGGTCTATTCAGGCGATTATAATTAGGTCCCGCGGTCACGCCCCGCCTGTGCGCGTGCCCAAATCCCAGCGGGATGACTTCTGGGTTGAGACGCTGCTTTCCCTGTTCGGGAACCAGTCACTTCCTCCCCGGGACTTCTCCTTCCGGAGCGCCACACCTCTCACGCGAACTGGTTTGGCGTCACCTGCACGGCCAGGTGGGCCCGCCCCCTGGGTCAATTCAGGGCAATAAAAATGGACTCCGCGCTCACGCCCCGCTCGTGCGCGCGCCCAAGCCCCGGTAAGACGGCACCCTGTCTGGGACGCTACTTTCTGCGCTTCGGGACCAATCAGTTCCTCCCGGGGACTTCTCCTTCCGGTGTGCCACACCTCTCGCGCAAACTGGGAGGGCGTCACTCGCACGACCAGGTGGTCCCGCCCCCTGGGTCAATTCAGGGTAATAAAAATGGACCCCGCGCTCATGCCCCGCCCGCGCGCGCGTGCGCGTGCCCAGATCCCAGTGGAATGGCTCCCCGTCTGGGATGCTGCTTTCCCTGTTTTGAGACCAGACACTTCCGGGGATTTCTCCCTCTGGTGTGCCGTGCCACACGCGCGGACTGGGTGTGCGTCCTCCCACACGAACGTGTGGGCCCCGCCCTGGGGTCACTTTAGGGAAATATAGTTGACCCCCCCCTCCGCTCGCGCCCCGTCGGCTTCTCGCCTAACTCGTGGCGGGACGGCACCCCAGCTGGGATGCTGTTCTCCCCCCTCCCAGATCAGTCACTGCCTCCCGGGTGCTTCTCCCTCCGGCTGCGCCCCTACGCCGCCCGCGCCAACCTGCTAGGCTTCCTCCCGGGATGGGTTCGGGGGGGAAGGGGTGGGCCCCCTTTCTGTGCCGTCTGCCCCCCTGGGCTCTGCCCCAGATCGAGCTCCGAAGGTCACCTGCCTGGTGCGCTGGCTCCTAGTTCTGAAAACAGTCGCTGTCTGCCCGTATTTGTTCGTTTTCCGTCTCTAAGTCTGTGCTTGTTGTTCAGAGTTCGTAGATTGTTATGTATGTGATCGATTCCCTTGTTTTTCCGAGTCTTTGTTGCAAGAGGGATCCGCGGTAGCGTCCACCTAGTCCGCCATCTTGGCCCCCCGACCCTGCAGACACTTTTGAATGATCTTCAGCAAAATTTTACTTGTGTGTGATATTAATGGGAAACCCTGGTGGTGTAGTGGTTAAGTGCTATGGCTGCTAACCAAAGGGTCGGCAGTTCAAATCCGCCAGGCAGTCCTTAGAAACTCTATGGGGCAGTTCTACCCTGTTCTATAGGGTTGCTATGAGTCGGAATTGACTTGATGGCACTGGGTTTGGTTTTCTTGGGTTTGGTGATATTAATGATATTGTTTGATAATTTCCACAATTAGTTGGACCGCCTTTTTTGGAATAGGCAATAAATATGGATCTTTTCCAGTTCGTTGGTCTTTCAAATTTCTTGGCATAGACAAATGAGCACTTCTGGCACTGCATCTGTTTGTTGAAACATCTCAATAGGTATTCTGTCAATTCCTGGAGTCCTGTTTTCCACCAATGCATTTAGTGCATCTTGGGCTTATTCCTTGAGTACCACTTGTTCCTCATCATATGCTACCTCCTGAAATGGCTGAATGTTCACCAATTCTTTTTGGTATAGTGACTGTGCATTCCTTCCATCTTCTTTTGATGTTTCCTGCATCGTTTAATATTTTCCTCATAGAATCCTTCAATATTGCACCTCGAGGCTTGAATTTTTTCTTCAATTCTTTCAGCTTGAGAAATGCTGAGCTTGTTCTTCCTTTTTGGTTTTCTATCTCCAGTTCTTTGCCCATATCATTATAAGACTTTGTTTTGTGGAGCTGCCCCTTGAAATCTTCTGTTCATTTCTTTTACTTCATTTCTTCCATTTGCTTTAGCTACTCCAAGCGTAAGTTTCAGAGTCTCTTCTGACATCCATTTTGGTCCTTCCTTTTTTCCCTTCTTTTTAAGGACCTCTTGCTTTCTTCACGTATGATGTCCTTGATGTCATTCCACAACTCATCTGGTCTTCGGTCATTAGTGTACAGTGCATCAAATCTATATTTGAGGTGGTCTCTAAATTCATTTGGCGTATAGTCAAGATCATACTTTGGCTCTTGTCGGCTTGTTCTAATATTCTTCAGTTTCAACTTGAGTTTTCGTATGAGCAATTGATGTTCTGTCCTGAAGTCAGCCACTGGCATTGTTCTGATGATATTGAGTTTCCACTGTCGCTTTCCACAGATGTATTTATTGATTTGATTCTTATGTATTCCAGCTGGTGAGCTCCATGTGTACAGTCACCGCTTATGTTTGTGAAAAAAAGGTGTTAGCAATGAAGAAGTCATTGTTCTTGCAAAATTCTATCATGGGATCTCTGGCATCTTTTCTATCACCAAGGCCCTGTTTGCCACATACTGATCCTTGTTCTTTGTTTCCAACTTTCACATTCCAATCACCAGTAATTATCAATCCATCCTGATTGCATATTTGGTCAATTTCAGACTGCAGAAGTTGTTAAAAAATCTTCAATTTCTTTATCTTTGGCCTTAGTGGTTGGTGTGTAAATCTGAATAATAGTCGTATTAACTGGTCTTCCTTGTAGGCATATGGATATTATCCTATCACTGACAGCATTGTACCTCAGGATAGATTTCGAAATGTTCTTTTTGACAATGAATGCAACACCATTCCTCTTCAAGTTGTCATTCCTTGCATAGTAGACTATATTCTTGTCCAGTTCTCAAAGTGGCCAATACCAGTCTATTTCAGCTCACTAATGCCTAGGATATTGATTTTTATGTGTTCTATTTCATTTTTGACGATTTCCAATTTTGTAGATTCATACTTCGTATATTCCATGTCCCAATTATTAATGCATATACAAACATTTATTAGTAGTATGGTTATTATTATAAGTGTTTGTTGGCTAAAATAAGTGAATTTTTTTTTTTTTTTTTTTTTTTTAGAATTTAGTCTGGAATATAGGTAGCTAACATTTATTTCAAAAATCTTTATCTTTAATTTTTCAATTAAAGGAACAGTCATTTCTTTAAAAAATATTCCAAAATATTTACATGTTATGATCACCTGTCTTTTATATTTACTTAATCAATGTAGCTTAAATCAATGCTACATTATGATTTTTACTATCTAATTTGATTGGAAAATGCTCTAATATTTTTTAGTATTGTGCTTAATTACCAACAAATTTTTACAGCTTTAATATTTTTAAGTATTGCAATCTTAAAATATATCCAAACCAGGGCAAACAAACAATACATAAAAGATTATTTCTAATCACACAGAACTTATAATACCCTGTTGAAGAATGCATTATGCAAGTCCGTATAAATCACAGCTTTTCAACATTAATTCAGAACAGTGTGGGAGAATTGGAGTATGTATATGTACACAAGATTTAATTAGCTCACTTGAGTTAGCTAAAAATAAACTGTCCTGGTCTCTGCTTTGCTCTTGATAAGGCACACTGTGATCAATGTAGCAGCAGCTATCTATAATGAGAATGAAGTCTAGACTCCCTCAAGTAGATTGTAAATCATCCCATTTGTCCAGGTGTTCTATTGACTGGGTATCAAATAAACCCTTCGAGAATCTAAATGTATTTGTATATTTGTGTGTGAGACTCTAGTATATCATGATTCAATCTGAAATTCTAAATTAAAAAAAAAAGGAAGGTATGCTTCCTAGGGAAGTGCAAAGAATTTCAATTGTGTGTAATATTAATATATTTCATTTAACACAAAATTACAACCATTACTTTGAAGCAAAGCCATAGCAAAATCATAATGCCATTTTTCCCTATTTTGTGTAGTTTTCTTTCTTCCCTGTTTTATCATTCCCTTCCTTCTTTTATCTAATTTCTTTCCTTCCTTCTTTCCTTTCTTTCTTTCTTTCTTCCTTCCTACCTTCCTCTCTTTTTGAACTCCCTCCATCACTTTTCTTTCATAAATCAAAACCAAAACCAAACCCGTGGCCACCTGGTCGATTTAGACTCATAGGGACCTAAAAGCCATGTCAACAAAATCATTCATCTATTTTACTAAGTTCACAACATCTTTAGTTTCTTTTTTTTTTTAACCTTTTTTATTGAGGTATAACACATTTACAGAAAATATAGTCACATATATCACAGTGTTTTATTTTTAATTCATATGGCTTTTGTAATTTTGGTCTCTATTCTTCTTGCTTATTATCAGCACACCACAGAAAATTAAAAAAAAATACTGTTTTTCTCTGAATGTTTTGTATACCTCATTTTATTTTTCTATCAGTATATGGTAATTGTCTTTCTCTCTTGAGAGAAAGCAAAAAAATAGAGATGTATTATGATAAGATTTAGTTTTTGTAACCTCAACAACTAAAGAAAAATTAAAATTATCATTTTCGTATTATATGATTACAAAATACAGGGAAAAGTTCTCCCTTAGAATCTATTGGGAGACCGTTGTATGTTATCAACTCTTGAGATTCCTAAGATTTATCCTAATCCATACTGAAAGAGACAATTATTTATATGAGTGTTTACACATATGTAAAATATATTTTAAACATTTTTATTCTCATACTCTGGGTCCACTCTCTTGTAACTTACTTAGAGAGACTTTGGGAATGTGTAAAATGTTGAACGATTTAAAACTTATCAAGATCATTCTTAAAATGTCGTATATTGGTATATGATATTTCTGAGCAGTTAAGCTAATAGCATTTCATAAAGTGATTGCAGTAGCTCATAGAGCATGGACAAAATTTATGTTTTTCAGTCCCCCCACCACCCTAACACATAACCTTAAAATCTCAGTGGGTTATACCACCAAATATTTATTTTCTTGCTCATGGATGTTTTGGCTGTGGTACCACTGGGCTCAGCTGGGAAAATCTGGGCTTGACTCCCAGCTGCTGTTTGAGGTAAGATCTATGGCTACCCATCACAGGTTTTTCACCCCACACTACAGAAGTGCAAGAAAGGTGTGCAAAGACACATGATGTCTCACAATGCCTCAGCTAGAAACTGTTTTACTATCTCTTCTGCCCAAAATCTATTACATAGAGCAAGTTTCATGATTAATCCTAAAATCAATGGGGATGAGTAGAACTGATAACCCACTTTAATGGGAGGTACAGACAAAGTCCAGAGAGGTATCATTCTTATAATGGGAGGAAGTAAAGAATTAAGAAAATTGTTTAAATCTAACACACAAGGGATTTTTATGAACAACAATTGAAGAACAGTATACTAATAGTTAAGGAGGGCTGTCAATACCATCCAATTTTTCTGAAAAGAATTACTCATGAATTTCCTTAATTACTGCAGAAATTGCCTCTATTGATGTTTTTAATATTCTATGTCCATTTTAAATATGAGAGTGTCTGCTTAGCAAAAGTCTTAAATAAACTCCAAATCCAAAATTCCTCTTCATCTGTGAAATCTGGAATACGAGTTATCTGCTTTCAAAGTATAATGGTGGAATAGGCAATACTAGGCATTTCCATTACAAATGGGAGAAATTGGAGGGAAAGAAGACATAACAGGCACCAAGCAAGTCAGCAGTACAAATTTCATTAGCCCTCAAGCCTTGAAAATGACCCTTTGTTCTCTGAGACCATTTACGCAATGTCCCTGAACTCCAGACTCTAGGTATTGGCCATACTCTCTGGATTCTGAGTGGAGGGCCTTTGGCCCTGGGCTTCAGCTCTGGCTTTCAGGTCCACTGGAAAGGCAACACTGTTCCCTCAAATTTGGGCAGCCACATTCTCCTGGTCCATCTGAGTGGTGACTCCACCCATTGAGACCTCAGAGATCGAGGCAATTCTGCTTCCTGTGTTCCTTGTCTCTTCAGCTTCTGCTTCCTGATCCCTTAGACTCTTGGCCCCTTGGGCCTCACCATCTGTGTCTGCCCTGCTGGAGCAAGTGTTCCAAAGCTCTTCAGCTCCACTGATAAACGCCTTGAGGTACCTCACTCCTCCAGTAAACTTCGGTTGGAAGGCACTCAGCTCTCTTGCACCATGAGTTGGCTCCAGTGCTGTTTCACACTGGGTCTCCTGGTTCTGCTGTGTCTTCTTGCCATCTGTGCCATCTCAAGCATAACAGCTCTCCTCACTTTCTTCTGAGTCCTCCCAGAATTGTCTTTGATGTCCATAATTCCATCAACAATCTCTTCAAGGCTATCAGGCTTTTACTATTAGGCACTTTTAAAACTCTTCCAGCCTCTATCCATGCATAGTTTCAAAACTGCTTCTACATTTTAGGTATCTGTGAGAGCAGTGCCCTACTCTTTCCAGTACTAAATTCTGTCTTAGTTATCTAGTGCTGCTTTAAGAGAAATACCACAAGTGGATGACTTTCACAAAGAGATATTTATTCTCTCACAGTCTAGTAGGCTAGAAGTCCAAGTTCAGGGTGCTAGCTTCAGGGGAAGGCTTTTGCTCACTCTGGTCCCTCTAGCTGGCTCCTGTTCTTCTGACCTCAGATTCTTAAGACTTGAGCTAGCAGCTTACTTACAGTCTTGCCTGCTGATCTTGGGATTTCTCGATCTATGCAGGCTGTGAGCTAGAGGCCTGCTCCTTGACCTGCCAATCGTGGGCTCGTCAGCCCCTCTGGCTACGTGAATCAGAAGCCTCTGACCTGACCTACAGACTTGGGATGTTCCAGCCTCTAGAATCACATGAGCCATCTCCTTGGTATAAATTTCTCTCTCTATATATTTATATGCTTTACTGGTTTCACTTCTCTAGGGAACCCAGCCTAAGACAGACATCATGCTTGGTAAAAGAAAGGGTGGGTGAAAAAGAGAAAGATCCTCAATGAGATGGGTTGACATAGTGGCTGCAACAATGGGGTCAAACACAGCAACGATTGTGAGGATGGTGCAGGTCCAGGCAGTGATTCATTCTGTTATACGTAGGGTCGCTCCCTATCAGTCAGAACAGACTCGACAGCATGTAACAACATACATATTTACATATGTGTATATATATGTATGTGTACATATATATATGCACACACACAAATGCAGGTATATACATATACATATATGTATATACATATGTAGATTATATATATGTAAACATACAGTAAAACAACAGTATTAAAAATATATTCATTCCTGTTAATAAATCTCTGCACCATTTTTTGTCTTTTTACTATCAAATACATAAATGATACACTCTATAGTCTTCTTGTTGTTAGATGCTATTGAGGCAGTTCCAACTCCTAGCGATCCTATGTACAACAGAAAAAAACACTGCCTGGTCTTGTGTTATCCTCACAATCATTGTTATATTTGAACCCATTATTGTAGCTACTATGTCTATTCATCTTGTTGAGGGTCTTCCTCTTTTTCCCTGACCCCGTACTTTACCAAGCATGATGTCCTTCTCCAGGCACTGGTCCCTCTTGATAACATGTCCAAAGTATTTGAGACGTAGTCTTGCAATCCTTGCTTCTAAGGAGCATTCTGGTTGTACTTCTTCCAAGACAGATTTGTTCATTCTTTTGGCAGTCCGTAGTATATTTAGTATTCTTGGCCAACACCACAATTCGAAGGGGTCAAATTCCTCTTCGGTCTTCCATATTCATTGTAGAATGTGAGGCAATTGAAAATATCATAGCTTAGGTTTAGGCGCACCTTAGTTTTCAAGGTGACATCTTTGCTTTTCAACACTTTAAAGAGGTCTTTTGCAGCAGATTTACCCAATGCAATGTGTCCTTTGATTTCTTGATTGCTGCTTCCATGGATATTGATTGTGGATCCAAGTAAAATGAAATCCTTGACATCAATCTTTTCTCCATTTATCATGATGTTGCTTATTTGCCCAGTCATGAGGAACTTTGTTTTCTTTATGTTGAGGTGTAATCCATAATGAAGTCTGTGGTCTTTGATCTTCATCAGTAAGTGCTTCAAGTTCTCTTCACTTTCAGCAAGCAACGTTGTATCATCTGCTTAACACAGGTTGTTAATACATCTTCCTCCAATCCTGATGCCTCATTCTTCTTCATATAGTCCAGCTTCTCGTATTATTTGCTTAGCATATAAATTGAATAGGTATGGTGAAAGTATACAACCCTGACATACACCTTTCCTGACTTCAAACTATGCAGTATGTCTTTGTTCATTTTGAAAGACTGCCTTTTGATCTATGTACAGGCTCCCCATGAATACAATTAAGTTTTCTGGAATTCCCATTCTTCGACATATTATCCATAATTTGTTATGATCCACACAGTCAAATACCTTTGTATAGTCAATAAAACATGGGTAAACATCTTTCTGGTATTTTCTGCTTTCAGCCACAATCCATCTGACATCAGCAATAATGCCCCTTTTTCCACGTCCTCTTCTGAATCCCATTTGAATTTCTGGCAGTTCCCAGATGATGTACTGCTGCAGCTACTTTTTGAATGAACAGCAAAATTTTACTTGTGCATGATATTAATGATATTGTTCATAATTTCGTATTCAGAGGTATCACCTTTCTTGGGAATAAGCATAAATACGGACCTCTTCCAGTTGGTTGGACAGGTAGCTGTCTTGCAAATTTCCTGGCATAGATAAGTGAGCACTTCCAGCACTGCATCTGTTTGTTGAAACGTCTCAATTGGTATTCTGTCAATTACAAGAGCCTTGTGTTTTCCCAATACCTTCAGTGCAGCTTGGACCTCCTCCTTCAGTACCATGGGTTCCTGATCATTGCTACCTCCTGAAATGGTTGAAAGTCCATCAGTTCTTTTTGGTATAGTGACTCTGTGTATTCACTCCTTCCATCTTCTTTTGATGCTTTCTGTGTCATTTAATATTTTCTCTGAAAATATTAAACCTTCAAATATTGCAACTAGAGGCTTGAAATTTTTCTTCAGTTCTTTCAACTTTAGAAATGCTGAGCGTGTTCTTCCCTTTTGGTTTTCTAACTCCAGGTCTTTGCAAAAGTTGTTATAATACTTTGTCTTCTCTCCTGTCCAGCTCTTTTACTTCAGCATTTCTTCCTTTAGTTTTAGCTACTTGATGTTCAAGAGCAACTTTTAGAATGTTTTCTGACATCCATTTTGGTCTTTTCTTTCTTTCCTGTGTTTTAATGACATCTTGCTTTCTTCATGTATGATGTCCTTGATGTCATTACACAACTCATCTGGTCTTTGGTCATTAGTGTTCAATGGGTCAAATCTATTCTTGAAATGGCCTCTAAATTCAGGTGGGATACACTCAAGGTCATACTTTGGCCCTCGGGACTTATTCTAATTTTCTTCAGCCTCAACTCGAACTTGCATATGAGCCATTGATGGTCTGTCAGTTCCACAGTCAGCCTCTGGCCTTTTTCTGAGGGATGATATTTGTCCCTTTCCATAGATGTAGTCAGTTTGATTCCTGTGTATTCTATCTGGTGAGGTCCATATGTACAGTCGCCATTTATGTTGTTGAAAAAAGGTATTTGCAATGAAGAAGTTGTTGGTATTGCAAAATTCTATCATGTGATCTATCACCAAGGCCATATTTTCCAACTACTGATCCTTCTTCTTTGTTTCCAACTTTCACATTCCAATCACCAGTAATTATCAGTGCATCCTGATTGCCTGGTTAATCAATTTCAGACTGAAGTTGGTAAACAACCGGTAACATATACCCATATTCTTATATGTTATCAATGGTTTTGCATTAAAATCAGATAAAATTTAAATTTTTTAGGAATATCTGAATATTTAACCTAAAGTTTGATTAGAAAATATTCTTTTTAAATATCTGTTTTATGCTTGTAATATCAATGACTTTCTTCTGAATTTTTTTTTTTTTAAATAAACTGCATACAAATATTTCTGAAAGTTTTTTTTCCCAATAAAATAGTGTGGAAGTATTATAGATCACAGCATGCTAGACCTCTCATTCAGATATTTTTATTTAATTTGTTGAGGGTAAAACCTGAGTGTCTTTATTTTTGTAGGCAACCTTTCTCTATGTGATTACAACGTAGTCAGGTTTAGAACAACTTTTTTAGATGAACTGTGAGCTCTTTAAAATCAAGATGATGCCTTGTTATTCTTTGATCCTTAGCACTTTACAAAACACATCAGATATAGTGATTGCCTTTTCAGGAAATAAATATATAACCAGATAATATAATAACATTCAGCATTTATAGAATATCAAGAATACAACATGTTGACACAGTCCTTTAGCTTAGCTGCACTGAAAAAAATTGAAAATGAAATTGAATAAAGCAATATCTATTAAGTTTGTCTTGAAGCTATGCTATTTTTCAGGTTATCATTTCACCATTTTCATTTACTTTTTTGGAATGGAATTATTTCCATCAGTCATAATCCTCCCATATCACTCTATTTTATCCATCATTTGAAACCATTATTACTAGCTTTTGACAATGTACCTGCTTATCTTCTTTTACATAAATTCAGAATTTGTTAATTTGCTGATTACATCTGAAAGTTTTAAAGTTAGTGATATTTTTAAATGGAAGCAGTGATTTTGACTTATAGCTTATTCCACAGGACAACTCTGAAGTAAAGTTTTTTTAGAACTGCTAGGTCTTTGGTGAGGTAGGTAGGCTTACTTAATGCCAAATGCTGCTCACACCAGGCAGGAGGCTTCTTGCAGTGCAGTAGGAAGCAGCACATTCAATTCGTTATCACTAAGGGAATTGTGAGACTGGGGATGGATGATGGTGAAGGAAGAAAGTCCTATTTGGCTGACTGTCAATTTAGGCTCATTTGCATTGAGTCAATAATAAGCCTATATTTAAATAAATATATAAATAAAGCTACACTGTATAATAGATTCTCTTACTTTTGGTTTCTAGCTACTTTTTGAAAGTCAGATTCAATGTGGACAGCATCAGGGAAAATGTCATTCGGTCAACTTACCACTATTTTAGTTTTATCTAAATTTTCTTTGATTTCAAGCTTAAGTATCAAACTTTCTATTTCATCACTGATTCATGCACTCAGTTGAACATAAGCAGGCATATATAATCAACAGGAAACATTATATATAGATATATAGAGAGAGACAGAGATTGTTGTTGTTAGGTGCCATTGAATCATTTCCCACTCATAGTGACTCTATGTAGAACAGAATGAAATGCTGCCTGGTCCTGCACCATCCTCACAATCATTCCTATGTTTGAGCCCATTGTTGCAGACACTGTGCCAATCCATCTTGTTGAGGGTTTTCCTTTTTTTATAGATATAGATATAGACAAAGATATTGTCATAGACATAGATTAGATATATACATATACATATGTATGTATCTCTCCAAGCTCTTAATTTCAGTAAGCAACTTTTTTTCCTATTATACCTTATGCTTCTGGAAATCAAGTAATAAAATTGGAATTTTTATCAAGGGTTTCTTGCAGTGTTAAAATGTTGTTTTTCAGGTTTTTTTTTTTTTAATGTTGCTGGAGGCTTTGTTGTTTAGTGCATACAGCATTCTAACTATTGTGCTTTCTTCATAAATTATGTGCTTTACCATGAATCAATGTCCACTTGTCCTCGTCATGATGTAAACTTTATAGTTCAGATTTTCTGTTAATTTTATTATTGTATTAGTGCAACTGACATTTCTTAAGGAGTGGTCCTTGGAATAACACCCATAAAAACAGAGTGAGAAAACCATATCAGGTAAAGGCAGAAATCTACCTGCAATGTACACCCAACAGTGACAGCTGACACTATGGGGATCTCTGCAGTCGAAATGGCCCATCAGAGTTATTTTGTGTTAACAAATGTCTGGGCCTTTATAATCGTCTTTAAACAGCTATTCCATGGGAAAAGTGGGAAGAGCGTGCACCTGAGGTGACCCCAGAAGATGTTGCCAATTGAAGACTGACTGTGGAGAGCATTCTCAATATTTGGGGCAATCCTTCCTTGGGGGAGAATCTGGAATTGTATCACAAAGTCCACCACAAGTATTGTAAACAAATACCAGTATTATTTCTTTGCCTTTTATTCCTTGCTGAAGAATGGAGTTTCCATATATTATCATTTCTGTGTAGCATCAAGAATGTCCCTTATTTTTTTCTTATAATGCAGGTCTGCTGGTGAAGTATTTCTTAGATTCCTTTCATCAGATACTCTTTGTCTCTCTTTTGCTCTCAAAGGATATTCTGCTGGACATAGGATTCTTTGTTGACACAGTTATGGTTTATTTTTTCATTTCAGCATTCTAAAGCTGTTCTTTCAATCTTATGGCCTCCATCATTTCTGATGAGGAGTCAGAGCTTGATCAAGTTCTTGTTTCCCATTATGTAATGTGTCTATGGAGTGTGTTTTTATTCTCTCACTTCTTTCAAGAATTTCTCTTCTTCTTTGGTTTTGATCAATTGTGCAATGATGTGCCTTGTTTTGTTGTTAGGTGCCATCAAGTCGATTCCGACTCATAGAGACCCTATGCACAACAGAATCAAACAGCGCCTGGTCCTGCGCCATCCTCACAATTGTTATGCTTCTGCCTGCTGCTGCAGTCACTGTGTCAATCCATCTTGTTGAGGATCTTCCTCTTTTTTTCTGACCCTCTCCTTTACCAAGCATGATGTCCTTCTCCAGGGATTGATCCCTCATGACATCAGGTCCAAAGTGTGTGAGACCTAGTCTCGCCATCCTTGCTTCTTAGGAACATTCTGGCTGTTCTTGGAAGAAGACAGGTTTGTTAGTTCTTTTGGCGGTCAATGGTATAGTCAATATTCTTTGCCAACACCACAATTCAAAGGCATCAATTCTTCGATCTTCCTTATTCATCATCCAGTTTTCACATGCATATGAGGCAACTGAAAACACTATAGCTTGGGTCAGGCACACCTTAGTTTTAAAGGTGACATCTTTGATTTCAATACTTTAAAGAGGTCTTTTGCAGCAGATTTTCCTATTGCAATATGTATTTTGATTTCTTGACTGCTGCTTCCATGGTGCTGACTGTGGACTCAAGTAAAATGAAATCCTTGACAACTTCAATCTTTTCCATTTATCCTGATGTCGCTGATTGGTCCAGTTGTGAGGATTTTTGTTTGCTTACGTTGAAGTGTAATCAATACTGAAGGCTATGATCTTTGATCTTCATCAGTAAGTGCTTCATCTTCACTTTCAGCAAGCAAGGCTGTATCATCAGGATAATGCAGATTGTTAATCAGGCTTTTTCCAATCCTGATGCCCTGTTCTTCTTCATATAGTCCAGCTTCTCAGATTATTTGCTCAGCATATAGATTGAATAGGTGCGGTGAAAGGATACAAGCCTGACATATACATTTCCTGACTTTAAACCATGCAGTATCCCCTCGTTCTGTTCAAACAACTGCCTCTTGATCCATGTACAGGTTCCTCATGAACACGATTAAGTGTTCTGGAATGCCTATTCTTCGAAATGTTATCCATACTTTGTTATGATCCCCACAGTCAAATGTCTTTGCATAGTGAATAAAATACAGGTAAACATTTTTCTGGTATTTTCTGCATTCAGCCAGAATTCATTTGACATCAGCAATGATATCCCTGGTTCCAGGTACTCTTCTAAAGCCAGTTTAAATTTCTGGCAGTTCCGTGTTGACATACTGTTACAACTGCTATTAAATGATCTTTAGCAAAATTTTGCTTGCATGTGATATTGATGATATTGTTTGATAATTTCCACATTCTGTTGGATCACCTTTCTTGGGAATAGGCATAAATATGGATCTCCTCCAGTTGATTGGTTAGGTAGCTGTCTTCCAAATTTCTTGGCATAGACGAATGAGCAATTCTAGCGTTGCATCCGTTTGTTGAAACATCTCCATTGGTATTCTGTCAATTCCTGTACCCTCGTGTTTAGACAATGCCTTCAGTGCAGCTTGGATTTCTTCCTTCAGTACCATCGGTTATTGAACATATGTTACTTCCTGAAATGGTTGACTGTCCACCATTTCTTTCTGGTATAGTGACTTTGTGTATTCCTTCCAACTTCTTTTGATGCTTCTTGCATTATTTAGTATTTTCCTGTAGAATCCTGCAATATATAATACTTTATTTTTTCTTCTTGAGCTGCCCTTTGAAATCTTCTGTTCAGCTCTTTACTTAATCATGTTTTTTTCCTTTTGTTTTAGCTACTCGACATTCAAGGGCAAGTTTCAGAGTCTCTTTTGACATCTATTTAGGTCTTTCCTTTCTCTCTTTTTAGTGACCTCTTGCTATCTTCATGTATGATGCCCTTGATATCACTCCACAACTCATCTGGTCTTCAGTCATTAGTGTTCAGTGAGTCAAATCTATCTTTGAAATAGTCTCTAAATTCAGTTGGAATATACTCAAGATCATACTTTGGTTCTTACGGACTTGTTCTAATTTTCCTTAGTTTCAGCTTCAACTTGCTTATGAACAGTTGATGGTCTGATCCACAGTTGGCCCCTGGCCTCTCTCTGACTGATGGTATTGAGCTTCTCCATTGCCTCTTTCCACAGATGTAGTCCATTTGATTTCTGTGTATTCCATCTGGCTAGGTACATGTGTATAGTTGCCATTCATGCTGTTGAAAAAAAATATATTCGTGATGAAGAAGTCGATGGTCTTGCAAAATTCTATCATGGGATCTCTAGAATCGTTTCTATTACAAGGCCATATTTTCCAACTAGCAATCCTTTTTGTTTCAAACCGTTGCATTCCAATCACCAGTAATTATCAATGCATCCTGATTGCATGTTTAATCAATTTCAGACTGCATAGCTGGTAAAAATATTCAATTTCTTCACCTTTGGCCTTAGTGGTTGGTGTGTAAATTTGAATAAGAGTCATATTAATTTGTCTTTCTTATAAGTGCATGTATATTATCCTATCACTGACAGTGTTGTACTTCAGGATAGATCTTGAAATGTTCTTTTTGACGATGACGATGAATGTAATGGCATTCCATTTTAAGTTGTCATTGCTGGCATAGTAGACCATATGATTGTCCAATTTGAAATGACATATACCAGTTCATTTTAGCTTTTTTTTTTTAATGTCTAGGATATTGATGATTTCCAATTTTTCTAGATTCATACTTCATACTTTCCACATTCTGATTTTCAGTGAATGTTTGCAGCTCTTTCTTATCATTTTGAGTTATGCCATGTCAGCAAATGAAGTTCCTGAAAGCTTGACTCCATCCACATCATTAAGGTTGACTCTACTTTGAGGAGGTAGCTCTTCCGTGGTGGTATTTTGAGTGGCTTCCAACCTGAGGGTCTCATCTTCCTGTACCATATCAATGTTTCACTGCTATTCACAAGGTTTGCACTGGCTAATTCTTTTCAGAAGTAGACCACCGGTTCTTTCTTCCTAGTCTGTATTAGCCTGGATGCACAGCTGAAACCCATCCACCTTGGGTGACCCTGGTGCTATTTGAAGACAGGTGGCATAGCTTCCAACAACACAGCAAAACACAAGCCCCCACATTACGACAAACTGACAGTTGCAGTGATGTGCCTAGGTTTGTTTTTTATTTATATTCGTTCTGCTTTGAGCTCACTGTGTTTATTGAATCTGTAAGTTTATGTCTTTCAGCAAATGGAGGAAAATTCTGGCCATTGTTTCTTCAGATACATTGTTGGCACCACTCTCTTGCTCTTCTCCTTCTAAGGCTTCAATTACATACATTAGAGTTTTTTTTTTTTTTCATTGAAAAAAAAGGCCCCTGAGGCTATTCATTTCTTTTCTCACTTTTTTTCTCTCTGTTATTCAAATATGATAAGTTTAATTGATAAATCTTCAAATTAACCAATGTTTTCCTTTGCATTCTCTAGTCTGCTCTTTAGCACGTCCAGTGGATTTTTATTTTGAATATAGTGTTATTCAATTTAAAATTTGCCCACTTAAGTTATTTTTATACTTAAGACACCCTGAAAAGATTCTTTATCTTCTCTTTCACTGTGAGCATGTTTATTATACATCTTTGAACATGTTTATAATTGATATTTTAAAATTCTTGTCCGATGACTTCAAAACCCATGTCATGTCGAATGGTCTTTGCTTGTGAGAATGGATCATATTTCCCTTAATATCCACAAGTAGAGTAATTTTGGATTAGATCCAGGACATAGTGAATGATATGTTATAGAAATTCTGTTCTTTGTTATATTTCTCAGAAGACTGTTATTTAATTATTGATGCTATAACTAACAATTTTGTTGTATTTAAACTGCAGTTACCTCACTGGGACATACACCTGGTTGTTTGAAGTATTTTAAAATTTGAGAATCCACAGGTAGGGAAAAACAAGGGGGTTTCTGTTACTCTGGACTTGGCACATAGAGTCAGGGCAACTGCAAAACCCTTGTTGATGGTCTCCTGTTGGCACACGTGGAGAAATCCTCCTTGCACTCTAAGTACCCTAAGCTTTCAGAGAGGCAGGTAAAACTCACCTACATATATAGCATCTTTTTGCTTTGCGAAATCATAGAGCCATCTAACTCACTGTGAATGAAAATACAAGGGGCAATTCCCACCATGATATCAGTGGTCATAGATCTATGAAAGTCACTTTTATAACCTCTAGATACTGCCACTGTCTCACCTATAGACATTGATTCTCTTCTCTGTATATTTTCACAGGCATTAGAGGAGAAAGCTCTACATAAATTTTGTCTGCCAAGATCCCAAGAGCGCCTCACTTCATGACACATGCTGCTATGTAGGTCACAGATATTTTTTTGGTTCTGAAGAGGCAAAGAACTTGAAGTGGGGCATAGATAAAATGGAACTATGTTCAGATCAGCATGGTTTCAGAATCCGCAAATTTTTCCTATATTTTCTTAGACTGAACCGCATGTGTATTTTCTTCAGTGGGTGTCCAAGGTTCAATCATTCTAATTCTGCTGATTATTCTGGTGCATGTCCAACTGTCCTATTTCTAAGTTGATCAGTTTTTGCTTATATGGGCTATACTGCCCTGGCCTTGACCCTACCATACCACACGTTACCCCCACCATATCTGATATTAATTCTTAATTAAATAAAAGTAAAACCTTTCTATATACTTACTAAATACAAAACTGTCCACCTTCCTGGTTTTTACACATTCAGATTAAACTCACAAAGATTTAATAATTATATGCCTATGTGACAACACACTTTAAGTGTAAAATATTGCAACAGTTTTCCAAAAATTTTCATCAAAATTTGTTATTCAGGGAGATACACCTGTGGCCTTGCATGTCTCCTAGTGTATTGCTACACAATATCATCCACTGACCAGAGCAATGAGAAGTAATGTGCTAGTCTATACAAGATAAGTACAGAATTAAGAGTGTTTGTGTTGGAGTTCTTTCTTATTCTCGGAACCTAATAGTAATAGAAGATGACCTTGCATTTTTATCATATCGTTTCCTTATTTTTTCTAGTACTTAAATTTTATTATACTTTAGTTGTTTGTCTTCAATGGGTTGGAAATTAAAAATAATAATAATAATTGTCCTTTACCAAAAGTGGTGTGAGAAACACACTACCCTAGTGTCTTACCTAGGGTTCTCTGGAGAAACAGGACCAGGAAGATAAGATATATATCTTCCTATTTCTCTCTCTCTGTGTATCTATCTATCTATCTATCATCTATCTATCTATCTATCTATCTATCTATCTATCTATCTATCTATCTATCTATCTATCTATCTATCATCTATCTATCATCTATCTGTCTGTCTGTCTATCTGTCTGTCTATCTGTCTGTCTATCTGTCTGTCTGTCTATCTATCTATCTATCTATCTATCTATCTATCTATCTATCTATCTATCTATCTATCTATCTATCTATCATCTATCTATCTATCTATCTATCATCTATAGAGAGAGATTTATTTTAAGTAATTCGCTCATGCCAATGTGGGAGCTAGGAAGTCCAAAATCTGTGGTTCAGGTTACCAAAAACCTGTTGCTGTCGAGTCTTTTCTGACTCATAGCAACCCTATAAGACATAGTAGAACTGCCCTATAGGATTACCAAGGAGCAGCTAGTGGATTTGAACTGCCCACCTTTTTGGTTAGCAGCTGAACACTTAACCACTATGCCATCAGGTTTGGAAATTCCAGCAGTCTTGTGTTCTAAACCCATAGGTCAGGAAGTGGGAGAGAGAGCGGAGTTCTGGTAGGATGTCTATTTATAGTCTGGAGGTAGAATCCTTGTTCAGATAACTGCTGATTTTGCTCAAAGTTCTTCAACTGATTGGATGAGGGTAGTCTGCTTTACTTAAGGGCAACTAATGTAAATGCTAATCACATATAAATACTTCTTAGTAACATTGAGACTAGTGTTTGACAAAATAAAGGGCACACTCACCAAGTTGACACATAAAATTAATCATCACACGTAGCAACTGAGGGTATGGGGTATTGGCGTAAGTATATTGGGAGACACATGACTACAGGTTGGAGAACAACCAAAGAACTTCAGTAAGGGAAAGATGTGAGATAGCAGAATTTAAGAAGACCATTGTAGTGTCAGAGAGAAGAATGCCTGAAGGCAGGAACATCACTACGAAGGCTAGTAAATGAAGGGAGAGATGAGTGCTTGGGTCAAGATGAAAGAGTAGAAACAGTAGAGATAAGAGCTGAGAGGCGTTTTTAATAAAAAAAAAAAAAAAAAAAAACACTGGTAGACCTTTACAGATTTTCTTGAGATGCAGGGCCATGCCACTAAATGAACAAAGGGATACAAAGGAGTTTCCAGTAGGATACCAAGAACTTAAAACTGTTTTACATCACAAGTCTTCAGTGAAATAAAATGAATAAATTCCACAAGTGTATGTATCTAAAGACCCATAATCTCATAAAGTATAATTCTTTAGTATTCTTTAAATGTGCAAATTTGCTCTTTGTTAAGAAGTTTTCTCAAGCAGGAGAAACCTTTTAGCACATATTTTGAGACTTTTCTACCTTTCATAACATGTCTAGAGAAATTAATAGTGATTGATGAAAAAAATGTATTTGTTTTCCATCCGAAGGAAAAAAAATTTTTGAGGAATTGCTTTCAATGCCCTATTTTAGTTCTGTTTTCCCATCTGTAAATAACAATCTACCAAAAGTTATAAAAGCTATGAAATATTTTGAGAACATCTTTTTACATATCTAACCAGCTCATTTTTTAAATAAACACAACCAAAGCATTTACTGATAGTGATTGTCTTCCCCACAATCTGTTAGTATATATTTAGCACAGATAAATTCCAAAGACAATTAAGTTTAGAATACATAAATATCACAAAATCAAAACAAATGCAAATATTTCAATATAGTAGGAGGATTTGAGATGTTCACTCTTCTAAATATTATTCATTTATCTATTTATTTGAGATTCTCTTCAAGTTTACAAGTCTAGGGTGATCTCATTAGTAAAATTCTTTAGCGTGTACCCTGAAAGCCAGAATCAGTTGCATTATTTCTTTCAACATCATTAAATATAACCACCAATTATTATGAGTCAGAATTGACTCGATGGCAATGGGTTTGGTTTTTGGTTTATATATAAAATGATTTACATCCTTTATGACACAGAGTTATGTTGACATATATAAACAATACCCATTCTCCTCACTTGTTGACTATCTCGTTACCTGACAGTTTGTATTTATAACAGTAAAAAAATCTACTACCTAATTAATTTTTGCATTAACAATGTACGTCTGGCAGTAATGAACACTGAGGTGTGAGTGGAGAGTAACAATGGCTTTGATGGTTAAGATTATATGTCAACTTGGGCCATGATTTTCAGTGGTTTGGCAGTTACATTATGATGTAACTTGGCATTTCAGTAATAATATAATTTGGTCAGTTATGCAACGATATAACTAGGTAGTTGTGTAAAAAAAAATGTTGTGTAGTGATATAATTATTCTTCATTTTTTGATTTGATGTGGTCATCCTCCATTTTTGCATAACACTGATTTCACATAACAACTTGGTCTTTGAAACCCAACCATGTCAATAAGTAAGGAGAGAGTGTACTAATAAAAAACAACTCAATATGACAATAAAGGTACAATAGATATGTAGCAATTATACATACAACTCCTTGGGTTCATTGTATAAATAAAAAAAATAATAATAGGGTGTATTATATCTGATTTTTATATCATCTTAAATTTTGAGGTTGATTATTACAGAATTATTCCAGGTTTAATTAAATGAATATTCTCTTACTCTGGGTATGTGCATATGTGTTTAATCCCATTTTTAAAGCACTCTCAGAAACCCCGGTGGCGTAATGGTTAAGAACTACAGCTGCTAACCAGAATGTCTGCAGTTCAAATCCATCAGGTGCTCTTGGAAACTCTATAGGGCAATTTTCCTCTGTCCTATAGGGTCACTGTGAGTCGGAACTAACTAGACAGCAATGGGTTTTTTTAATGGGCAGGCCAATTAATTTCCTTAATAATTTTATACTAGTTTGGATGTATACTCCATTACTGTATAATGTATTCAGGATGGGTTTCCATAGTTTTTCACCAACACAATTTAAAAAAAAACTTCAGTAACTTAGTTATTATTTACTTACTTATCACTTAATTTATTATTCAAATTTATGAACCAACCATGAAGCCAGAGATGAAGAAATTGAAGATTTTTACCAACTTCTGCAGTCTGAAATTGACCAAACATGTAATCAAGATGCACTGATAATTATTGGTGATTGGAATGCAAAAGTTAGAAACAAAGAAGAAGGATCAGTATGTAAAATGTGGCCTTGGTGATAGAAATGACACCGAGATCAAAAGATAGAATTTTGCAAGACCAAAGTTATATTAATTGCAAATATCTTTTTTAAACAACATAAATGGCATGTATCCATGTGAACCTCATTGGATGGAATACACAGAAATCAAATTGACTACATCTGTGGAATAAGATGATAGAAAAGCTCAATATCGTCAGTCAAAACAAGGCCAGGGAACAACTGCAGAACAGACCATCAATTGCTCTTATACAAGTTCAAGCTGGAGATAAAGAAAATTAAAACAAGTCCATAAGAGGTGAATTACAACTTTGACTACATCCCACCTGAATTTAGAGACCATCACAATAATAGACTTGATGCACTGAACACTAATGATCAAAGACCAGACTAGTGGCAAGATGACATCAAGGACATCATACATGAAGGAAGAAAAGGTCATTAAAAAGACAGAAAAGAAAGAAAAGACCAAAATGAATGCCAGAAGAAACTATGAAACATGCACTTGAATGTAAAGCAGCTAAAGCAAAAGGAAGAAATGATGAAGTAAAAGAGCTGAGCAAAAGATTTTAAATGGCAGCTTGAGAAGACGAAGTAAAGTGTTATAATAAAATGTGCAAAGACCTGAAGTTAGAACATCAAAGGGATGAACATGCTTGGCATTTCTCAAGCTGAAAAGACTGCAGAAAAAATTCAAGCCTAAAGTTGCAATATTGAAGGATTCAATGGGCAAAATATTGAATGACATAGGAAGCATCAAAAGAAGATGAAAAGAATACATATTCACTGTACCAAAAAAATTAGTCAATGTTGAACCATTTCATGAGGTAGCATATGATCAAGAACCAATGGTATTGAAGGAAGAAGTCCAAGCTGCACTGAAGCCTTAGGCAAAAAACAAGTCTTCAGGAATGGACAGAATACCAATGGAGATGTTTCAACAAATGGATGCAACACTGGAAGTGCTCACTCATCTATGCCAAGACATTTGGAAGACAGAGGACATGGAACGAGGGATATCATTGCTGTTGTCTAGGAAAGGATGCCAGATCAATGTTTACCTGTGTTTTATTGACTATTCCAAGGTATTTGACTGTGTGTATCATAACAAATTATGGACAACATTGAAAAGAATAGGAATTCCAGAACACTTAACTGTGGTCATGAGGAACCTGTACATATACCAAGAGGCAGTGGTTCAAACAGAACAAGGGGATATTGTGTGGCTTAAAGGCAGGAAAGGTGTGCATGAGGGTTGTATTCTTTCACCATACTTATTTAAACTGTATGCTGAGTGAATAATACAAGGTGGACTATATGAAGAAGCATCGTGAACATTGGATATGTTATCAGGAGGGACTAGTCTCTTAGAGAAGGAGCTTGGTGAAGTAGAGGGTCAGTGAAAAAGAGGAAGACCCTCGAGGAGATGGACTGACACAGTGGCCACAACAACGAGCCCAAACATAGCAAGAATTGTAAGGATGACCAGGGCCAGGCAGTGTTCCGTTCTTTGTACGTGGGGTTAATAGGGGCTGGAACTGACTTGATGGCACCTAACAACAACAATTTATTCTCTTTCCTTCATGTAATCTTTATTGAATGCTACCTTTCTTACCCATCCAGCAAATCTAAGATACATACCAGTGCCTAGGCAATTATTCTGTCAATTTTATCTTCTTTTATTCCTTTACGAAACACTGTGTTCTTTTTCTCTCCCAAATACATGTTATTGACCATTACTTTTGTAACTTTTCTTAATTGTATTTTAATGTACCTCTAATGTAATCTCTTGCTACCACCCCACCCCCCACAATTCTCTATTTCGAGGCCCAAACAAAATTCAGGCTTCTTCATAAATTTGTCACTCTCTATCCAAGAACACTGAAATGTGTCCATCCTTAAATCTATCATTAAACAAATTGTTACTACCTCTTATTTGATAATTACATACCTTCTTTTACTAAACTTTTTTCAATCTACTTTAAGAAGAGTGCATGTTTACATTGCAGAGTATGAATGGTGTCTCTAGGTTCTATTCAGAGAAATGTACATGCATAGGTATGGATGAAGTTCAAGGTATCTTTATCAAAGTTTTCAACAACTCTCTTGAATGTTTAGGTAGCCCTTGCACTTACTAGTATTCAAAGGATAAATTCTATTAGCTCCTGTCTTTTCCCTGAAATCAGCTCTCAGATTTACATATTTTGAAGATGGAAAATGACAACATCACCACTAGCTGTCAGCAACTTTCGAATGGAACCCTATACTGCAGCCTGTGAAATTCTGTTGAAATAGCCAAAAATTCTGGCTGTATTCTCTTTACTCAAAATTGCTGCTGTCACTAAAAAAGTGTCCCTATCTGCAAAGGGTGAATGCAGTATAAACCTCCTGATTCTAACACATATGCCTACAATAGTTTTTCTTTATAAAAGAAGAATATTATTCTCTCAGCTTTAAGTCAAGTGCCTTCCACGCTTAAACTCTTAAACTTTTAGGATTATACTTTATATTCACACTCTCAATTATTTTTTTAAATAATTTTTACTGTGCTTTAAGTGAAAGTTTACAAATCAAGTCAGTCTGTCACATATAAGCTTATATACACCTTACTACATACTCCCATTTACTCTCCCCCTTTTTTTTTTTTTTTAATGAGTCAGCCCGCTCCCTTCTTCCAGTCTCTCCTTTCGTGACTGTTTTGCCAGTTTCTAACCCTCTATACCCTCCCATCTCCCCTCCAGACAGGAGATGCCAATACAGTCTCAAGTGTCCACCTGATACTAATAGCTCACTCTTCATCAGCATCTCTCTCCAGCCCATTGTCCAGTCCCTTCCATGTCTGATGAGTAGACTTCGGGAATGATTCCTGTCCTGGGCCAACAGAAGGTTTGGGGACCATGACTGCTGGGATTCCTCTAGTCTCAGTCAGACCATTAAGTCTGGTCTTTTTATGAGAATTTGGGGTCTGCATCCCACTGTTCTCCTGCTCCCTCAGGAGTTCTCTGTTGTGTTCCCTGTCAGGGCAGTCATTGGTTGTGGCCGGGCACCATCTAGTTCTTCTGATCTCAGGATGATGTAAGTCTCTGGTTCTTGTGGCCCTTTCTGTCTCTTGGGCTCATAGTTACCCTGTGACCTTGGTGTTCTTCATTCTCCTTTGATCCAGATGGGTTGAGGCCAATTGATATATCTTAGATGGCCACTTGTTAGCATTTAAGACCCCAGACGCCACACTTCAAAGTGGGATGCAGAATGTTTTCATAATAGAGTTTATTATGCCAATTGACTTAGAAGTCCCCTTAAGCCATAGTCCCCAAACCCCTGCCATTGCTCCGCTGACCTTCGAAGCATTCAGTTTATCCCAGAAACTTCTTTGCTTTTGGTCCAGTCCAGTTGAGCTGACCTTCCGTGTATTGAGCATTGTCCTTCCCTTCACCTAAAGTAGTTCTTATCTACTAACTAATCAGTAAATAACCCTCTCCCACCCTCCCTCCCTCCCCACCTCGTAACCAAAAAGAATGTGTTCTTCTCAGTTATACTATTTCTCAAGAACTCATAAAAGTGGTCTTATACAGTATTTGTCCTTTTGCATCTGACTAATTTCGCTCAGCAGAATGCCTTCCAGGTTCCTCCATGTTATGAAATGTTTCACAGGTTCGTCATTGTTCTTTATCGATGCGTAGTATTCCATTGTGTGAATATACCACAATTTATTTAACCATTCATCGGTTGATGGACACCTTGGTTGCTTCCAGCTTTTTGCTATTGTAAACAGTGCTGCAATAAACATGGGTGTGCATATATCTGTTCGTGTGAAGGCTCTTATCTCTCTAGGGTATATTCTGAGAAGTGAGATTTCTGGGTTGTATGGTAGTTTTATTTCTAACTTTTTAAGGAAACGCCAGATAGATTTCCAAAGTGGTCGTACCATTTTACATTCCCACCAGCACACGCACTCAATTATTATTTCCTAAATATTTTTCTGCTTCTTCCTAATCATATCAGAACCACTAGTTGCCCTGAGTCTGTTCAAATCTTGAACGTAGCCAGGGTCACCCATCCAGATTCTTCATCTGTCATGTAAGTTCCTCCCTAGCACACTTGCTGTCTTTTACTGTCTGTAGATCTCAGTCAGCAGCAAGCATTTTAATTCATTTGAGACGTTCTAATCTTGGTTACTTCCAAAAGGTGATTGGTTAGTGTCTCAGTATATTTTCTTTCAGGACGTTCCTTAAAAAAACAGTTCCCATGAAATTGATTTCGACTCATGCAGACCCATGTGTGTCAGAGTAGAACTGTGCTCCATAGGGTTTTCAATGGCTGATTTTTCTGAAGTAGATCATCAGGTCTTCCTTGTAAGGTGCCTCTGGGTAGACTTGAACTTCAAACTTTTTGGTTAGCAGTCACTCACATTAATGTCTTGCACCACCCAGGGACTCCCAAGAAAGTTCATTACATGGAATTCTGCGTGGAAACATAAACTGGGAGAGACAGTCTTAGAAAGGGTCTATAAAACAAACTGTTACAATTTTTCCCCACTTATAAAACAATATATTTGTATTTGTATTGCATTTACATGACTTAGATGGACCCATAATTTATTCTTCTCTGAGTGTCTAGACCTGTAAATGTAGGTAGGATGCAGGAAAAGTTGTTGCCAACCATAAAAAGCAGAGCATTTTGCACTGAATAAATAAAAGATAAAATTTTAATTTTCTCTTTATCAAACGCCTAGCTACACCTTACTTCCCCAAAGATAAAGTCAAATTTTGGAGAACTGGCTTAATACTTAAATATCAGCTACAACAATTTCAGATTAATCATTTTTTTTTGTTTATAGGTCCCACCTGTCTTTTAATTCTGGTGATAGAAAGGGACCCTTACCAATAAAATACCTAGATATTTTGGGGGAAAGTTGGGATATGAGTAAGAGGAAGATATGTGGGTAAGGGCATACATAATGATGTTTTTAGAGTATATACTAGTGGACTCTGCTTGCTATAGTTTCTGATGCTGTGGTTCTTAGATTATTGAACTACAGTCAACACATGTATACTTGCTTTGATCTGTATTATGTCTAAACCACATGTCTACTTTGCCCTCCAGAGGAGAGAGAGTTAATAATACCAGTAAGATTTATGCCATAAATAAACTTGTGTAAAAAACTTAAGGAATCACTGGATAAGATCTCTCTTTATATAGTGACTCAAACCACACAAGAGGAATAAAGAAACAAGAAACAAAAGTAATTTATTAGGGTTTTCATATTCTTTTATAATTACCAGCACAATTAAGTTAGATAAAGAAACTTTCTCTTAGGCACCAGCAGCAATGCTCTTTGTTTGCAGCAGAACGTGAAATTTTGCTTATTTATGCTACATTTGAATAAAATAGATTTCTAGCCTTCCCAAAATTATGCTCAGGACAACAAGCTTTTAATCAAAAATTTTTACTTTTTTCCTTCCCCCCCTCCCCGCTTTTTTTTTTTCCTGATAGCAAATATTCCAGAGATTTTAAAATCAAGTTATTTGTATGGTCTCTGACTACAATGATATGTGTATTTTATTTTGCTTAGCTTGGCACCTTTTTGTTATGACAGTTTGGTCTTTTTCTTTGCACTTTATTTGGCATGAATAGATAATTCTGCCTTTCACCCTTGGGTGTTAAGTAGTTCCAAGCTATTGTAGAACCAGGATTTATGTCCTATTACTTAAGATACTCATGCTCTTCCCAGTTGAATCTCTTGCAATAGGAGCTGATATAGTTGTTCCAGCAAGACACAAGACTTTCTGATCTACTGACTTCCTTAGTACTTGGGTGTTAGAACCTTTCTCAGGCATATGGTGCAGATGGGCAACCATTTCATCTGGCACCTTCCCAAATTCGGTTCAAATTTAATATCAGATTATTCAAAGTCAACTTATTATAGGAAGTCAATATGCCTTCTTCTTAGTAACAACTGGTGTGTGGCTATAGACAAATTAGGAAAAGTGATTATTAGGTGAACTGAAAGATGCATATATTTTCTTGTTATATCTATAGTAACATATTAATATTCCCCTATTATTTTAAATTATTATATGTGGGAGCTATTATAATATCAAGGTTTTTCCTTTCTTTTCTAAGAAGTAGAATTCTGTCCCACAAAATATAGCCATAGGGTTTTACATCAAAAACAAAAATCTGAGATTTTTAATAAAAATAGATAAAATAACACTTGAAAAAGCAAATGTAAACAGTGACTTATTTGTGATGCACTGAAATATTAGAAAAGTACATGAAAGACAAAATTCTGGAAGAAAATAAAACATGCTCTGTTCTCATTTAGGTCATGACAAATTTAATCAAAAAGTCATTATAAATTATATACAAAATAGGCGCATGTTTTATCCATATATATGGATCTTTAACAGATTACTAATGAAACCTGCAGGCATTTATCTCGGCTTACTATCCTAAACTTTAAACAAGATTTGAAAATTTTACAGGCATTGGTTAAACACCTAGTATGTTCAAAGTATGCTAGTTGCTACAAATACAAAAATGACAAAATTGTTTATTGTCAAGGAACTCACAGTGTAATGGAAAACACAGATGGATAAACAAGTAATGGCAATACAACCCAATATACTGGGTGCTATTTTTTTTTTATAATGGAAATATTAACAACATGCTGTGGAATGAAGCAAAATAGCCATTAGTTCTAACAGTGTGAGGGAGGGCCTGATAAAACTGAGATATGTGAGCTGGCTCTTTTCCATTAAATGCAAATAGTCAACCTGCCAAGATTAAATGAGGAAGAAAAGGTACATGAAAGGCAAATGGCAACATCTAAGACATAGGTTAGAAAGCATGTAGTAAAATTTCTGTTGGAAAATAACCCAAAAATGGAAGATAGAGACATTTTGTGAAACATCTTTTATCTCACAGTAAAAACCAAAACCAAACTCTTTGCCGCTGAGTCAATTCTGACTCATAGCTACACTTTAGGACAGAGTAGAACTGTCCCATAGTATTTCCAAGGAACAACTGGTAGATTCAAACTGCCAGCCTTTTGTCTAGCAGCTGAGCTCTTAACCACTGTGCTACCAGGGCTCCTTATAGTAGAGGATTTATAATTTGTCTGGTAAAAACAGTAAGCAGTAAGTGCGTGAAGGTTCCTAAGCAGGTTCATGATATGACAGAATTCCACTGTTAACAAGAAAACAATGATAGTTCTGAATAAAAGGAATAGAAGACAGAAGAGACACTTGGCAGGAGGACAAAAGATATTGGTGCAATAGAAATGATGCAAAGTTGAAAATAAAGATGAAGAGAAAGATTCTAGTTTTTTTTCTCCTGCTTGATAGAAGGTAGAGTACTTGATACTTGCTATGTATTGAAAGGGAGAGAAACATAGTTTTTGTGATGTTCATACTAGTACTGGCCATTTTGAATTGGACAATCATATGGTCTACTTTGCCAGGAATGACAACTTGAAGAGGAATGGTGTTGCGTTCATTGACAAAAAAAAAAAAAAAAAAAATTAAAGATCTATCCAGTGCTGTTGTGATAGGATAATAACCACACATCTACAAGGAAGACCAGTTAATATGACTATTACTCAAATTTACCCACCAACTACTATGGCCAAAGACGAAGAAATTGAAGGTTTTTACCAACTTCTGCAGTCTGAAATTCATCAAACATGCGATCAGGATGCATTGATAATTACTGGTGCTTGGAATATGAAAGTTGGAAACAAAGAAGGATTGGTAGTTCAAAAATACTGCACTGGTAATAGAGATGATGCTGGAGATAGAATTTTGCAAGACCAACAACTTCTTCATTGCGAATACCCTTTTTCAACAACATAAAGTGTGACTGTACACGTGGACCTCACCGGATAGAATACACAGGAATCAAATCAACTACATCTGTGGGAAGAGGCAATGGAGAAGCTCAATATTATCACTTAGAACAAAGCTAGGGCAGACTGTGAAACAGACCATCAATTGCGAATATGCAAGTTCAAGTTAAACCTGAAGAAATTTAGAGCAAGTCCATGAGACCCAAAATACAACCTTGAGTATATCCCGCCTGAATTAAGAGGCCATCTCAAGAATATATTTTCTACCTTGAACATTAATGACTGAAGACCAGAAGAGTTGTGGAATGACATGAAGAACATCTACATGAAAAAGTCAAAAGGTCATTAAAAAGACAGGAAGAAAGAAAAGACTAAAATAGATGTCAGAAGAGACTCTGAAACTTGCTCATGAACACAGAGTAGCTAAGGTGAACTTGAAGAAATGATGATGTAAAAGAGCTAACTGGAAGATTTCAAAGGTCGGCTCCAAAAGACAAAGTAGAGTTTGTAACATGTGTGAAGACCTGGAATTAAAAAACCAAAAGGGAAGAACACACCTGGCATTTCTCAAGCTGAAAGAACTGAAGAAAAATTCAAGTCTCAAGTTGCGATATTGAAGGATTCTACAGGAACAATATTAAACAACACAGGAAATATCAACAGAAGATGGAAGGAATACAGAGTCACTGTACGAAAAAGAATTGGTTGACATTCAACCATTTCAGGAGGTAGCGTATGATCAGGAACCAATGGTACTAATGCAAGCTGCACTGTAGCCATTGGTGAAAAACAAGAACCCAGGAATTGATGGAGTACCAATTAATACGTTTCAACAAATGGATTCAGCACTGGAAGTGCCCACTGGTCTATGTCAAGAAATCTGGAAGACAGCTACCTGGCCAACCAACGGGAAGAGATCCATATTTAGGCCCATTCCAATGAAAGTTGATCCAACGGAATGCGGAAATTATTAAACAGTAAGTATCATTAAGCTCACATGCAAGTAAAATTTTGCTGAAGATCATTCAAAAGCTGCTGCAGCAGTATTTTGACAGGGAACTTCCAGAAATACAATCCAGATTCAGAAGACGACATGGAACAAGAAATATCATTGCTGATGTCAGATAGAACCTGGCTAAAAGAAGAGAACACCAGAAAGTTGTTTACCTGGGTTTCATTGACTATCCAAAGGTGTTTGACTGTGTGGATCATAACCAATTATGGATAACATTACAAAGACTCTGAATTCTGGAACACTTACTTGTGCTCATGAGGAATCGGTACACAGATTAAGAGGCTGTTGTTCAAACAGAAAAATGGGATACTGCATATTTTAAAGTCAGGAAAGGTGTGCATCAGAGTTGTATCCTCTATCCTTTTCATCTTTGTTGTTTTTAGTTGCTGTTTATAGATCTTACTGAAATTATACATCAGATTTTCTTTTGTAACATTTATTTTAGAATGATATAGAATTATATTTTTGCTCTTTAGTGTATGTAAACTAAGTTTAATGGACAACATGATGTGAATAATTTAGAACGTAAGTAGTTAAAAAGGTATGAGTTCTTAAATACAGTTGTTGTTGTGAGGTGCCATTGAGTCAGTTCCTACTCATAGTGACCCTATGTACAACAGAAGGAAACACTTCCCGGTCCTGCTACATGCCCACAATCCTTGTTATGCTTGAGCCCATTGTTGCAGCCACTGTGTCAATCCATGTCTTTGAGAGTCTTCCTCTTTTTCACTGACCCGGCATTTTACCAAGCATAGTATCTTTCTCCAGGGATTGTTCTTTCCTGACAACATGTTCAAAGTATGTGAGACGCACTCTCTCCATCCTTGCTTCTACGGAGCATTCTGGTTGCACTTCTTTCAAGACAGATTTGTTCATTCTTTTGGCAGTCCATGGTATATTCAATATTTTTTGCCAACACCACAATTCAAAGGCGTCAATTCTTCTTTGGTCTTCCTTATTCATTGTCCAGCTTTCGCATACATATGACACGATTGAAAATACCATGGCTTGGGTCAGGTGTACCTTAGTCTTCAAGGTACGTTCTTTGTTTTTCAACACTTTAAAGAGGTTTTTTTTTTTTTTTTTTTTTGCAGCAGAAATGCCCAATACAATGTGTCTTTTGATTTCTTGACTGCTGCTTCCATGGCTTTGATTGTGGATCCAAGTAAAATGAAATCCTTGACAACTTCAATCTTTTCTCCATTTATCATGATGTTGCTTATTGGTCCAGTTGTGAGGATTTTTGTTTTTTTATGTTGGGGTGCAATCCATAGTGAAGGTTGTGGTCTTTGATCTTCATCAGTAAGTGCTTTAAGTCCTCTTCACTTTCAGCAAGTAAGGTTGCGTCATCTTAATAATGCAGGTTGTTAGTGAGCCTTCCTCCAATCCTGATGCCCTGTTCTTCTTCATATAGCCCAGCTTCTTAGATTATTAACTTAGCATACAGACTGAATAGGTATGGTGAAAGGATACAACCCTGACATACACCTTTCCTGTCTTTAAACCACAAAATATCCCCTTTTTCTGTCCGAACAACTGCCTCTTGATCTATATACAGGTTTCTCATGAACAAAATTAAGTGTTTTGGAATTCCCTTTCTTTGCAATGTGATCCATAATTTGTTATGATCCACACAGCTGAATGCATTTGCATGGTCAATAAAACACAGGCCGACATCTTTCTGGTATTCTCTACTTTCAGCCAAGATCCATCTGACATCAGCAATGATATCCCTGTTTCCATGTCCTTTTCTGAATCCGGCCTAAATTTCTGGCAGTTCCCTTTCCATATACTGCTGCAGCCACTTTAGAATGATCCTCAGCAAAATTTTACTTGCATGTGATATTAATGATATTGTTCTATAATTTCCGGTTGGATCACCTTTCTTGGGAATAGGCATAACATGGATCTCTTCCAGTTGGTTGGCCAGGTAGCTGTCTTCCAAATTTCTTGGCATAGATGAGTGGGCACTTCCAGTGCTGCATCTGTTTGTTGAAACATCTCAATTTACATTATGTCAATTCCTGGACCCTTGTTTTTCACCAATGCCTTCAGTGCACTTTAGACTTCTTCCTTCAATATCATTGGTTCCTGATCATATGCTACGTCATGAAATGTTTGAATGTCGATGAATTCTTTTTGGTGTAATGACTCTGTGTATTCCTTCCATCTTCTTTTGATGCTTCCTGGGTTATTTAATATTTTCCCCATGGAATTCTTCACTATTGTATCTCGAGGTTTGAATTATTTCTTGAGTTCTTTCAGCCTGAGAAATGCCGAGCGTGTTCTTCCCTTTTGGTTTTCTTTCTCCAGGTCTTTGCATATTTCATTATACTTCATTTTTATGTATTTTAATTTAATGTGTTTAAGACTTGCCTTTTGAAACCTTCTGTTCAGTTCTTTTACTTCATCATTTCTTCCTTTTCCTTTAGCTACTCCACGTTACAAGTGCAAGTTTCAGAGTCTCTTCTGACATCCATTTTGGTCTTTTCTTTCTTTCTTGTCTTTTTAGTGACCTTTTGCTTTCTTCACGTATGATGTCCTTGATGTCATTCTACAACTCGTCTGGTTTTTGGTCAGTACTGTTCAATGCACCAAATCTATTCTTGAAATAGTCTCTAAATTCAGGTGGTGTATACTCAAGATCATACTTTGGCTCTCATGGACTTTCTCAAATTTTCTTTAGTTTCAACTTGAACTTGCATATGAGCAAATTGATGGTCTTTTCTTCAGTAGCGCCCAGATCTTGTTCTGACTGATGCTACTGAGTTTTTCCATCGTCTCTTTCCACAGATGTAGTCTATTTGATTCCTGTGTATTCTATCTGGCAAGGTCCATTGTATAGTTTCTGTTTATGTTGGTGAAAAAAGTATTTGCAATGAAGAAGTCCTTGATCTTGCAAAATGCAGTCATGTAATCCCTGGTATTGTTTCTATCACCAAGGCCATATTTTTAAACTACCAATCCTTTTTTGTTTCCAACTTTCGAATTACAATCACCAGTAATTATCAATGCATCTTGATCGCATGTTTGATCAATTTTAGACTGCAGAGTTTGTAAAAATCTTCAATTTCTTCACCTTTGGCATTAGTGGATGGTGTGTAAATTTGAATAATAGTCGTATTAACTGGCCTTCCTTGTAGGCTTATGGATATTATCCTATCATTGACAGCATTGTACTTCAGGATAGATATTGAAATGTTTTTGAGGATGAATGCAACACCATTCCTCTTCAAGTTGTCATTCCTGGTATAGTAGACCATGTGATTGTCTCATTCAAAATGGCCAATACGAATCCATTTCAGCTCACTAAATGCCTAGGATATCGATCTTTATGCATTTAATTTCATTGTTGATGATCCAACTTTCCTAGATTCATACTTCATGCATTCTATGTTTTATTAATGGATGTTTGCAGCTGTTTCTTCTCATTTTGAGTCATGCCGCATCAGCAAATGAAGGTCCAGAAATGCTGACTCCATCCATGTCATTAAGGTCGACTTTACTTTGAGGAGGCAGCCCTTCCTGAGTCGTCCTTTCAGTGCCTTCCAACCTGTGGAGCTCATCTTCCGGCACTATGTCAGACAATGTTCCCCTGCTATTCATAAGGTTTTCACTGGCTAATTCTCTTCAGAAGTAGACTGCCTGGTCCCTCTTCCTAATCTGTCTTAGTCTGGAAGCTCAGCTGAAACCTGTCGTCCATGGCTGACACTGCTGGTATCTGTATATCAGTGGCATAGCTTCCAGCAACACGGCAACATGCAAGTAGGACAAACAGACAGACATGTGGGGGCAGAAGTATGTGGATTTTCTGATAGCAGTTAATTCAAATTTCTAGCTTCCAGTATATGTATTCTGTTTGACAGGGAGAAAACATTTGAGACGTTATTTCATCATAAGAAGCTTTCCCCTATAACTCTCAGCTGGCATACCACACAGTGGGGTATGGCACCTCGGGTTTCAAGCGATAATTTAAAGATAAGTCTTTTAGTCTTGATAGAGTCTCCTGATTTTTTTTTTTTTTCTGGAACACTTAGAAAAATAACACATCTATTTAGCCATGCCAAAGTTTGTAACTTCACTGCTTTCAGTTTCTTTTTAGGAAACCTAGACACTAAGTGTTAAACGTTTGAGTAGCTTTTGTCTAGGTTGTATTCTTTGAATATTTGAGTTGCAATGTATAACATTTAATCTCTCTCTCTTTCTCTGTCTCTCTGTGTTGGCCCTAATATCTGAAGATAATGTTACTGTTCTGAAACTAATTACCAGATGATATTGATTGTCTTAACCATTGTAACTACTGGCCATTACTGAAATTATTATGTGCTGAGTCAACTCAGGAGCCTATCATCAGAAGATCCAAATGGGAGAAACTCAGTGTATTGAATTTTGGCTCAAACTAAATTTTTCTTTTACATTCTTTAACGGAATTTTGTTTGAAACAGAAACAGAGAGAAGAAAATAAAGAAGGCTATAATGTTATATTAATTCATATTAAATAAATATAATATTTATAAAAACAGATATGACTTTTATAAACTCAACGATGATTATTAATAGGGAAATGTCTATTTTTTGTCAGTGTTTCCTTTCTGAAGCAAAAAGCGTACTCTGAAAGGAAAGAATTTTTAACTTCAATTTAAAAAGCTAAGAATTTTTTTTTTAATTTTCCTTTAAGTGAAAGTTTACAAATCAAGTCAGTCTTTCATACAAAAACTTATACATATCTTGCTACGTACTCCTAGTTGCTCTCCGCCTAATGAGGCAGCACACTTCTCCTCTCCACCTTGTATTCCCCGTGTACATTCAGCCTTCTCATCTCACCTCATACAGGAGCTGCCCACATAGTCTCATGTGTCTACTTGAGCCAAGAAGCTCACTCCTCACCAGTATCATTTTCTGTCTCATAGTCCAGTAAAATCCCTGTCTGAAGAGTTAGCTTTGGGAACAGTTCCAGTCTTGGACTAACAGAAGGCCTGGGGACGATGACCTCTGGGACCCGTCCAGTCTCAATCAGACCACTAAGCCTGGTGTTTTTACGAGAATTTGAGGTCTGCACCCCACTGTTCTACTCCATTAGGGATTCACTGTTGTGTTCCCTGTCAGGGCAGTCACTGGTTGTAGCCCAGCACCATCTAGCTCTTCTGTTCTTAGGCTGATGTAGTGTCTGGTTTATGTGATCCTTTCTGTCTCTTGGACTCATCATTACCTTCTATCTTTGGTGTTCTTCATTCTCCATTGCTCCAGGTGGATTGAGACAAATTGATGCATCTTAGATGGCCACTTGCTAGCATTTAAGACCTCAGATGCCGCTCACCAAGGTGGAATGCAGAATGTTTTCTTAATACATTTTGTTATGCCAATTGGCCAAGATGTCCCCTGAAACCATGGTCCCCAAGCCCCTATCTCTGCTACTCTGGCCTTTGAAGCATTCAGTTGTATTCAGGAAACTTCTTTGCTTTTGGTTTAGTCCAGTTGTGTTGATCAATCCCATATTGTGTGTTGCCTTTCCCTTCACCTAAAATAGTTCTTGTCTACTATCCAAATAGTGAATATCTCTCTCCCTCCCTCCCCACTCTGTAGCCATCAGAGAATATTTTCTTCTCTGTTTAAACTATTTCTTGAGCTCTTATAACAGTGGTCTCATGCGATATTTGTCCTTTTGCAGCTGAATAATTTCATTCAGCATAATGCCTTCCAGATTCCTCCACGTTATGAAATATTTCACAGATTCATCCTTGTTCTTTACGTTGTGTAGTATTCCATTGTGTGAATGTACCATTATTTATTTATCCATTCATCCATTGATGGGCACCTTGGTTGCTTTCATTTTTTGCTATTGTAAGCATTGCTGCAGTGAACATGGGTGTGCATACATCTGTTTGTGTGAAGGCTTTTAATTCTTTAGGATATATTCCAAAGAGTGATTGCTGCATTGTATGGTAGTTCTATTTCTAGCTTTTTAAGGAAGTGCCAAATCGATTTCCAAAGTGGTTGCACCATTTTACATTCCCACCAGCAATGTACATGTTCCAGTCCCTCCACAACCTCTCCAAAAGTTATTATTTTGGGTTTTTTGGACTAATGCCAGCCTTGTTGGAGTAAAATGGTATCTCCTTGTAGTTTTGATTTGCATTTCTCTAATGGCCAATGATCGAGATCATTTCCTCATGTATCTGTTAGCTTCCCGAATGTCTTCTTTGGTGAAGTGCCTGTTCATATCCTTTGTCCATTTTTAATTTGGTTATTTGTCTTTTTGTTGTTGAGTTTTTGCAGTACCATGTAGATTTTAGAGATCAGACGCTGATTGGCATTGTTGTAGCCAAAAAATTTTCCCAGTCTGCAGGTAATCTTTTTACTCTTTTGGTGAAGTCTTTGGATGAGCATAAGTGTTTGATTTTTAGGAGCCCCAGTTATCTAATTTCTCCTCTGGTGTTTGTGCATTTTTAGTAATGTTTTCTATACTGTTTGCTTATGCCATGTATTAGGGCTCCTAGCATTGTCCCTATTTTTTCTTGCATGATCTTTATCATTTTATATTTTACATTTAGGTCTTTGACCCATTTTGAGTTAGTTTTTGTGCATGGTGTGAGGTATGTTCAGTTATGTCAGCACCATTTGTTAAAGAGACTGTCTTTTCCCCATTTCACAGACTTCAGGCCTTTGTCAAATACCAGCTGCTCATATGTGGATGAATTGATATGTAGATTCTCAATTCTGTTGCATTGGTCTATGTATCTGTTTTTGTACCAGTACCAGGCTGTTTTGACTACTGTGGCGGTATAATAGATTCTAAAATCAGGTACTGTGAGGCCTCCCACTTTGTTCTTTTTCAGTAATGTTTTACTTATCTGCGGCCTCTTTCACTTCCATATGAAGTTGGTGATTTGTCTCTTCATGTCATTAAAAAATGTCATTGGTGTTTGGATCGGAATTGTGTTATATTTATAGATCCCTTTGGGTAGAAGAGACAATTTTTACAATGTTAAGTCTTCCCATTCATGAGCAAGGTATGTTTTTCTAATTAAGTAGGTATCTTTTGATTTTATGCAGTAGTGTCTAGTAGCTTTCTTTGTATAGATCTTTTACATCTCTGGTTAGATTTATTCTAAGTATTTTATCTTCTTGGAGGCTATTGTAAATGGTATTGATTTGGTGATTTCCTCTTTGACATTCTCTTTGTTGTTTTAGAGGAATACAGCTGATTTTTGTATGTTTATCTTGTATCCTGTCACTCTGCTGGACTCTTCTATTAGTTTCAGTAGTTTTCTTGAGGATTCTTTAGGGTTTTATGTGTATAAGATCATACTTTTACTTCTTCCTTACCAATTTGGATGTCCTTTTGTTTCTTTATTAAATATTGTTTCTTTACGTAGTCTAATTGCTCAGACTAGGAATTCCAGCACAATGTTGAATAAGAGTGGTGATAAAGGGCATCCTTGTCTAGTTCCCAATCTCAAGGGGAATGCTTTCAGACTCTCTCCATTTACAATGATTTTGGCTATTGGCTTTTTATAAATGCCCTTTATAATGCTGAGGAATTTTCCTTCTGTTCTTATTTTCCTAAGAGTTTTTATCAGAATGGGTATTGGACTACGTCAAATGCCTTTTCTGTGTCAACTGATAAAATCATGTGGTTCTTGTCTTTTGTTTTAGGTATATATGATGGATTACATTGATTGTTATTCTAATGTTGAAACATCCCTGCATATCTGGCATGAATCCTACTTGGTCATAGTGAATTACTTTTTTGATATGCTGTTGTATTCTATTGGCTAGAATTTTGTTGAGGATTTTTGCATCTAAGTTCTAGAGGGATATAGGTCTGTAATTTTCTTTTTTTGTGGTGTCTTTACCTGGTTTTGGTATCAGGGATATGCTGGCTTCATAGAATGTGCTTGGGAGTATTCTATCCTTTTCTATGCTCTGAAATACCTTCAGTAGTAGTGGTGTTAACTCTTTTCTGAAAGTTTGGTAGAATGCTCCAGGGAAGCCATCAGGGCTAGGGCTTTTTTTGTTATCATTGAGAGTTTTTTAATTACCTTTTCAATCTCTTCTTTTGTTATAGGCTTATTTAGTTGTTCTACCTGTGTTTGTGTTAGTTTAAGTAGGTAGTATGTTTATAGAAATTTGTCCATTTCTTCCAGGTTTTCAAATTTTTTAGAGTAAAATTTTACATAGTAGTCTCATGTGATTCTTTTAATTTCAGTTGGGTCTGTTGTGATATTGCCTATCTCATTTCTTATTAGGGTTTTTTGGTTCCTCTCCTGTTTTTTCTTTTGTCAGTTTGCCCAATAGTTTAATGGTTTTGTTAATTTTGTCAAAGAACCAACTTTTCGTCTTGTTAACTCAATTTTTTTCTGTTTTCTATTTTATTTAGTTCTGCTCTAATTTTTATAATTTACTTTCTTCTGGTGCCTGAGGGTTTCTTTTGTTGTTCTCTTTCTATTTGTTCAAGTTGTAAGGATAATTCTTTGATTTGGGCCATTTCTTCTTTTTGGATGTGTGCAATTATTATTATTTATTTTTTTGCTATAAACTGACCTCTGAGCACTGCTTTAGCTGTTTCCCAAAGGTTCTTATAGGTAGTGTTTTCATTCTCATTGGATTCTATGAATTTCTTTATTCTTTCTTAATTTATTTTATAACCCAGTCATTTTTGAGCAAGGTGTTGTTCAGTTTCCAAGTGTTTGATTTCGTTTCCCTATTGTTTCTGTTATTGATTTCTACTTTTATGGCTTTATGGTAAGAGAAGATGCTTTGAAATATTTCTATTTTTTGGATTCTGTTAAAGCTTCCTTTATGACCTAATATGTGGTCTATTCTAGAGAATGTTCCATGTGCATTGGAAAACAAAGTATACTTGGCTACTGTAGGGTGGAGTGTTCTGTATATGTCTATGAGGTCAAGTTGGTTGATTGTGGCATTTAGGTCTTCCATGTCTTTATTGAGCTTCTTTCTGGATGTATTGTCCTTCACTGAAAGTGGTATGTTGAAGTCTCTTACTATTATTGTGGAGCTGTCTATCTCACTTTTCAATGCTGTTAGACTTTGTTTTATGCATCTTGAAGCCCTGTCATTGGGTGTGTAAATATTTACTATGGTTATATCCTCCTGTTTCTTTAATCATTATATAGTGTCCGTCCTTATTCTTTGTGGTGGATTTAACTTTAAAGTTTATTTTGTTAGAAATTAATATTGGCACTCCTGCTCTTTTTAGATTGTATTTTACTTGATATGTATATTCTTTCATTTTTTGAGTTTTAGTTCGTTTGTGTCTTTAAGTCTAAGATGTGTCTCTTGTAGGCAGCATATAGATGGATCTTGTTTTTTAATCCATTCTGCCACTCTCTGTCTCTTTATTGGTGCATTTAGTCCATTTATATTCAGTGTAATTCTGGACAGTTATGAGTTTAGTGCTGCCATTTTGATGTCTTTTTTTCTGTGTTGTTGACAGTTTCTTTTTTCTACTTTTTTGTGCTTAGTTTTTCTTTATATATTGTCTTTTTCACTGCTGTTGGTTTTATTTTTGCTGAGTCTTTATGTTTTTCTCATATTTTATTTTGATATATAGGATTGTTAGTTTCCTTTGTGGTTATCTTAATATTTACCCCTATTTTTCAAAGTTTAAACCTAGCTTTTATTTCTTTATATTGTCTTGACTTCCTCTCCACATGAAAGATCTATGACTGCATTTCTTAGTCCCTGTTTATTGATTTAATGTTGTCATTTTTACATACTGACATTGCTGTTGCCCTGTTTTGGGCTTTTTTTTAATCCTGATTTATTTTTATGATTTCCCTGTCTGCATTGATATTAGGTTGCTCTGTCCTGTGTACTAGTCTTGGTTGATATCTGATGTTCTTGATTTTATAACCAGAGAACTCCCTTTTGTATATCTTGTAGTTTTGGTTTGGCTTTTGCAAATTCCCTAAACTTTTGTTTATCTGGAAATGTCCTAATTTCACCTTCATTTTTTAGATACAGTTTTGCTAGATATATGATTCTTGGCTGCTATTCATAAGGTTTTCACTGGCTAATGCTTTCCAGAAGTAGACTGCCGGGTCCTTCTTCCTAGTCGGTCTTAGTCTGGAAGCTCAGCTGAAACCTGTCCTCCGTGGGTGACCCTGCTGGTATCTGAATACCGGTGGTATAGCTTCCAGCATCACAGTGACACACAAGACCCCACAGTACGACAAACTGACAGACATGTGGGAAAAGAGGAAGACCCACAACGAGGTGGACTAATTAAGTGGCTGCAACAATGAGCTCAAGCATAACAATGATTGTAAGGATGGCACAGGACTGGGCAGTGTTTCGTTCTGTTGTGCATAGGGTCGCTGTGAGTCAGAACCGACTCGACAGCACCTAACAACAACATGATTCTTGGCTGGCAATTTTTTTCCTTCAATGCTTTATACATGTAATCCTATTGCCTTCTTGCCTGCATGGTTTCTGCTGAGTAGTCCAAGCTTATTCTTACTGACTCTCCTTTGTAGGTGACTTTTTGTTTATCCATAACCACTGTTAAAATTCTCTATTTATGTTTGGGTTTGGCAAGTTTGATTATGTCTTGGTGACTTCCTTTAAGAATCTACCTTATGTGGAGTTCAATGAGCATCTTGGATAGATATCTTCTCATCTTTCATGATATCAGGGAACTTTTCTGCCAACAAATCTTCAACAATTCTCTCTGTATTTTCTATTATCCCTCCCTGCTCTGGTACTCCTATCACTCATAGGTTGTTTTTCTTGATACGGTCCCACATGATTCTTAGGGCTTCTTCATTTTTTTTTAATTCTTTTATCTGATTTTCCTTCTACTATATTGTTGCCGAGTGTTTTATCTTCAGTCTCACTAATTCTGACTTCCATTTCCCCAATTCTGCTCCTCTGACTTTCTATTGAGTTGTCTAATTCTGAAATTTTATTGTTAATCTTCTGAATTTCTGATTGCTGTCTCTCTACGGATTCTTGTAGCCATTAAATTTTTCATTATATTCTTGAATAACCTTCTTAATTTCCTCAACTGCTTTATCTCTGTGTTCTTTGGCTTGCTCTGTGTTCTGCCTGACCTCCTCCTGATCTCTTGAAGATTTCTGTATATTAATCTTTTGTGTTCTACTTCTGGTAATTCCATGAAAACATCTTCATCTGGAAGCTTCCTTGATTCATTGTTTGGGGAGCTTGTTGAAATGATCATGGTCTGCTTCTTTATGTGATTTGATATTGACTGCTGTCTCTGAGCCATCTGTATGTTATTGTATTAATTTATTTTATGTTTGTTTACTGTATCCCAGCTCCTTGCTTTGTTTTGTTGTTATGCCCAAATAGGTTGCTTGAGTGATCTAGCTTCATTATTTGTGTCTTTGAAGCTCTAAAGTCCTGTCACCATGTGGCTAGAGCTGTTACCAGGTATATGAGCCTAGGAGTCCACTCGCTTTTCTCGAATGGATTCGGCCTAGGTGTCCAGGTACTCGGTCACCAAGTGTGTGGTGCAGGCTCTGTCCTACAGTCTTAGAGGGGCAGGGGTGATTGGTGTAGCAACAGGTATCTGGTTGCAACAGGACGTCATGCTCTGAGCAAGGGATGGGCCTGACAACCGTCCCCCGAGTTCTGTGAGTAAAGTTCATCCCTGTTCCCTAGAGCACACAGGTGAGTGGGTTCTGCAGCTGGACCATGGGCACCCAGTGCTTTTGGTTGTAAGGCCTGGGAGGCACCACTTATCCTTGGGTCCCTGTTGTGGGTGGCTAGGTAGTGTGGGTGAAGCCACCAGTCCTCAGGCCTCTGATGTGGGTAGGTGAGGACACTGTTTAATAGGCAGAGCAGTGTCAAGTATCAAAAATCCACCTCTCCATCACACAGCTGAAACAGTTGAAGGCAGATCTCAGGCACATACACTGTCGCAGTCTGCCAACAAGGGCCTAAGCTCCTAAAATGGGCCAACATAGGTCCATACAGGGATGAAAGGCATTCAGAATCCATGGACTATTTGTGTGTGGATGGGAGCTACTTCTGCCTTGAGTTCCTAGCTTAGGGAGCTGGCAGATTATTTTTCCCCCAATTGTTAATTTATTCCTTCTCCAAGGCCAGGAGAATGGCTCAGGGTGCACAGTAGGACTTATCTGAGGCCCAGGGAAACTGATAGCCACTGAAGCTGGCTTGGGGGCTGAAGGCGCAGTAAATTTGACACAAGTACTTAGCTTCTACAGAAAAAGCTGTTCTTCTCTGACTCTGGAGTAGTGAGTAGTAGGCTGTGCAGCTCACTGTTTCTCCCTGAGGAAATCGCGTCCCAAACGCTACTGCCAGTGCTGCCTCGGTCATGCAAAGGGATCATGCCTGAGGTGCACCGGTTCCAGCCGAGTCAGATCCAGCAACTCCTCGCCGCTTCTGAACCATCTCTCCCTCCCCCTGCCACTCAGTCAAGTTTCCGAACTTTGCCTTTGATGTTAAGGGCTCCTAGCTTGTCATATATATAATCGCTTCACTTGTTTCTACGGTTCTTTTTTGTAAGAGGGATCACCAGAAGCATCTAACTACTCTGCCATCTTGGTCCTGCCTCCTCAATACTTAAGAATTTTGCATCGAGGCCTGCTATATGATTTACATGTAGAAACATGATGTGTTGTGAATCATATTTTTTGTGATTCTAGAAGCTTACAACAGACACTAGTGCCTTCAGCTTTGTTAGTTGTTTGCTTTTTTTGTTTCTTATTGTATCCACATCTTTTAGATACCATTTCTACCTAATGGATTATAAAATCAGAAGCCTGTAGTACCATAGCAGCAGTGCTGTGGTGTTCATATTGGCACAATTCGAGAGACATTCCTGACCACAACAGGTTTGGCTTTTGGTTTATCAGGTCATTATGATTCAGGATCTCCTTGACGGCAATGGGTGGTTTTTGGTGCTAGCACTGTGTGAGCTGAGTCATTTTACCTCTGCTTTCTCTAACTCATACTAACCATACACGAGACCCACATGGCTAATATACAGTTGACAGGGGCTGTGATTCTTCCCATTTTTGTGTCTTGGGGATGCATATTGATTGCTGCATTAAAAATAATGGGTTATTACTTTTCAAGATAACTGTTAATAGAAAAACAAAATACAACAATTATAAAATGGCAAAAACATCAATGATGATATGTCATGCTCAAAAATAAAAAAAGTTAACAGATAACAAGTAAAACAAATACATAAGACATTTACAGAGGTAATAAACAATGCTTATAATTTAGTTTTAGCACAATGTTATTGCTCTCATTAATTTAATGATATTAATATGAAATTTATGTTTTTTAAATTTGATTTGTGTTTAGTGTGTAATTTTTTGTGCTGTACTTATACATTATATGTAGAAGCTATTATAATACCAGGGTTTTCTTTTTTTTTCTTTTCTTTTTAAAGAGGTAGAATTTTGTCACACAAACTATAACCATAGAGTTTTACATCAAAAGCAAAAATCTGAGATATTTAATAAAAATAGGTAAAATAACACTTGAAAAAGTCAATATAAACACTGACTTGTTTGTGAGGCATTGGGATATTAGAAAAATACTCGACTATAAAGTGGCTTTTTACTCTGCATTCAAGGACTTTACCAAACTCCAGTCCCTGCCAATCACTGATCTGTGTTCATTGGTCAATAGTTTTGTCCTTTCCAGGATACCATATAAATGGGATCAAACAGTTGAAAACTTTTTAAGACTGGCTTCTTTCACTTAGAATAATGTACTTGTTATATACAGATTTTGCTGGTATAACTAGTTTGTTCCCTTGTATTTACCCATTTACTCAAGCAGATTCTGACTCATAGTGACACTGTAGGTCAAAGTAGAACTGCCCCACAGGGTTTACAAGGTGAGGCTGGTGGGTTTGAACTGCTCACCTTTTCATAAGCAGCAGTAGCTTTTAACCACTATGCCACCGAGGCTCCTCCTCTTTGTATTACTGAGTAGTTTTTCTTTGTTTATATACACCACAGTTTGTTTAAACTATCCATGTTTGAGGGATATTTGGGTTATTTCCAGTTTTTACAAATAAGGCTGTGATAAGCATTTGCATAAAAGCTTTTGTGTGAACAGAGGTTTTTATTTCACTTGGCAAATACCAAGGTAAGAGAACGCAAGGTCATATGGAAAGTGTATGTCTAACTTCATAAAACACTGGCTGGTTTTCAAATTGACTGTACCATGTTGCATTCACACCAGCAAACTATGAGGATTCCAATTGTTACGCATCCTCATCAGGAATTTGTATTTTTTTTTTCCCAGCCGTTCTAATAGTTGAGTAGTAGTACCTCATTATACTTTTACTTTACATTGCGCTGGAAAGTTTGTACAAATAATTTGCCTCTTTTCTTTAATTGGGGTATTTGATTTCTGCTTATTGAGATTTGTGAGTAATTTACATGTTCTGGTTACAATTAGTTTGTCAGATGTGAGATTTGCAGATTAGATTTCTTTCCCCAATCTATGATTTATATTTTATTCTCTTGACATTGATTTATGAAAAGCAGAAGTTCTTAATCCTAATGAGATCCAATTCATCAAAATTTTATTTTATGAGTTGTGCTCTTAGAATAATATCCACTAAATTTTTGCCTAACCAAAAGTACAGAAGACTTCCTCCAATGTTTCCACTTAGTTTTGTAGTTTTGTTTTATGTTTAAGAAAATAATTCATTTTGAGTTAATTTTTCCATATGGCACAAAGTTTGGATTAAGGAGCACTTTATGAAGTATACATTTCCAATGATTCCACCGTCATTTGTTGAAAAGGCTAACTTTTCTTGATTCAAATACCTTGGCGTCTCTTTTAAAAATTGTTTAACCATGCATGTCTGGATCTATTTCTGAATTCTTTATTCTGTTCCATATATATATATATATATATATATATATATATATACATTTTTTAAATTAGCATGGCATCGTTTATGAAAATACTTCACAGCGGGGGGGGTGAGGAAACAGTTGGCAAACAAATGTAGAAGGTGAGCAGCGTTATTTACGTAAAACTATGGTACATTTCTTGTAGGAAGCATGTAGTTGGATCTTACTTTATTTCCATTCTTATAATCTCTGCATTTTAATCTTTAGATTGTTTACAGTTAATATAATTACTGATAAAAAACAGTAATTTAAATCTATCATTTTGGTACTTGTTCTCCATTGGTCCAATCTTTTGCTTTCCCTCTTTTTTGCCTCTTTTCTTTCATAATTTGAATTGAGTATTGTTTAAATATTCATTTTATCTTCCTTTGCGGCTTATTAGTTATAAATCTTTGCTTTGCTCTTCTAGTGATTGTTTAGGATTTTTGGATATACGTTTAACTTAGCACAGTTACCTTCCAGTTATATCATTTCACTGTTAGAAGTAATTACTTCCCTTTGTTTCCTTTCAGCCTTTATGCTATTATTATCATAACTTTTCTCCTATTACTTTTGATCGGAGTCTGTTTAGCTTCTTGCATCTGTGAGTTGTATCTTTAATCAATTTGAGGTTTTTTTTCAGCATTCATTTCTTCAAACATTTGTTCTATAATCCTATCTATCTCTCTCCTCTTTTCTTATAACTTCAGTAAGTTTAGTGTTAGGATTACTGATGTTATCATGTAACTCACTGATTATCTGTACATTTTCTTTGGTTTTGCTTTACTTTTTATGTTTAATTTTGAATAGTTTCCATTGCTGTTTTGTTGAGGTTATTGACCTTTATTCCACAATATCTTATGTGCCATTAATCACATCTGTTGTATTTTTATTACTTTTCTTCTTTAAATATTCAATTTAGTTATTTTTTCTTATATCTTCCATACATCTTCTTAAATTTTGAGCATATAGAGTACAGTTATAAAAATTATTAAATATTTGTTTTGTAATTCTAACATATATGTTATTCTGGGTTGATATTGATTGATATTTCTTTTCATTATGGTTAATATTTTCCTACTTCTTTGCATGCTTGATAAATTTTTATTCGGTCCACAATAAAAATTTGTATTCATATAAATAGTTTATATGGTGGGTTGTATTCATATAAACCGTTTTTGAGATTTGTTCTGAGACACAGTTAATTTACATGGAAACAGTTTGATCCTTTTAGGTCTTGTTTTTTAATATTTTTAGCTAGTATATTTTAACCTAGGAATAAGTATCCCCCACTTCAGACTATAACTTTTATAGTTTTCTTACCTGTCTGGTAGGAATAGACACTGTTCCTGTCCCTAAGAAAGCACCAGGTATTATTCTCTTTCATCACTTCAGGTAATTCTTTTCATAATCTCAGGTAATTTCCTCACATATGTATGCTAGAATATTCGACTAAATACTCTAGGGGAAGCCTCTGTGGATGTCTCAAGCTCTTTCTCTATGAACATTTCTCCTCTAAAGTACTCTGTTCTGCAGGCACTAGCTACTCTTAAGTCAGTAGAGGGGTCACCTCTTTTGTTTTCTCAGGTTATTGTGTTCCCTTGTCTTTGTTGTCTTTTTTCAGTGTTCCCTTCCCCCAGGCCTTCACCACAAGAAAGTGTTCCTCCAGTCTCCCTCCCCCTGTGCTCCCAATCTTACTTGCATGTGATGGATGAAAAAAAAAAAAAAAGAAGTCCATGGAAAAGAGAATGTAAATGTATATGAGTCCTCTCCATGTCTGTGGCTACAAAGGGCTCTATAATCTGTAATTAGCCCACACTCAATCTTCAGTAATTTACCAAAAATTTTAAATTTTCCTAACTGGCTTGTATGAAGTCTAGTGTCTGTCTCAGATAAGCAAGTACTTGCATCCCATCTCTTCTTCTAGGTTCTTGTCTTATATTTTGGTTGAGTCGAGAGCTGTTTGACTCCAACTCTGAAGGGTTCAAGAAAGATTGTGATTTTGCTTTTTTGTAGTAAGCCTGGGGGAGGCATTTTTCAGTTTTCGACATCTTACATGAAAACCAGAAGTTGCACTTAATTTTTTAGCATTTCCTTTTGTGGGGGTGGGGATTGGAGATGGTGGCAGGAAACAGCATCAACTGATAAAAGTTCCTAACTCGTTTATACTTTGTCTTTAGTATTTAGAATATTAATTTTGCAACTTAGACTTAATCTTTAATTTTGTGTTTTTATAGTAATTTATGAACCATTTTTAAAAATGCTTTAATTTAAAACAGGGTAAGTTATTTTTGGATGTTTAGGAGTCAATTCTCATGTAAGAACAAAACCAGAGTAACATCAACTCAGTAAATCATAAATGTAGAATAAATATGAGTGTTTTGAGCATTTTATCCAAGTAGCATCTAGTTCAACATGTAGACACAGTCTGTTCCGGGATAAAATAAATGGTATTTCAACTCCATAATTCTCGCTGTTATCTGTATATTTGAATATAGGCTCCCTTTTTTTTTTTTTTTTAAGATCAGAATGTTTTTTGAATCATTTCAAAGATGATAAAATTTTCCAGTTCAGCATTTGTAGCTATGATGAACGTATATGTTACAAAAGAATGTCTGTAGACCAGCAGAATCATATAAATTAGAACTATAAAAACCCAAAGCCTCAGAGGTAATTCAGATCTGCCAGTGATGGTTTCTTTCTTTTATTACTGTCAATGCCATTTGGTACAATTTAAAATGCAACACAGCTGTTCCTTACATAGTACCTTAAAATATTCCTTTCTTCAAAGTAGATTATTATTCTAAATTGTCATATCCCAAATTATTTTATTTTACTGTTTTCCTTATTTGACTTTTACTTGTCCTGCTTACCGTATGTGTGTGTGTGTGTGTGTGTGTGTGTGTTTTCCTCATTTGGCTCTCTCAGTTCTGTGAATAAATGTATGCTATGGCTATTTTTTTTCTTTCTCCACGACCAATGGTATAAAGAATGGGAAGGCATTTCCATATACTATTCTAGTCTTCAATGCCATAACAAAGTTCATCATAGTTTTAAGATTCCCTGTATTCTTATTGAATATGTCTTCTAGCACAACACTACAAACTTATATTTATCTTGTATGCTCTTTTCCTCATAGATTTTTCAATATTATTTCAAGGCTTAGCCAAAGACCCACCCTCTGCCATTGAGTCAATTCTGACTCATAGCCAAAGACAGCCACCTAAATTCTGCACACAAAGCAAACATTTCAGGAAAATTTCCCAACCCTTTAGCTCTTTAAAGTTGAGCATTCTGCTGTTTTTAGCACCATTTTCGATAAGAGGAACAGAAAAGGAAACATTATGTAAAAAATAATAGGTCATATTATATCCAAACCCTGGAGATCTCTTCCTCTCTTGGAAAGTAAAACAAAAAACAAGACCTTTGTGACCACTGTATACCTGATTTTGCCTCTGTTTAGTTAACCGTTAATGCCAAAGAACTTCTTCTGTAGCTTTTTTCCAGGAGGTAAAAAGTAATGTTTGTTTCTTTAGCAAGTGTGGTTCAAGATTATGCATACAAGTAAATTAGAAACCGTTTATAAAAATTGGTAATAGCTGATATCTGCATACATTACAAAGAACTGTATTTGAGTATATATAAATAACGCACTACATGTAACGTTGTATCTCTGTGCTAAAAAAAAAAAAAAATTGCCTTCAATGGATTCTGATTCATAGGGACTGTATAGGAGAGTAGAACTCTCCCACAGAGTTTCCAAGGTGCACCTGGTGGATTCAAACTCCCAACCTTTTAGGTTAGCAGCCCAGTACTTAACCACTATGCCACCAGGGTTTCCCTGACTGGTATAGTAATACAGAAATATATATTTGACTAATGACTTCACATCATAATTGATGATCTTGAACCATTATGTTTTGAGTAGAATTAGGGATATCTTCTGAAGTTTACACTTAAGCATTTTTAAGAATTTGTCATGCTTTTTTATTCCTAACACAGAGATGGAAACCCTGGTGGCACAGTGATTAAGAGCTACAGCTGCTAACCAAAAGGTCAGCAGTTCGAATCCACCAGGCACTCCTTGGAAACTGTATGGGGCAGTTCTACTCTGTCCTATAGGATTGCTATGAGTCGGAATCGACTGGACAGCATTTTTTTTTCCTCTTGGAGCAGAGAGATATATTTAAAGTAATAAACTTAATAAACGTTAAAATACATATTTTAATATATACTGGAGATACTTATGTGTAGCCCTAATTTTCACATCCAAACAATATAGGGGCAGTAACAATCACAGATATGATGGTAACATACAAAGGTAATGGAAAGCATCTTTACCCCAAGAAAACAATTTTGAAATAAAAACAAAATAACAAACAGCCACTATGAGATTGGCACAGTCCATAGTACAGTCCTATAGGATTGCTTATAGTAGATTAAAAGTTCTCTTTAAGGACAAAAAAAATTGCTATCCAGTCAATTTCAACTCATAGTGACCCTGTAGGACAGAGTAGAACTGCCCTCTAGGGTTTCCGAAGCTGAAAATAGTTACCGAAGTAGACTGGCACATCTTTCTCCCATGGAGCGGCTAGTGAGTTCCAACCGCTGACCTTTTGGTTAGCAGCTGAGCATTTAACCGCTACATCACCAGGGCTCCAAAAACCATAGACAGGCCCATAAAATAAACACCACCACCCAAGAGAAAAGTTTTCCTTAGAACAATCTATTATATAAGATCGAAAGTGCGACAAGCATAGATGTGAAGGCAGAAAGGTGTAGCATTTCAGAATAAAAGAAAATGGGAAAGCTTCGACTGAAATGGGAGGAGGGCAGGCACATTGTATGGAATGGAGTCAATGTCACTGAACACTTCGTGTACAAACTATCAAACAGGAAACTAATATGCTCTGTAAACTTTCACCTAATGGGCATCAAAAAAATAAACTGTGTTTTCAAAAAGTGGTTTATATGTATGGATATGAGCCTGTGTGAAAAGTTTGTACAAAATCACTATTGAGTTCAGTGTGTTGGTGATAAGAATGTTGGATATAACTGCAAATGTATAACCATTAATCCTAAAATAAAGACCTCTAGATCTTCTCAAAAAACTTAAGAGTTTGCCCAGGGCTGCAGAGTTACTATTGTAATTGGAAGTAGACATTGCTGGTGAAACAGCATGAGGCCAGAACCCTAATCAGCTCCAACTCTAGACAAAGAACTCCATTTCTCTGTCTCAGCTTTTCCATGTGTAAAATGGGAAACTGAATTAGACCCGGGCTCTTCACTATACGTTTATGGGGCTTTAAGAGCCAAGGAGAGCTCCAGATGAAGGACCCAACTGCAGGCTTCTAGCTCCCTGACACTCCTAACTCCAACAAAGGAGATCCATTCTCATTTGTTATGTGTCTTGCGGATCAAAATATAATTATGCTTGAAAAATGTACTATTAAATAAATAAAAGGTTAAAAACACTGAGTTTATCCCTCGACCCTTCCAGCTATAAAATTTTACTAAAATGCCATTTAAAAAGCTCATTGAACATGGCAAGAATATGCTCTTCACACCTCTAGAAAAACCTGAAGACAAATTAAGATTCATATTAACAGTGTTTAGTTCCATGAATAAAACCCAAGTCATCGTCAAACCCATATTAGTAAACAAGATTCACGACCATAAAGGAAATGTACTACAAGAAGCTAAATCAATTTACCTTCTTTGATGGGAAGAAAAGCTCATTTATCTTTTGCTTGTCCCCTTTTCCTTACCCCTACTTCCTGCTTTTAAGCCTCTACCTTGCTGGCAACGCATCTGTTCACTTACCTTTGTACACTTCATGCTTCCCTTATACCCAGGCTTTTGATGAATGTGCTGGTTTTCATGCTACTCTGGGGTGTGATTCTGACTTGCTTTGACCTTCCTTTTATCACTGGTTGCAACTCAGTCACTCACAAGTCTGCCAATGCTTCTCTCAATGAGATGTTTAAGAACATTTTCGTAACAGGTTGAAACACATTTCTAGATACATCTTAATATAGCCTTGCATTACGTTAAAACATCTATTTTACTAGTTTACTCTTTTTTTTTTAAATTTTACACAAGATTCCTTGATGTGTGGTAACATGATAATACAAATATCTATATATGGACTAACAGCTGAAATTTCCCCTCTGTAATATATTGAATCTATGAATCAAACTTTAAATTTCCCAAATTTCAGGGCAATTTCTTAACACACTGAGGTAGAAACAGCATAAACTCTGTAGACAAAAAGCTCAGTTTCATACTGTATTAGGCTGGATTCTCTACAGAAGCAAAACCAGTGAAGTATATATATATATATATATATATATATATAAAGAGTGAGATTTTTCTCAAGGAAATGTCTTATGTAGTTGTAGAGGCTGGCAAGTCCCAAGTCCATGGGTCAAGCATCTAGCTGGAGGCTTTGCCTGTGTCAGATGGCTACAGGGGTTGATGAACCCAAGATCAACAGGTCAGAAGGCAAGCTGCTGGCTCACAGGCTGCAGATGCTGATGAATCCAAGACTGCCGTGTAAGATGGAAGGCTGCTGGCTCACAGGGTGGAGAGGCCAATGAATCCCAAGATCATCAGGTAATATAGCAGGCCACTGGCTCAAGTCTCAAGAACTGGAGGTCAGATGATGACAAGCCAGATGCAGGATCCAGAGCAAGCAACCAGCTTTGTCAGAATATCCATATATATATATATATATACATATTGGATGCAGGCCACATCCCTGAGGAAACTCCCCTCACAATTAACAGCTGATCACATCAGATCACATTACAGAGGATGACTACACCATTACATGACTGCCAAACTACATCATTACGTAACTGTCAAATCACTTACAATTATGGCCTAGACAAGTTGGCATACAATCTTAACAATCACACATACCATAATTTTTAATTTGCTAACTGTAAATTTGCTGTGAGGTCCAACCATTTTTGTAGGAATTATATTAGTTTCCTATTGCTGCCATCACAAAATTACCACAAACTTAGGTTAAAGCAATTCAAATTTATTATTTCCAGTTCTGTAGCTCAGAGGAAATCCTGGTGGTGTAGTGGTTAAGAGCTATGGCTGCTAATCAAAAACTCAGCAGTTTGAATCCACCAGGCACTCCTTGGAAACTCTATGGGGCAGTTCTACTCTGTCCTATAGGGTCACTCTGAGTTGGAATCGACTTGACTGCAGCAGATTTTGTTTTGTATAGCTCAGAAGTTTGACACAGGTCTCACCAAATTAAAATAAAAAGATTGATAGGACTATCATCCTTTCTGGAGGCTTTAGGGGAGAATCTGTTTCCTTGCTCATTCAGATAGCAGAATTTAGTTCCTTGCAGTTGTAGGACTGACATCCTGTTCTCTTCCTGTCTGTCAGCAGAAGGCTTTTTTTTTTTTTTCCAGCTTCTAGAGGTTCTTCATGTTTCTTACCTCATGGACTGCTTACTAAATCTTTGAAGTCAGCAAAAGTAACTCAAAACCCTCTCAAACTGCAAGTTTCTGTTGCCTCTTTTTCCGCCATCTCTCTATCTCTTTCTCTGTCTTTCTCTCCCTCATCCCTCCTCTGCCACTGCAGCAGGGTAAGCATCTCTGCATTGAAGGACTCATGTGTTTAGATTGGGCCAACTCAGATAACCCAGGATAACTTCCCCATCTCAAGGTCTATAAGCTTAATCACATTTGCAAAGTCCCTGCTGCCATGTAAGGTTAGTGTCTAATAATTACAACACTTTACTGCAGTCAAGGAATATCTAGTATAGTATCAGATGAGAAGACATGCTAAATATTTTGAGGATATTTACTTAACTGAAATTTATTATATGAATCTCATATATAACAACATTACACAATACCAGAAGAATTTATGAATACATATACAAAAATTGGAGCCCTGGTGGCACAGTGATTAAGAGAATGCCTGCTAACCAAAACGCTGGCAGTTCATATCCACCAGCCATTCCTTGGTAACCCTATGGGGCAGTTCTACTCTGTCCTATAGGGTTGCTATGAGCCAAAAATTCTTTATATATATATATATATATACATAAAAGAATATTTTTCCTCAAAGGCACGTCAGTGTACTTTTTTTTTCTATTATTAACTTTCATTGAGCTTCAAGTGAACGTTTACAAATCAAGTCAAATTGTCACATATAAATTTATATACACCTTACTCCGTACTCCCACTTGCTCTCCCCCTAATGAGTCAGCCCTTCCAGTCTCTCCTTTCGTGACAATTTTGCCAGCTTCCAACTCTCTCTATCCTCCCATCCCCCCTCCAGACAGGAGATGCCAACACAGTCTCAAGTGTCCACCTGATACAAATAGCTCACTCTTCATCAGCATCTCTCTCCTACCCACTGTCCAGTCCCTTTCATGTCTGATGAGTTACCTTCAGGAATGGTTCCTGTCCTGGGCCAACAGAAGGTTTGGGGACCATGACCGCCGGGATTCCTCTACTCTCAGTCAGACCATTAAGTATGGTCTTTTTGTGAGAATTGGGGGTCTGCATCCCACTGATCTCCTACTCCCTCAGGGGTTCTCTGTTGTGCTCCCTGTCAGGGCAGTCATCGATTGTGGCCGGGCACCAACTAGTGCTTCTGGCCTCAGGATGATGTAGGTCTCTGGTTCATGTGGCCCTTTCTGTCTCTTGGGCTCTGAGTTGTCATGTGACCTTGGTGTGCTTCATTTTCCTTTGATCCAGGTGGGTTGAGACCAATTGATGCATCTTAGATGGCTGCTTGTTAGCATTTAAGACCCCAGACGCCACATTTCAAAGTGGGATGCAGAATGTTTTCATAGTAGAATTATTTTGCCAATTGACTTAGAAGTCCCCTTAAACCATGTTCCCCAAACCCCCACCCTTGTTCCGCTGACCTTTGAAGCATTCAGTTTATCCTGGAAACTTCTATGCTTTCGGTCCAGTCCAGTTGAGCTGACGTTCCATGTATTGAGTATTGTCCTTCCCTTCACCTAAAGCAGTTCTTATCTACTAACTAATCAGTAAAAAATCCTCTCCCACCCTCCATCCCTCCCCCCCACGTAACCACAAAAGTATGTGTCCTTCTCAGTTTATACTATTTCTCAAGATCTTATAATAGTGGTCTTATACAATATTTGTCCTTTTGCCTCTGACTCATTTCGCTCAGCATAATGCCTTCCAGGTTCCTCCATGTTATGAAATGTTTCACAGATTCATCACTGTTCTTTATCGATGCATAGTATTCCATTGTGTGAATATACCACAATTTATTTATCCATTCATCCGTTGATGGACACCTTGGTTGCTTCCAGCTTTTTGCTATTGTAAACAGAGCTGCAATAAACATGGGTGTGCATATATCTGTTTGTGTGAAGGCTCTTATTTCTCTAGGGTATATTCCCAGGAGTGGGATTTCTGGGTTGTATGGTAGTTCTATTTCTAACTGTTTAAGATAACGCCAGATAGATTTCCAAAGTGGTTGTACCATTTTACATTCCCACCAGCAGTGTGTGAGAGTTCCAATCTCTCCGCAGCCTCTCCGACATTTATTATTTTGTGTTTTTTGGATTAATGCCAGCATTGCTGGTGTGAGATGGAATCTCATCGTAGTTTTAATTTGCATTTCTCTAATGGCTAATGATCGAGAGCATTTTCTCATGTATCTGTTGGCTACCTGAATACCTTCTTTAGTGAAATGTGTGTTCATATCCTTTGCCCACTTCTTGATTGGGTTGTTTGTCTTTTTGTGGTTGAGTTTTGACAGAATCATGTAGATTTTAGAGATCAGGCGCTGGTCAGAGATGTCATAGCTGAAAATTCTTTCCCAATCTGCAGGTGGTCTTTTTACTCTTTTGGAGAAGTCTTTAGATGAGCATAGGTGTTTGATTTTTAGAAGCTCCCAGTTATCGGGTTTCTCTTCATCATTTTTGGTAATGTTTGGTATTCTGTTTATACCTTGTATTAGGGCTCCTAGGGTTGTCCCAATTTTTTCTTCCATGATCTTTATCATTTTAGTCTTTATGTTTAGGTCTTTGATCCACTTGGAGTTACTTTTTGTGCATGGTGTGAGGTATGGGTCCTGTTTCATTCTTTTGCAAATGGATATCCAGTTATGCCAGCACCATTTGTTAAAAAGACTATCTTTTCCCCAATTAACTGACACTGGGCCTTTGTCAAATATCAGCTGCTCATATATGGATGGATTTATATCTGGGTTCTCAATTCTGTTCCATTGGTCTATGTGTCTGTTGTACCAGTACCAGGCTGTTTTGACTACTGTGGCTGCATAATAGCTTCTGAAATCAGGTAGAGTGAGGCCTCCCACTTTCTTCTTCTTTTTCAGTAATGCTTTGCTTATCCGGGGCTTCTTTCCCTTCCATATGAAGTTGGTAATTTGTTTCTCTATCACATTAAAAAATGACATTGGAATTTGGATTGGAAGTGCATTGTATGTATAGATGGCTTTTGGTAGAATACACATTTTTGCTATGTTAAGTCTTCCTATCAATGAGCAAGGTATGTTTTTCCACTTAAGTAGGTCCTTTTGAATTTCTTGTAGTAGTAGTTTGTAGTTTTCTTTGTATAGGTCTTTTACATCTTTGGTAAGATTTATTCCTAAGTATTTTATATTCTTGGGGGCTACTGTGAATGGTATTGATTTGGTTATTTCCTCTTCATTGTTCTTTTTGTTGATGTAGAGGAATCCAAGTGATTTTTGTATGTTTATCTTATAACCTGAGACTCTGCCAAACTCTTCTATTAGTTTCAGTAGTTTTCTGGAGGATTGCTTAGGGTTTTCTGTGTATAAGATCATGTCATCTGCAAATAGAGATAATTTTACTTCCTCCTTGCCAATCCGGATGCCCTTTATTTCTTTGTCTAGCGTAATTGCTCTGGCTAGGACTTCTAGCACAATGTTGAATAAGAGCGGTGAAAAAGGGTATCCTTGTCTGGTTCCCGTTCTCAAGGGAAATGCTTTCAGGCTCTCTCCATTTAGAGTGATGTTGGCTGTTGGCTTTGTATAAGAAAAAAAAGCCCTTTTTTATGTTGAGGAATTTTCCTTCAATTCCTATTTTGGTGAGAGTTTTTATCATAAATGGGTGTTGGACTTTGTCAAATGCCTTTTCTGCATCAATTGATAAGATCATGTGGTTTCTGTCTTATTTATATGGTGGATTACATTAATGGTTTTTCTAATATTAAACCAGTCTTGCATACCTGTTGAATTCTATTGACTAGAATTTTTTTTTTTTTCCACTGTTCAGGTTTAATTCCATTCACATTATTTATTTATTAACTTTTATTGAGCTTCAAGTGAGCATTTACAAATCAAGTCAGACTGTCACATATAAGTTTATATACATCTTACTCCGTACTCCCACTTGCTCTCCCCCTAATGAGTAAGCCCTTCCAGTCTCTCCTTTGAGCCATTTTTGCCAGCTTCCAACTCTCTCTATCCTCCCATCCCCCCTCCAGACAGGAGATTATTGGCTAGAATTTTGTTGAGGATTTTTGCATCTATGTTCATGAGGGATATAGGTCTGTAATTTTCTTTTTTTGTGATGTCTTTACCTGGTTTTGGTATCAGGGAAATGGTGGCTTCATAGGATGAGTTAGGCAGTATTCCATCATTTTCTATGCTTTGAAATACCTTTAGTAGTAGTGGTGTTAACTCTTCTCTGAAAGTTTGGTAGAACTCTGCAGTAAAGCCAACCAGGACAGGGCTTTTTTTTGTTGTGAGTTTTTTGATTACCGTTTCAATCTCTTTTTTTGTTATGGGTCTATTTAGTTGTTGTACTTCTGATTGTGTTAGTTTAGGTAAAAAAAAAAAAAAAAAAAAATTTAGGTAGGTACTGTTTTTCCAGGAATTCATCCATTTCTTCTAGGTTTTCAAATTTGTTAGAGTACAATTTTTCATAATAATCTGATATGATTCTTTTAATTTCAGTTGGGTCTGCTGTGATGTGGCCCATCTCATTTCTTATTCGGGTTATTTGTTTCCTTTCCTGTATTTCTTTAGTCAGTCTGGCCAATGGTTTATCAATTTTGTTAATTTTTTCGAAGAACCAGCTTTTGGCTTTGTTAATTCTTTCAATTGTTTTCCTGTTCTCTAATTCATTTAGTTCAGCTCTAATTTTTATTATTTGTTTTCTTCTGGTGCCTGATGGATTCTTTTGTTGCTCACTTTCTATTTGTTCAAGTTGTAGGGACAGTTCTCTGCTTTTGGCTCTTTCTTCTTTTTGTATGTGTGCATTTATCGATATAAATTGGCCTCTGAGCACTGCTTTTGCTGTGTCCCAGAGGTTTTGATAGGAAGTATTTTCATTCTCGTTGCATTCTATGAATTTCCTTATTCCCTCCTTGATGTCTTCTATAACCCAGTCTTTTTTCAGGAGGGTATTGTTCATTTTCCAAGTATTTGATTTCTTTTCCCTAATTTTTCTGTTATTGGTTTCCACTTTTATGGCCTTGTTGTCTGAGAAGATGCTTTGTAATATTTCGATATTTTGGATTCTGCAAAGGTTTGTTTTATGACCTAATATGTGGTCTATTCTAGAGAATGTTCCATGTGTGCTAGAAAAAAAAGTATACTTTGCAGCAGTTGGGTGGAGAGTTCTGTATAAGTCAATGAGGTCAAGTTGGTTGATTGTTGTAATTAGGTCTTCCGTGTCTCTATTGAGCTTCTTACTGGATGTCCTGTCCTTCTCCGAAAGTGGTGTGTTGAAGTCTCCTACTATAATTGTGGAGATGTCTATCTCACTTTTCAGTTCTGTTAAAATTTGATTTATGTATCTTGCAGCCCTGTCACTGGGTGCATAAATATTTAATATGGTTATATCTTCCTGGTCAATTGTCCCTTTTCTCATTATGTAGTGTCCTTCTTTATCCATTGTGGTTGATTTAAGTGTAAAGTCTATTTTGTCAGAAATTAATATTTCTACTCCTCTTCTTTTTTGCTTATTGTTTGCTTGATATATTTTTTTCCATCCTTTGAGTTTTAGTTTGTTTGTGTCTTTAAGTCTAAGGTGTGTCTCTTGTAGGCAGCATATAGATGGGTCGTGTTTCTTTATCCAGTCTGAGACTCTCTGTCTCTTTATTGGTGCATTTAGTCCATTTACATTCAGCGTAACTACAGGTAAGAAATATATAAATATATATGTAAGTGTTTAGTGTTGTCATTTTGATGCCTTTTTATGTGTGTTGTTGGCAATTTCATTTTTCCACTTACTTTTTTGTGCTGAGACATTTTTCTTAGTAAATTGTGTGATCCTCATTTTCATAGTAAATGGCTTTATGTTTGCTGAGTCGTTACGTTTTTCTTGGTTTTTATTTTGAGTTATGGAGTTGTTATACCTCTGCGTGGTTACCTTAATATTTACCCCTATTTTTCTAAGTAAAAACCTAACTTGTATTGTCCTATATTGCCTTGTATCCCTCTCCATATGGCAGTTCTATGCCTCCTGTATTTAGTCCCTCTTTTTGATTATTGTGATCTTTTACATATTGACTTCAATGATTCTCTGTTTTGAGCATTTTTTTTTTAATTAATCTTAATTTGTTTTTGTGATTTCCCTATTTGAGTTGATATCAGGATGTTCTGTTTTGTGACCTTGTGTTGTGCTGGTATCTGATATTATTGGTTTTCCGACCAATTTCCTTTAGTATTTCTTGTAGCTTTGGTTTGGTTTTTGCAAATTCTCTAAGCTTGTGTTTATCTGTAAATATCTTAATTTCACCTTCATATTTCAGAAAGAGTTTTGCTGGATATATGATCCTTGGCTGGCAGTTTTTCTCCTTCAGTGCTCTGTATATGTCATCCCATTGCCTTCTTGCCTGCATGGTTTCTGCTGAGTAGTCTGAACTTATTCTTATTGATTCTCCCTTGTAGGAGACCTTTCTTTTCTCCCTGGCTGCTTTTAAAATTTTCTCTTTCTGTTTGGTTTTGGCAAGTTTGATGATAATATGTCTTGGTGTTTTTCTTTTTGGATCAATCTTAAATGGGGTTCGATGAGCATCTTGGATAGATATCCTTTCGTCTTTCATGATGTCAGGGAAGTTTTCTGCCAACAGATCTTCAACTATTCTCTATGTGTTTTCTGTCCTCCCTCCCTGTTCTGGGACTCCAATCACACGCAAGTTATCCTTCTTGATAGAGTCCCACATGATTCTTAGGGTTTCTTCATTTTTTTTAATTCTTTTATCTGATTTTTTTTTTTCAGCTATGTTGGTGTTAATTCCCTGGTCCTCCACATTTCCCACTCTGCATTCTAATTGCTCGAGTCTGCTCCTCTGGCTTCCTATTGCGTTGTCTAATTCTGTAATTTTATTGTTAATCTTTTGGATTTCTGCATGCTGTCTCTCTATGGATTCTTGCAACTTATTAATTTTTCCACTATGTTCTTGAGTAATCTTTTTGAGTTCTTCAACTGTTTTATCAGTGTGTTCCTTGGCTTTTTCTGCAGTTTGCCTTATTTCATTTATGAGGTCATCCCTGATGTCTTGAAGCATTCTGTAAATTAGTTTTTTTTTTTTAATAACTTTTATTAAGCTTCAAGTGAACGTTTACAAATCCAATCAGTCTGTCACATATAAGTTTACATACATCTCACTCCCTACTCCCACCCGCTCTCCCCTTCTTGAGTCAGCCCTTTCAGTCTCTCCTTTCTTGACAATTTTGCCGGCTTCCCTCTCTCTCTATCCTCCCATCCCCCCTCCAGACAAGAGTTGCCAACACAATCTCAAGTGTCCACCTGATATAATTAGCTCACTCTTCATCAGCGTCTCTCTCCCACTCGCTGACCAGTCCCTTTCATGTCTGATGAGTTGTCTTCGGGGATGGTTCCTGTCCTGTGCCAACAGAAGGTCTGGGGAGCATGGCCGCCGGGATTCCTCTAGTCTCAGTCAGACCATTAAGTTTGGTCTTTCTTTGAGAATTTGGGGTCTCTATCCCACTGATCTCCTGCTCCCTCAGGGGTCCTCTGCTGTGCTCCCTGTCAGGGCAGTCATCGATTGTGGCCGGGCACCAACTAGTTCTTCTGGCCTCAGGATGATGTAGGTCTCTGGTTCATGTGGTCCTTTCTGTCTCTTGGGCTCTTAGTTGTCGTGTGGCCTTGGTGTTCTTCATTTTCTTTTGCTCCAGGTGGGTTGAGACCAATTGATGCATCTTAGATGGCTGCTTGTTAGCATTTAAGACCCCAGACGCCACATTTCAAAGTGGGATGCAGAATGATTTCATAATAGAATTATTTTGCCAATTGACTTAGAAGTCCCCACAAACCATGTTCCCCAGACCCCCGCGCTTCCTCCGCTGCCCTTTGAAGCATTCATTTTATCCCGGAAACTTCTTAGCTTTTGGTCCAGTCCAATTGAGCTGACCTTCCATGTATTGAGTGTTGTCTTTCCCTTCACCTAAAGCAGTTCTTATCTACTGATTAATCAATAAAAAACCCTCTCCCTCCCTCCCTCCCTCCCCCCTCGCAACCACAAAAGTATGTGTTCTTCTCAGGTTTACTATTTCTCAAGATCTTATAATAGTGGTCTTATACAATATTTGTCCTTTTGCCTCTGACTCATTTCGCTCAGCATAATGCCTTCCAGGTTCCTCCATGTTATGAAATGTTCCAGAGATTCGTCACTATTCTTTATGGATGCGTAGTATTCCATTGTGTGAATATACCACAATTTATTTACCCATTCATCCGTTGATGGACACCTTGGTTGCTTCCAGCTTTTTGCTATTGTAAACAGAGCTGCAATAAACATGGGTGTGCATATATCTGTTTGTATGAAGGCTGTTGTATCTCTAGGGTATATTCCCAGGAGTGGGATTTCTGGGTTGTATGGTAGTTCTATTTCTAACTGTTTAAGATAACGCCAGATAGATTTCCAAAGTGGTTGTACCATTTTACATTCCCACCAGCAGTGTATGAGAGTTCCAATCTCTCCGCAGCCTCTCCAACATTTATTATTTTGTGTTTTTTGGATTAATGCCAGCATTGCTGGTGTGAGATGGAATCTCATCGTAGTTTTAATTTGCATTTCTCTAATGGCTAATGATCGAGAGCAATTTCTCATGTATCTGTTGGCTACCTGAATATCTTCTTTAGTGAAATGTGTGTTCATATCCTTTGCCCACTTCTTGATTGGGTTGTTTGTCTTTTTGTGGTTGAGTTTTGACAGAATCATGTAGATTTTAGAGATCAGGCGCTGGTCGGAGATGTCATAGCTGAAAATTCTTTCCCAATCTGTAGGTGGTCTTTTTACTCTTTTGGAGAAGTCTTTAGATGAGCATAGGTGTTTGATTTTTAGGAGCTCCCAGTTATCGGGTTTCTCTTCATCATTTTTGGTAATGTTTGGTATTCTGTTTATACCTTGTATTAGGGCTCCTAGGGTTGTCCCAATTTTTTCTTCCATGATCTTTATCGTTTTAGTCTTTATGTTTAGGTCTTTGATCCACTTGGAGTTAGTTTTTGTGCTTGGTGTGAGGTATGGGTCCTGTTTCATTCTTTTGCAAATGGATATCCAGTTATGCCAGCACCATTTGTTAAAAAGGCTATCTTTTCCCCAATTAATTGACACTGGTCCTTTGTCAAATATCAGCTGCTCATACGTGGATGGATCTATGTCTGGGTTCTCAATTCTGTTCCATTGGTCTATGTGCCTGCTGTTGTACCACTACCAGGCTGTTTTGACTCCTGTGGCTGCATAATAGGTTCTGAAGTCAGGTAAAGTGAGGCCTCCCACTTTCTTCTTCTTTTTCAGTAGTGCTTTGCTTATCCGGGGCTTCTTTCCCTTCCATATGAAATTGGTGATTTGTTTCTCTATCCCCTTAAAATATGACATTGGAATTTGGATCGGAAGTGCGTTAAATGTATAGATGGCTTTTGGTAGAATACACATTTTTACTATGTTAAGTCTTCCTATCCATGAGCAGGGTATGTTTTTCCACTTAAGTATGTCCTTTTGAATTTCTTGTAGTAGAGGTTTGTAGTTTTCTTTGCATAAGTCTTTTACATCCTTGGTAAGATTTATTCCTAAGTATCTTATCTTCTTGGGGGCTACTGTGAATGGTATTGATTTGGTTATTTCCTCTTCGGTGTTCTTTTTGTTGATGTAGAGGAATCCAAGTGATTTTTGTATGTTTATCTTATAACCTGAGACTCTGCCAAACTCTTCTATTAGTTTCAATAGTTTTCTGGAGGATTCCTTAGGGTTTTCTGCGTATATAATCATGTCATCTGCAAATAGTGATAACTTTACTTCTTCCTTGCCAATCCGGATACCTTTTATTTCTTTGTCTAGCCTAATTGCCCTGGCTAGGACTTCCAGCACGATGTTGAATAAGAGCAGTGATAAAGGGCATCCTTGTCTGGTTCCCGTTCTCAAGGGAAATGCTTTTAGCTTCTCTCCATTTAGAGTGATATTGGCTGTTGGCTTTGCATAGATGCCCTTTATTATGTTCAGGAATTTTCCTTCAATTCCTATTTTGGTAAGAGTTTTTATCATAAATGGGTGTTGGACTTTGTCAAATGCCTTTTCTGCATCAATTGATAAGATCATGTGGTTTTTGTCTTTTGTTTTATTTATGTGATGGATTACATTAATGGTTTTTCTGATATTAAACCAGCCTTGCATACCTGGTATAAATCCCACTTGATCAGGGTGAATTATTTTTTTGATGTGTTGTTGGATTCTATTGGCTAGAATTTTGTTGAGGATTTTTGCATCAATGTTCATGAGCGATATAGGTCTATAATTTTCTTTTTTTGTAATAACTTTACCTGGTTTTGGTATCAGGGAGATGGTGGCTTCATAGAATGAGTTGGGTAGTATTCCGTCATTTTCTATGCTTTCGAATACCTTCAAAAGTAGTGGTGTTAACTCTTCTCTGAAAGTTTGGTAGAACTCTGCAGTGAAGCCGTCCGGGCCAGGGCTTTTTTTTGTTGGGAGTTTTTTGATTACTGTTTCAATCTCTTTTTTTGTTATGGGTCTATTTAGTTGTTCCACTTCTGAATGTGTTAGTTTAGGTAGGTAGTGTTTTTCCAGGAATTCATCCATTTCTTCTAAGTTTTCAAATTTGTTAGAGTACAATTTTTGATAATAATCTGAAATGATTCTTTTAATTTCATTTGGTTCTGTTGTGATGTGGTCCTTCTCGTTTCTTATTCGGGTTATTTGTTTCCTTTCCTGTATTTCTTTAGTCAGTCTAGACAATGGTTTATCAATTTTGTTAATTTTTTCAAAGAACCAGCTTTTGGCTTTGTTAATTCTTTCAATTGTTTTTCTGTTCTCTAATTCATTTAGTTCAGCTCTAATTTTTATTATTTGTTTTCTTCTGGTGTCTGATGGATTCTTTTGTTGCTCACTTTGTATTTGTTCAAGTTGTAGGGACAGTTCTCTGCTTTGGGCTCTTTCTTCTTTTTGTATGTGTGCATTTATCGATATAAATTGGCCTCTGAGCACTGCTTTTGCTGTGTCCCAGAGGTTTTGATAGGAAGTATTTTCATTCTCGTTGCTTTCTATGAATTTCCTTATTCCGTCCTTGATTTCTTCTATAACCCAGTCTTTTTTCAGGAGGGTATTGTTCATTTTCCAAGTATTTGATTTCTTCTCCCTAGTTTTTCTGTTATTGATCTCTAGTTTTATTGCCTTGTGGTCTGAGAAGATGCTTTGTAATATTTCGATGTTTTGGACTCTGCAAAGGTTTGTTTTATGACCTAATATGTGGTCTATTCTAGAGAATGTTCCATGTGCACTAGAAAAAAAAGTATATTTTGCAGCAGTTGGGTGGAGAGTTCTGTATAAGTCAATGAGGTCAAATTGGTTGATTGTTGTAATTAGATCTTCCGTGTCTCTGTTGAGCTTCTTACTGTATGTCCTGTCCTTCTCCGAAAGTGGTGTGTTGAAGTCTCCTACTATAATTGTGGAGGTATCTATCTCACTTTTGAATTCTGTTAAAATTTGATTTATGTATCTTGCAGCCCTGTCACTGGATGCATAAATATTTAATATGGTTATGTCTTCCTGATCAATTGTCCCTTTTATCATTATATAGTGTCCTTCTTTATCCTTTGTGGTGGATTTAACTTTCAAGTCTATTTTGTCAGAAATTAATATTGCTACTCCTCTTCTTTTTTGCTTATTGTTTGCTTGATATACTTTTTTCCATCCTTTGAGTTTTAGTTTGTTTGTGTATCTAAGTCTAAGGTGTGTCTCTTGTAGGCAGCATATAGATGGATCGTGTTTCTTTATCCAGTCCGAGACTCTCTGTCTCTTTATTGGTGCATTTAGTCCATTTACATTCAGTGTAATTATAGATAAATAAGTTTTTAGTGCTGTCATTTTGATGCCTTTTTATGTGTGTTGTTAACAATTTCATTTTTCCGCATACTTTTTTGTGCTGAGGTGTTTTTCTTAGTAAATTGTGAGATCCTCATTTTCATAGTGTTTGACTTTATGTTAGTTGAGTCATTACGTTTTTCTTGGCTTTTATCTTGAGTTATAGAGTTGTTATACCTTTTTGTGGTTACCTTATTATTTACCCCTATTTTTCTAAGTAAAAACCTAACTTGTATTGTTCTATATCGCCTTGTATCACTCTCCATATGGCAGTTCAATGCCTCCTGTAATTAGTTCCTCTTTTTGATTATTGTGATCTTTTACCTATTGACTTCCATGATTCCCTGTTATGTGTATTTTTTTTTTTAATTAATCTTAATTTGTTTGTTTTTGTGATTTCCCTATTTGAGTTGATATCAGGACGTTCTGTTTTGTGACCTTGTGTTGTGCTGGTATCTGATATTATTGGTTTTCTGACCAATTTCCTTTAGTATTTCTTGTAGCTTTGGTTTGGTTTTTGCAAATTCTCTAAACTTGTGTTTGTCTGTAAATATCTTAATTTCGCCTTCATATTTCAGAGAGAGTTTTGCTGGATATATGATCCTTGGCTGGCAGTTTTTCTCCTTCAGTGTTCTGTATATGTCGTCCCATTCCCTTCTTGCCTGCATGGTTTCTGCTGAGTAGTCTGAACTGATTCTTATTGATTCTCCCTTGAAGGAAACCTTTCTTTTCTCCCTGGCTGCTTTTAAAATTTTCTGTTTATCTTTGGTTTTGGTGAGTTTGATGATAATATGTCTTGGTGTTTTTCTTTTTGGATCAATCTTAAATGGGGTTCGATGAGCATCTTGGATAGATATCCTTTCGTCTTTCATGATGTCAGGGAAATTTTCTGTCAGGAGTTCTTCAACTATTTTCTCTGTGTTTTCTGTCCTCCCTCCCTGTTCTGGGACTCCAATCACCCACAGGTTATTCTTCTTGATAGAGTCCCACATATTTCTTAGGGTTTCTTCATTTTTTAAAATTCTTTTATCTGACTTTTTTTCAGCTATGTTGGTGTTGATTCCCTGGTCCTCCACATGTCCCAGTCTGCATTCTAATTGCTCGAGTCTGCTCCTCTGACTTCCTATTGCGTTGTCTAATTCTGAAATTTTATTGTTAATCTTTTGGATTTCTACATGCTGTCTCTCTATGGATTCTTGCAACTTATTAATTTTTCCACTATGTTCTTGAATAATCTTTTTGAGTTCTTCAACAGTTTTATTGGTGTGTTCCTTGGCTTTTTCTGCAGTTATCCTAATTTCATTTGTGATATCTTTAAGCATTCTGTAAATTAGTTTTTTATATTCTGTATCTGATAATTCCAGGATTGTATCTTCATTTGGGAAAGATTTTGATTCTTTTGTTTGGGGGGTTGGAGAAGCTGTCATGGTCTGCTTCTTTAAGTGGTTTGATATGGGTTGTTGTCTCCGAGCCATCACTGGGAAACTAGTTTTTCCAGAAAATCTGCTAAAAAGAAAAATGCAGTCAGACCCCTATCAGAGTTCTCCCTCTGGCTCAGGCTATTCGGATGTTAATGAAGCTGCCTGGGGAGGGTGGAGGAGGGAACAGAGAGATAGGAGAGTAGCATCTCAGAATATAGCCAGTGTTGCTTGTCTTGCTTGGAATGACTATTATATCTGAGATTCCCGCGGGCGCGTCGCCTATGTGTGCTGGCTGTGTGGAGATTGCCCCCGGGGGTCTGGCCCGCTGGAGTCATGGTCAGATCCTCCGCTTCCAGCCCCACGCCCAGCGTCAAGGCTCCCCTACTGGGACGGTGCAGTCTCGACTCCAAAATCAGTCGCTGCCTCCCGGGGACTTCTCGTCCCTCCAGCCACGTGGCCGTGCCGCCCCCGCGAACCAGGTGGGCCCCCTCCCGGGGTTAGTTCAGATGGGTGGAGCAGCTCCCCGTGCTTGTGCCGTGACTGAGTGTCCCGGCTGAGACGCTGTTCTCCGCGCTCCAATACCAGTCGCTGCCTCCCGGGGACTTCTCCTATCGGCTGCGTCCCACGCCGCCCTCGAGACCCGGCTGGTCCCCTTCCCAGGGTTAGTTCAGGGGGGTGGAGCAGCTCTCTGTGTTTATGCCGTACCTGCGTCCAGTCCAAATCCCAGCGAGACGGTTCCCCGGTTGGGACGCTGCTCTTCCTGCTCCAAGACCAGTCACTGCCTCCCGGGGACTTCTCCTACCGGCTGCGTCCCACGCCGCCCACGGAACCGGCTGGTCTCCCTCCCGGGGTTAGTTTAGGGGGTAGAGCAGCTCTCTGTGCTTGTGCCGTACCTGACTGGTACACTGGCTCCAGGCTCTGGAAACAATTGCCGCTTCCCCGTATTAGTTCGTTCTCCGTCTCTAAATCTGTGTTTGTTGTTCAGGGTTCGTAGATTGTTATGTATGTGATCGATTCACTTGTTTTTCCGTGTCTTTGTTGTAAGAGGGATCCGAGGTAGCGTCTGCCTAGTCCGGCATCTTGGCTCCGCCTCCTGTAAATTAGTTTTTTATATTCTGTATCTGATAATTGCTGGATTGTATCTTCATTTGGGAAAGATTTTGATTCTTTTGTTTGGGGGGTTGTAGAAGCTGTCATGGTCTGCTTCTTTATGTGGTTTGATATCGACTGCTCTCTCCCAGCCATCAGTAAGATATTGTAGTGATTTATTCTATATTTGCTCACTGAGTCTTATCTTGTTTTGTTTTCTTTCAATATACGTGGATGGGCTACTAGATTGTGCTGTCTTGATTGTTGTAGCCCTTAACTTACTTATGACCTATTACCAGCTGGTTTGGGCTGTTACGAGATATATATGCCTGAGTCCATTCAGTATTCTTGAGTAGAATCTGATTTTGGGTCATTAAGTGTGTGATGCACACTGTCACCTATCCACCTTGAGAAGTAGTGGTGATAGTTGTGTGCACCAGATTCTATTAGTAGCTGGGGTTCACACTCTGGGGGGGGTGCAGGATGCTGACAGGCTTCCCCCAAGTGTCAGTGAGGTAGGTGTGTCTCTATTCCTAAAGCACCTTGGTGGGAGGGCTCTGCAGCTGTACCTTAGGCCCCCAATGCAAGTACCTCTACAGATTGGTAGGTGTCACCCTCCTTAGACCCCTAAGGTAGGAGGCTAGGTGGTCTGGGGGGGAGCTTCAGCCCTCAGTTCCCTGTTGTGGGTCAGTGAGGGCTCTGTTGAATATGCAGAGATATCAGACCTGGGAAACTTGGTTTTCCAGTAAATCAGCTAAAAAAGAAATGCAGTCAGATCCCTATCAGAAAAGCCTTTGCATTATAATAGCCACCTTGTTCTCTGTAGGGATGAAAGCCAGAGATATGGATCACATATGCTTGGCTGGAGCTGGTTCTGTGTTTTTAGTCCAATTAGGGAAGGATTTTTGGTCCCTGGGTTTTTTGTGGTTGCTTCTCTCAGGCCGGAAGAATGGGTTAGGAAAAGACCAAAAAAACAAAAAGGGAAAAGAAAAGCCACGGAGCAGTTCTCCCTCTGGCTCAGGAAATTCCAATGTTAATGAAGCCGCCTGGAAAGGGGAGGGGAGGGTTCAGAAAAACAGGAGAGAGTAGCACCCCAGAATATAGACAAAGTTACTTATCTTTCTTGGGATGACTATTTTATCTGAGATTCCCGAGGGGCGTGTCGCCTATGTGTGCTGGCTGGGTAGAGATTCCCCCGAGGGTCTGGCCCGCAGAAGCCCGGTCAGTTCCTCCGCTGCCAATCCAAAGCCCAGCGTCAAGGTTCCCTGGCTGGGACGCTGCACTCCCGGCTCCAAAACCAGTTGCGGCCTCCTGGGGACTTCTCCCGCCAGCCGCGTCGCCCCGCCGCCTGCACGGACCAGCTGGGCCCCCTCTTGAGGTCAGTTCAGGGGGGTAGGGCTGTGCCCCATGTTTGTGCCGTCACGGGATGTTGTGTTCAGCTCCCCTGCGTCCAGTCCTAAGCCCGGTGGCAAGGTTACCTGACTGGGACGCTGGCTCCAGGCTCTGAAAACAGTCTCTGCGTCCCCATAGTTGGTCGTTCTCCGTCTCTGTCACTCAGGTCAACTCTTTAAATCTGTGTTTGTTGGTCAGGGTTCATAGATTGTCATGTATGTGATTGATTCACTTGTTTTTCCGAGTCTTTGTTTCAAGAGGGATCCGAGGTAGCGTCTACCTAGTCAGCCATCTTGGCCCCCACCTTCAGTGTACTTTTATTTTCCTAGCCTATTCTTAACTACATCAGAAAATTGTCTTTGAATATTCAAAGACAATTTTCTGATGTAGTTAAGAGTACAGGGTTTATGCATATCTTTTCAATTAATATGCAGTTTTTTAGCAAATTTCTCACATCACAAAGTTTTTCATTTTTTGCCATAACAAATTTGTTAATTTTTATGATACAATAAATATCCAAGTAAAATAATGCAGAAAAAGGATCTTTAGTAAATTAAGTCTTGACTCTTACCATTGCTCCAACATGCATTCGTTGTTATTCAGTCTGAATCTCCTGACATAAATTTGACCTATTAAATAGGGCAAATAATCCTCGTTTTTTTAATCTGGATTTTGGACATTTTTGTCACAGAGAATATAATATAGCCGTAAGGGATCCTGAACTTATGAAAAAAAAATACTTAATATGAAAACACTTAAAAGAATTTAGAGTACTGCATCTCAGATTCACCTTCAAAAACTAATGTTCTACTTGAGGCAATTTATTTTTCTCATTATTAAAGAGAACTTGTGTTAACAGTTTAATATTGATAGAACTAAAACATTCCAGAGAAGGTATAACTTTTCCACTTAGTTTGTCGTAAATAAAATGAAAAGTAATTATTTCAATTGTCTCACAATGGTCTTATCATAATTATGTTTTAAAAATTCATAAAGAAAACCAAATTGCTAAAGTTTGTGATGAAAAATAATTAACAGCAACCTTACAGTGGTGGTATTGTGATAGCTTCTTAGCAACACATATTCCTTTCAAATTCAAGTCATCTCTATATTTCAGCACTAATGAGTTTTTGTTGTTTTTTTTTTTAACTAGTGTAAACTGAATTTTTCATCAGACACTAAAAGTAATTCTTTGTTAAACAAATATTTGCAGTTAACTGAGCTTAGAAAGTTTGTTGGTGTTTCATTGAGGCTCTTCTTTTAGAATGCTTTGGTTCTAAGTTTTCTAAGGGATTGCCAAAGGTGAACTGGTAAGTCAATGATTTGGGTTAAATATGCCTTCTAGAAATTGCTAGTCCTTCATTCATTGTTCCACTCCTAATATAACACATCGGTTTATAAAAGCCGCAGTTAAATACTTGCAGTTTCCAGTAAATCATATATAGTACAGACACTAAAATAGATGAGAAGACATCTATATTTGGGGGACTTAACAGTGGGTGAGTCTCTCTCTTTCTCTCACAGAATATTTTTCTGTTATTTTTCCCTTGTCTTAGGAATCATCTTGCAAAGCATGTACTATTTACTATTGGACATAATTAGAAATTATTTTCAAGAAAGTAGGTAACAGCTATTAAGTGCATGCAATTACATTACAATTTAGGGTTTAGCTAGCTCTTATTAGAGGATGAATGGACATATTAAAAGTGTGGTTTATAGGGCCTGTGTTTCTATCTAACTCAGTTTTATCTAGGGAGTAATTATTTTTTGCATATCACTAAAATAATTATAATATAAAATTCTAATTTTTGGTCATTGTTAATATAAAACCAGACGCAACCCAACCCATTGCCATAGAGTCGATTCCGCTCATGGTGACCTTATAGGACAGAGTAGAACTGCCCCACACAGTTTCCAAAGAGTGCCTGGTGGTTTCAAACTGTCAACCTTTTGGTTAGCAGCCATAGCTCTTAACCACTACACCACCAGAGTTTCCATTGTTAATATAGTTTATGAATATTTCAGTTGATATTAGGACTTTATATTAGCAAATGACTGCATACACATGAAAAGAAAACATAGTATACGCGGTGATAGGAATTTTTTCTCACTTACTACATAATAAAATTGAAATAACAGGTGGCACAAAGGATTAAGCACCCCAGAGGCACCTCAGAAGACAAGCCTGCTAATCTGCTTCTCAAAGGTCACCATCATGAAAACCCTATGGAGCAGTTCTACCTTGCACACATGGAGTTGCCATGAGTTGGAATCAACTGGATGACAATGAAATTTTTTCTTTGTTTTATATTACAACACTATCGCAAACAATCTACATGTTAGTTTAAAAACTTCTGATATAAATAGGAATCAACATGGTATCAGATTACAAAAGAACCTCAAGTGGCACTTCATTTAAAAGAAACACAAATGCTTATTAAATTTTGATGATGAACAGCTTGTTTTCCAGGGTAGGGGGAGACATCTCAATTATCACCTACATTTAAGTTTTAATACTTAATTTCAAACATAGAGTCCTAATTTATTCTATTCTACATCATCAATGATAAAAGGAAAAGAAATCTGTGAAATTAAAAAAATTGTATTGTTTTAGGACCAATTACTCAGCAAAATGCAATTACCAGTAACCATCATTCATTTAGTTAGAATACATAGAGACCTCTATGTTCACATTATATAGAAAGCACATTATAGTAATAAAAATGCAGTTTCTAGAGTCAAAAAGATGAGTATTGAATTTTATCTCTACATGTCTTCACTTTGAGCCTTGGGTAAATCACTCCCTTTTTAACCCTCAGGTTTCTCACCTACTTAAATGGAAAATAATATTTACTATAGACTTGCTTTAATGATCATATGCAAGAATCCTGCAAAGGATTTATCAAACTAACTGTCACAAGATAAATTCCATAATAAACATCTGCTATATTTTTATATATAGTGTATTATTGGCTATCTACTTGAAAAGCCTTTGCCAAATAAGTATTTCCCTCCAAGTATCAAAAAGTCACAAATAAAATAAAATAAATTTATGTATCAGAAGACACTTGAGTGATCGGAAATCAGTAAAGTAGAGGTTCTGTTAAAAAGAGGAAGACTCTGGACAAGATGAATTGACACAGTGGTTGCAACAATGGGCTCAAATAGCAACAATTGTAGGGATGGCACAGGGACTGGGCAGAGTTTCATTCTGTTGTGCATGGGGTCCCTATGAGTCAAAACCAACTTGATGGCACCTAACAACAGCAACAACAAATCAAGAAGCTCTACTGTACTAAGCATGATGTCCTTCTCCAGGGACTGGTCCCTCCAAAGTCTGGCCATCCTTGCTTCTCAGGAGCGTTCGGGTTGTACTTCTTCCAAGACAGATTTGTTCCTTCTTCTGGCAGCCCATGGTATATTCAATACTCTTCATCAACACAATAATTCAAACGCATCAGTTCTTATTCAGTCTTCCTTATTCATTTCCCAGCTTTTGCATGCATACGAGGCAAATGAAAATACCATGGCTTGAGTAAAGTGAACCCTAGTCCTCAAAGTGACATCTTTGCTTATTAACACTTTAAAGAGATGTTTTGCAGCAGGCTTGCCCAATGCAATACGTCATTTGATTTCTTGACTGCTGCTTCCATGAGCGTTGACTGTGGATTCAAGTAAAATGAAATCCTTGACAACTTCAATCTTTTCTCCATTTATCATTATGTTGTTTATTGGTCCAGTTGTGAAGATTTTTGGTTTCTTTTTGTTGAGATGTAATCCATTCTTAAGGCTGCAGTCTTTGATTTTCATCAGTAAGTGCTTCAAGTCCTCTTCAATTTCAACAAGCAAAGTTGTGTAATCTTTGTATCACAGGTTGTTAATGAGTCTTCCTCCAAATGTGACGCTGCTGCATTCTTCTTCATATAGTCCAGCTTCTTGGGTTACTTGCTTAGCATACAGATTGAATAGGTATGGTGAAAGGGTGCTACCCTGACACACACTGTTTAATTTAGAGTGTTGTAAATCTTTCATCAGATAGCTTGTGATTAGAGAAAAATCTTTTTGTTTTCCTCTCCTGGTGATACTAGCTTATAATATAAATGCTCTAGGGAAGAGTAATTGTGTGAATTGATTCTTTCCAAGTGATAAATCACTGATGTGGGATCCTATATTTCATGAGAAGTCAGATTTCATAGAAGAACATGGACTGTGAAGTTGCATAGTGGTTCTAATACAAGTAATTATGGGCAAATTAGTTGACTTTCCTGTATGTGGATTACCTCATTTTTAAAATGAGGATAAAATTTTACTCACCTCATAAGATTGTGGTTAAGGTTAAATAAGTTAAAATTCTAAATCACTGAGAAGAACACCTGGGATATAATAGGAGATTTTTATGGATTGAAATGTGTCCTCCAAAGAGAAATGTGGAAGTACTAAATCCTATACCTGCAAATATGACCCTTTTTGGAAATAAGGGCTTTATTTTGTTATACTAATGAGATCATAACAGACTAGGGAGGATTCTAAACCTAATCACTTCTGAGCGGTATTTTATAGAAAGGGCATAATAGACACAAACATTCACAAAAGGGGAAGACATACACACATGTGAGGACCTGTCTACAAGCAAAGGAACACCAAGAATTGCAGGCAGACAGCAAAACTAGGAGAAAGGCCCTCACAAGGAATTATCAGTGCTGAGTCCCTGACCTCAGGTTTTAACTTCCAAAATAGTGAGAAAATAAATTTGTTTTTTTTTTTAAAGTCACCAATTCATGGCATTTCTTTTGTTACACCTGCACTAGGTAACTAGGACAAGTGACTCAAAAAATCATTATTTTTATTATTATAATTCCAGAATTATTCAAAGAGTAATATAAGGGAATGTGAAAGGAGATCATGGACGAGGCCCCTTTAAAGGATTGTAGTTCAGCTTAAAATCATCTCATTTGTCAAAATTTGTCCATCATGGTCCCAAATTACCATCATCCAGAGAAACATATAATTCCTTTCTGGAAGAAGATAACCTTATATGTGACATCAAAATATTTTCATACAAATATGAAACAAAGTAACAACATAAATATGCATTTAAGGAGAAAGCATAAAATATTAATGGAAGCATCAGACAGTAGAAACAGACACCCAAAGGTTAAACACATTTTTGGTAATTGAAATAGACTTTAGAATAAATATGGTCAAGAATATAAAAAGCAAAACAAAAATATTAATATATAATACAAATTATAAAAATGAACATTATATAACTCAAATATATAATCACAAAAATTAGAAATCCAATAAATGAATTAATCAGGAGATTAGAAAAAAATGGAGAGAGAAATAGTGTACTTGAAGACAGACTGGAATAAAGACAGATTGAAAACCCTGGTGGCTTAGTGGTTAAGTACAAGTATTATGGCTGCTAATTCAAAGGTCAGCAGTTCGGATCCACCAGGTGCCCCTTGCAAACTCTGAGGCAGTTCTGCTCTGTCCTATAGGGTTGCTATGAGTTGGAATCGACTCGAGGGCAACAGATATGGGTGTGTATATATGTATACATATATGTGTGTATATATATATATAGCCAAAGAGAAAGAAAGAAACACAAAGTAAATACGGGAAATGTTAAAACATTTTAATTGGAATTCAGAGGGAAAAAAAACAAGAAAAAGAGAGGAGGAGAAGCAAAGAAGCAATATTTGGAGAACAAACTGAGAACTTTTAAACTGCTAAAAGACATCAAAGGTCCAATTAAATGCACCCTAAAAATCACAAAGTCGTATTTTAAAAATCCACAATTAGACATGGCATAATTTTTTTTTCAGCAAAGTAAAGTGAGAGAGAAGACTCTTAAAAGCCAGAGAAACAAATCAGATTACCTTCAGAGAATCAGCGATTTGACTTAACACCTGACTTCTAAGTTATAGGAATGAAAGATAAATCATATCTTCGAAGTGGTGAAAGAAAATAACTTCCAAATCAGAATTCTATAAAATAACATACCCTAATTTAAGATATAGCATTTTAAAGAATAACTGTGAAATACTGACATTCTGAGAAAAATTAAAAGGAATTAATAACTCGTAAAAATGTCCTAAAGAAGATACCACGTGGTATTTTCAACCAGAAGGCAGATAACCCCAAAGGGAAAACGGAGATGGAAAGCAAACAAGATTTTCAATGTGGATGTACAATTTTGCGCTGAAACAAAGTGTGAAAGTTCTGTTTCTTCCAAGTGCTCTTAAACATTCGATGTTTTAAATTGTTTTAATTTAACGACAGCAGCTCAGTAATTGTACCATTTTTTTTATATATTTTTATTTACCCGATGACTAACAATGTTGAGCACTTTTCACGTGTTTACTGTATTTAATAGCTTCTTCTGAGAAGTATTTGTTCAAGTTTTTGCCTGTTCTTATTTGGTTATTTTTTTATTATTAAAGTCCAGGTTTTATAAAATATATATTTTGTATAAAAGTCCTTCTCAGATATATGTGACTTAGGAATGTTTTCTACCAGTTACCTTATGATTTCGAGGAGCACAATTTTTTCAGTTTTTATAAATTCCAGTTTATCAATGTGGTTCTCTTATGCTTCATACATTCTGTGTTCTATCTAAGAAATCTTGTCCTAACTCAACATTATAAAGATATATTCCTGTTTTCTCCTATTGTCTTTTTTTTATTTTAAGTTGAGGCATATGGTGTATCTCAAATTGAGCTCTTCCAGTGTCATTTTTTGTAAAGCTTTTCTTTGTCTCTTGAATTGCTTTTATATCCTTAACCAAAATTACCTGACCATATGTGGGTCTGTTTTTTTATTCTACTCCTTTCCATTGATATATTTGTCTGTCACATTGCCAATACTATAGTGTCTTGATTACTGTAGTTTTATAGTAAATTTTAAGTCAAGTAAATCCATCGTTTTTTTTCAAGAATGTTTGAGAAGTTCATGGTCCTGTGCCTTTTCAGATAAATTTTAAAATCGTTTTGTCTATTTTTAGAAAAAAAAGTCTGTTGGAATTACATTGAATCTATAGATCAATTTGAAAAAAAAAAAAGCTATCTTAACACTATTGAGTCATCTACTCCGTAAGTATGATGCAGAGGCATCCTTGGAGAGGACTCTACTGGGAGGCTTTTGACAGAGACCTTCAGTTGCCTCTGCCAAGACCTCCTTATGAGGGTGGAAGTGGGGATCTTGAAGACACTTTTCCACACTCTGAACCAGTACACAGTACTTTTCTATTCCTAGTCCTCTACCATTCCTTCATCTCTTCTGATCCCCCTGACCCTCACTCAGGTATCACTCCTGGGGGAAAATGGAACAGAAGAGTTGGAATTTTCTCCAGGTTTCTCTTGTTTACACTATAAAAATAAATGATTAAAGCTTGGTGGTTTCTTTCTGGCCTATTGTCCTAATCAGCTACTCTGACACCTGACAGCTCAGCTCAACTCAGCTCCTTGACAATGTCCTTTTTCTGTTCCAGAATACCATCCAGGATATCACAATATATTTAGTCCTCATGTCTTCTTAGACTCCCCTTTGGCTATGACAGTTTTTCAGATTTCATGTTGTTGAAAATCTTGACAATTTGAGTAGTAATGTGCAGGTATATTATAGGATGCCCCACTATCAAATTTGTCTGTTTTTCTCTTGATTAGACTGGGGATATGAGTTTTGGGGAGGGAGATGACAGAGATAAAGTGCTATTTCATAACTCATATCAGTCATGCATACAATCAACATGATTTATCACTGTTGATATTGGTCTTGGTAACCTGGCTTGAGATAGCATTTGTCAGGTTTCTATCTTTTTCTCCCTTTCCATAATGCACTTTTTGGAGAGAAGTCACTATGTGCAGCCCACACCTAAAGGGTAGTGATTTATGATCCCCCTTCTTGAGGGTGGCATATCTACATGAAATTATTGATATTTTTCTGCATGGGAGATTTGTCCATTCTCTTTCATTTGCTAATTTATTCAATTATGAAATTATATCACCAGGAACTCAGACACTTATTCTATACAGTAGGTTACATTCTAATACTATTTATACCGTTTTATTTCTTTTGTTGCTAAAATTTTCCCACTAGTAGTTCATTCAGTTGACCACTTGCAGCACTTGACAAGCCCCCATCAATGTAGGTTTTTGGTTTTTAAAACTTTCTGGATCCACAAGGTATTCTAAACTCATGTGGTATATTTTTCACCACAATCCTAGAATCAGTCATTTCTTCAAGAAGCCCTGGTTCCTTTTACTGGAGAGTAATATTATAAACCAAAATTAGGGTGAGTAACCTTAACTGAATTGTACATTTCTCTAATGAAAAACATTTCTTTGTGTGAGACCATTACAGAACAGGAGAAATAATAGAGGCATGTTTGAATCTTTTATTCTGAAAACACTGTTCATGACATTGGGTATATGGGCATAGAGAAGACACATTTCATGAAACTTTATATAAAATGCTATAATTCTTAAAAGGACCATGATTTAATTAAACAAAAATTAACTGTTAAAATGTTCTTGAACATGCTAGGTGGCAATGAATAACAACAACTAAAACAACAAAACCAAACCCGTTGCCACATAGTGACCCTATAGGACAGAGTAGAACTAACAGCTCCAGAGGATGTCCAAGGAGCAGCTGGTGGATTAAAACTGCCGACGTTTTGATTAGCAGCCAAGCTTTTAACCACTGTGCAACCAGAGCTTGGTGACAACGAATAGAAACTTAATAAACCAAAAAACCCATTGCCGTGGAGTCAATTTGGACTCACAGTGACCCTGTAGGACAGAGTGGAAGTACCTTATAGAGTTTCCAAGGAGTGCCTGGTGGATTCAAACTGCCAACCTTTTCATTAGCAGCTATAGCATTTAACCACTATACCACCAACTTGATATACACTCTTTAAATGAAAATTTCATTTGCCAATACGTTTCATCTTGATCTCCAAGGGGTAACAATAAATCACCCCTATATACAGTGAGAGCCTAATACAGCAAACAAATATGGATTGAATTGTATTTCTCAAAAATGGGTGCCAACTTGGCTACACCATGATTTCCAGTATTGTGTGGCTGTTCTCCATTTTGTGATCTAATACAATTACCTATGTTTTGTGAATCCCAACCTCTATAATGTTAAGGAGGCAAGATTGAGGCAATTATATTAATGAGACAGGGCTCAATCTACAAAGTTAGATTATATCTTGAATTAATCTGTTTTGTGATATAAAAGAGAGAACTGAGCAGAGCAGATGGGGATCTCATGTCACCAAGAATGAAGACCCGGGAGGGGGCATGTCGTTTGGACCTGGGGTCCCTGCTCTGAGAAGCTGCCAAACCAGGGGATCATTGATGACAAGGCCTTCCCTCAGAGCCAACAGAGAGAGAATAAATTTCTGTTTGTTAAAATAATCCACTTGTGGTATTTCTGTTATAACAGTAGTAGATAAAGAAGACACTTCCTAAATAACATCATTATATTTAGTAATTAAGGGAAGACAAGTGCATGTTTCGTGTTTTATTTGCATTTTCTGTATTATCAAAACAAATATTCTAAAGGAAATTTTGAATTTGAAGAACCACCTAGACTACTGTCACAATCTTTGACTTTTTTTTTATGTATATGCACACATATTTTAGATAGTATACCAAGAATCAACATGTGGTTTTTGTTGCACTTAGGTGCCATTGAGTCAATTCCGACTCATAGCAACCCTATGTACAACAGAACAAAACACTGCCCTGTCCTGAGCCATCCTCACAATTATTGTTGTGCTTGAACTCACTGTTGTAGCCATTGAGTCAATCTATTTGGTTGAGGATGTTCCTCTTTGTTACTGACTCTGTACCTTACCAAGCATGATGTCCTTCTGCAGGGACTGATTCCTCTTGATAACATGTCAAAGTACGTGAGACATAGTCTCACCATCCTTACTTCTAAGGAGCATTCTGGCTATACTTCCAAGACAGACTCTGTTCAATAATTTCCGCCTTTGGATAAATCACCTTTCTTTGGAACGGGCATATATGTGGATCTCTTTCAGTTGGTTGGCCACGTAGCTGTCTTCCAAATTTCTTGACATAGGTGAGTGAGCATCTCCAGCACTGCATCATTTCTTGAAACATTTCAATTGGCATTCTGTCAATTACTGGAGCCTTGTTTTCAGCCTTTCCTTGAATTGCAGCCTGCACCTCTTCCATCACTACCATTGATTCTTGATCATATGCTATCTCCTGAAATGGCTGAACTTCGACCAACTCTTTTTGGTTTAGAGACTGTGGTGTTCCTTCCATCCTCCTTTGATGCTTCCTGCATCATTTAATATTCTTCCCATAGAATCCTTCAATATCGTAACTTGAGGCCTGAATTTGTCTTCAGTTCTTTTAGCTTGAGGAATGCTGAGCATGTTTCTCTCTTTTTGTTTTCTAACTCCAGATCTTCGCATGTTTCATTATAGTACTTGACTTTGTCTTCTCTAGCTGCCTTTGAAATCTTCTGTTCAGCTCTTTTACTTTAACATTTCTTCCATGTGATTTATGTTTAAGAGCAAGTTTCAGAGTCTCTTCTGACATCCATTGAAGTCTTTTCTTTCTTTCCTCTCTTTTTAATAAATTTTTGTATGATGTCCTTGATGTCATCTCACAATTCTTCTCGTCTTCAGCCATTAGTGTTCAATGAGTCAAATCTATTCTTGAGCTGGTCTCTAAATTCAGGAGGAATATATTCAAGGTTGTACTTTAACTTTCGCAGACTTGTTTTAATATTCTTTAGTTTCAACTTGAAATTGCATATGAATAATTGATGGTCTGTTTTGCAGTTGGCCTCTCACCTTGTTCTGACCGATAGTGTTGAGCTACTCCATCACTTTTTCCATAAATGTAATAGATTTGATTCTTGCATATCCTATTCAGCAAGGTCTACATATATTGTTGTTGTTGTTAGGTGCTGTCGACTCAGTTCGAACTCATAGTGACCCTATGTACAACAGGACAAAACACTGCCCTGTTCTGTGCCATCCTCACAATTCTTGTTATGTTTGAATCCATTGTTGCAGCCATTGTGCCAATTCATCTTGTTGAGGGTCTTCCTCTTTTTCCTTGACCCTCTACTTTACCAAGCATAATGTCCCTGTCCAGGGAGTGATCCCTCCTGATACCATCGCCAAAGTATGTAAGAAGTACTCTCACCATCCTTGCTTCTAAGGAGCATTCTAGTTGTACTTCTTCCAAGACGCATTTGTTTGTTCTTTTAGCAGTTCATGGTATATTCAATACTCTTCACCAACACGAAGTTCAAAGGCATCAATTCTTCTTCAAGTCTTCCTTATTCATTATCCAGCTTTCACATGCATATTAGGCAACTGAAAACTCCATGGCTAGGGTCAGGCAGACGTTAGTGTTCAAGGTGACATCTTTGCTTTTCAACACTTTAAAGAGGTCTTTTGCAGCAGATTTGCCCAATGCAATGCATCTTTTGATTTCTTGATTGCTGCTTCTGTGGGTGTTGATTGTGGATGCAAGTAAAATGAAATCCTTGACAACTTCAAAGTTTTCTCCATTTACCAAGCTGTTGTTTATTGGTCCAGTTGTGAGGATTTTGTTTCCTCTATGTTGAGGTACAATCCACACTGAAGGCTGTGGTCTTTGACCTTCACCAGTAAGTGCTTCAAGTTCTCTTAACTTTCAGCAGCTAAGGTTGTGTCATCCTCATATTGCAGGTTGTTAATGAGTCTTCCTCCAAACTTGATGCCCTATTCTTTTTCATGGCGTCCAGCTTCTCGGATTATTTGCTCAGCATACAGATTGAATAGGTTTGGTGAAAGGATACAAACCTGATGCACACTTTCCCTGACGTTAAACCATGCAGTATTCCCTTGCTCTGTCTGAACAACTGTCTCTTAATCTATGTACAGTTTCCTCATGAGCACATTATGTATTCTGGAATTTCCATTCCTCTCAATGTTATCCTTAGTTTGTTATGATTCACACAGTAGAATGCCTTTGCATAGTCAATAAAACACAGGTAAAAATCTTTTTGGTATTCTCTGTTTTCAGCCAGGATGCATGTGACATCAGCCATGATATCCCTGGTTTCAAATACTCTTCTGAATGTGATTTTCTGGCATTTCTCTGTCGATAAACTGCTTAAGCCGCTTTTGAATGATCTTCAGCAAAATTTTACTTGCATATGATATTGTTCCATAATTTCCACATTCAGTTGGATCATTTTTCTTGGGAACAGGCATAAATATGGATCTTTCCCAGTCAGTTGGCCAGGTAGCTGTCTTCCAAATTTCCTGTCATAGATGAGTGAGCGTATCCAGAATTGCATCCATTTATTGAAACATCTCAATTGATATTCCATCAATTTCTGGAGCCTTATGTTTTGCCAATGCCTTCAGTGCAGCCTGGACTTTTTTCTTCAGTACCATGGGTTCCTGATCATATGCTACCTCCTGAAATGGTTGAATGTCAAACAATTCTTTTTGGTATAGTGACTCTGTGTATTCCTTCCATGTTCTTTTGATGCTTCCTGCATCATTTAATATTTTCCCCACAGAATTCTTCACTATTGCAACTTGAGGCTTGAATTTTTTCTTCAGTTTTTTCAGCTCGAGAAATGCCGAGTGTGTTCTTCCCTTTTGGTTTTCTATCTCCAGCTCTTTGTACTTATCATTATAATACTTTATGTTGTCTACTCAAGCGGCCCCTTGAAATCTTCTCTTCAGCGCTCTTGCTTCATCATTTCTTCCTTTTTCTTTAGCTAGTCAACATTCAAGAGCAAGTTTCAGAGTCTCTTCTGACATCCATTTTTGTGTTTTCTTTCTTTCCTGTCTTTTTAATGACCTCTTGTTTTCTTCAAGTATGATGTCCTTGATGTCATTCCACAACTCTTCTGTTCTTTGCTCATTAGTGTTCAATGAGTCAAGTCTGTTCTTGACATGATCTCTAAATTCAGGTGGGATATACTCATGGTCATACTTTGGCTTTCATGGGCTTGTTCTAATTTTCTTCAGTCTCAACTTGAACTTGCATATAGCAATTGATGATCTGTTCCGCAGTCAGCCCCTGGCCTTTTTCTGACTGATGATATTGAGCTTTTCCATTGTCTCTTTCCACAGATGTAGTCAATTTGATTCCTGTGTATTCCATCTGGCAAGGTCCACATGTATAGTCACCGTTTATGTTACTTAAAAAGGAATTTGCAATGAAGAAGTCATTGGTCTTGCAAAATTCTGTCATGTGATTTGCAGCACCATTTCTATCACTAAGGCCATATTTTCCAACTACCAATCCTTCTTCTTTGTTTCCAACTTTCACATTTCAATCACATGTATAGTTACCGTTTATGCTGTTGAAGAAAATCTATTTGTGAATAAGTCCTTGGTTTTGCAAAATTCTGTCACGTGACATAAGGACTCATTTCTATCTCCAAGATCATATTTTCCAACTACCAATTCTTATTTTTGTTTCCAACTTTCACGTCCCAATCATCAGTAACTATCAAGAATCTTGAGTGCATGTCTGATCAATTTCAAATTGCAGAAATTGGTAAAAAATTTTAATTTTCTTTAGCACTAGTAGTTAGTGTGTAAATTTGGATAAGAGTTGTATTAACTGGTCTTCCTTGTAGGACTATGGATATTATTCTATTACTGACAGCAATGTACTTCAGGGTAAATATTGAAATGGCCTTTTTCATGATGAATGGGATGCCATTCCTCTTCAATTTGTCATTCCCAGCAAAATAGACTATATGGTTGTCCAATTCAAAATGACCAATACCAGTCCATTTCAGCTCCCTAATGCCCAGGATATTGATCTTTATGAGTTCCGTTTCCTTTTTTAAGGACTTCCAAATTTTCTACATTCATACTTCATATATTCAACATTGTGATTATTAATGGATATTTGCAGTTATTTCTTCTCCATTATTTAGCATGCCACATCAGCAAATGAAATTTCTGAAAGTTCAACTGCATCTATGTCATTAAGGTCAACTCTGTTTTGTGGAGGAAGCTCTTCCCCACTCTTATTTTGAGTACCTTCTAACCTGAGGGACTCAACTTCTGGCACTGTATCAGACAATGTTCTGCTGCTATCCATAAGGTTTTAACTGGCTAATTTTTTCAGAAGTAGTCTCCCTGGTCCTTCTTCCTGGTCTTAGTTTGGAAGTTCAGCTGAAACCTGTCCACCATGGGTTATCCTGCTGTTATTTGAAACACTGGTGGCATAGCTTCCAGCATCACAGCAACACACAAGCTACCACAGTAGGACAAACTGGCAGACTAGCAATCATAAAACTCAACTAATCTCATTCTATAATTTTAGTTAACTTTCTCAACTATATATTTAAAAAGCCTTAGTTAGGATCAGAAAGACTTGCGAAGTACAACTTCTTATGTATTCTGGGCTTATGTAATTTTAGAATGTATAAGAGAAAGTCAGGACAATACATGAAATGCAGATTACATACAATTTACTTTAGAAAGTGCATTTAATTAATTATCTGTTAATGACCTACTGTCCTTAGTGTCATACACCTATAAACAAACTCAAAGGACATTTGATCCCTTAAAAAAAAAAAAGAAAAATTAGTCATAACTAATAAACTAGTATTTTTCAAAATTATGTACAGAATTAAATACAGGGGAAGTGATAGCAGTCATTCCATGAATGTATTTCCATCTTTCTCTTTTAATCATGTTTTCCTCTGCATATATCTACTCTCTTTTACTTCTTGAAGGGAAGAGTATTGAACAATGCACATTGCCGGATCTAAACCTTTAATCAAATTTTATAAAAGCTTGGGGAATGTTTAGAATGTTATATGACTGTGATTTTAAAGAGGTGCTTTGCATTCATTGTCTAGTGACTTCCAAATCTCTCTTTAATAATGCAAAATAATGCTGAAACATCATGGCAGAAGAACAAACATTTGTCATTTAGCTATATAAAGATGAAGAGAAGCATCTTTCAACATCACTCATACGAACAAGTAGAGGTATAATATAATGATTGAGTTGAAAATGTATTGGGTTTATTTTCTAGAAACAGAAATGTTTTTTGTTATTTGGCAAATACCGGTTTGATAAATGATCTGGTTATTTTAATAAAATGTTATAATACTTTCATGTTCCACAGAAATAAGTACAGGCAGTTCCAGGGTTATGAACTTCCGACTTACAGGAGACTCATATTTGCACTTTAATGTTTTTTAAATTTGCCCTCACTTTGAAAAGACTGAACCAACCCCTAAAAAAAAAAAAAAACCCCTACTTGCAATAAATCTTCATCACAATCACCTCCACTTTCTGATGTGCGGCTTTTAAACAACTGAAGAGTCTCAGGCCTTTTCTCGCACTAAAGTAAGGCTAAATAAGAACCATATGCACCTGTTCCGACTAACCTACAAATTCTTAAAGACACGCTCAAGAACAGATCTTCTTCCTAACCTGGGGACTGCGTGCACCAACATGCTACACCATATTGTTAAATTGTTTATATTATGGCCAAAATACAAACTGATGAGCTTTTCAATATCTTTCCAATGAAACCAGACAAAACTAGAAAATAAGCATTACTGCCAATTTGGATTAGTCAAGTCATAAATTATCAGTTACCTTGGAAGTTACACATATTAAGTGAAAGCCCGATTTTATTTTTTTCATTGATTTTCCTCTAATAAATTCCTTTGTGCTTTTCTAGATCCTGAAATTGACTTCGCTTAATACGTGCTATGACCCTCAACCTAACAACTTCTATGTATTTTCCAGCACCTCAGAATTGAAAAAGCAAAAAAAAAAAAAAGCATATCCCACACCCCCTTGTAGCTACTATAAGGATTCAACAATATGATGCATATATTGGAGATACCGAAGCAGAGGATGTTGGTGACAATGAGTGAGGTTATAGAGATGTCTATATAGCCAGAGCTGGCAGTCTAGTTTTCAAAAGATAGAACAGTATAGTGGTTAAAATAGTGTGTGCTCTCAATATTTTTATTAGTAACCAGCTTTGTGGGTGTGAAAGGTAACTGTGGTGACACTAGCTACAGGGGAAGCACAACTGTAACTTCCTTATCTCTCATTGGTAGTTACAGAGTTGGTTCTTGAATTCCATCTTCATGTTTAGCTCCACTTAATAACAATCCTCCAGCCTTTCCAAAAGATTTTTAAGCACACAATTCCATCTACTAATCTATTTTTTCCTTAAAATATCTGTATTAAATACTGACAGGTTATACTGCTACTAATTGTTGGTAATGAAAATGTGGTCATCATATGACTATACCTAAAAATTAAGTGCTAAAGTAAAGCTTCCTCCTTTTCTTTTTTTTTTTAAAGGAAAACAAACACACAATGAGAAAACACACACATCTTTGAAAATGAAGCCAATAATTTGCGATTCTCATTATATAAATGAATTAATCTAACTCATATGCAAATTATGAATTTGATATTCCTTAACTTATAAATTATGTTTGATGCTACAAACACTGAGGCATTCAAAGAATATCTCCAATCTTTTCTCCCTTGCCCACCTCACAATTTAAAAGTGGGCAATAAATTCCTGGGTAGCAAATGGTTACATGCTCGATGACTAGCTGGATGTTTGTAGTATGAACCCACCCAGAGGCACCTCTGAAGACAGGCCTGGTGATCGACTTCTGAAAGGCCACAACCTTGAAAACCCTATGGAACAGTTCTACTTTGCACACGGGGGGTCACCATGAGTCAGAACTGACTCTATGGTAACTAACAACAAGAACAAAAGGCAAGTGATGACTATCTGTCATTTGTGATGGCCATGTGACTCAGGTTTTTTTTTTTTTTTTTATACCAGTGAGGTCTTAGGGCAAATGAACAAATCTTCTAGGGAACTTCTGTGAAATTTACTTCTCGTTTAATAAAAATGTGATAGGATAGCTCACTAGAAGCGTGTTATCCTCTTCTTTTTCTTTGAATGGTAATATGATACTTGGGGCTGTTGTGAAGTCATCTTGGATCCATAAAACAACAAGCACAAAGGACCAAAGTCAGTACACAACTTAAAAGCCAAGCAAAAAAAATAGGGAATATGAACTTGATAATATCAATGGGCTACTGAACAAATCCTGGCTTCTCCTACCTCCAAATTTCTCAGTAAGTATTGAGTCATCTTACTTGTGGTTTATGCCACTGACAATCAGCTGTTTCTTTTTTTTTTTTTTTTACTACTGGCTGAAGGTATCACTCACTAGCTTTCTGGGCTGAATTCTTCCTAAGGTTCCAGAAATCTTGTTGCTGTTCTTTTATGCCCTCGATTGGATTCAGAATCATAGAAATCCTACAGGATAGAGTAGAAATGCCCTAAAGTGTTTCCAAGGCTGTAATCTTTACAGCCCCACGTATCTGTCAGTTTGTCTTACTGTGGTGACTTGTATGTTGCTGTGATGCTGGAAGCTATGCTACCTGTATTTTAAATGTCAATAGGGTCACCTATGGTAGACAGGATTCAATGGAGCTTCAAGACTAACACAGAAAGGAAAAAAGTACTGGCTGTCTACTTCTGAAAAAATTGACCAGTGAAAACCTTACGAATAGACGTGGAACATTATCTTGTATAGTGCTGGAAGATGAGCCCCTCAGATTGGAAGACACTCAAAATACGACTGGGGAAGAGCTGCCTTCACAAAGTAGAGTTAACTTTAATGATTTGGATGGAGTCAAGCTTTTGGGGCCTTCATTTGCTGAGGCAGAATGATTTAAAATGGGAAGAAACAGCTATAAATATCCATTAATAATCAGAACACAGAATGTATGAAGTATGAATCTTGGAAAATTGGAAGTAGCCAAAAATGAAATGGACCACATAAAGATTGATATCCTAGGCATTAATGAGCTGAAATGGGCTGGTATTAGCCATTTTGAATTGGACAATCATATGGTCCACTATGTCGGGAGTGGCAAATTGAAGTGGAATGGCATCACACTCATCATCAAAAAGAAAATTTCAAGATCTACCATAAAGTACAATGCTAACGGTGATAGGATAATATCGATAGGCCTCTAAGGAAGGTGGTTTACAAACCAACCATTAACGCCAAAGATGAGGAAATTGAAGATTTTTACCAACTTACTACAGTCTAAAAATGACCAAGCATGCAATTAGGATGTATTGATAATTACCGGTGATTGGAATACAAAAGTTGGAAACAAAGAAGAAGGATTGGTAGTTGGAAAATATGGCCTTGGTGATAGAAATAACCCTGGAGATCGCATGATAGAATTTGGTAAGACCAACAACTTCTTAATTGCAAATACATTTTTTCATCAACATAAATCCCAATTATACACATGGAATCACTGCATCAAAAGAATTGATTGATGTTCAACCATTTCAGGAGGTAGTATATGATCAAGAACCAAGTGTACTGAAGGACAAAGACCAAGCTGCAATGAAGACAATGGCAAAAAGCAAGGCTCCAGTAACTGACAAAATACCAACTGAGATGTTTCAACAAATAGATGCAGTGCTGGAGGTGCTCACTCATCTATGTCAAGAAATTTGGAAGATATCTACCTGCCCAATTGACTGGAAGAGATCCATATTTATGCCTATTCCCAAGAAAGGTGATCCAACCAAATGTGGAAATTATCAAACAATATCATTAATATCACATGCAAGCAAAATTTTACTGAAGATCATTCAAAAGTGGTTGTAGCAGTATAGCCACTGGGAACTGCCAGCAGTTCAAGCTGGATTCAAAAGAGGACATGGAACGAGGGATATCATTGCTGATGTCAGACAGATCTTAGCTGAAAGCAGAGCATACCGAAAAGATTCCTACCTGGGTTTTATTGACCGTGCAAAGTCATTCGACTATCTGGATCACAACAAATTATGGATAACATTGCGAAGGATGGGAGTTCCAGAACACTTAAATGTGCTCGTGAGGAAACTGTTCATAGAAAAAGAGGCAGTCTTTCCAACAGAACAAGGGAATACTGCAGAATTTAATGTCAGGAACGTTGTGTGTCAGGGTTGTATTCTTTCACCATATTTATTCAATCTGTATGCTGGGCAAATAATCTGAGAAATTGGGCTACACAAAGAAGAATGGAGCATCAGAATTCTAAGAAAAAGCATTAGCAACGTTCAATAAGCAGATGACACAACGTTGCTTGCTGAAATTTAAGAGGACTTGAAGCATTTACTGATGAAGATCAAAGACTACACCCTTCAGTAAGGATTGCTCCTCAACATAAAGAAAACAAAAATCTTCACAAGTGGACTTTTAAGTAACATCATGATAAACAGAGAAAATCATGAAGTTGTGAAGTATTTCATTTTACTTGGATCCACAATTAACTCCCATGGAAGTAGCAGACAAGAGATGAACGTATGTACAACAATGTGCAAATTTGTTGCAAAAGACCCCTTTAAAGCGTTAAAATCAAAGATGTCATTTTCAGGACTAAGGTGCACTTGACAAACGCCATGGTATTTTAACTCAACTCACATGCATGTGAAAGCTATACAATGAATAAGGAAGACCAAAATAGAATTGATGCATTTCAATTATGGTGTTGGCAAAGAATACTGAACATACCAAGGACTGAAGAACAAACCAATCTGTCTTGGAAGAAGTTCAGCCAGAATCCTCCTTAGAAGCAAGGATGGCAAGCCATAGTCTCAAGCACTTTGGTCATGTTATCAGGAGGAACTAGTCCCTGAAGGAGGACATCATGCTTGGTAAAGTTGAGGGTCAGCAAAAAAAGAGGATGACCCCCAAGGAGATGAAATTTTTATAAACCATCCTTCTCTTTTGCGGTAGGAATAATTTTACCTTTTTGGCTGAATATAGTAACTAAAGCACTCTTTTGCCTGTTGCTTTTCCTTGATCAAAATCTCTTGTCAATGACTCTCTGCCATTTTACTGATGAATTGACACAGTGTCTGCAACAAGGGGCTCAGGTATAGCAACAATTGTTGAGTATGGCGCAGGGCCAGACAGTGTTTCGTTCTGTTGTATATAGGGTTGCTATCATTTGGAACCAACTTGATGGCACCTAACAACAACAATCTTTACTGAAGCAGATTACCACATCTTTCTCCATTGGTATGGTTGGTGAGTTGGAACCACTGATCCTTCCGTTAACAACTGAGCACTTAACTACTGCTCTACCAGGGCTCCTTCTAACAATCCTACATAAAGTTATATGGTAGTTATAATGACATGGATTAGATTTAGATAAGAGTGTAATTGTACATAATGAACATAACAACCTAAAAAACCCTCTCGGCCCATTTTTTTTCAAATTAGAATTCAGTTTATCATGGTGGATACTACTTCACAGCCAAAAATAACATTTACTTGTTTATTTCCCTCTAGATCTGCACATAAACATAGAAGAAAATCCCGATTTTTCAGTAAAATAACAAAAATTTGGGAAATTTATCACAGTGGGTGGCATAAAATAATTCAGCATGGTATATGGAATAAAGTACCACTAGCATCAATAACTTGAAAGCACTAATGACTATTCTAATGTATAGTATAGCTCGTGCTGTCAATCTTCAGAATTTTCAATTATTCATCCATTTTTCACTGGGTATATAATTAAGCAAATATTCTCAGTCATCATGTCCTTGAATTAGCTGAAAATTTAACACTTAAATGACAATTATGTTATATCTTCGTAGCTACAAAAACACATGCAGAGGTAAATGACCTAGAAGATGTTTTCTCTGAAATATGAATGTAAAAGAGTTATTTACACAAATAGGAGTATTTCATCATTGCGTGCCATTTTTAAGAGATTCTTACATGAATAACTTCAATTATGACTATTCTTGTTAAGGCACTTGTCACCGTTTGGGAGAGATGTCTGAATAGGAAGTGTTTAATCAAATCTATGATAGAAGACTGAAGAAGAATTGAGGCATTTGAATTAAGGTATTGGTGAAGAATATTGAATATACCATGGATTGCCAGAAGAATGAATATGTCTGTCTTGGAAGAAGTACAGCCAGAATGCTCCTAAGAAGCGAGGATGGCAAGACTTTAATCTCACTTACTTTGGACACGTTATCTGGAGGGACCAGTCCCTGGAGAAGAACACCACGCTTGGTAAGGTAGAGGGTCAGAGAAAAAGAGGAAGACCCTCAATAAGATGTATTGACACAGTGACTTTGACAATGGACTCAAACATAGCAACAATAGGGAGGATGGTAGAGGAGGAGGCAGTGTTTTCATCTGTTGTACGTAGGATCACTATGAGTCAGAATGGACTTGAAGGCAGCTAACAACAATAACAATAAAGATAATAATGATTAGTTTGGAATAACTAAATTCACTAAGAATAAAAAACAGTTTGTATGCAACATTTAAAGTAAGCATAATTATATAATTATATCCGTGATCATCTACAGTCTATTTACCCAAGTAGCAAGTTGCTTATGTTGTTAAAAAGTTGATAATTCTGGTTTTTAATTAATCCTACTCTTCTTTTTTTTTTTTTTTACTCTTCTGGGACTCAACTGGATTTAGGTCACTCAGTATAACAGCAGCATACATAGTTTGGTCCTCTTTCATAAATGATCATTCTAAATTAATCCCTTCCTGACTCCAAGGTTATTACACTAATTACAGAGATTGCCCAATTACCCTCTCTTCAATTGTTCAATATTTTCTTTCTGAAACATTGGTTTATTTTGCCATTTTTGCTTCTTTCATCATTTTTATTTTGCTACTCTCTTCCTAATTAAAAATAACAAGAAAATTAACTAAAATTTATATCACCTTGTTTTGTTCTAAGCCAACTTCTGCATTGAAAAAATTTTTTTATAATAATAGATACCTACTATTGCCAAAATGGTTCCTTTGGTTCTATACCCTGAATTGCTGTTGGAATGTTTCAAATGTGTTACAATATTGTTTTTTTCTTTAAAATAAAATCTAAAAGTGGTTTAAAGCAGTAGAATGCACAAGTGAATAAATGATCACAAGGCTTACAGCAACTCAACATGGATAACAAGTCAAGCTAGTACGGTTTCGATGTATGGCCTTGAGCGAGTCATTTTACATGTTTGAGTCCCAATTACCTCATCTCTAAAGATAATAGTAAGTATCTCTAAGGCATGATTTGAGTCAGATAGAATATGCACATGAAGCACAAATCTGGAACAGAGTAGCCATATAGACTGTGTACATAAAATATATATCATTATAAATCAAATATTGATCTCTACACACATGTAAAAACTATTTACCCTTTATGGTCTCTTTGTTCATTTTTTGCTTGATGATAATTAGTAATATAGTCAATAAATATTGTTAATAGTAATAATAATGTGTTATAACCAAACCATATGAGGCAATTGAAAACACCATGGCTTGGGTTAGGCACACCTTAGTCTTCAAGTGATTTTTAACACTTTTAAGAGATCTCTTAGAGTAGATTTGCCCAATGCAATGCATCTTTTGATTTCTGGCTGCTGCTCCCATGGCTGTTGATTGTGGATCCAAGTAAAATGAAATCCTTGACAGCCTAAATCTTTTCTCCATTTATCATGATGTTGCTTATTGGTCCAGTTGTGAGGATTTTTCTTTTATGTTGAGATGCAATTCATAGTGAAGGCTGTGGTCTTTGATCTTCATCAGTAAGTGCTTAGAGTCCTCTTCACTTTCAGCAGGCAAAGTCGTGTCATCTGCATAACACAGGTTGTTAATGAGTCTTCCTCCAAAACTGATGCCCCGTTCTTCTTCATATAGTCCAGCTTCTCAGATGATATGCTCAGCATACAGACTGAATAGGTAAGCTGAAAGTATCCAACCTGACACACATCTTTCTTAACTTTAACCCATGCAGTATCCCCTTTTTCTGCTTGAATGACTGCCTCTTGATCTATGTACAGAGTCCTCATGAGCACAATTAAGTGTTCCGGAATTCCCATTCCTGATATAAACAATGGTGTTTTCAATCCCCTCATATGCATGCGAAAGCTGAACAATGAATAAGAAAGACTGAAGAATTGATACTTTTGAATTGTGGTGTTGACGAAGAATATTGAATATACCATGGACTGCCCAAAGAATGAACAAATCTGTCTTAGAAGAAGTATAACCAGAATGATCCTTGGAAGCAAGCATGGTGAGACTGCATCTCACATACTTTGGACATGTTTTTGGGAGGGATCAGTCCCTGGAGAAGGACATCACGCTTGGTAAAGTAGCGGTTCAGTGAAAAAGAGGAAGACCCTCAACGAGACGGATTAACACAGTGGCTGCAACAATGGGTTCAAGCATAGCTACAATTGTGAGGATGGCACAGGATCAGGCAGTGTTTTGTTCTGTTGTGCATAGGGTTGTTATGAATTGGAACCAACTCAAAAGTACCTAACAACAACAAAAACAACCAAACCATAGCTCTATATGGTAATTCTGCTAGAAGACATACTTTTGCCATGTGTTTACATAAATAAAATTTAAAGAGCTACGAAAGGAGTTTCCTCATGTGTGGTATTAGAACATGTTAATGTCTGTGAAGCATGGCTTGGAAAAATCAAGCTGGCTCTACGTTTAAACATAGCTATACAATTGTGATGTGAGTTTTGGAAAAGATTCTGAATATGAGTCATGGGCTTGGTCGCCTAGAAGTCCATGGTATGCCAGTGGCAGAGTGAACATACTGAAACTGTATCTTTTTGATTGAAAGTATGCAGCTAAACATGTGATGCTCTTTTAAATTTCAAAGTATCACACTGTAAACAAAAACCGTTAATGGTCTGCCTTGAAACCAGAATAAATAGGCAGATGTCCTTGACTAAATACCTTTATTCTTTTCACGAAGTAATTAGTTTTCTATAAAGGAAACAATAGGAAACTACATATATACGGAGATCAAAAAAACATCTTTATACACCTCATGCATCATCCTATGATGCCTGTGAACAGGAAGCAGATTGAAATAATAAGACATTCCTTTACTACAAGTCAAGAACTTTATGATTTGAATTTTTTGAAGATTCCTGATACAAATCTTGAAACAAGGTAAACATTGCTTTGATGGTTGCTTGGATTTTATTTATTTTCTTGCCTGTTTATTTATGTACTTATTTGTTTTGTTAGGAGCCCTATTCACTTGTGAACTCACTTAGATTATCCTGCATCATCTTGAGAATGGAGACAAGAAAGGTGGTGTTTGGTGTCTACTGGATTGTCAGCACAATGTGCCTAGCTATACAAAGCACAGGATGCTGACTCTACTCCTCGAGAGCTTGCTCCTCAAGACACTCTCCAAAAAGTAAGACTATACAGGCTCCCTGTTTTCATTTCTTAGAGACATAACGCAATAAGCAACATATGTTCCTGTTTATACTAAAAGTCCCATTTTTGTTATTAACACTGAAAATACTCAGGGTGAGTTAAGCCATTAATTATAGTGACAGCATTTATCCCCCCAGTGACTTATATACGGTTAGCCATAACATATGTTGCCCTGCTTAAATAAATAAATAAATAAATAAAGCAAGACAAAGGAAGTTCAGTGGAAGAAAAATGAGTTTTTTGGAGATTTGATGAAAAGCACACCCGTGCTTTCTCCATTTGTCTCTTTTACCTCAGCTTCTTACTTATCTCTTAATTTGGAAGCATCCAGGAGGTTTGCAAAGAGCTTCAACTACTTCTGCTTTGAAACAGAACTTATATTTTAGGCAGAAAGATTTTGACACTTGCAGGTCATAAATTCTGACCAGCAAATCAGGAAAAGATAAATATGTTGAGTTCTATGTCAGTTCAAATCTCAAAAGCAGTACATTTATCAGAAAAATAAATTAAGAGGTGATGCTTGGCTTTAAGGCTGAAGTTTCATTTCAGTTCTTGAAGAGGTGAAGCTTTGTTGCCATCCTTTTAAATATCAACACTCAGTGAGAGCATTTAATATAGGATTTAATTTATCTAAGAAAAAAATCAGTCACTCATCACAGAAAAAATATTAGGGTAAAATATGCAAGTTGAGGAGCTATGAAAGCAATGTGCAAAATCTTACCCAACAAGCAGCAGTTTGCATTAATATCTAGAGTTTACCAATTATTATTCTGCCAAGGGTCTGTAGGACCTTTGTAAATTGTGTGCAAAAACAGAACTCGATTAGAAACAGTCCTTCTCTTTGATGAGAATAATTTTATAAAATGACATTTACAAAGTAAAGAACTATGGAAAAACTTAGGAGTGAAAAGAGGCTTTTGGGTAAATTTCCATAGGACTTTTGTTATTCTAAATATATATCCTGTGAACAGGGCAAACAATGAGGTAACTGACCTATTTTGGCAGATTGGAGTTGCTTCCTTCTGACTCTTCTAATTGCATCTGGTAAATGCTGGAACACAGACTGCTGCACTGGAAGGCATTGCTGTCACACAGCCAATCAGGTGTACACAGGGCCAATGGGAGTCCCCTTCCCACAGCCTAGTGCCCTGAGGTGGTTCCAAGCAGCTGGTGCCCTAGTAGAGCCATGTGTCACGTGGCTCTGCATACAGAGACTCCCTGCAGTAAGCAGGGCTTCCCTGCAGCTTTCTTGTTTCTCTGCAAAATGCCCCCTTCTTATTGAGAAAGTGCTGCTAAACGTCTGACTGCAAAGCCATTGAGAATTGAGGAAGCAGAGAAAAATTGCCAGTAATGTCCTTAGTTCCTGGCACCCTGAACTTTGAGCAATGTTAATGGGAGTTATATGAGCATAAAGGAAATGCAAGGGCAGCAGGATTGCATCCTCAGTGGTTTCCAAAGAACAGCCTGAGCTGCAAGACACATTACAAGTTGGTTGAGCAGTATCAGAGGCTATTTAAGGGCTGAATACATTTACAATGTGGTTGTTCACTTACACCAGCTGTCTCCAAAGTAATTCTACTACTATGAACTGAAGATTATTTTTGCTATTTAAATAGTTCCCCTTTTATCAAAAATGAGTATTACAATATGACAAGCATTTGTTCTTTCTGGATTATTGTGATATGATGCAAAGGGCATACTTTCTGTTAATTAATCATCTTCTTCCTTAAAGAGACAAAGGTGGTATGCTATGTTAGACCACACGAGATCTGGAACAGAGGGCCTAGCATTGGTCGTGTGTGTCCTGAGCAATCACTGTCCTTTCTGAACCTATATCCTCATCTTTAATCATAAGGTAATACCATAAAATTTTACAAAAATGTGTTTAGATTTTAAAAACAATTTTATTATAACTAATAAAATACCTGTGATATATATTATTATAGTAAAATTATTTTCATTGCATTTTAGATATTTTATATCTAAAATGCAATAAAAATCATTTTATTGTAACTAATAAAATATCCACTTTTAGTGTAATCATCATTACTGCCATTAGCTTAGTCATTTGTCCTTCCAGAAATTTTATAACAAACACTTTCAAACCAACAAAAACAAAGATATTTAGACACTAATCTGTTGATAGCTTTGCTTATGTTTATGTGGTATTTTCAATAAAAGTCCTAAACCAAAATTCAAACCAAACCCACAGCCTGTGTTGAGTCAATTTGGACTCATAGCGACCCTTTAGGTTAGAGAAGAATTTCCTCACAGGGTTTCCAAGGGTTACCTATGAATTACCTCAGAGGTATCCTAATCATAAAGGAAGCAGGTGGCCACATTCTTCTACCATGGAGCAGCTGGTGGGTTTGAACTGTCGACTTTTCCATTAGCAGCTGAGCAATTTAACCACTGCACCACCAGGACTCCTTGTAAGTCCCAAGGAGGCAACTAACTATAAATTTTGGTTTCTTGTAGATTTTTCAGTTACTTAACCATCACTGAACAGATTATTTTAATGCAAGTCTTCAGAAATAAACACAAAGATTAGAAAGGAAAAAAATGAAATTAGCATCCTCCGTTATACATCGCAGTTCACTATAGTTAGAACTATACTATAGTTAAAACACAGGACACATAGCACATTATGAATATTTCTAGGATAAACTACTGTGTGGCGCTTGCATGAGTGCACTGGTGAAATGGCCAGAGGATGGATTATCCTATGTCTGTTCAGTTTCCATCTTCTTATTAACTGCTCTGTTTGACCTCCACGTTGCAGTGTCTGCGTCCATGTCCCACAATGCTGCCAAATATTACCTCTTTCCTATATCATGGCTGCTGTACCAACTGAAGAAGGCTGTCAATCTTGACAGTTGATTCAAGCTGTCTCCTTCAGCCATGTGCTTTTCAAACTTTATATCATATTTCCTGGCTCGTTCTCTTTCTTCACTACTTAAAACTAAGCATATGCTATATATTTAGAAGGTACTTTTCCCCTTAAAGAGCCCTGGTGGTGCAGTGGTTAAGAGCTGTGGCTGCTAACCAAAAGGTCAGCAGTTCCAATCTACCAGCTGCTCCTTGGAAATACTATGGCACTGTTCTACTCTGTCCTGTAGGGTTACTATGAGTCAGGATCAACTCGATGGCAATGGGTTTAGTTTTTTGTTTTTTCTCCCCCTTAAACCACCACTCGTCTGTTAGACTGTGATGGCTTGCGTGTTGCTATGACACTGGAAGCTATGAGATGGCATTCTCCTTAAATGGAGGCCTGGTGGTACAGGGGTTAAGAGCTCGGCTGCTAACTGAAAGTTTGGTGGTTTGAACTCAATCCACCAGCTGCTCTGTGGGAGAAAGATGTAGCAGTCTGCTTCCCTAAAGATTACAGCCTTGGAAGCCCTCTGGGGCAGTTCATCTCTGTCCTATAGGATCTGCATGAGTCGGAATCAACTTGATGGAAACTGGGTTTTTTTTTTTTTCTCCTTAATCCCAGTCCCTGGGTGGTGTGCCAAATGTTTCAAGGTTTGAGCCCACCCAGAGTTGCCTTGGAAGAAAGACCTCATAATCTACTTCTAAAAACTCAGCCACTGAAAACCCTGTGGAGCACAGTTTCATGCTGACACACATGATGCTGCCATGAGTCAGAAGTGACTTAATGGCAAGTGGTTAACTATTTTATTCTCCTTAATAATGATTTTTCTCTAAATCCTCTCTACAAAATGCCTCAAAAGATAATGTCTCCCTGAGAATCAGTAAGATGATTCTCATGTCCGTATATTAAGAAAACCATATATACATATATACACATATATACATATATATACATATATATATATATGTATATATCTCCCACGTGTCTGTCAGTTTGTTGTACTGGGGGGGCTTGTGTGTTGCTGTGATGCTGGAAGCTATGCCACCAGTATTCAGATACCAGCAGGGTCACCTGTGGAGGACAGGTTTCAGATGAGCTTCCAGACTAAGATAAACTAGGAAGAAGGGCCCAGCAGTCTACTTTTGAAAAGTATTAGCCGGCGAAAACCTTATGAATAGCAGCGGAACATTGTCTGATATAAAAATACATTGGAAGGCATTCAAAAGATGACTGGGGAAGAGCTGCCTCCTCAAAGTAGAGTCAAGCTTAATGATGTGGATGGAGTAAAGCTTTCGGGACCTTCATGTGCTGATGTGGCATGACTCAAAATGAGAAAAAACAGCTGCAAATATCCATTAATAACCAGAACCAGGAATGTACGAAGTATGAATCTAGAAAAATTAGAAAATGTCAAAAAGAAATGGAATTCATAAACATCGATATCCTAGGCATTAGTGAACTGAAATGCACTGGTATTGGCCATTTTGAATCCGAAAATCATAGACTCTACTATACTGGGAATGACAACTTGAAGAGGAATGGTATTGCATTCATCATCAAAAAGAACATTTCGGGATCTATCCTGAAGCACAACGCTGTCAGTGATAGGATGATATCCATACATCTACAAGGAAGACCAGTTAATACGACTATTATTCAAATTTACGCACCAACCACTAGGGCCAAAGATGAAGAAATAGAAGATTTTTATCAGCTGCTGCAGTCTGAAATTGATCAAACATGCAATCAAGATGCATTGAAAATTACTGGTGATTGGAATGCGAAAGTTGGAAAAAAAGAAGAAGGATCGGTAGTTGGAAAATATGGCCTTGGTGATAGAAACAATGCCAGAGATCGAATGATAGAATTTTGCAAGAACAACGACTCCTTCATTGCAAATACCTTCTTTCACCAACATAAATGGCGACTAAACACATGGACCTCGCCAGATGAAGCACACAGAAATCAAATTGACTACATGTGTGGAAAGAGACAATGGAAAAGCTCCATATCATCAGTCAGGACAAGGCCAGGGACCGACTGTGGAACAGACCATCAATTGCTCATATGCAAGTTCAAGCTGAAACTGAAGAAAATCAGAACAAGTCCACAAGAGCCAAAATACAACCGTGACTATATCCCACCTGAATTTAAAGGCCATCTGAAAAATAGATTTGACGCATTTAACACTGGTGACAGAAGACCAGACAAGTTGTGGAATGACATCAAGGACATCATCCATGAAGAAAGCAAGAGGTCACTGAAAAGGCAGGAAGGAAAGAAAACACCGAGCTGGATGTCAGAGGAGATTCTGAAACTTGCTCTTGAGTGTCAAGCAGCTAAAGCAAAAGGAAGAATTGATGAAGTAAAAGAACTGAAAAGAAGATTTCAAAGGGCGGCTCGAGAAGACAAAGTAAAGTATTATAATGACATGTGCAAAGAGCTGGAAATGGAAAACCAAAAGGGAAGAACACGCTCTGTGTTTCTCAAGTTGAAAGAACTGAAGAAAAAATTCAAGCCTCAAGTTGCAATAGTGAATGATTCTATGGGGAAAATATTAAATGATGCAGGAAGCATCAAAAGAATTTGGAAGGAATACACAGAGTCATAACCCCAAAAAGAATTAGTCGATGTTCAACCATTTCAAGAGGTAGCATACGATCAGGAACTGATGGTACTGAAAGAAGAAGCCCAAGCTGCTCTGAAGTCATTGTCGAGAAACAAGGCTCCAGGAATTGATGAAACATCAATTGAGACGTTTCAACAAACAGATGCTTGGCTGCAGGTGCTCACTCATCTATGCCAAGAAATATGGAAGACAGCTTCTTGGACAACTGAATGGAAGAAATCCATACTTATGTCTATTCCCAAGAAAGGTGATCCAACTGAATGTGGAAATTATAGAACAATATCATTAATACCACATACAAGCAAAACTTTGCTGAAGATCATTCAAAAATGGCTGCAGCAGTATAGCAACAGGGAACTGCCAGAAATTCAGGCCAATTTCAGAAGAGGACATGGATCCAGGGATATCACTGGTGATGTCAGATGGATCCTGGCTGAAAGCAGAGAATACCAGAAGGATGTTTACCTGTGTTTTATCGACTATGCAAAGGCATTCGACTGTGTGGATCACAACAAATTATGGATAACATTGCAAAGAATGAGAATTCCAGAACACTTAATTGTGCTCATGAAGAGCCTTTACATAGATCAAGAGGCAGTTGTTTGGACAGAACAAGAGGATACTGACTGATTTAAAGTCAGGAAAGGTGTGCATCAGGGTTGTATTCTTTCACCATACCTATTCAATCTGTATGCTGAACAAATTATCTGAGGAGCTGGACTCTATGAAGAAGAACGGGGCATCAGGATTGAAGGAAGACTCAGTAACAATCTGTGTTATGCAGATGACACAACCTTGCTTGCTGAAAGTGAAGAGGACTTGAAGCACTTACTAATGAAGATCAAAGACCACAGCCTTCAGTATGGATTGCACATCAACATAAAGAAAACAAAAATCCTCACAACTGGAACTGGACCAATGAGCAACATCATGATAAATGGAGAAAAGATTGAAGTTGTCAAGAATTTCGTTTTACTTGGATCCACAATCAACAGCCATGTAAGAACCAGTCAAGAAAACAAAAGATGCACTGCATTGGGTAAATCTGCCGCAACTGACCTTTTTAAAGTGTTGGAGAACAAGGATGTCACCTTAAAGACTAGGGTGCATCTGACCCAAGCCATGGTATTTTCAATCACATCATATGCATGTGAAAGCTGGACAATGAATAAGGAAGACTGAAGAAGAATTGATGCCTTTGAATTGTGTTGGCGAAGAATATTGAATATACCACGGACTGCCAAAAGAACGAACAAATCTGTCTTGGAAGAAGTACAAGCAGAATGCTCCTTAGAAGCGAGGATGGTGAGAACTGCGTCTTACATACTTTGGACATGTCGTCAGGAGGGATCAGTCTCTGGAGAAGGACATCATGCTTGGCAAAGCACAGGGTCAGCGGAAAAGAGAAAGTCCCTCAACGAGGTGGATTGACACAGTGGCTGCAACAATGGGCTCAAGCATAACAACGATTGTAAGGATGAAGGAGGACCGGGCAGTGTTTCATTCTGTTGTGCATAGGGTCGCTGTGAGTGAGAACTGACTTGATAGCACCTAACAACAACATGTATATATATGTATATATATATGTATGTACATATATACATATATACAATCCTAGTGGCATAAAAAAAAAAAGTGGATAAGAATTACAGCTGCTAACTGAAAGGTTCACAGTTCGAATCCAGCAGGTGCCCCTTGGAAACCCTATGAGGCAGTTCTACTCTGTCCTACAGTGCCATTATGAGTAAGAATCGACTTGATGGCAATGAGTTTATATATATATATATGTATATATATATAAATAAACACAATATTCATGTATATGTAAAATATAGATACAGATACAGTTCCTAATACACATATACATATTCTAGACTCATTACTTGTTTGGCAGATGATTGTATCTTCCTCACTGTCCACTACTTTTGAAGAACCCCTTTCATGTGGGGGTGTTTTATATATTAAATTAGTTAAGCAGTCCCACAGGGATGGAAGTTACCTCCAACTCTTCTACTGTTTGGTTTTACGAACTTGGCTAAGCTGGGCTCAGTTTCCTAACCCTTTGTCTTAGTTACCTAGTGCTGCCATAAGAATAGATAAATAAATAAATAAATAAACAAGCCACAAGTAGGCTGCTCTGCAAAACAGAAGTTTATTTCCTCGCAGCTCTGGAGAAATCCAAATCAGGGCATCAGCTCTAGCTGAGGGTGCTTCTCTGTTGGTATTCCTGGGAGTTCCTTGGCATTTCTTGGCTTTCCTTGGTGTTTCTTGGAGTTCCTTGGCTTCCATTTTCCCCACGTATATGTATCTCTGTTTACTCTGTTTTTTTTAAGAAGAAACTCTCCAGAAATGATTAGGTTTAGCACCCACCCTAGTCTGGTATAACTTAATTAACATAACAAATGAAAACCCTTATTTCCAAACTGGGCTACTTTTATAGGTATGGGGGTTAGGGCTTCAACACATATTTTTAGAGGGCATGATTCAATCCATAAGACCTTTTAAACTGAGATAATTATAAATAATTGAGGTGTAAATTATATGCTAGTGACACATGAGAACAACCCTTCAAGTGGTAGCTGTAGTGATGCTGGCTATTGGTGTTACGTTGCTGCTATTTTAAGAAATGCAACAGCTGGGGTTAAAGAGACTGCAAAATCACTGGTATTTTGCTATTTTCTTACTTGGTGCACATATGTTACAGTCTACATCTTCACAGAATGACTGTATGAAAATCTTACACTTTTAGTCCATGTTTCGTGGTTATAACCCTCACCTTCAAAACTCTAGATTTTATCATTTATATTACAGTTTGTTGTTGAAATTATATTAGTAAGTTTTTTTTAAACAAATCTGATTATCTGAAAATAAGTACTGGGTCTACATTGTTTAGATTTTTCATAAATAGTAAGTGACAAATTATAAGCTGACTGAATAACAAAAGCCAGGCTGAACTTGAAATGCAAGTAATCTTAATTTTCTCCTGCAACTTCAGGGTTCTGCCTGGGACTTCCTCCACAAAAAAGGAAAGGGTAGTAAGCATCAAAAAGAGCTAATAGATAAATGGATGTTTGATTTTTTTTATCCAGACATATTTGCATTTCCATAGTACATTTTCTTTTTTCCTCCCTCTTACAGACTGCCTGGGTGGCACAAAGAGTTTGCACTAGTCTACTCACCTAAAGGTTGGTGGTTTGAGACCACTCAGCAGCACCATGTAAGAAAGACCTGGCTATCTGCTTTCATAAAGGTTACAGCCAAGATAACCTTATGGAGCAGTTCTATCCTGCTATAAGTTGGAATTGATTAGATGGCAATGGGTTTTTTGTTTGTTTGTTTTTATGAAACAAATATTAAGAAAACACCTTTAAGATCATTCCTTTATATACAGCTATAGGCACATATGCCAGACTCATCCCAGACTTGGTTTTTTGAGGACTCTGACAAGCAAACTGGGACATTTGCCACTACCCATGAGTCCATATATGTTCTAACCTCAGGTCTCATCTTTTTCTTTGTAAAGCAGATGACCAGGTGGACATCATGAAGTTCGTTCCATTGGGAGAATTTTTCTTCATCATTGATTTTCAAGATCACTGCTGAGTAAGGCTATAGTGCAGCTGCCACATATTTTTGGCACATTGATAAAGAAAGCTTCAGTTTTCACCTCCTCCATCAGATGACCAAACAGGATCCCCTTTATGTCATTGATGTGAACTGAGAGAAGAGAACTGTTGCAACAATGCTACCTGCTTAATGCAGCTTGCTTGTAGCACCTGGTTCTATTTATGTCTAATCCTGGAGATTCAACTTCCATGTTATGGTGGAATACTGCTGGACCTGCAAATTCTGACACTTGGCACATATGCAAAGGCCCAGCTCACTGGCATCTTTCAGACATGTGGTCACTTGCTATCTCATGGTCAGGCATTCCATCTCTACCAGTAGCATTCCAGAAGTTATTTCTCAGAAGTTCTATAATTCTGTCCTGTAGATGGCATGGTGTGCCTCAAGAAATCCAGGGGACTTCATTGTAATTCTGCCAGTAATGCTTACCATAAATTATGAGGGACATTTTATTCCACCAAGACTGACACGTTTAATACCATAGGGTCTGCCAGTGTACATGGTTCAATATCAGAACTATTTATATTACAGCCTGGATATATTGCAGTCATTTCCTATCCTGGGCCCCACTCAAAGCTAGTATCCTTTTGTGTTGCTGAGTATATAGATGGACGGTTTCCCCATTTGTGGAATGTACATCTCCAGTACCTGAAAAAAAAAAAATTTTTTTTTTTTTTTTTTTAGAGGTGATATATTTCTTTCTTCATGGTTGGAGGTTCAAGCTTCAGTGATCTGTTCTTTATTTTAGAGTGGATATCAAGCATGCCACTTTATTTTAGAGTGGATGTCAAGTGATCACTGAAACCCTAAAAATATTACTGATATGGAAGATCCCTGAATCTTTGTAGGATCTATCCCCAATCTGTTGGAGGAAATACATGTGTATTATCAATATCTTCAGTGAACTAGCCACTTGTTATCTGCTCGGCCCAATTAGGATAATAGCAGGGATGTAGTGGATCAATGTGACATTCTTCTGGATATCCATATCAGGCTATATTATGAAAGAGGGAAAGAAAGTTAACATTGCACTGGGGTAAAACTATAAATGTATATTTTTGGTAATCTCATGTGAAGGTGTTGTTTATGACTCTCTTATCTAATCAGAATAAAAACTAATCAGTTCATTGAACCAATGGCCATGTCCTCGAGGCTATGTAAATCTTTTCTAGCAGAGGTACCATGTAGTGGCACAGTGGATAAGAGCTTGTCTACTAACCAGAAGGTCGGCAGTTTGAATCCACCAGCCACTCCTTGGAAACCCTATGGGGCAGTTCTGCTCTGAGCAGTTCTACTCTGAGTTAGAATCGAGTCGACAGCAATGGTTCCTGTCATCCTTCAGGATCCATCTAGGGCCGAGGCTATTGAATTAAACAGAGAATACCACCCCTACATAATTTAAATTCTTAAGGATAGAACTAATATTTTCCATTCCCCTAGGATGTGGAATTATTTTTGAATTATTATCTTGGATTGGGTGAGAAATAATCTCAGAGGTTGCCATCTGAGTTTCTCCATGACAGCTATCACCTTTCAGGCTAAAGACTCAATGCATGGGCTGTACAAACTATTATGTGTGTCAATTCCAAGTATATCTTTGGGGAACAGGAAAATTACCATTGGGTAAGTCCATGGACTCAGTGAACACACAATAGTCTGTATCTTAGCCATTTTTTACCTGCCCATCAAGTTTCCACTTTCAAAGGGGGAGCCATAAAGATACATTAGTTCTCTAGGTATCAAGGTCAACCCTTATTCTAACATTCTTCAATGTGTTTGAGTATTCCTCATTCAGCAGCATACAGATATCTAAGTAAATGACTATACAACACATTGGGGAAGCTCTTGGAGAAATATTGCCATACAAACTTCCCATGGTGGTGCAGGATCCTTTTCTAAGGCACATGGCCTAATCTTCAGTTCTGGGTCTTAAACATGGCAAGAATTTGTGAATTTTTTTTTTTTTTTTGGAGGGGATGTCAATTTCCCTTAACCTCCTTGTCATTCATCCTTTATTTCTTCTGATGGTACAAACTGAATAGCACCCTTGTTGGCTCCCCCCACTGTTTTTTCCCCCTAGAAACAACATGTTCAATCAATCATCACCATCATTCCCTAAAGTGCAGTCTTCCTTGTGAAAATTTAACCCTGTTGTTCATTATGAAATTTGAGTCTACCAGTCTCCTAGGAATAAAGCATTGCCATTTTGCCTTTATTGTTCTGGGGTCCTGTTGTCCCCATTTTTATTAGGAGTCTAATTATGTAATGGTCTTTCATGAGACAGGAGAGTCATTATTGAACTTTTGAGTTATGCCAGTGCCCTTCTCACTAGCACATTCCTTAGGGACTCAGTAAATGGTGCATCATCTAGGCTATCCGATGGATATAATGCTGAGGTAGGTCTTCACTGTGATCCACCTACAAAACCCCATCGTATAGTCCGCCAAGTACGTACTGTGTATCATGTACTATACTAGACATTGGGATTATAAAAAGGAGGAGGAAAACATATATAGGCCCTACCTATAAAAAAAAAAAAGCACTTAAAAATTAGTGTGGGAGATTGCTATGTAACCTATGTTTACTGCAGAACCTGAACAGATCAATGAGAGAAATATACCTAAGTATTGTGGGATATCAAGAATGAGTATCTTACTCAGACTGAAATAGTGAAAGTTTCCTAGAAATGGGATGTCTAAATAAATTTTAAAGTAAACACTAATATGGATACACTCATCTGTCAGTTTGTCCTACTGTGGTGGCTTACGTGTTGTTGTGATAGTGGAAGGTATGCCAACAGTATTTCAAACATCAGCAGGGTCACCCATGGAGAACAGTTTTCAGCAGAGTTTCCAGATTAAGACAAACTAGGAAGAAGGGCCTGGCAGTCTACTTCTGAAAAAATTGGTCAGGGAAAACCTTATGGATAGCAGTGTAACATTGTCTGATATAGTGTCAGAAGGTGAGCGTCTCAGGTTGGCACTCAAAATAGGATTGGGGAAGGGCTGCCTCCTCAAAGTAGCATTGACCTTAATGGCACGGATGAAGTAAAGCATTTAGGACCTTTCATTTGCTGATGTGGAACAACTCAAAATGAGAAGAAACAGCTATAAATACCCATTAATAACTGGAACATGGAATGTACAAAGTATGAATCTAGGAAATTGGAAGTTGTCAGAAATAAAATGGAATGTTTGAAAAGAGATACCCTAGACATTAATGAGCTGAAATGGATTGGTATTGGCCATTTTGAATCATACAATCATATGATCTACAGTGCAGGGAATGACAAAATAAAGAGAAATGGCATCACGTTCATCAGGAAAGAGAAAATTTCAAACTCTGTTCTGAAATACAATGCTGTGGATGATAGGAAAATATCCATACCCCTACAAGGACGACTAAAGTACAACTATTATTGAAAGTTATGCAGCAACTACTAATGTCAAAGATAAAGAAATTGAAGATTTTTACCTACTTCTATAGTCTGAAATTGATCAAACATGCAAACAAGATGCATTGACCGGTGAATGGAATGCAAAAAATGAAAACAAAAAAGGATAGGTAGTTGGAAAATATGGCCTTAGTGATAGAAATGATGTGGGAAATAGTATGATAGAATTTTGCAAGACTGAAAATGTATTCCTTGCAAATACCTTTTTTCAACATAAACAGTAACTATACAGGTGGACCTTACCAGACGGAATCACAGGAATCAAATCGACTGTAGCTGTGGAAAGAGACAATGGAGAGGCTCAATATCATCAGTCAGAAGAAGGTCAGGAGCTGACTGCACAACAGACCATCAATTGCTCATATTCAAGTTCAAATTTAAACTGAAGAAAATTAAATCAAGTCCATAAGAACCAAAGCACAACCTTGAGTATATCCCACCTGAATTTGAAGACAGTCTCAAGAATAGATTTGATGCACTGAACACTAATGACCAAAGACCAGACGAGTTGTGGGATGGCATCAAGAACATCATATATTAAGAAAGCAAAAGGGCATTAAAAAGGCAGAAAAAAAAAAAACACATAATGGATGTCAGAAAAAATTCTGAAACTTGCTCTTGAAAGTAGAGTAGCTAAAATGAAAGGAAGAAATGATAAAGCAAAAGAGCTGAACAGAAGATTTTAAAGTGTGGCTCCGGAAGACAAAGTAATGTCTTAGAATGACATAAGCAAAGACCTGAAGCTAGAAAACCAAAAGGGAAGAACACACTTGGTGTTTCTCAAGCTGAAAGAACTGAATAAAAAATTGATGCCTCAAGTTGCAATATTGAAGGAGTCTATGGGCAAAATATTAAACGATTCAGGAAGTATCAAAAGAAGATGGAAGGAATACAGAGAGTCACTGTACCAAAAAGAATTGCTTGAAATCCAACCATTTCAGGAGGTAGCATATAACAAGAACTGATGGTATTGAAGAAAGAAGTCCAAGCTGCATTGAAGGCATTGGTGAAAAACAAGGCTCCGGAAATGGATGGAATACCAAATGAGATGTTTCACAAATAGATGCAATGCTGAAATTTGGAAAACAGCTACCTCCCCTACTGACTAGAAGAGATCCCTCTTTGTGCAAATTGCAAAGGAAGGTAATAAAATAGATACAAAAATTGTCTAAAATTATCATTATTATCACATGTAAGTGATACTTAGCTGAAGATAATTCAGAAATGATTTCAGTAGTACATGGACAGGGAACTGCTAGAAATTCAAGCCGGATTCAGAAGAGGATAATGGAAGGAGGGATGTCATTGCTGATGTCAGACAGATCTTGGCTAAAAGCAGAGAATACCAGAAAGATGTTTACCTGTGTTTCACACATTCGATTGTGTGAATCACAACAAATTACGGATAACATTGGAAGAATAGGAATTCCAGAACACTTAATTGTGCTAATGCAGAACCTATCGATAGATCAAGAAGCAGTTATTCGAACAGAACAAAGGGATATTGCATGATTTAAAATTTGAAAATATGTGCATCAGGATTGTATTCTTTCACCATATAATTCAATCTGTATGCTGAGCAAATAATTGGAGAAGCTGGACTGTATGAAGGAAAATGCAGCATCAGGACTAAAAAAGGACTCATTAACAACCTGTGATACGTAGATGACACAAGCTTGTTAGCTGAAAGTGCAGAGGATATGAAGCACTTTCTGAATGAAGATCAAAGACTTCAGCCTTTCAGTATGGATTACAGTACCTCAGCATAAAGGACACAAAAATCCTCACAATTGGAGCAATAAATAACATCACGACAAATGGAGAAAAGATTGAAGTTATCAAAGATTTCATTTGACTTGGATCCACAATCAATACCCATGGAAGCAGCAGTCAAGAAATCAAAGGCCTTCTTGCATTGGGGCAAATATGCTGCAAAAAACCTCTTTAAACTGTTGAAAAGCAAAGATGTCACTTTGAGGACTAAGGTCCACCAGACCCAAGCCATGGTATTTTCAATTGCCTTATATGCATATGAAAGCTGGAAAATGGGTCCAAAGAAGAATTGGTGCATTTGAATTATGGTATTGGCAAAGAATATTGAATATACCGTGGACTGCCAGAAGAACAATGTCATTAATATCACACGCAAGCAAAATTTTGCTGAAGATCATTCAAAAACGGCTACAGCAGTATATCGACAGGGAACTGTCAGAATTTCAGGCCGGTTTCAGAAGAGAACGTGGAACCAGGGATATCATTGCTGATGTCGGATGGATCCTGGCTGAAGGCAGAGAATACCAGAAGGAGGTTTACCTGTGTTTTATCGACTATGCAAAGGCATTCGACTGTGTGGATCATAACAAGTTATGGATAACACTGCAATGAATGGGGATTCCAGAACACTTAATTGTGCTTATGAGGAACCTTTACATGGATCAAGAGGCAGTTGTTCGGACAGAACAAGGGGATACTGATTGGTTTAAAGTCAGGAAAGGTGTGTGTCAGGGTTGTATTCTTTCACCATACCTATTTAATCTGTATGCTGAACAAATAATACGAGAAGCTGGACTATATGAAGAAGAACGGTGCATCAGGATTGGAGGAAGACTCATTAACAACCTGCATTATGCAGATGACACAACCTTGTTTGCTGAAAGTGAAGAGGACTTGAAGCACTTACTAATGAAGATCCAAGACCACAGCCTTCAGTATGGATTACACCTCAACATAAAGAAAACAAAAATCCTCACAAATGGACCAATGAGCAACACCATGATAAACACAGAAAAGACTGAAGTTGTTAAGGATTTCATTTTACTTGGATCCACAATTAACATCCATGGAAGCAGCAGTCAAGAAATCAAAAGATGCATTGCATTGGGCAGATCTGCTGCAAAGGACCTCTTCAAAGTGTTGAAGAGCAAAGATGTCACCCTGAAGACTAAGATGCACCTGACTCAAGCCATGGTATTTTCAATCACATCATAGGCATGTAAAAGCTGGACAATGAATAAGGAAGACTGAAGAAGAGTTGACGCCTTTGAATTGTGGTGTTGGTGAAGAATGCTGAACATACCATGGACTGCCAAAAGAATGAACAAATCTGTCTTGGAAGAAGTGCAGCCAGAATGCTCCTTAGAGGCAAGGATGGTGAGACTGTGTCTTACATACTTTGGACATGTTGTCAGGAGGGATCAGTCCCTGGAGAAGGATATCATGCTTGGCAGAGTACAGGGTCAGCGGAAAAGAGGAAGACCCTCAACGAGGTGGACTGACACAGTGGCTGCAACAATGAGCTCAAGTATAACAACGATTGTAAGGATGGCGCAGGACCAGGCAGTGTTTTCGTTCTGTTGTGCATAGGGTCGCTATGAGTCAGAACCGACTCGATGGCACCTAACAACAACAACAACAGCCGGAACAACAAACAAATCTGTCTTAGAAGAAGTACAGCCATTATCCTCCTTAGAAGGGAGGATGGAAGAATTGGTCTTAAGTACTTTGGACATGTTATTAGGAGGGATCAGTCCCTGAAGAAGGGAATTATGCTTGGTAAAGTAGGTCAGCAAAAAAAAAAAAAAGACCCTTAATGATACTGACTGACACAGTGACTGCAACAGTTAGCTCACAGATAGCAATAATTGTGAAGATGGCGCAATACCAGGCAGTGTTTCATTCTGTTGTACATAGGGTCACTATGAGTAGAAACCGACTCAACACCACCTAATATAAAAAATATATAAATAAGAATTGGGCAGAGCATTCAAAGCAATGAATAATCTTATGGACATGAGAAATAATCTGAGCCATTTGAGGAAATATTTGCACATAATTGTGGCATAGTATTCCAGTGAGAAAGTGGCAAGAGTTGAAACTGAAAAGGTAGGCATAATATAAGGGAATGTTCATCACATCCTGTAGGCATTATGGAGTCACTAAAATGTCCCCCCATCCCGGGAGAGTGGAATTATCGGAATTACTATATTTTTACACAAAAAATGCATGCCCTCTATTTTGTTTGCTGACTGTACCTTCCCCGCACAAAGTATTTTTGTAAAGTCACTATGTCTTTTTTTTTTTTTTACATGTTGCTGTGCAAAAAGAGAAAAAATTAGCACCGTGAGCTTAGAAAAATATCTCATGGTGGGGGTGGGGTAGTGTGGTAGGCAAACAAATGTAGATAGTGTGTGTTATTTGTGTAGAAATATGGTGTGCTTTAGAATATATACTCTGACAGCAATATATAGAACGAATTGGAGTTAAATGAATTAAGGAAAAAATTTAATAAAATAAGGGAAAGACAGTGGAGACTTAAAATAATGGCATTTTTACTATGTAGTAAAATTGTGTTAAAGTATTCTTTACTGCAAGATTAATTAGTACATAATATGAGATCAATCCATACCTCCCAAAACTATTAATGCCCCAGGGAAGGTCGCTACTGACTACAAGGTATCTACAAGGTACCTGCTAATATTCTGACTGGAGGTGAATGAATATGAGGTGGGGAAAGCAGCCGCCTTTGCTTTGGGTCAGATCAGTCCCCTATATCTGGTGTCATGTCAGTCCCCCATATCTGCTGTATCTGAGTTGTTTCCTAAATATTTTCTATGACTGAAAGCCTCCGTAGGGAAATTCCTTTCTTCCATATGTCTATTCAGTTCAGGGGGAATTTGTATTCCCTGCCATCAATATTATTTTGAAATTCTTTCAGAAGATTACTCTTCTTTATCCTTTTTAACTTCTCTCATCATGTCACATACTCTCTCTGGAATATCAGATGGTTCTTTTTTTCTAGCCAAAGTATTCAAGTTCAAGTAAAAAACACTGATTTTTCACAAATAAGAGATGTCTGATTATTCTGTTCACTGCTTGGGAAATCATATGCTATCTTATCTCTGTCTTTTCAAGTTATCCCCAGTCTATAAGTTTGCCCTACTTGTTTCAAGTTAGTACAGGACCCCAAAAGCCTCTGCAGAGGTCACTAGATGAAAAGGCCCTTTGGAGAAATGTTTTAAAGGATCTATAGACTGCATTTTAAGTAAATACTTGACTGAAAACTTTCCTTTTTCTAAGCACAGCAAGGTTGGAGATGTCAAGCTTTTTCCAGTTTATTGCTTGTAAATTCACCTCTATCTTTGATATGCCATGCTTTAGCTTTCTTGTTAATTAGCACATTAATCAGGCAATATTTTTGGTAGGAAGACAGGCATCTTCATTAAATATCTGTAAGGTATTTGGGTTTGAGCTGTACGCCATATCTGTTTGCTCTGAGCATACAGCAAGCATACATTCCTCAGTCTACTTTGTTATTAGGTATGGCAACATGGCTATATTCAAAACAGTATAAGTGATCTGCGCAACTCCTGGCCAAACATTTTAGGAGAGCAAGTGTGTTTCTTCCCTGTTCTTCCACTCATACCAGTTGGATGCAGAAGACAACAAGGCTTCAGGGAATGTCAGAGTCTGAGCCTCTCGATAGTTTGGAGGAAACCTGTCTTACCGAGCTGAGTACACACCAAGGGCTGTTACATGAGTGAGAAATAAAATTCTGGGGCTTTAAGCCAATGAACTTTTGAGAGCTATTTATTCTTTTGCTGTTGATTCTTTAGCTGATGGATACAATGTTCAAGCATATCTTTGGCTAGAGCATACTTCTAAATGCATCACTCCCACCTCCCCGCTTCAAGACTTCCATGGTCTCAGGGTAAAGCCCAACCTCTCCAGGCTGATGACCAGAGGCCTGGTTAAACTGGTCTCAGCCTGTCTTCCAACACCATCTTTCATCACTGTTCCATCTGTCTGATACCAAATTACTTTTTGCTTTCCTTGAAGTGTCATGATCCTACAAGATTCTTTGCTCTTGACACATGCAATTTCCCCTGCCTTGAAGGTCTTCTTCTTTATTTGCTTAGGAAATTCCCATGCCCCTTTAAGATCCAGCTCTAATGTAAGCCGTTCATTGACAGCTCAATGTGGCATTAATTGCTTCTATATCCTGCAAATGCACCATTACAGTGGCACTTAGAACTTAATATTGTAATCATTTGCTTACGTATTTATTTCTTCTACTGTATAATGAATTGCTCAAGAGTAGAGATCATGCCGTATTCATCTCTATCCAATGTATATTGAAAAGATAAATTAGCAGTGTTTATTTAAAAGAATGTATGACCTACGAACTAATCATTTACATTCTCTTTAATGCAAATGTTTAATTTGATTGAGCTGAAATTACATTTAAAGTTCACTTCTGTGAGCCCTTTATAACCCTGTCTATTTAGAGTCTCCTAATTTTTTTTTTTTAAGAGAGTAACAAATAAAATTATATTCTGCAATTTTTACCCTCTCAACTTATGAAATGCGATTTTTCTCTTACCATTTAAAAAGTCTTAACAGGAAAATACTTCTAGGGTAGGCTATACCAATGTAACAGATATTTCTTTCTCCCCGATGACCCCAAAGTCTCCAGCTACTTAAGACCATTCAGTACTTTAAGATTTAATTAAATTCAGGTTGGTCTCTAATTCTTCATATGGTGGAAAACACAGCAGTCCTCTCAGTATCTCCAGGGATTACAGTGGGTGACGGACACAAAACTGTTTCACTTAAGGATTTTTCCCTCAAAGTTCATGATAAGGTTCTAAATGTCCACTTTCGTTTTTGCCTCAGATACATTGTCTCTTTTCTGCAGGATGACAGACTACTGGACATCACCTTGATCCCTTTACTCCTCAAACAATAACTCACATCAATGGTAGCTTTCAAGATTTCATAATAAGAGGGATATGACCTTGCGGTACAAAACTTGAATCTGAAAATTAGACATACCTATTTTGAAAAGTTCCCTAATCATCTCAGCCCCTAAAATTAAAACTGGCTATTTCTTTTTCACAGGTTTTAGCCTCCTGATACTTCTTAGGACACATCCTTCCATTTTGACTTCTCTCTAGATAAAAATCTGTAGTTATGTTTGAATCCTTACCTACCGATAGTTAATACAGCAGCCTTTGCTATTCTTTAACCTTGTACAAAATATCAGCTTTATCTGCTCTTAATGCTCAAGTTATTTATTTAAAAAATATGTACATTCCCTTTAGGAATATTCTTACAAGTAGATAATCAGTCTAATTGTGCTTGCTCACAGATCACACACCTAGATGTGACTAAAAACACATTGTATGCCTTAATGTTGATCCATGTTCTACAGGGAGTCCCTGAATGATGTAAACAGTTAATGCTCTTGACTGCTATCCCAAAGGTTGGAGGTTCAAGTCCACCCAGAGGGACCTTGGAAGAAAGGCCTGGCAATCTACTTATGAAAAATCAGCCATTGAAAACCCTATGGAGCACAGTTCTACTCTGACACACATTGGGTCACCGTGAATCAGAAATGACTCAATGACAATTGGGTTTTTTTTTTTAATAGTATTTTACTTGGGAGCCTAAAACCAGGAAAACTACTTTGGTTGTTCGTTTAACTCCGTCACATCACTCCCCTGCAGTTGTGAAAAAAGAGGCTATGAGAAAAGGGGGAGATGACTAAAAAGGAAAATAAAAAAATAGGAGACTTCAGTTTATATTTCAGGAATACTATGTATATATTTAAAATATACAGTATTTCTAATATAAAATTACTTATGACACTCTGTGCATTTTTATAAACAGATTTATAAAATAAGATCAAATAATATTATATGTTATATATATTTGTAAACATTTCTGTATACTTGTAAAATAAGGCTATTATGTACCGTGTTTTTCAAAATTTTTATTTAACAATATCTTATGTGGAAATATAGAAAATTACAAATACACAGTATAGTACTCAAATAAATAATATAATATGCTTTATTTTTTGTTATTTTATAAATGCCCCCCCTTTTTTTTTTTTCAATAAAAAGTGGATCCTCTCAAGTAGACACATGAGACTATGTTGGCATCTCCTGTCTGGAGGGGAGATGAGAGGGCAGAGGGGCCAGAAGCTACCTGAATGGACACGAGGAGAGTGGAGGGAAGAACTGTGCTATCTCATTACAGGGAGAGCAATTAGGAGTATATAGCAAGGTGTATGTAAATTTTTGTATGAGAGACTGACCTGATTTGTAAACCTTCACTTAAAACACAATAAAAATTAATTAAAAAAGAAAGAGGATCCTCAACACATGTGTTATATTAACCAATGTATGACAGACTTTGGAAACCCTGGTGGCACAGTGGTTAAGAGCCATGGCTGCTAACCAAAAGGTCAGCAGTTCAAACCCACCAGGAGCTCCTTGGAACCCTATGGGGCAGTTCTACTCTGTCCTATAGGGTCGCTATGAGTCAGAATCGACTCGACGGTAAGAAGTTTTTTTGTTTTATGATGGACTTTTGTTTGTGTTTCTGTATCAATTTTATAAGCTTTACTATTCCTGAAGTTACATTTTCACATTTCCTTTTACAACCTCAAAATAATTTACCTAAAATTGGGGTTAGAAACTGCATCTTTTATACCTAATTTTTTTTTCTCTCCACTTTATGGTAAAGAGCAGTCTGAATCATAATAAATTTCTCATTAAATAATTCCAGGTACCTATTTTTTTAAGTGCTGTTTCTACTTTAATTATTCCAAATTCTTTTTTACAGAACTCTTTTTATGTCAGTTATTGTTCAATGTGTTGGTGATGCAAAATTAAAATAATAATAATATTTAAAGTCTCAAAAAACTTGAATTGTTTACGGAAAACTAATCCAGAAATAATGACATTACAGCACGATATATGGCTAGGGTGGGAAGTCCACAATCTCAGGGCTGTTTTCTTTCGCCAAAAATGCTGCTTCTGAGCTGCAGTTATTTTCTGTGGCCTGCTGCTCGATGCTTACTCCCATCACAGAATATCATACCACAGATAGCTATGATAGATATGGGTCATGAAGTCTAATTTTATGCTCAGCTATTTAAAAACTATACAGTAGTATTAATTTTTCATTCCAGAAGCATTGGGGCTATACTCCAGCTGCCAAACATGATGCCTTATTCCCAATATTTAGCTTGTATAATGTAATCTACCTGTGTCAAGTTCATCTAGGGCTGTATGTTGTTGTTGTCGTTAAGTGCCATCAAGTCAGTTTCAACTCATACAGACCCTATGTACAACAGAATGAAACACTGCCTGGTCCTGCAACATCCTCACAATTGTGTTTGAACCCATCGTTGCAGCCGCTATGTCAATCCATCTCATTGAGGGTCTTCTTCTTTTTCCCTGACCCTCTACTCTACCAAGCATGATGTCCTTCTCTAGGAACTGGTCCCTACTGATAACATGTCCAAAGTACTTGAGATGAAGCCTCACCATCCTTGCTTCTAAGGAGCTGTCCTTCCAAGACAGATTTTTTCGTTCTTATGGTAGTCCATGATATATTCAATATTCTTCACCAATGCCAAAATTCAAAGGCATCAATTCTTCTTTGGTCTTCCTTATTCATTGTCCAGCTTTCACATGCATACGAGCCTACTGAAAATATCATGGCTTAGGTCAAGTGCACCTTAGTCCTCAAAGTGACATCTTTGCTTTTGAACACTTTAAAGAGGTCTTTTGAAGCTGATTTGCCCAATGCAATGTGTCCTTTAATTTCTGGACTTCTGTTTTCACGGGTGTTGATTGTAGATTCAAATAAGATGAAATCCTTGACAACTTCAATATTTCCTCCATTTATTATGATGTTGTTTATTGGTACAGTTATCTGGATTTATAGTGGTTAAAGTAATCAACTGCTAAATGAAAGGTCAGCATTTTGAAACCACCAGTGGCTGTGCTGGAGAAAAATATGGCAGACTGCTTCCACAGAGATTTACAGCCTCGAAAACTCTATGGGGTCGCTATGAGTTGGAATCAACTTGATGGCAGTGGCTTTGTGTTTTTGGTTTACAGCATGCTCTAATCTGCCCTGCAAACTCCTTTCCTGTTAATAGTTGGGAGTGGTGGTGGTAGCAAGGGAGTTAGTGGTCTATAAAAAAAGGAGGGGGGAGAACAATATTGTCATAGATCGACTTGTGTTCCCCCAAAATATGTGTAAACTTGGTTAGGCCATGATTCCCAGTACTGCGCGGTTGTCCTCCATTTTGTGATTGTAATTTTATGTAAAGAGGATTAGGGTGGGGTTGTAACACCCCTACTATGGCCACATCCCTGATTCAAGGTAAAGGGAGTTTTCCTGGAGTGTGGCTTGAGTGTGGCAAGAGATAAAAGGAAAGGGAAGCAAGCAGAGAATGGGGACCTCATACCACAAAGAAAGAAGCACGGAGAGCACAGCATGTCCTTTGGACCTCCAGCCTTCCCCTGGAGCTGATGGCGTAAATTTGGACTTCTAGCCTACTTTACCATGAGAAAATAAATTTCTCTTTGTTAAAGCCATCCACTTGTGATATTTCTATTATAGCAGTACTAGATGACTAAGACAAATATGTAATAGAATTTATCTTTAACTCCTTTTTTCCTGCATAACGTAATCAACAAGATATTGAAAATAATGGGGCAAAGACAATGCCAAGTCTTGGATATAGAGGTGAAGTGGATAGTCCTTAATGAGGGAATTTATGATCTTAGATGTATTTGCGATAGGAAAATCCCAGCTATCGTATAAGTCACACTTAGGATGGCTTGCAAAGAAGAAAGGGATGGCTATGTCATTGCGGTGTCAGAGATGGTTCCATAAAACTTGGTCTTAAAGTATAAACACCGATTCATCAATTCGATGAGCTTGGAAAGAATTGTTCGTGTAGGAACAACAGCACACACTCAGCTACATAGAGTTATGGCAGTGCATAAAGCATCGGTTCATTTTGAAAGGGTGCCATGGTGGAAAGCCTTGAGAGAAGATAAAGAGGTTAGTAAGGAATCAAGCCAAATAGTAGACTGGCATATTGTGAAGGGTGCTGTTTGTAGTGATAAAGTTTTAGGACTTGATTCTGAGCATAGTGATGATAACTTGATAATTGTCAAGCTCATTCTTTCTAATTTCAGAGAAAAGCACATAGAAAGGTTTTTTTTTTTTTTAATGATTAATTTGAGATCCTCTGTAATTGCTTCTAATTTAACCCCTGGCAATTTTTCAAGAATAATTACTATTTGGATCACTATTCAGCAATTCTTACAGCTGACAGAATTTGTTTCAAAATAAGCCTTCAGGGTTCATCCTCAGAGAGAGCTATGGCAAGAGTCTGCTTCATTCTTTGTTTAACATCTATGGAAATCCATGTAAAGTCTTACTGCTATAGAATATTAAGTGTTTACACCGTTATCACTAAGATTCCCTTTTATACTTCTAGTGCTGGGTCGGTATGTATACCTTTCAGAACACAAAAGAAATAACTGTTATTTCCCTGACATGCGGCCTACAGTAAAAATTTTTCTAAGTTTTTAATTTGCAGTAAATGTTAGATGAATGGATTAGAGGGAGTGATGTCACCAGGCTATGGTTCTACTAGCACTCCATTTAATTTTACCTATGCTTCACTACACATCCTAACACCTTAGTACAGTTCCAGTTCCATGGTACTAACTGCTCTGACTCTTGTTAACAAGACAATTTATGCTGAATTACCTACTGGATCTAACCATGAACTTTGTAGCTAAAGGGGCGAATAGTTTTCAAGGGATTCGAATGTCAGTCATTTTCCAGTTTGTAAATCGAGTCCCAAAGATTGCAATATTGATGTCATTGTGATTGCTATCCATGCAAATCCCCATGCCATAGTCAGTACTTGAATACATATAATGTCATTGTGGTGTTGGACAAGGAGAAAGCATTAATGAAAGTCATTCTAGGGTAGCACCACCCTTTGACTACCATTCCTGTGGTGACAGCATTCCTGAAAGAAAAAAAAAAAAAATTTTTTTTTTTTTTTTTAAATAGCCTATCAAAAATAAGACAAAGAGTTGGGGAAACTTCATGGCAAATTTAACTGAGAAATAACTGTTTTCTGCATCAAGAGAATTGCCTCATAAATGTTTTGCAGGATTTAAAAGTCATTCCAAGATTAGTTTCAAAGAACTGACTGCAAACGACAGTTCCCAAATGTGTTTTTTTCCTTCTTCTTTTTTTTCTCCCTGTCATTGCCGACTCAGAGCATTACAAAAACCTAACACAGAAAGGACTACTCCTGTGAGATGTGAAAATAATTATATGTTCTGCCTGAACTGACAGGCAGAGAAACATCCTGCCTCAAATTCTGCAAAGCATGTCAATTTCAAGTTTGCATGTTTTCTGTTTCTACCACTCACCAGTTGGAGAGGCAGTGATTGGAAAACAAAAGCATTATTCCTATGGCAAGGAACCTTGAAAATGGGATAGATGACATATTTCTCCATTTTTAATGCAAAATAAATGAAAAGTGAAATTATTCTTCACTGTAGGTTTTGTGGTAAATAATACAAAGAGTTTTGCAAATCTGAGCCTCACTAATTTTACCATAACAAGTCTAATGCTATTAAGAAGAGAGTATTAAGAACACAAGGAGTCCTAAACCAAAAGCAAAGAAGTTTCCTGAATACAGCCAAATGCTTTGAAGGCCAGAGTAGCAGGGATGGGGGTATGGGGACCATGGTTTCAGGGGACTTCTAGGTCAATTGGCATAATAAAACGTATTAAGAAAATGTTCTGCATCCCACTTTAGAGAGAGGTATCTGGGGTCTTAAATGCTAGCAAGCGGCCGGTCTAAGATGCATCAATTGGTTTCAACCTACCTGGAGCAAAGGAGAATGAAGAACACCAAAGGCATATGATAAAGAGGAGCCCAAGGGAATGCAAAGGCCACATAAACCAAAGACTCCACCAGCCTGAGACCAGAACTAGATGGAGCCCGGCTACCACCCATCAATGCCCTGACGAGGAACACAACAGAGAATCCCTGATGGAGCAGGAGAACAGTGGAATGCAGATCTCAAATTCCTGTGAAAAGACCAGTCTTAATGGTCTGAGACTGGAGGGACCCTGATGGTCATGGTCCCTGGACCCTTTTTTAGCCTAGACTGGAACCATTCCTGAAGCCAACTCTACAGACAGAGATTGGACTGGACTGTAAAACAATGATGCTGGTGATGAGTGAGCTTCCTGGCTCAAGTGGACACTTGAGTCCATGTGGGCAACTCTGGTCTGGTGGCGAGATGAGAAGGAAGAGGGGGACAGGAGCTGGTTCAATGGACATGGGGAATATAGGGTGGAGAGCAGGAATGTGCTGTTTCATTAGGAGGGGAGCAGCTGGATGTTCGTAGCAAGGTGTGTATAACTTTTTGTATGAGAGACTGACTTGATTTGTAAACTTTCACCTAAAGCACAACTAAAAAAAAAAAAAAAAGGAATACAAGGAGTCCTGGTTGCCCAGTGGTTAAGCGCTGAGCTTCTAACTGAAAGCTTGGCAGTTAGAATCCACCAGCCACTCCATGGGAGAAAGTTGTGGTAGACTGCTTCCATAAAGGTTACAGCTTTGGAAACACCATGGGGCAATTCTACTCTGTCCTATAGGGTCATTATGAGTCAGAATCAACTGAATGGCAGTGGGTTTTTTTTTTTTTTTTGGTTTATTAAGAATGTGTATTTATGGAGTTAATGTCATTCAGAAAAAAAATGACTCTAGAGTGGGATTGCACAAAATGAATCTATTTTTTCATTGATTTCAATTTTAATTTCTCATTTAGAAGAAATGTCCAGTAAAGTGAACTGGGAATATTTGAAAATAAATGAGATTTTATCGATTGTTGAATGCCATAATACCAGCAGTGATTTTGCAAAATTTCCATAATTTTGCAACATTCTAGCATCTCATTCTCTTATGCTAACAGTTCCCAGGCCCATACGCTATGGTCACCATGTCTAATACTCAAAGACTTCTTTGACATCAATCTGAAATCAACTCCCACAATTTTTTTTTTTAAACAAAGTCTTGTACAGCTTAATTACCACTTAAGTTAAAAAAGAAAAAAAAAGGACTTTAGCAAAAAGTTATGTCCTTTGGAATGGGTTGAGAATGTATTGATATATTTGATTTTTTAATGACACTTCTCAGATGGTAGCAGAAATATATGTTTTCTACAGAAAAAATGAGAAAAACTCAGAAGGGCATTAAAAAATCCCTCTAATAAAGCCTCTACCCATATATAGCCACTTATTAATACTTTTCACATCTTCTTATAGTCTTTTAGAAAACATGATGTACAGTTTGTACAGCTTAACACCATATTTTTACACAAATAATGCAAGCCTTCTACATTTGTTTGCCAACTGCACCCTCACCTGAGAGGTATTTGTGTAAAAATACCATATTAGGTATTATTTTATAGAAATATTTTGTATGTCACTTTTTTCCATTAATAATTTTTTGAACTTTTCACATCTTATATTACTAACTAGATATAAATATATAAATAATGATTATCATATCACAGGAATGAGCTATAGGAAGACCCTCAAGGAGATGGACTGACACAGTGGCTGCCACAATAGGTTTATGCATAACAGTGACCGTGAGGATGGGTCAGGATGGGGCAGCATTTCGTACTGTTGTACATATACGCTCATTATGAGTTCTAACCAATTCAACAGCACCTAACAACAACAACAACTTGGTCAATTTTTTTTTTTAGTTTCAAATGTTTTAATTTTTACATTATCAAATTATTATTAGCATATGGGTAATACAAATGGGAAACCCTGGTGGCATAGTGGTTAAAAGCTACGACTGCTAACCAAAAGGTCTGCAGTTCAAATTCACCAGGCACTTATTTGAAACCCTAAGGGGCAGTTCTACTCTGTCCTATATGGTCCCTATGAGTTGCTACGGGTTTAATACAAATGACTCCAGATTTCCTATTAATATTAGAAAAAAATGAATAACTAAGAATAAAAACACCCTAGTAACAATCCCAAAAATTTGTATCCCAAAAAGTGACAGGGCCTTACTCTACATCTGTGTTTATTCTTGGGGTTCTTACAATGACATGTTTTCTCATACTCTGAATTCTTTTCCCTCTATACTCTCAATCTCACTGATATCTTGTCTTCAGTAACTGACCTTTTCCCCTCCACCCATCTTCTCATACCTAAAGAAAGTAGTCCCATTCCTTCAATTCTCCACGGCATCAGCAGCATGAGATTGGTCTACGTAGGTGATTTTTGTTACAGCAGTATGGAAATGGAGGAGCATTACAGAATGGAGAGCAAGTTACTTAAATTTGAATATCATACATTGCTACAACAAAAACTCTTCCAAGAGAGATTTGTTCATTCTCCTGGCAGTCCATGGCATATTCAAAAGTTTTTGCCAACGCAGTAATTCAAAAGCAACAATTTTCCTTCAGTCTTCCTTATTCTCATGGACTTGCTCTGATTTTCTTCAGTTTCAGCTTGAACTTGCATATGAGCAATTGATGGTCTGTTCCACAGTCGGCCCCTGGCCTTGTTCTGACTGATGATACTGAGCTTTTCCATTGTCTCTTTCCACACATGTAGTCAATTTGATTTTGGTGGGTTCCATCTGGCGAGGTCCTTGTGTATAGTCGCCATTTATGTTGGTGAAAGAAGGTATTTGCAATGAAGAAGTTGTTGGTCTTGCAAAATTCCATCATTCGATCTTCAGCATTGTTTCTATCACCAAGGCCATATTTTCCAACTATTGATCTTTCTTCTTTTTTTCCAATTTTTGTATTCCAATCGCCAGTAATTATGAATGAATCTTGATTGCATGTTTGATCAATTTCAGAATGCAGCAGCTAATAAAAATCTTCTTTCTTCATCTTTGGTCCTAGTGGTTGGTGCATAAATTTGAATAATAGTCATATTAACTGGTCTTCCTTATAGGTGTATGGACATTATCCTATCACTGACAACACTGTACTTCAGGATAGATCTTGAAATGTTCTTTTTAACAATGAATGCAATACCATTCCTCTTCGAGTTGTCATTCTCAGCATAATAGATTATATGATTGTCCAATTTGAAATGGCCAATACCAGTCCATTTCAGCTCACTAATGCCTAGGATATTGATGTTTATGTGTTCCACTTCATTTTTGATGATTTCCAATTTCCCTACATTCATAGGCAAGTTTAAGTTGAAACTGAAGAAAACCAGAATAAGTCCACGAGAGCCAAAACATGACCTTGAGTATATCTCACCTGAATTTAGAAACCATCTGAAGAATAGATTTGATGCATTGAACACTAGTGACCGAAGACCAGACGAGTTGTGGAATGACATCAAGGACATCATCCATGAAGAAAGCAAGAGGTCACTGAAAAGAAAGGAAAGAAAGAAAAGACCAAGATGGATGTCAGAGGAGACTCTGAAACTTGCTCTTGAGCATCAAGCAGCTAAAGCAAAAGGAAGAATTGATGAAGTAAAAGAACTGAACAGAAGATTTCAAAGGGCGGCTCGAGAAGACAAAGTGAAGTATTATAATGACATGTGCAAAGAGCTGGAGATGGAAAACCAAAAGGGAAGAACACGCTCAGCATTTCTCAAGCTGAAAGAACTGAAGAAAAAATTCAAGCCTCGAGTCACAATAGTGAAGAACTCCATGGGGAAAATATTAAACGACACAGGAAGCATCAAAAGAAGATGAAAGGAATACACAGAGTCATTATACCAAAAAGAATTAGTCGATATTCAACCATCTCAAGAGGTGACATATGATCAGGAACTGATGGTACTGAAGGAAGAAGTTCAAGCTGCTCTAAGAAAAAAAGGGCATTGGCAAAAAACAAGGCTCCAGGAATTGATGGAATGTCAATTGAGATGTTTCAACAAACAGATGCAGCACTGGAGGTGCTCACTCGTCTATGCCAAGAAATATGGAAGACAGCTTCCTGGCCAACTGACTGGAAGAGATCCATATTTATGCCTATTCCCAAGAAAGGTGGTCTAACTGAATATGGAAATTACAGAATGATATCATTAATATCACACACAAGCAAAACTTTGCTGAAGATCATTCAAAAATGGCTACAGCAGTATATCGACAGGGAACTGCCAGAAATTCAGGCCAGTTTCAGAAGAGAATGTGGAACCAGGGATATCGTTGCTGATGTCGGATGGATCCTGGCTGAAAGCAGAGAATACCAGAAGGATGTTTACCTGTGTTTTATTGACTATGCAAAGGCATTTGACTGTGTGGATCATAACAAACTATGGATAACACTGCGAAGAATGGGAATTCCAGAACACTTAATTGTGCTCATGAGGAACCTTTACATAGATCAGGAGGCAGTTGTTCAGACAGAACAAGGGGATACTGATTGGTTTAAAGTCAGGGAAGGTGTGTGTCAGGGTTGTATCCTTTCATCATACCTATTCAATCTGTATGCTGAACAAATAATACGAGAAGCTAGACTATATGAAGAAGAACGGGGCATCAGGATTGAAGGAAGACTCATTAACAATCTGCGTTATGCAGATGACACAACCTTGCTTGCTAAAAGTGAAGAGGACTTGAAGCACTAACTAATGAAGATCCAAGACCACAGCCTTCAGTATGGATTACACCTCAACAGAAAGAAAATAAAAATCCTCACAAATGGACCCATGAGCAACACCATGATAAATGGAGAAAAGTTTGAAGTTCTCAAGAATTTCATTTTACTTGGATCCACAATCAATAGCCATGGAAGCAGCAGTCAAGAAATCAAAAGAGGAGGCGGGGCCAAGATGGCGGACTAGGTGGACGCTACCGCGGATCCCTCTTGCAACAAAGACTCGGAAAAACAAGTGAATCGATCACATACATAACAATCTACGAACTCTGAACAACAAACACAGACTTAGAGACGGAGAACGAACAGATACGGGCAGACAGCGATCGTTTTCAGAACTAGGAGCCAGCGTACCAGGCAGGTGACCTTTGGAGCCCGATCTGGGGCGGAGCCCAATCTGGGGCAGAGCCCAGGGGGGCAGACGGCACAGACAAGGGGCCCAGCCCTACCCCCCGAACTCATCCCGGGAGGGAGCCTAGCTGGTTGACACGGGTGGCGTAGCGGCGCAGCGGCGCAGCTGGTAGGAGAAGCACCCAGGAGGCAGTGACTGATCTTGGAGCCGGGAGAGCAGCGTCCCAGCCAGGGTGCCGTCCCGCCGGGAGTTTGGCGGGAAGCGGGCATGGCGCGAGCGTGGGGATCAGCTATATTTCCCTAAAGTGACCCCGGGGGTGGGCCCAGACGTTCGCGCGGGCGACGCCCACCCAGTTCGCGAGAGCGGTGCGGCGCACCGGAGGGAGAAGTCCCCAGGAGGAAGTGACTGGTCTCGGAGCAGGGAGAGCAGCGTCCCAGCCAGGAGCCGTCCCGCTGGGATTGCGGCAGGCGCGGGCGGGGCGTGAGCACGGGGACCAGTTACATTTCCCTGAATTGACCCCGGGGGCGGGCCCAGCCGTTCGTGCGGGCACGTCCACCCAGTTCGCGCAAGCGGAGCAGCGCGCCGGAGGAAGAAGTCCCCGAGAGGAAGTGACTGGTCTTGGAACGGGGAGAGCAGCGTCCCAGCCAGGGAGCCATCCCGCTGGTATTTAGGCAGGCGCGGGCAGGGCGTGAATGCGGGAATCAGCTCTATATTCTGAGGTGCTACACTCCTAGCTCTCTGATTCCTCCCCCACCCTCCCCAGGCAGCTCCATTAACATCCGAATACCCTGAGCCAGAGGGAGAATTCAGATAGGGATCTGACAGCATTTTTTTTAGCTGATTACCTGGAAAAACTAGTGATGGCTCGGAGACAGCAGTCCATATCAAACCACATAAAGAAACAGACCATGACAGCTTCTCCAACCCCCCAAACAAAAGAATCAAAATCTTTCCCAAATGAAGATAAAATCCAGCAATTATCAGATACAGAATATAAAAAACTAATTTACAGAATGCTTCAAGACATCACAAATGAAATTAGGCTAACTGCAGAAAAAGCCAAGGAACACATTGATAAAACTGTTGAAGAACTCAAAAAGATTATTCAAGAAGATAGTGGAAAAATTAATAAGTTGCAAGAATCCATAGAGAGACAGCATGTAGAAATCCAAGAGATTAATAAAATTACAGAATTAGACAACGCAATAGGAAGTCAGAGGAGTAGACTCGAGCAATTAGAATGTAGACTGGGACATCTGGAGGACCAGGGAATTAACACCAACATAGCTGAAAAAAAATCAGATAAAAGAATTAAAAAAAATGAAGAAACCCTAAGAATCATGTGGGACTCTATCAAGAAGGATAACTTGCGAGTGATTGGAGTCCCAGAATAGGGAGGGGGGACAGAAAACACAGAGAAAATAGTTGAAGAACTCCTGACACAAAACTTCCCTGACATCATGAAAGACGAAAGGATATCTATCCAAGATGCTCATCGAACCCCATTTAAGATTGATCCAAAAAGAAAAACACCAAGACATATTATCATCAAACTTGCCAGAACCAAAGACAAACAGAAAATTTTAAAAGCAGCCAGGGAGAAAAGAAAGGTTTCTTTCAAGGGAGAATCAATAAGTTCAGACTACTCAGCAGAAACCATGCAGGCAAGAAGGGAATGGGACGACGTATATAGAGCACTGAAGGAGAAAAACTGCCAACCAAGGATCATATATCCAGCGAAACCTTCTCTGAAATATGAAGGCGAAATTAAGATATTTACAGATAAACACAAGTTTAGAGAATTTGCAAAAACTAAACCAAGACTGCAAGAAATGCTAAAGGAGATTGTTTGGCCTGATGACCAATAATATCAGGTACCAGCACAATACAAGGTCACAAAACAGAACGTCCTGATATCAACGCAACTCAAATAGGGAAAGCACAAAAACAAACAAATTAAGATTAATTCTAAAAAATAAATAAATAAACAAAATACACATAACAGGGAATCATGGAAATCAATAGATAAACGATCACAATAATCAAAAAGAGGGACTAAATATAGGAGGCATTGAACTGCCAGATGGAGAGTGATACAAGGCGATATAGAACGATACAAGTTAGGTTTTTACTTAGAAAAATAGGGGTAAATAACAAGGTAACCACAAAAAGGAATATCAATTCCATAACTCAAGAAAAAAGCCAAGAAAAATGTAACGACTCAACTAACATAAAGTTAAACATTATGAAAATGAGGATCTCACAATCTACTAAGAAAACCGTCTCAGCACAAAAAAGTATGTGGAAAAATGAAATGGCCAACAACACACATGAAAAGGCATCAAAATGACAGCGCTAAAAACTTATTTATCTATAATTACGCTGAATGTAAATGGACTAAATGCACCAATAAAGAGACAGAGAGTCACGGACTGGAGAAAGAAACACGATCCATCTACATGCTGCCTACAAGAGACACACCTTAGACTTAGAGACACAAACAAACTAAAACTCAAAGGATGGAAAAAAGTATATCAAGCAAACAATAAGCAAAAAAGAAGAGGAGTAGCAATATTAATTTCTGACAAAATAGACTTTAGACTTAAATCCACCACAAAGGATAAAGAAGGACACTATATAATGATAAAAGGGACAATTGATCAGGAAGACATAACCATATTAAATATTTATGCACCCAATGACAGGGCTGCAAGATACATAAATCAAATTTTAACAGAATTGAAAAGTGACATAGACACCTCCACATTTATAGTAGGAGACTTCAATACACCACTTTCGGAGGACAGGACATCCAGTAAGAAGCTCAATAGAGACACGGAAGACCTCCTTACAACAATCAACCAACTTGACCTCATTGACTTATACAGAACCCTCCACCCAACTGCTGCAAAATATACTTTTTTTTCTAGTGCACATGGAACATTCTCTAGAATAGACCACATATTAGGTCATAAAACAAATCTTTGCAGAATCCAAAACATCGAAATATTACAAAGCATCTTCTTAGACCACAAGGCAATGAAGCTAGAAATCAATAACAGAAAAACTAGGGAAAAGAAATCAAATACTTGGAAAATGAACAATACCCTCCTGATAAAAGACTGGGTTATAGAAGACATCAAGGAGGGAATAAGGAAATTCTTAGAAAGCAACGAGAATGAAAATACTTCCTATCAAAACCTCTGGGACACAGCAAAAGCAGTGCTCAGAGGCCAATTTATATCGATAAATGCACACATACAAAAAGAAGAAAGAGCCAAAATCAGAGAAGTGTCCCGACAACTTGAACAAATAGAAAGTGAGCAACAAAAGAACCCATCAGGCACCAGAAGAAAACAAATAGTAAAAATTAGAGCTGAACTAAATGAATTAGAGAACAGAAAAACAATTGAAAGAATTAACAAAGCCAAAAGCTGGTTCTTTGAAAACATTAACAAAATTGATAAAGCATTGGCTAGACCGACTAAAGAAAAACAGGAAAGGAAACAAATAACCCGAATAAGAAATGAGAAGGACCACATCACAACAGAGCCAAATGAAATTAAAAGAATCATTTTAGATTACTACGAAAAATTGTACTCTAACAAATTTGAAAACCTAGAAGAAATGGATAAATTCTTGGAAAAATACTACCTACCTAAACTAACACATTGAGAAGTAGAACAACTAAATAGACCCATAACAAAAAAAGAGATTGAAACAGTAATCAAAAAACTTCCAACAAAAAAAGTCCTGGCCCAGACGGCTTCACTGCAGAGTTCTACCAAACCCTCAGAGAAGACTTAACACCACTACTACTGAAGGTATTTCAAAGCATAGAAAATGACAGAATACTACCCAAGTCGTTCTATGAAGCCACCATCTCCCTGATACCAAAACCAGGTAAAGACATTACAAAAAAAAAGAAAATTATAGACCTATATCCCTCATGAACATAGATGCAAAAATCCTCAACAAAATTCTAGCCAATAGAATCCAATAACACATCAAAAAAATAATTCACCCTGATCAAGTGGGATTTATACCAGGTATGCAAGGCTGGTTTAATATCAGAAAAACCATTAATGTAATCCATCACATAAATAAAACGAAAGATAAAAACCACATGATCTTATCAATAGATGCACAAAAGGCATTTGACAAAGTTCAACACCCATTTATGATAAAAACTCTTACCAAAATAGGAATTGAAGGAAAATTCCTCAACATAATAAAGGGCATCTATGCAAAGCCAACAGCCAATATCACTCTAAATGGACAGAACCTGAAAGCATTTCCCTTGAGAACGGGAACCAGACAAGGATGCCCTTTATCACCACTCTTATTCAACATCGTACTTTAAGTCCTAGCCAGGGCAATTAGGCTAGACAAAGAAATAAAAGGTATCCAGATTGGCAAGGAGGAAGTAAAGTTATCACTATCTGCAGATGACATGATCGTATACATGGAAAACCCTAAGGAATCCTCCAGAAAACTACTGAAACTAATAGAAGAGTTTGGAAGAGTGTCAGGTTATCAAATAAACATACAAAAATCACTTGGATTCCTCTACATCAACAAAAAGAACACCGAAGAGGAAATAACCAAATCAATACCATTCACAGTAGCCCCCAAGAAGATAAAATACTTAGGAATAAATCTTACCAAGGATGTAAAAACTTATACAAAGAAAACTATAAAACTCTGCTACAAGAAATTCAAAAGGACATACTTAAGTGGAAAAACATACCCTGCTCATGGATAGGAAGACTTAACATAGTAAAAATGTCTATTCTACCAAAAGCCATCTATACATTTAATGCACTTCCAATCCAAATACCAATGTCATATTTTAAGGGGATAGAGAAACAAATCACTAATTTCATATGGAAGGGAAAGAACCCCCAGATAAGCAAAGCATTACTGAAAAAGAAGAAGAAAGTGGGAGGCCTCACTCTACCTGATTTCAGAACCTATTATACAGCTACAGTAGTCAAAACAGCCTGGTACTGGTACAACAACAGGCATATAGACCAATGGAACATAATTGAGAACCCAGATATAAATCCAACCATGTATGAGCAGCTGATATTTGACAAAGGATCAGTGTCAGTCAATTGGGGAAATGATAGTCTTTTTAACAAATGGTGCTGGCATAACTGGATATCCATTTGCAAAAGAATGAAACAGGACCCATAGCTCACACCATGCACAAAAAGTAACTCCAAGTGGATCAAAGACCTAAACATAAAGACTAAAACGATAAAGATCATGGAAGAAACAATAGGGACAACCTTAGGAGCCCTAATACAGGGCATAAATAGAATACAAAACATTACCAAAAATGATGAAGAGAAACCAGATAACTGGGAGCTCCTAAAAATCAAACACCTATGCTCATCTAAAGACTTCACCAAAAGAGTAAAAAGACCACCTACAGACTGGGAAAGAATATTCAGCTATGACATCTCAGACCAGCGCCTGATCTCTAAAATCTACATGATTCTGTCAAAACTCAACCACAAAAAGACAAACAACCCAATCAAGAAGTGGGCAAAGGATATGAACACACATTTCACTAAAGAAGATATTCAGGCAGCCAACAGACACATGAGAAAATGCTCCCGATCATTAGCCATTAGAGAAATGCAAATTAAAACTACGATGAGATTCCATCTCACACCAACTAGACCGGCATTAATCCAAAAAACACAAAATAATAAATGTTGGAGAGGCTGCGGAGAGATTGGAACTCTCATACGCTGCTTGTGGGATTGTGAAATGGTACAACCACTTTGGAAATCTAGCTGGTGTTATCTTAAACAGTTAGAAATAGAACTACCATACAACCCAGAAATCCCACTCCTCGGAATATACCCTAGAGATACAAGAGCCTTCACACAAACAGATATATGCACACCGATGTTTATTGCAGCTCTGTTCACAATAGCAAAAAGCTGGAAGCAACCAAGGTGTCCATCAATGGATGAATGGTTAAATAAATTGTGGTATATTCACACAATGGAATACTACGCATCGATAAAGAACAGTGACGAATCTCTGAAACATTTCATAACATGGAGGAATCTGGAAGGCATTATGCTGAGCGAAATGAGTCAGAGGCAAAAGGACAAATATTGTATAAGACCACTATTATAAGATCTTGAGAAACAGAAAAAATGGAGAAGAACACATACTTTTGTGGTTACAAAGGGGGGAGCGAGGGAGGGAGGGAGAGGGCTTTTTATTGATCAGTTAGTAGATAAGAACTGATTTGGGTGAAGGGAAAGACAACACTCAATACAAGGAAGGTCAGTCTAATTGGACTGGACTAAAAGCAAAGAGGTTTCCGGGATAAAATGAAAGCATCAAAGGTCAGCGGAGCAGGGGCTGGGGTCTGGGGAACATGGTTTGAGGGGACTTCTAAGTCAATGGGCAAAACAATTCTATTATGAAAACATTCTGCATCCCACTTTGAAATGTGGCGTCTGGGGTCCTAAATGCCAACAAGCGGCCATCTAAGATACATCAATTGGTCTCAACCCACCTGGAGCAAAGGCAAAGGAAGAACACCAAGGTCACACGACAACTAAGAACCCAAGAGACAGAAAGGGCCACATGAACCAGAGACCTACATTATCCTGAGACCAGAAGAACTAGTTGGTGCCCGGCCACAATCGATGTCTGCCCTGTCAGGGAGCACAACAGACAACTCCTGAGGGAGCAGGAGACCAATGGGATACAGACCCCAAATTCTCATAAAAAGACCATACTTAATGGTATGACTGCGACTAGAGGAATCCCAGAGGCAATGCTCCCCAGACCTTCTGATGGCACAGGACAGGAACCATCCCCGAAGACAACTCATCAGGCATGAAAAGGACTGGTCAGCGGGGGGGAGAGAGATGCTGATGAAGAGTGAGCTAATTAAATCAGGTGGACACTTGAGAGTGTGTTGGCAACTCTTGACTGGAGGGGGGATGGGAAGATAGAGAGAGAGGGAAGACGGCAAAATTGTCACCAAATGAGAGACTGAAAGGGCTGACTCAATAGGGGGAGAGCAAGTGGGAGAAGGGAGTAAGATGTATGTAAACTTACATGTGACAGACTGATTGAAATGGTAAATGTTCACTTGAAGCTTAATAAAAATTAATTAAAAAAAAAAAAAGAAATCAAAAGACACATTGCATTGGGCAAATCTGCTGCAAAGGACCTCTTCAAAGTGTTGAAGAGTGAAGATTCACCCTGAAGATTAAGGTGCATCTGACCCAAGCCATGGTATTTTCAGTCACATCATTTGCATGTGAAAGCTGGACAATGAATAAGGAAGACCGAAGAAGAGTTGATGCCTTTGAATTGTGGTGTTGGCGAAGAATTTGGACTGCCAAAAGAATGAACAAATCTGTCTTGGAAGAAGTGCGGCCAGAATGCTCCTTAGAGGCAAGGGTGGTGAGACTGTGTCTTACGTACTTTGGGTATGTTGTCAGGAGGGATCAGTCCCTGGAGAAAGACATCATGCCTGGCAGAGTACAGGGTCAGCAGAAAAGAAGAAGACCCTCAAAGAGGTGGATTGACACAGTGGCTGCAACAATGAGCTCAAGCATAACAATGATTGTAAGGATGGCACAGGACAGGGCAGTGTTTCATTCTGTTGTGCATAGCGTCAGTATGAGTCGGAACGGACTCGAAGGCACCTAACAACAACAGCTTTCATATTCATTGTCCAGCTTACACATGAATATAAGGTGATTGCAAATACCATAAGGCTTGGGCTAGGCTCATCTTTGTCCTCAAAGTGTCTTTGCTTTTTAACACTTTAAAGAGGTTTTTTGCAGCAGATTTGCCCAATGCAATATGTCCTTTGATTTCTTGACTGCTGCTTGCTTCCATGGTCATTGATTGTGGAACCAAGCAAAATCCTTGACAACTTCAATATTTTCTCCATTTATCAAGATGCTGCTTATTGGTTCAGTTGTGAGGACTTTTGCTTTCTTTATATTGAGGTGTAAGCCATACTGCAGGCTCTAGTCTTTGATCTTCATCAGTAAATGCTTCAAGTCCTCTTCACTTCCAGCAAGCAAGGTTGTGTCATCTGCATAGCACAGGTTGTTAAGGAGTCTCACTCCATTCTGATGTAGCATTCTTCTTCACATAGTCCAGCTTCTCAGATTATTTGCTCAGCATTCAGATTGAATAGTATGGTAAAAGAATACAACCATCATCCATACCTTTCCTGATTTTTATCCATGCAGTATCCCCTTGTTTTGTTCAAACAACTGCCTCTTGGTCTGTGTACATGTTCCATATGAGCAAAATTAAGTGTTCTGAAATTCCCATTATTCTCAGTGCTATCCATAATTTGTTATGATCCACACAGTCAAATGCCTTTGCAGAGTCAATAATACACAGGTAAATGTCTTTCTGGTATTCTCTGCTTTCAGCCAGGATCCATGTGACATCAGCAATGATACCCCCTTGTTTCATGTCCTTTTCTGAATCTGGCTTAAATTTCTGGTAGTTTCCTGTTGATGACTGCTGCAACCAGTTTTGAATTATCTTCAGCATAATTTTACTTGCTTGTGATATTAATGATATTGTTTGATAAATTCCATGTTTCTTTGGATCGACTTTGTTTGGTACGGACACGAATGTACATCTCGTCTAATCTCATGGTGAGATAGTCGCCCTTCAAATTTCTTGGCATAGAGGAATGAGCACTCCAGATTTGCATGCATTTGTTGAAACATTTACATTATTTGTTGAAACATCTGAATTGGTATTCCATCAATTCTCGGAGCCTTATTTTTCAGTAATGCCTTCAGTGCAGCTCGGGCTTCTTCCTCAGTACAACTGGTTCTTGATCATATGCTACCTCCTGTGGTCACTACGAGTCAGAATTAACAGCAACGGGTTTGTTTGTTTTTGTAAACGGTTGAATGTTGACCAATTATTTTTGGTACATCATGTATCCTTGTTTATCACTCCTGAGTGTTACACAGAAACTTCTCTGAATATATTCAATACATCATAGATGATTTAATTTGAATTAGTATGGAGAAGAGTTTGATTAAAACAGGGTATAAAGACTTAGAATCATTACCCAGCATCATTTATTAGTGAATTTGAAATTATTACAGTATCTAAAGTTGCTCATAAAATATATGTGGTCACATATGTTTTGAGTATGAAAGAATTGAGTTGGACTGTGTGTCTCACTAAATTTAAAATGAGGAACAAGAATTATCTCAATATTATAAATAAGTACTATACATTTATAACCTGTATTATAAATACAAACTTATCTTGACTTGGGCATACTAGAATTTGGACTTCTTAAAATCCAAATACCAGGGAATTGTGTCTCATACCATGAACTTTAGTGGAACATGATTCCAATATTCTGGTTTTTGACTATTTTTGTGTAAATAAAAGAAAATATCAATGTTTCCATGGTGTCACTTTTCTTTGCCTCTATACCTCTTCTTAAATTCATTTCATGCAAAGTACCCTACTTGAGCTTTTAGAATCAAATAGCTATGTTATTACTTTCTCTTTTTTCCTGTCATAGCCCCATCACAGTTCCAAACATACTCATTTACCATTAATATCTTCCCCCTTTCTTAAAATAAATGATAAATTAAAAATACACCTTCTAGTTTTACCTGTCATTTTTATCTTATTGCCAAAAGTTTTATAATATTTTTTTCCTTATTTCACTTGACTTACCTTATGATTCTTCTAGCATCTTTGAAAATACCCAAATTCTTGTCTTGCTATAGATTAATTTTGGAAGTGAGAAGGAAATCTAGTCCACTATGCTCAAAAATCAACCTGAAAAGATCTCATCATAGATGAGAGCAAAGCAAACACTATAGTAACTCTCATTTGGTCATCAGGGAGCAAAATATTTGAAGAAAGATTGAATCATTGAATTGGTCTCCCTCTGCATATCATCTGGGGCTTAAGGAAACCTGATGTGCTTTGCTATTGATTCAGACCTGCAGACCCTATAACCTCATAATCTGGGGGGGTGGGGGGAAGTCTTCAAATGTATAGTATAACAGACAAGTTTTGCCTCTTAAAGGAACAGAAGAAAAGATTTAAACATGCTCTTGAAGGAAAAAAAAAAATGAATATTGTTATGGAGCAATTAGAAGTTCTAGATGTTCCTTTACTACTTTCTGTTGGTAAGTGTAGAAGGGGGAGATTTTGAAGTGTCATACTTCATAGTATTCTATTTAAGGCATATGTCATTTTTAATGGTTTTTAGTTCCTGTTTATTTGAATCAGTGTGAACAGGATTTTTTAATCCAAGAATTTACTTTTCCAAGAAAAATAATGTTAACTTTAAAAAAAAAAGTAGTCTTATTTGCAGAAGGACCAACTGAAATGTGACTTAAAGAATAAATAAATATACAAAGCAGTAAAGTATGTTTAAGAATTATAGTGCTATCCTTACTCTTAAACTATAAGATTATACTACATCAACAATACAATTCACAGACAAAGGATGCAAGTAAGATCAAATTCTTCAACAGTCAACCTTAGGAGTTTGAAATTATATTTCTTATTAAGCCTTTTTAATTTCTGTTCCCAAACAAGCTCCACTTCCCTGAGAGTTATTTTTCTTCATTTCTCTCTCTCTCTCTCTTTTTTTAATATGGAACTTAATAGTACCACTGGAGCACTGGTAGCTCAGTGGTTAAGAGCTCACCTGCTAACCTAAAGGTCGGCAGTTTAAACCCTAGGGGGCAGTTCTACTCTGTCCTATAGGCTTACTATGAGTTGGAATTGACTCAATGGTAACAGGTTTGATTTTGGTTTAGTACCATCACTTCTCTGTATGTCTATTTTACTGTGATGGCTTGCTATGATGCTGGAAGCTACGCCAACAGTATTTTAAATACCACCAGGGTCACCCATGGTGGACAGGTTTCAGCGGTGCTTCCAGACTAAGACAGACTAGGAAGAAAGGTCTGACAATCTACTTCCAAAAATTAGCCAATGAAAACCTTATGGGTCACAACAGAACACTTTTTCAACTCATTGCTTTGGACATATCATCAGGAAGAATCGATTGCTAGAGAAGGACATTATGTTTGATGTAGATGGCCAACAAGGGTATGGGATGGTGAGATGGATTGGCGCTATGTTCAAAATGATGGACTTGAACGTGTTGGTGATTGTGAGGATGATGCAAGACTGGGCAACTTTTTGTTCTGTTGTACATAAGGTTACCGTGATTCATAGTCAACTCCATGGCAGCTTAACAACAATTTTATAGTAATCTTTCAATCTTATTCTTTTATACCAACTTCAAAATTTTGGACGATTTTATCTTGAATATATGTCCCTCATCCAGCCTCCTCTTCCAGTCTGTTACTACCCTCATCAAGCCTTATGCCATCTCAGCAGAATTTCTGAGTGTGGACTCCTATCTCATCTAAATGACTCCTAAGCCATCCCTCATGTTACCTACCGCTAGTCCAGTTTTCTAAAGACATTTTCCAAGTTACCCCCCTGAATTTTAATCTCTGGATCTTTCTGATGTACTATATCATGTGCATATTTCCTTCCTTTCTTTGGATACTCTTCAAAGTCTTGTGCATGCTATGTGTCAGGCACTGCTAAGCAGAGAGAACAAGACATGGCCCCTGCAATTTTTTATTTTATAGTCTAATAGAGAAGATAATCATTGAATGAGTAGTTACAACGGCACTGAGTTTTATAAAGGAGAAGTGGAGCAAGCTGTGTGAATATTTAACAGGAGGCCTTATTATTCTTATTCCACTTTATGTACTATCCCTCCACTACAGCTTTCCCTAGGATAAACATTTCTCTGCAGTCAGGCCTGCTAAGCTGTTTAACATTCACTGAACATGTCAGGCTATTTCATAACTCTGCATCCTGCTAGCCACCCTTGTTCTGCTATATGATTTCCTTAAAAACACAGAGAAGACAATATCCCAGATACAACACCCTCTCCTGCGCTTCCTGGGTATCCTCTACACATTCCTATTTGGTACTCCTGCATTATGTTGTAATTATAGTTTTAGGTATCTGTCTGTCTCATCTCTTGGGTTGTTAATATCTTGGATGCAGGAACCATGTTTTACAAGTGTTTGTACTCTTCCAGCATGTAGCACAGCTCATTTAATTAGTCACTTAATAAATGATGTATTGGATTGCAGTGAATTATACTTTATAGATGGTTTTCTATTCTCTTCCAAATGGATTGGTAGGTAATTGATTTTTTAAAAAATGACTGTAACCCATACTTCCTATGGTTCTGCCCTAGTGAACCAAGCACACATCCACACGTACCCTATTCTTCACCTACCCTGAATTTCTTTTACCTGTCAAGCCCTTTCTTGTTCCCACACTGTTTACTTCACGTATTTGTATTGTTTTGTACTTCTCAAACTGGTTTGTGTATTCCTGCAATTTTGAAAGTACTCTGCTGTACATAACCATTGAATAAAGTAACCAAAAGAACATAATTCAACATCTTAGAGGGTCAGTTCGTCTCCAGCATTCAGAAGACAAACGAGTAATTTAACATGTAAATAATTTCAAATATTTTTAAAACAGCTACAGATATGTCATATAGAATAATACAACTGTATATCATTTCCAAGGTGGAACATGTGACTTCCATAACATTTCAAACTTTCAGGGAGCAATCTGAGCTAAACGTACACATTTCTGCATGTTTGGGCAATGGTAGAAGCATGTAAAGAGCTCCAAAATTTAATGGAATGAATATAGGCTCTGAAGGTGTTTAGATCTTGGTATAAATCAAGGATCTCTTTCTTACTAGCTGTGAGACCTCAGAAAATTAATTCACGTCTCTGAACTTTATTTTCTCCATCTTTAAAATGGTGATAACAATCACTTAGCAGGTTACCCTGAGTATTAAATGGGATAATGAATGTAAAGTGCCCGGCAAATAATAGACAAAGTATGGATGAGTCTCAACAAATGATTTATAAAGAATGCCAAAGTATCATGTAATAAAATGAAGATTATGCTGTTTTCAATAATACAATTATTTCCAAGTTAGAACATTACATTTTAGGGTTTTCTTTGGGCATAATATTAAGACAGTTAGCGAAGGAGACAAATATGTTATGAAGAGTCCACATCGAGGTATAAGTTCAAGCTCAGTTTTAATTTGACTAAAAAAGACTGCCATCTGGTCGGTGTCCAAGGTCTCTGAGAAATGAGCTGGAGGCTTCAGTCCAATGCTTAAGGGACACAAATACCCATAATAGGATAAATCAGAAGCAGCCACCAGATTTAGCACTCTTGTCAAATGTTTTAGTGGAAAGGCCAAGGTTCAAGTAGCATAGAACAAAATTCTTCTCTCACATTAAGTGCTTGTCTCTTAAGCAAGACCTTTGACAGGATTTCAGTTCCTCCAAAAATAGTGCAAATCTTTCTGCACATACATGTTGAGTGATCAAACTGGTAAAAAAAACAAAATTAGATAGCTTTTTAAGGCAAAGAGACATTGTTCTGCCTTGCCATTTTAGATTAAAATTAATAATCCATATGATTTAATCAACCCACCCCACAAGGAAAAAAAACAACTGGCTATCATGCCAAAATTATTCAATATAATATGTATGAAAATGTAATGTATTTTTTAATGTAGAGAACTTTCCATTGTATTTTCACACTTTAAAACAGATACCTTAGTACTTTCAATTTATTAGTTGTTTCACCATTTTTTTCCTCCTGCAGTCTCTTCTGAATTTGCATGATTTTGGAAAGGCAATTATACATTCATTTGAAACCATATTTAATCCTGGTATCATTGCTTCCAATATAATGGAGAGAAGCCATTGTCTTTACTGCTTCTTAGTAGGAATCATAAAAAAATCACCTTAAACACAGAGGTATGATATGAAGTAAAATTGTTCTTTGATTGAGTTCATTTCTTGAACATGCATTTAAAGTGGGGACTTCATCATACATGACAATGACATCCACTGGTGATGTGCAGTGAATGGATATCCCTGCAGTCACTTTACCAACTGAACTATAACTGCAAGTGCAGCCCATTAACTACAAGGACTTAAATTCCTTCTCTCTCCGGTCTTTTATTAAACAAACATTAAAGAAAATCATTGCCAGAAAAGAATCCTTCGTCATTCATTTGGACATATTCTGAACCAGGTTTTATGAACCGGGTTGAGGAAAGGACACTTCTGGGTAGAATGATTTGGGTATATATATATATATATAATCTCAATGAAGCCAGAAATATGTTTATCTTTTCCAAGATAAAAGGATGTTTTGGCATATTTGTTTGCTTTCAAAATGTTACAAATATATTTCACAGAGGATCTTTGTGTCAATACCCCATATTTCACAACGCAGCTCCGTAAGTAGCTAAGATTGGCTTTTAAAGTTCATGTTTATGTTGTTAGGTGCCACCCAGTCAGTTCCAACTCAGAGACCTTACATACAATGGAGGAAAATGCTGCCTGGACCTACATCATCCTCACAATCCTTGCTATATTTGAGCCCACATTTGAGTCACTGTGTCAACACATCTCAGCCAGGGTCTTCCTCTTATGTGCTGACCCTCTACCTTACCTTAAGTAAGTGAGTCCTCTTTGCTTTCAGCAAGCAAGGTTGTGTCATTTGCATATCATGCGTTGTTAATGAGTCTTCCTCCAATCCTGATGCTGAGTTCTTCCTCATATAGTCCAGTTTCTCGGATTATTTGCTCAGCATACAGATTGAATAAGTATGATGAAAGGATACAACCCTGATGCATACCTTTCCTGCTTTTAAACCTTGGAGTATCCCCTTGTTCTGTTAGAATCACTGCCTCTTGGTCTATGTACAGGTTACTCAGGGGCACGATTAAGTGTTCTGGAATTCCCATCCTTCCAATGTTATCCATGATTTGTTGTGATCCACATACTCAAATGCATTTTCATGGCCAATAGAACTGGTATTCTCTGCTTTCAGCCAAGTTCCATCTGACATTAGTAATGGTATCCCTCTTTCCATGTTCTCTTCTGAATCAGCCTTAAAATTCTGATAATTCCCTGTCGATGTACTGCTTCAACTGATTTTGAATGATATTCTGTTGGATCCTCTTTCTTTGGTATGGGCACAAATATGGGTCTCTTCTGGTTAGTTGGCCAAGTAGTTGTCTTCCAAATTTCCTGGCATAGACTAATGAGCACTGCCAGAGCTGCATCCATTTGTTGAAACATCTCAATTGATATTCTATCAATTCCTGGAGCCTTGTTTTTCACCAATGCCTTCAGTGCAGCTTGGGCTTCATCCTTCCTCAATGGTTCTTCACATATGCTACCTCCTGAAATGGCTGAATGTCAAGCAATTCTTCTTGATACAGTGACTCTGTGTATTCCTTTGATCTTCTTTTGATGCGTCCTGTGTCATTTAATATTTTCCTATAGATTCCTTCAGTATTACAACTCAAGACTTGTTTTTCTAAAGTTCTTTCAGCTTGAGAAATGCCAGGCGTTTTCTTCCCTTTTTTGTTTCCAACTCCACACATCTCTGCACATTTCATAATACTTTACTTTGTATTCTCAAGCCACCATTTGAAGTCTTCTGTTCTCTCTTACTTCATTTTTTTTTCTTTCTGTTTAACTATTCTACATTCAAGAGCCAGCTTCAGAGTCTTTTCTGACATCCATTTTAGTCTTTCTTTCCTGTCTTTTCAATGACCTCTTCCTTTCTTCATGTATAATGTCCTTGATGTCATTTCACAATTCATCTGGTCTTCTGAAGATAGTGTTCAGTACTTCAAATCTATTCTTGAGATGGTCTCCAAATTCAATTGACAAGTACTCAAGGTCATACTTTGGCTCTCATGAGCTCGTTCTAATTTTCTTTAGCTTTAACTTGACCTTTCATATAAGCAGTTGATGGCCTGTGTCACAGTTGGCTCCTGGTCTTGTTCTGACTGATGATATTTAGCTTCCCAATTGCTGCTTTCCACAGATTTAGCCTATTTCATTCCTGTGTATTCCATCTGGTGAGGTCCACATGTACAGTCGTTGTTTATTTTGTTTAAAAAAGATATTTTTAATGAAGAAGTTGTTGATCTTGCAAAATTCTATCACGGGATCTCTGGTGTTGTTTCCATCACCAAGGCCATATTTTCCAACTATCAGACCTTTGTCTTCATTTCCAACTTTAGCATTTAGATCACCAGTAATTATCAATGCATCTTGATTGCATATTTGATCAATTTCAGACTGCAAAAGTTGGTAAAAAACCTTCAATTTTTTCCTCTTTGGCCTTAGGGTTAGTGCATAAATTGAATAATAGCTGTATTGACTGATCGTCCTTACAGGCATACAGATATTATCACTGACGGCATTGTACTTCTGGATAGATCTTGAAATGTCCTTTTTAGCAATGAACGTGATGCCATTCCTCTTCAATTTGTCATTCCCAGCATAGTAGACCATATGTTTGTCTGATTCAAAATGGCCAATAGCTGGTGCATTTTAACTCACTAAAGTCTAGGATACTGATGTTTATGCCTTTCATTTCATTTTTGACGATTTCCAATTTTCCTAGGTTCATACTTTGTATGTTTTATGTTCCTATTGTTAATGGATATTTGCAGCTGTTCCTTCTCATTCTGAGTTCTGACACATCATCAGATGACGGTCTTGAAAGCTTTAGTGCATCCACATCATTAAGGTTGACTCCATTTTGAGGAGGCAGCTCTTCCTCAGTCATCTTTTGAGTGCCATCCAACCTTGGAGGCTGTGTGTTAAAGATGGTTAAATCACAAGGTATATAAGGCACATGGATCTACGAGTCATTGCTTCTAAGACAGCCGTCATGGAGAGTCACTCAACCATTAAGAAACATCCCTATTTTACATCCACAAGGAAGAAGTAAATACTATTGTTTTAGTCTTCTGAGATTTGGAAATTGTCTTTAAGCCTATCCAGACTCAAGTGTATATATAATGCATATCCTCATTTTTAGAAAAAGAAGTTCAAACTGAAACCAATCAATCTTTTCCATAAACCACAATTTATTCCATAAAAGGATATACTTAAAACCAATATTCTTCTCTGAGTATCCTAGCAGTGGATTAAGTTTCCTAAAAGGATGCCATAAGAGGAAGCCTGTATATTTGGATTGACCTGGATTCTCTGAGCCTGTCTCTTTGCAGTTATTTTGGATACTCAGGAGAGAAAAATCAAATCTGAGGGAAATTCTAGATGCCAGGATATATCTCTACAACAGTTTCAGCCAGTGTCTAGAATTAAATCTTCTCATAGCAACTTTTCCTTGATTCTCTTCAGAAGTAGGACTTACTTTTATTGGACTATCATTGGCTGTTATTAGGCAACAAACTCAAGTTCTCAAGATCAAACATATCAAATACAAGGTATATTTTGTTGTTAGCAATTGCTGATGAATATAAGGCTATTTCTTTTTTATTGAATCAACATATCCAAATCATAAACATATTTGACATTTAGATCTCTAATTTTCTATCTTAACATAAAGACATCATTATAAATAGAACTTTTTAAAAAGAAAACTTTCCAGTGCTCCAGAAAAACAGTACCAGTTATTATCCATGTAAACATTGATATTAACTTCATCTGTCTCCAATATTTGTTTCTATATGGCTGTTCCCACATTGTTTAACTTGAGGACACATCTTAACCAGAACTATCAATACTGCTATTGTTTCACCTTTAAAAGCTATATCTCTAGACAGTGTTAATAAGGGAATCTTATCATTTAAAAAAGTACCCAAAAAGTGTTTTTCTACTACCAGCCTCAATCTGTTTCACTTTCTCAAATTCTTGTAACTTTCTCTTTCCTTTGGGGGGAAAAAAATTCACCATATCTAGAATGTATTTTTGCATGTATTAACTCTGTCCATCTTTTCTACTGAAGGGAGACTAACAAAATATTGTTACCTACTAAGGCAATAAATAAAACATAAGCTACAATATAACTCCAAGACCAGAGGAGTTGTGAAATGACATCAAGGACATCATACAAGAAGAAAGCAAGATATCATTTTAAGAAAGAAAAGAACAAAATGGATGTCAGACGAAACTCTGAAACTTGTTCTTGAAACTCAAGTAGCTAAAGCGAATGGAAGAAATGACAAAGTAAAAGAGCTGAAGAAAGAGTTTAAAGGGCAGTTCAAGAAGACAAAGTATTTTAATGAAATGTGCAAAGATCTGGAGTTAGAAAACCCAAGGGAAGAACACAATCAGAATTTCTCAAGCTGAAAGAACTGAAGAAATAATTCAAGCCTCAAGTTACAAGAGTGAAAGACTCTATGGTGAAAATACTGAATGACCCAGGAAGCATGAATAGAAGATAAAAGGAATACACAGAGTCACCTGTACCAAGAAGAATTGGTTGACATTCAACCATTTCAGGAGGTAACATATGATCAAGAACAGATAGTACTAAAGAAAGAAGTCCAAACTGCACTGAAGGCACTGGCAAAAAAAAAAACAAGACTTCAGGAATTGACAGAATACCAATTGAGATGTTTCAACAAATAGATGTAACACTGGAAGTGCTAATTCATCTATGCCAAGAAGTTTGGAAGACAGCTACCTGGTCAACTGACTGGAAGGGATCCATATGTATGCCTATTCCCAAGAAAGGTGATCCAACTGAATGCAGAAATAATCAATGTCATTAATATCGCACATAAGTAAAATTTTGCTAAAAATCATTCAAAATCAGTTGCAGCAGTACATCAACAGGGAACTGCCAGAAACTCAAGCTGGATTTAGAAGAGGAAATGAAACGAGAGATATCATTGCTGATATCAGATGGATCCTGGCTGAAAGCAGAGAATACCAGAAAGATGTGTACCTGTGTTTATTGACTATGCAAAGGCATTCCACTGTGTGGATCATAACAAATTATAGATAACATTGTGAAAAATGGGAATTCCAGAACACTTAATCATAGATCAAGAGGAAGTCATTCGAACAGAACAAGGGGATACTGCATTGTTTAAATTCAGGAAAGGTGAGTGTCAGGGTTGCATCCCTTTACCATACTTATTCAATCTGTATGCTGAACAAAAAATCCAAGAAGCTGGACTGTATGAAGAAGAATGGGACATCAGGGTTGGAGGAAGACTCATTAATAACCTGTGTATACAGACGACACAGCCTTGCTTGATGAAGATGAAGAGAATTTGAAGTACTTATTAAGATTAAAGGCTACAGCCTTCAGTATGGATTATGTCTCAACATAAAGAAAACAGAAATCCTCACAAGTGGACCAATAAGCAACATCTTGATAAATAGAGAATAGATTGATGTTGTTAAGGACTTCATTTTACTTGGATCCACAGTCAACATCCATAGAAGGAGCAGTGGAGAAATCAAAAGACACTTTGTATTGGGCAAATCTGCTCTGAAAGACCTCTTTAAATGTTAAAAAGCCAAGATGTCACTTTAAGGACTAAGGTGTGCCTGACTCAATCCATGGTGTTTTCAACTGCCTCATATGCATGCAAAAGCTGGGCAATGAATAAGGAAGACCCAAGAATTGATGCCTTTAAATTATGATGTTGGCAAAGAACATACCACGGACTGTCACAAGAGCAAACTCATCTTTCTTGGAAGAAGTACAGTCAGAATGCTCCTTAGAAGCAAGGATGGTGAGACTTTGTCTCCTATACTTTGGACATGTTATCAGGAGGGATCAGTCCCTGGAGAAGGACATCATGCTTGTAAAATAGAAGGTCAACAAAGAAGAGGAAGACCTTCAACGAGATAGCTTTGGAGATGAAATGGGTTTATATTTTAATTGAGAAATTATACTGTAATGTACATGCTAGATGATCCTAAAGTGACTTAGGTTTTGACTAAACTGTTAGAGTGAATGTTCAAAATAAAATTGAGTTATAAACTGAGATTTCTATCCTCTATACATCTTTTTTCTTAAATTATGCAAACTTCTAAGAATATGCTAATATTTAGTTTCATTCCCAAGTTTTAGAATGTAGTATTTTATTTTCAGTATTTTAGAAATAATAGGTGTCTTAGTCTTCAAGTGCTGCAATAATAGATATACCACAAGAGGATGGCTTTAACAAGAAGAAATTTATTCTCTCACAGTTTAGGAGGCTAAAAGACCATATTCAGTGTGCCAGCTCCACGAAAGACTTTCTCTCTCTGTGGGCCCTGGGGGAAGGTCTCTGTCGCCAATCTTCCCCTGGACTAGGAACTCCTAGTCCAGGGACCCCGGGTCCAAAGGACACACTTTGCTCCTGCTCTTCTTGGTGGTAATGAGGTCCCTCTCCTCTCTGCTAAATTCTCTGTTTTATATCTCAAAAATGATTGATTCAAAATAAACCTAATCCTGTAGATTGAGTCCTGCCTCATTAACATAACTGCCTCTAATCTTGTCTCATTAACATCACAGAAGTTAGGATTTACAACGCAAGGTATAATCATATGAGATCACACAACGGTGGATAATCACACAATATTGTGAATTATGGCCTAGCCAAGTTGACACACAGTTTTTGGGGACACGATTCAGTCCATAACAATAGGTATATATCTGTATTTTTAATATCTATATATTATATATAACATATTATTTATTATAGTATAATATATATTACATAGGAAAACCTGGTGGCGTAGTGGTTAAATGCTACAGCTGCTAAGCAAAAGGTCAGTAGTTTGAATCCGCCAGGCGCTCCTTGGAAACTCTACAGGGCAGTTCTACTCTGTCCTATAGGGTCGCTGTGAGTCGGAATTGACTCGACCGCAGTGGGTTTATATACTACAAATTTATATACGATATTACATGTACGGTATATAGTATGTTATATAATATATATATAAAATATATATATTTGGTGGCACAAATGGTTTGTATTAGACTACTAACCTAAAGGTTGACAGTTTGAACCCACCCAACCTCTCCATGGAAGAAGGACCTGGTGATCCATTTCCATAAAGATTACAGCCAAGAAAACCTTATGGGGAAATTCTACTCTATACACACAGGATGACCTCAGTCAGAAATGACTCAAAAGCAGCCAGCTTTTTAATTGAGTTTATAGATGTCATGTATATGAATATATATGTAAACGCATACACACATATATATATTCAATCTTTTGAAAATGATTCAAAATTTCTGTTTGTTTTACATCAAGCGTATTTTTTAAAATAGATTCATGGCTCTGTGGTCAAGTGTTTTATTACCACTGTGATTTTGTCCACTGTGTTAAAACAGCTGTGGGATGGTCAAGGAAGCCTAGTAAAGAGGTCCAAGAGTTGCAATGGTCAGTAGTCATTGGATTCCTCATGCTAAGTCTTATACTTACCCAACCTCTCCAACCAAGCCCGTTGCCTTCGAGTCGATTCCAACTTATAGTGACCCTATAGGACAGAGCACAACAGCCCTACAGGGTTTCTAAGCAGCAGCTAGTGGATTCGAACTGCTGGCCTTTGGGTTAGCAGCCAAGCTCTTAACAAGAGTTTACCTTTACATTTTTGTCAATTTCACTCATGTTGTAAATGTTTTTCTGTTTATTTTGCTATTTTATGTGTATTTGACTCTATGCTGTTGTCTCATAAAAGTCTATGCCTGTTATAACCCTAATATGGTTGTTAGTTCGATTTAATAATATAAAATGGAACTTGAAGCTCTGTGTAATTTTTTTTCTTGAAGTATACCTTGTCTGAAAAGAATTTCGTGATCTTGTTTCCCTTTCTCTGCATCTGCCTGCTTTACCAATGCCCAGCAATTATTTCTAAACTTTCTGTGTTGTCTTGGTTTTGTTAAGCCTCTTGTGTAAGCAGCCTTTACTTAGATCTCTATAAAATGTTTTTATTATGTAAATAAGTTATATTAATTTTAGATAAATGGATATGAAAAAACAAAATATATTTATAATTACCCTACACCAGAAGGTAACACTGTTTACATATTGGTATATTCTTTTAGATGTTTTATGTATATGTACTGACTATTATATTAAAAAATGACATCATTTTGGGACAAGTACAGAATTTAATGACCAAAATATTTCACTATTAAAAATAAAACATTATGGTCAATGTTTTATTTAATTTTGGTCACTTATCAGGGTTTTATTGTTATAATATTATTTTTAACTTTTATCAAATGCATTTTTGAAATATACTTTTTTTTCTGGAGATATTATTGGTATGCATTTTTTTTTTGATATATTACTCATTTCTCCTGGTAATACAGTCTATTACCTAATAATGTATTTCATTACCTTAGGCTGTCAGAATTCAGTAGGTCATATGTTTGTGCCTAGAAATCATTTAAATAACAACAATCTTTATATTCAATCATACATTAGTAAAATATGAAAATTGTTATAGACAACCAAACCCATTACTCTTTGGTCTTGTGATTTTACTGTGATTTAAGGAAATATGTGCCCCTTTCCTGCTATATTCCTAGTTATATGGTTTCTTAGCAACAGCATCATATAGTACAACTGATTGCTGACAAAGCTAATAAATTAAAGAGAAATGTACACCTGTGTATAATTAAAGTAGAGATTTGAGGAAAGTTGTGGAGATTAGTGCATGCAATCAATTCAGGTGCTTTAATCATCTCAATTTGTCTACAAAAACTTATGGATAGATTTTTATTTTAATTCTCTCTTGTTAAATTTTCAAAAGAGTAATAAAAAAAGTTGCACCATTTTTGTTGTAAACAATATCATCTGGCAAATAATGACAGAATCACCTGCTGATTTACTACTTAGTGTTGACTCTAAAGCATTATTCAGTGTTTATACAATAGACAAAATCCTGAGATAATGGCTTCATATCCTTCATTACTAGGGCAAGAAATGCTATTTATATCATCTCTAATCCATTCAAGTAAACTGAATGTATATATGGATAAATATTTGAAAATTAAAAGTTAATAAAAAGTACTCACTAAGGAGACTTGGTGGCACAGAGATTAAGAGACAGGCTGCTAACCAAAAGGTCGGCAGTTTGAATCCACCAGCGACTCCTTGGATACCCTATGGGACAGTTCTACTCTGTCCTATAGGGTCACTATGAGTTGGAATCAACTCGTTGGCTGTGTTTTTTGTTTGTTTCATGTTCTAGGGCAGTGGTTCTCAATGGGGAACATTTTCCCCCCTCAGAGGATATTTGGCAATGTACGGAGATATTTTTGGTTGTCACAACTATGAATTGTTGTTGGCATCGAGTGAGTTGAGGCCCAGAATGCGGCTAAACATCCTGTAATGCATAGTACATAGCTCCAAATCAAAGAATTATATCAAAAACCTCAATCTTGTGGACATTAAGAAACCCTATTCTAGGGGTGCAATGATAAATGAGACAGAACTGATTTTCTCCCACATGGAACTTACAACTTACCCAAACACTAAGTTAGTCAACATTAATTCATACAATTTAAAAAAAAAAAAAAATCTGCTGCCTTTGAGTCGATTCCAAGTCATAGCAACCCTATAGAACAAAATAGAACTGCCCCATAGGGTTTCCAAGCAGTGGTTGGTGGATTCAAACTGTCGACCTTTTGGTTAGCAGCAGAATTCTGAACCACTGCACCACCAGGGCTCTGGTCATACAGCACTCACTTATAATATTGATCTATATAATATTGGTCTTATTTGTTAAAATTGTAGTTAAAATTTGTGGTATGAAAGGTTTGAAAAGAGCCCAATAAATAATATTCCTTGCCTTCATATAAGTTTAGGACTAAGATATTAAAAAAAAAAAAAAAAGATATAGAGATGGAGAAAACAATTATCAGCTTTGCTATTGACACGTGTTAAATTGGAGGATTACAGCATAACTATGCAATGACAAGGTGCTTCCTATTAAGTAATTCCAGAATTTGATTTAGTCGGCCACAGACTAAGCTGAGCAACTAAAGGGTTCCTAGAACAGGTACCAAATCTTGTAAAACTGTAGGTCTGAATGATGCTTCCTGCATGTAGCCACTTTCTGAAGATAAAGAAGAAGCTACACCTAGCAGGCTGACGGGATTCTTCTCAAATGTATAATTAGCTAAGTTCCCTGTGGGAAAAACTGAAGGCTGGAATAAGAGAGGGCCCAGAAGGAAAAGTTTCTCCCACTTGGAAACCAGCAGTGGGGGAGGGGGGCTAACGCTCAAATCGAGAACAATCAATCCAATCAATCCATTATATTTTCTCACATTTGTTCCATTGTGAGAATATGGCCATTTGCATAAAACCTTTCTGAGCCTTTCTAGCAAACATCAGAACCAGCCTAATAATTAAACTTGTGACTTGTGGAATCTGACCATACCAATTGTTAACAATACAGCCTAAGGCAAGCTGCTACACCTTTCTTTAAATGCACATTTCTCCAAGAGAAAATGTTACCTATTTTGTAGAGTTTTTCAAGGATTAAATTTGGTAACACCTGAAAAGGATGTAGAATCAACAAGTGGCAAGCCTTCAGTACGCATTGATCATTACCATCAAATTTTATAGTTTCATCTGACACTAAGAATTTTGAAAATAAACAAGATTTTGTTCTCTTTATATTGTTTTCGTTCTTCAGGATAAGAAAGAAATGATTGAAGCAAGGATATGTATTTTGAAGAAAGAATATTAATAAAAATTTTGAAGCCAGTATATTTGTCTTGGAGCTCTGGTGGCACAGCGGTTAAAAGCTTGGCTGCTAATCAAAAATTTGGCAGTTTAAATCCAGAAGGTGCTCCTCGGAAACCCTACAGGGCAGTTCTACTCTGACCTATAGGGTCACTTTGAACAGGAATCAACTCTATGGAAGTGACTAGGGGTGGGGGAAATATGTCACGCTCCCTACTTTAAATTGTATGTTAGAAACCTAACTTATCAGAAAGAAAGACGAGGCATCTACTCCAGGCCCAACTTACTGGTTGAATTATGCCAAAGAAATTAACTGGTTTTCCTAGTGCCTTTTGTTTGTAGAAGACAAGTAGAAATAAAATGGACGTCATGGACAAATTATTTCTTGGAAGGAGAAAATTCAAGGATTTAGCAAGCCGCCAATTTTCCAATTATGTAAGGCAAATGCTAATTTTATCTATTTCCGTGACTACCTATGTAAAGAACACATATAATTATAGTAGTTAATACAGAAGATTTTACTTATTACTCCAAGAACAGGAAAAACATTGTACTGTTTTTATGAGGGTAGGATAAAACACATAAAGGAAAGAGGAGAAAAAAATAAAAGTAAGTAGAGAAAATGTAATTGGTAAGGTAGGCATTGTTTAATTGCATCACTCATTTCACTCAGAAAGACAAGCAGATGACAAATGTTTGTTTCATTTCTGTTTGAAAGAAATTTTCATTGAAACTCACTTGGTTTTATTACATTTTTATAGTCAACCTGGGGATTTAGGGAAATATTTTTAATCTTTACATGCCTAAAGGATACATTTCTATAACCATACTTTATCTTAGTTGGTGTTATTGATGTGTGAAATTGGAAGGAGAATCAGTAAAATTTGACTTTTTTGACAATTTTCTCAAAAAGGTGAAAATATGCCGGCTTTGTCACAGATTTTGTTATACAGACTATAAAACATGTGCGAACAAATATGAATGAAATGCTTTCAGAATAACTTCAGCTAAAATATTACAGTATCAACTTAGTGGAACAGATCTTTAAAATAAAACATTTTAAAATGTTGATAAATAGAATTTCAATATAGTAGCTTTAATTTTATGTTATCCATTGTTTAGTGGTTAATAACTTTAACTCATTGCTTGATTTTGTTTTAAATTGCAATTTTTAAATTTTATTTATTTATTGTTAGTTGCCAACAAGTCAGCTCTGATTCATGGTGACACTATGTATGACATAATGAAACATTTCTAGGTCCTGCACACATGTTGATAAGCATTGCCATGTGTGAGTCCACTGTTGCCCCCAATGTGTAGTGCCTTCAAACATACGGGGTTTATCTTCCAGTACTGCAATGGATAACAGTCTATTATGATCTATAGGGTTTTCACTGGCTAATTTTCTTTTCAGAAGTAGATCAGCAGGCCTTTCTTCCTAGCCTGTCTTAGTCTGGAAGCTCCCCTGAAACCTGTCCACCATGGATGACCCTATTGGTATTTGAAATGCCAGTGGCATAGCCTCCAGCTTCATAGGAACACACTAGCCACTGTAGTACAACAAACTGACAGGTGGATGGTGCAACTGCATGCTAGTTACAACATAAAATGAGGCACAAAGCTCTGCTCTTAGAATCCAACTTTATTCTCTCATGGTTGTACAACGGGAGACATTTTCTAATTTTTTCAGTTATTCCAAACTTGATTTTCCTCATGGATAAAGAATAGCTTTCATTAAGGTAATATGGTTTTTGACTTGAAATAATATAATATAGGCATCTATTTATGAATTATAACAGAAGAGCTTCACTTAACTGCAATAAGCAAATTATTACTTTTGGAATGAAAAAATCTAAATTAGGAAGGAAAATTTAGTTTCTCTATATTAAAAGATGACACAACTTTCCTTGTTGAAAGTGAAGAGGACCTGAAACACTTACTGATGAAGATCAAAGACCACACCCTTCAGTATGGATTACACCTCAACATAAAGAAAACAAAAATCCTCACAATCATGAGAAACGGAGAAAAGATTGAAGCTGTCAAGGATTTCATTCTACTTGGATGCACAAGCAACACCCATGGAAGCAGCAGTCAAAACATCAAAACATGCATTGCATTGGGCAAATCTGCTGCAAAGGACTTCTTTTAAGTGTTGAAAAGTAAAGACGTCACCTTGAAGACTAAGGCATGCCTCACCCAAGCCATTGTGTTTTCAACAGCCTTATATGCACTGCAAAAGCTGGATGATGAATAAGTAATACTGAAGGAGAATTGATGCCTTTGAATTGTGGTGCTGGCAAAGAATATTGAATATACCATGGACTCTCAAAAGAATGAACAAATCTATCTTGCAAGAAGTACAACCAGAATGCTTCTTAGAGGAAAGGATGGCAAAAATGTCTTACACACTTTGCATATGTTATCAGGAGGGATCAGTCCCTGGAGAAGGACATCATGCTTGGTAAAACAGAGGGTCAGCGAAAAGGAGAAAGGCCCTCGACAAGACGGATTGATACAGTGACTGCAACAGTAGATTCAAGCATAAAAATAATTGTAAGACTGGTGAAGAATAGGGCAGTGCTTCGTTCTGTTGTACATAGGGTCACTATGATCAGAACAGCCTTGATGGCACCTAACAACAATAACTCAAGGTCATATTTTGGCTCTCGTGGACTTGCTCTGATTTTCTTCAGTTTCAGCTTAGATTTGATGCATTGAACACTAGTGACCGAAGACCAGATGAGTTGTGGAATGACATCAAGGACATCATCCATAAAGAAAGCAAGAGGTCACTGAAAAGACAGGAAAGAAAGAAAAGACCAAGATGGATGTCAGAGGAGACTCTGAAACTTGCTCTTGAGCATCGAGCAGCTAAAGCAAAAGGAAGAATTGATGAAGTAAAAGAACTGAACAGAAGATTTAAAACGGCATCTGGAGAAGATAAAGTATTATAATGACACGTGCAAAGAGCTGGAGATGGAAAACCAAAAGGGAAGAACACGCTCGGCGTTTCTCAAGCTGAAAGAACTGAAGAAAAAATTCAAGCCTCGAGTTGCGGTAGTGAAGGATTCAATGGGGAAAATATTAAACAACGTAGGAGCATCAAAAGAAGATGGAAGAAATACACAGAGTCATTATACCAAAAAGAATTAGTCGATATTCAACCATTTCAAGAGGTGGCATATGATCAGGAACTGATGGTACTGAAGGAAGAAGTCCAAGCTGCTCTGAAGGCATTGGCAAAAAACAAGGCTCCAGGAATTTGATGGAATATCAATTGAGATGTTTCAACAAACAGATGCAACGCTGGAGGTGCTCACTCGTCTATGCCAAGAAATATGGAAGACAGCTTCTTGGACAACTGACTGGAAGAGATCCATATTTATGCCTATTCCCAAGAAAGGTGATCCAACCGAATGTGGAAATTATAGAACAATATCATTAATATCACATGCAACCAAAATTTTGCTGAAGATCATTCAAACACAGCTGCAGCAGTATATCGACAGGGAACTGCCAGAAATTCAGGCCAGTTTCAGAAGAGGATGTGGAACCAGGAATATCGTTGCTGATGTCAAATGAACACTGGCTAAAAGCAGAGAATACCAGAAGGAGGTTTACCTGTGGTTTATTGACTATGCAAAGGCATTCGACTGTGTGGATCATAACAAACTATGGATAACACTGAGAAGAATGGGGATCCCGGAACACTTAATTGTGCTCATGAGGAACCTTTACATAGATCAAGAGGCAGTTGTTCGGACAGAACAAGGGGATACTGATTGGTTTAAAGTCAGGAAAGTTGTGCGTCAGGGTTGTATTCTTTCACCATACCTATTTAATCTATATGCTGAACGAATAATACGAGAAGCTGGACTATATGAAGAAGAACGGGGCATGTGGATTGGAGGAAGACTCATTAACACCCTGCGTTATGCAGATGACACGACCTTGCTTGCTGAAAGTGAAGAGGACTTGAAGCACTTACTGATGAAGATCAAAGACCACACCCTTCAGTATGGATTACACCTCAACATAAAGAAAACAAAAATCCTCACAACTGGACCAATGAGCAACATCATGATAAATGGAGAAAAGACTGAAGTTGTCAAGGATTTCATTTTACTTGGATCCACAATCAAAGCCATGGAAGCAGCAGTCAAGAAATCAAAAGATGCATTGCATTGGGTAAATCTGCTGCAAAGGACCTCTTCAAAGTGTTGAAGAGCAAAGATGTCACCCCGAAGACTAAGGTGCGCCTGACCCAAGCCATGGTATTTTCAGTCACATCATGTGCATGTGAAAGCTGGACAATGCATAAGGAAGACCGAAGAAGAGTTGATGCCTATGAATTGTGGTGTTGGCGAAGAATATTGAATATACCACGGACTGCCAAAAGAACGAACAAATCTGTCTTGGGAGAAGTGAGGCCAGAATGCTCGTTAGAGGCGAGGATGGCGAGATTGCGTCTTACATACTTTAGACATGTTGTCAGGAGGGATCAGTCCCTGGAGAAGGACATCATGCCTGGCAGAGTACAGGGTCAGCAGAAAAGAGGAAGATCTTCAACTAGGTGGACTGACACAGTTGCTGCAACAATGAGCTGAAACATAACAACGATTTTAAGGATGGTGCAGGACCAGGCAGTATTTTTGTTCTGTTGTGCATAGGGTCGCTATGAGTTGGAACCGACTCGACAGCACCTAACAACAACAACAACAATAACAAATAACATTGTTCCTTTTACCGTCATTTTTTTTTCTAAATATGTTTTTCTGCTAAGGAATAATGAAGTAGCTACAAAGATGTGATAAAATAGCATTCGGTAGCTGAAGAAATATATACGATTTTATATACAAAAACAATTTTGAGAAAATTGCTTATTTTCATACAAAATATCAAATGATAGAAAAGAAATTTTGATTTATATATAGTTAAAACAAAACACCACGCCTCTGTCAGTTCGTCATACTGTGGTCGCTTGCAAGTTGTTGTGATGCTGGAAGTTATGCCACCGGTATTTCAAATACCCACAGAGCCACCCATGATGGATAGGCTTCAGCGGAGCTTCCAGACTAAGACAGACTGGGAAGAAGGACCTGGCAGTCTATTCTGAAAAAATTAGCTGATGAAAATATTTTGAATAGCAGTGGAACATTGTTTGATATAGTGTCGGAAGATGAGCCCCTCAGATTGGGGAGAAAAAAAAAAAAGGCACTCAAAATATACCTGGGGAAGAGCTGTCTCCTCAAAGTAGAGTCATCCTTAATGATGTGATGCAGTCAAGCTTTGGGGAAATTCATTTGCTGAGGTGGCATGACTCAAAATGAGAAGAAACAGCTGCAAACATCCATTAATAATTGGAATGTGGAATGTATAAAGTATGAATCTAGGAAAATTGAATATCATCAAAAATAAAATAGAATGCATAAACATCAATATCCTAGGCATTACTGAGCTCAAATGGAACAGTATTGGCCATTTTGAATCAATCACATGGTCTACTCTACCAGGAATGACAAATTGAAGAGGAATGGCATTGCATTTATCATCAAAAAGAATATTTCAAGATTTAACCTGAAGTACAACACTGTCAGAGATAGGATAATATCCATATGCCTACAGAAAGACCAATTAATATGACTAGTATTCAAATTTATGCACCAACCACAAAGGCCAAAGATGAAGAAACTGAAGATTTGTAACAACTTCTAGAGTCATAAATTGATCAAATATGCAATCAAAATTCATTGATAATTACTGGTGATTGGAATGCGAAAGCTAGAAAATATGGTAATGGTAATAGAAATGACACCGGAGATTGCCTGATAGAATTTTGAAAAACCAGTGACTACTTTTTGCTTGTTTGTTTTAATTGTGCTTTAAGTGAAAGTTTACAATTCAAGTCAGTTTCTCATACAAAAACATATACACACATTGTTATGTGACCCTAGTTGTTCTCCCTATATTGTGACATCACACTCCTCCTCTCCACCCTGTGTTCCCCATGTCCATTCAACCAGCTCCTGTCCCCCTCTGCATTCTCATCTCACCTCTGGACAGGAGCTGCCCACTTACTCTCCTGTGTCTACTTGAGCTAAGAAGCACACTCCTCATCAGGATCATTTTATGTCTTATAGCCCAGTCTAATCTTTGTCTGAAGAGTTGGCTTCGGGATTGGTTTTAGCTTCAGGCTAACAGAGAGTCCAGGGTCCATGTCTTCTGCAGTCCTTCCAGTCTCAGTCAGATCATTAAGTCTGGTCTTTTTATGCGAATTTGCGTTCTGCAATGCACTTTTCTCCTGCCTGGTCTCTGGTTTATGTAGCCCTTTCTGTCTCTTGGGCTCATATTTTCCTTGCCTTTGGTGATGTTCATTCTCCTTTGCCTCAGGTGGGTTGGGACTAACTGATGCATCTTAGACAGCCACTTGATAGCTTTTAAGACCCAGACACCACTCACCAAAGTGGGATGCAGAACGTTTTCTTAATAAACTTTGTTATGCCAATTGACCTTGAGGTCCCCCAAAACTATGGTCCCCAAGCCCCTACCCCTACTACTCTGTCCCCTGAAGTGTTTGGTTGTATTCAGGAAACTTCTTAGCTTTTGGTTTAATTCAGTTGTGCTGACTTTCCCTGTATTGTGTGTTGTTCTTCCCTTCACCTGAAATATTCTTGTCTATTTTTTACTGTCTAGTTAGGGAATACCAGTCTCCCTCCCTTCCCACTCTCGTAACCATCAAAGAATATTTTCTTCTGTGTTTAAACCTTTTCTTGAGTTCTTACAATAGTGGTCTCAAACAATATTTGTCCTTTTGAGACATATTAATTTCATTCACCTTAATGCCTTCCAGATTCATCTATGTTATGAGATGTTTCACAGATTCATTGCTGTTCTTTATCATTGCATAGTAGTCCATTGTATGAATATACCATAATTTGTTTATCCATTCATCCATTGATGGCTACCCAGACTGTTTATATCTTTTCGCTATTGTAAACAGTGCTGCAATGAACATGGGTGTGCATATATCTTTTCCTGTGAGGATTCATTTCTCTAGAATATATTCCAAGGAGTGGGAATGCTCGATCATATGGTAGTTCTATTTCCAGCATTATAAGGAAGCACCAGATTGATTTCCAGAGTGATTGTTTCATTTTACATTCCCACCAGCAGTGTATAAGTGTTCCAGTCTCTCCACAATATCTCCCACATTTATTATTGTGTGTTTTTTGGATTAATGCTACGCTTTTTGGGGTGAGATGGTATCTCATTGTAGTTTTGATTTTCATTTCTCTAATGGCTAATGATTGTGAGCATTTCCTCATGCATCTGTTAGCCACCTGAATGTTTTCTTTGGTGAAGTGCATGTTCACATCCTTTGCCCATTTTTTAATTGGGTTACTTGACTTTTTGTTGTTGAGGTTGTACAGTATCTTATAGATTTAGAGATTAGATGCTCATTAGATTTGTCGTAGCCAAAAATTTTTCCCAGTCTGTAGGTTGTGTTTTTGCTCTTTTGGTGAAGTCTTTGGATGAGCATAAGTTGTTAGGGCCAGGGCATTTTTTTTTTTTTTGCTGGAAGTTTTTTAATTACCTTTTCAATTTCTTCTTTTGTTATAGGTTTATTTAGTTGTTCTACTTCTGTTTCTGTTAGTTTAGGTAGGTAGTGTTTTTCTAGAAATTTGTCCATTTCCTCTAGGTTTTTAAATGTTCTAGAATACAATTCTTCATAGTATTCTGTTATAATTCTTCTAATTTCATTTGGGTCTGTTGTGATATCTCACGTCTTATTCAGGTTATTTGCTTCCTCTCCTGTTTTTCTTTTATCAGTTTGGCCAGTGGTATATCGATTTTGCTGATCTTTTCAAAGAATCAGCTTTTGGTCTTGTTAAGTCTTTCAATTGTTTTTCTACTCTCTGTTTCATTTAATTCTGCTCTAATTTTATTATTTGCTTTCTTATGGTGCTTGGGGGCTTCTTTTGCTGCTCTCGTTGTATTAGTTCAAGTGGTAGGGTTAATTCTTTGATTTTGGCCATTTCTTCTTTTTGGATTTGTGTATTTAGTGCTATAAATTGACCTCTGAGCACTACTTTTCCTAGGTCCCAAAGGCTCTAAAAGGATCTGTTTTCATTCATATTTGATTCTATGAATTTCTTTATTTCATCCTTAATTTCTTCTATAATCCAGTAGTTTTTGAGCAAGGTGATGTTCACTTTCCATGTGTTTGGTCTTTTTTTTTTTTTTCTTTTTCTGTGCTTTTTCTTTTATTGATTTCTACTTTTATGGCTTTATGGTCAGAAAAGGTGCTTTGTAATATTTCGATGTTTTGAATTCTGTTAAGGCTTGCTTTATGGCCTAATATGTGGTCTATTCTGGAGAATATTCCACGTGCCTTGGAAGAAAAAATATACTTGGCTGCCACTGCGTAGAGTGTTCCACATATGTCTATGAGTTCAAGTTGGTTGATTGTGGCATTTAGTCTTTTGTGTCTTTATTGAGCTTCTTTCTGGATGTTCTATCCTTTACTAAAAGAGCTGTGTTATGGTGGAGCTGTCTATCTCTCTTTTCAATGCTGCTAGAGTTTGTTTTATGTATTTTGGAGCCTTGTTGTTGGGTGCATAAATATTTATAATGGTTATGTCCTCCTGGTGTATTGATCCTTTAATCATTATATAGTGTCATTCCTTATCTTTTGTGGTGGATTTAACTTTAAAGTCTATTTTGTTGGAAATTAATATGGGCACTCCTGCTGTTTTTTGATTGGTGTTTGCTTGATATAATTTTTTCTATCCTTTGAGTTTTAGTTTGTGTCTTTAAGTCTAAGGTGTGTCTCTTGTAGGCAGCATATAGAGGGGTCGTGTCTTTTTTTTTTTTTTTAATCCATTCTGGCACTCTCTGTCTCTTTATTGGTACATTTAGTCCACTTACATTCAGTGTTATTGATAAGTATGAGTTTAGTGCTGTCATTTTGATTTTTTTTAATATTGTTGACCGTTTCTTTTTCCCACTTAATTATTCTGTGCTTAGTCATTTTTCTTTGTATATTTTCTTTTCTTCTTTTTCACTGTGGTTGATGTATTTGCTGTGTCTTTATGGTTTTTTTTGTTTGTTTTTTATTTTGATATGTAAGATCATTAATTTCCTTTGTAGATACCTTAACATTTACCTGTATTTTTCTAAGATTAAACCAGTCTTTTATTTCTTTATATTGCCTTGACTTCCTCTCCACATGAAAGGTCTAGAACTATGCTTTTTAGTTCCTCTTTTTTGTTTTAATATTGTCATCTTTTACATAATGACGTCTCTGTTTGCCTGTCTTGAACTTTTTATCTTAGATTTATTTTTGTGATTTCCCTATCTGGGTTGATATCTGGTGGTTCTGTTCCATGTTCTAGTCTTGAGTTGTTATCTCATGTTATTGATTTTCTAGCTGAAGGACTCCCTTTAACATTTCTTGTAATTTTGGTTTGGTTTTTGCAAATTCCCTAAACTCCTGTTTATCCGGAAATGTCCTAACTTCCCCATCATATCTGAGAGACAGTTTTGCTGGATATATAATTCTTGGCTGGCAATTTTTTTTTCCTTCAAGTCTTTATATATGTCATCCCATTGCCTTCTTGCCTGCATGGTTTTTCCTGAGTAGTCTGAGCTTAGTCTTATTGAATCTACTCTGTAGATGGCTTTTTGTTCATCCCTAGCTGCTCTTAAAATTCCCTCTTTATCTTTGGTTTTGGTAAGTTTGATTATATCTTGGTGACTTTCTTTTGGGGTCTACCTTGTGTGAGGTTCGATGAGCATCTTCGATACATATCTTCTCATCTTTCATGATATCAGGGAATTTTTCTGCCAACAAATCTTCAACAATTCTCTCTGTATTTTCTGTTACCCCTCTCCCCCCATTCTGGTACTCCACTCACTTATAGGTTATTCCTCTTGATAGAGTCCCACATGATTCTTAGGGTTTCTTCATTTTTTTTTAATTCTTTTATCTGATTTTTCCTCAAATATGTTGTTGTTAAGTGCTTTATCTTCATTCTCACTAATTCTGACTTCCACTGCCTCGATTCTGCTCCTATGACATTCTAGTGAGTTGTCTAATTCTGAAATTTTATTGTTAATCTTTGGATTTCTGTTTGCTATTCTCTGTGGATTATTGCAGCCTATTAACTTTGTCATTGTGCTCTTCTCTGATCTTCTTAAGATCCTCTATTGCTTTATCTGTGTGCTGCTTGGCTTGTTCTGCCTTTTGCCTGATCTCCGTCCTGATCTCTTGAAGATTTCTGTACATTATTCTTTTATATTCCACCTCCAGTAATTCCAGGAAGTTATCCTCATCCAGAAAGTTTCTTGGTTCTTTGTTTTGGGAGCTTGCTGAAGCCATCATGCTCTGTCTTTTTGTGTGGTTTGATATTGACTGTTGTCTTTGAGCCATTAATAAGTAATTGTATTTATTTATTTTATGTTTGCTTACTGTGTCCTAGGTTCTTGTTTTGTTTTGTTTTTTTTTTTTTTTTTTTTTTTTTTTTTTATAATAACTTTTATTAAGCTTCAAGTGAACGTTTACAAATCCAATCAGTCTGTCACATATAAGTTTACATACATCTCACTCCCTACTCCCACTTACTCTCCCCGTCTTGAGTCAGCCCTTTCAGTCTCTCCTTTCTTGACAATTTTGCCGGCTTCCCTCTCTCTCTATCCTCCCATCCCCCCTCCAGACAAGAGTTGCCAACACAATCTCAAGTGTACACCTGATATAATTAGCTCACTCTTCATCAGCGTCTCTCTCCCACCCGCTGACCAGTCCCTTTCATGTCTGATGAGTTGTCTTCAGGGATGGTTCCTGTCCTGTGTCAACAGGAGGTCTGGAGAGCATGACCGCCGGGATTCCTCCAGTCTCAGTCAGACCATTAAGTTTGGTCTTCTTATGAGAATTTGGGGTCTGCATCCCACTGCTCTCCTGCTCCCTCAGGGGTCCTCTGCTGAGCTCCCTGTCAGGGCAGTCATCGATTGTGGCCGGGCACCAACTAGTTCTTCTGGTCTCAGGATGATGTAGGTCTCTGGTTCATGTGGCCCTTTCTGTCTCTTGGGCTCTTAGTTGTCATGTGGACTTGGTGTTCTTCATTTTCCTTTGCTCCAGGTGGGTTGAGACCAATTGCTGCATCTTAGATGGCTGCTTGTTAGCATTTAAGACCCCAGACGCCACATTTCAAAGTGGGATGCAGAATGATTTCATAATAGAATTATTTTGCCAATTGACTTAGAAGTCCCCGCAAACCATGTTCCCCAGACCCCCGCGCTTGCTCCGCTGAGCTTTGAAGCATTCATTTTATCCCGGAAACTTCTTTGCTTTTGGTCCAGTCCAATTGAGCTGACCTTCCATGTATTGAGTGTTGTCTTTCCCTTCACCTAAAGCAGTTCTTATCTACTGATTAATCAATAAAAAACCCTCTCCCACCCTCCCTCCCTCCCCCCCTCGTAACCACAAAAGTATGTGTTCTTCTCAGGTTTACTATTTCTCAAGATCTTATAATAGTGGTCTTATACAGTATTTGTCCTTTTGCCTCTGACTCATTTCGCTCAGCATAATGCCTTCCAGGTTCCTCCATGTTATGAAATGTTTCAGAGATTCGTCACTGTTCTTTATCGATGCGTAGTATTCCATTGTGTGAATATACCACAATTTATTTACCCATTCATCCGTTGATGGACACCTTGGTTGCTTCCAACTTTTTGCTATTGTAAACAGAGCTGCAATAAACATGGGTGTGCATATATCTGTTTGTATGAAGGCTCTTGTATCTCTAGGGTATATTCCGAGGAGTGGGATTTCTGGGTTGTATGGTAGTTCTATTTCTAACTGTTTAAGATAACGCCAGATAGATTTCCAAAGTGATTGTACCATTTTACATTCCCACCAGCAGTGTATGAGAGTTCCAATCTCTCCGCAGCCTCTCCAACATTTATTATTTTGTGTTTTTTGGATTAATGCCAGCCTTGCTGGTGTGAGATGGAATCTCATCGTAGTTTTAATTTGCATTTCTCTAATGGTTAATGATCGAGAGCATTTTCTCATGTATCTGTTGGCTGCCTGAATATCTTCTTTAGAGAAATGTGTGTTCATATCCTTTGCCCACTTCTTGATTGGGTTGTTTGTCTTTTTGTGGTTGAGTTTTGACAGAATCATGTAGATTTTAGAGATCAGGCGCTGGTCGGAGATGTCATAGCTGAAAATTCTTTCCCAATCTGTAGGTGGTCTTTTTACTCTTTTGGTGAAGTCTTTAGATGAGCATAGGTGTTTGATTTTTAGGAGCTCCCAGTTATCGGGTTTCTCTTCATCATTTTTGGTAATGTTTTGTATTCTGTTTATACCTTGTATTAGGGCTCCTAGGGTTGTCCCAATTTTTTCTTCCATGATCTTTATCGTTTTAGTCTTTATGTTTAGGTCTTTGATCCACTTGGAGTTAGTTTTTGTGCATGGTGTGAGGTATGGGTCCTGTTTCATTTTTTTGCAAATGGATATCCAGTTATGCCAGCACCATTTGTTAAAAAGGCTGTCTTTTCCCCAGTTAATTGACACTGGTCCTTTGTCAAATATCAGCTGCTCATACGTGGATGGATCTATGTCTGGGTTCTCAATTCTGTTCCATTGGTCTATGTGTCTGTTGTTGTACCAATACCAGGCTGTTTTGACTACTGTGGCTGTATAATAGGTTCTGAAGTCAGGTAAGGTGAGGCCTCCCACTTTCTTCTTCTTTTTCAGTAGTGCTTTGCTTATCCGGGGCTTTTTTCCCTTCCATATGAAATTGGTGATTTGTTTCTCTATCCCCTTAAAATATGACATTGGAATTTGGATCGGAAGTGCGTTAAATGTATAGATGGCTTTTGGTAGTATAGACATTTTTACTATGTTAAGTCTTCCTATCCATGAGCAAGGTATGTTTTTCCACTTAAGTATGTCCTTTTGAATTTCTTGTAGTAGAGCTTTGTAGTTTTCTTTGTATAGGTCTTTTACATCCTTGGTAAGATTTATTCCTAAGTATCTTATCTTCTTGGGGGCTACCGTGAATGGTATTGATTTGGTTATTTCCTCTTCGGTGTTCTTTTTGTTGATGTAGAGGAATCCAAGTGATTTTTGTATGTTTATTTTATAACCTGAGACTCTGCCAAACTCTTCTATTAGTTTCAGTAGTTTTCTGGAGGATTCCTTAGGGTTTTCTGTGTATATAATCATGTCATCTGCAAATAGTGATAACTTTACTTCTTCCTTGCCAATCCGGATACCTTTTATTTCTTTGTCTAGCCTGATTGCCCTGGCTAAGACTTCCAACACGATGTTGAATAAGAGCGGTGATAAAGGGCATCCTTGTCTGGTTCCCGTTCTCAAGGGAAATGCTTTCAGGTTCTCTCCATTTAGAGTGATATTGGCTGTTGGCTTTGCATAGATGCCCTTTATTATGTTGAGGAATTTTCCTTCAATTCCTATTTTGGTAAGAGTTTTTATCATAAATGGGTGTTGGACTTTGTCAAATGCCTTTTCTGCATCAATTGATAAGATCATGTGGTTTTTGTCTTTTGTTTTATTTATGTGATGGATTACATTAATGGTTTTTCTGATATTAAACCAGCCTTGCATACCTGGTATAAATCCCACTTGATCAGGGTGAATTATTTTTTTGATCTGTTGTTGGATTCTATTGGCTAGAATTTTGT